>NC_064626.1:854981137-855606137 GCF_023864275.1 Schistocerca cancellata
CAGTGATCACCGTAGCAAAATGTTGTCAGCTATAATCTTTAACAATACCGAAAGAATTTATGGTCAAATGTAGGGGCTCTTAGTGCCACAAAAATTAGTATCCACTCACTCATGGACGAGACTGGAACTGATACTGAAAGCAGCAAAATAAAAACAGAAATGCTAAACTCTGTCTTCAAACGTTTCTTTACAAAGGAAAACCCAGGAGTATTGCCCCAACTTAATTCTCGTATCACTGAAACGATGAGCGAAATAGATATTAGTGTCGGTGGCATTGAGAAAGAACTGAAATCGCTAAAATTGAATAAGGCCCCAGAAATGAAGCACATATTACACCGGCATACGAGAAGGGTAGCAGAAGTGACCCACAAAACTACCGTCCATTGTCCATGACATCCATTTGTTGTAGAATACTGGAACATACTGTGAGCTCAAACACAACGAGGTATCTCCTCCATGCCAACCACCACCGATTTCGAAAACATAGGTCATATGAAACACAACTCGCACTTTTCTCACATGACGTTCTGAAAGCCATGGATCAAGGCAGTCAAGCAGATATATTTATGATTTCCGCAAAACATTTGACTCAGTACCGCAACTACGCTCAGTCTGAAAAGTACGATCATATGGGGTATCAGATAAAATATGTGACTAAGTTGAGGACATCTTGGTAGGAAGGACGCAGCATGTTATATTGGATGGAGAGGCATCGATAGCTGTAGAGGTAACTTCAGGTGTACCCCAGGGAAGTGTGTTGGGTCTGTCGCTGTTCATTTTGTCTGTTAATGATATTTCGGACAATATTATTAGTAACCCTAGACTTTACGCAGACGATGCAGTTATCTGCAACGAATTACACAATGAACGAAACTGTACAAATATTCAGTCAGACCTTGATAAGATTTCAAAGTGGTGCAATGATTGGCATCTTGCTTCAATGTTCAAAAACGTAAAACTGTGCACTTCAGAAACCGGAAAAAACATAGTACTCTTTGCATATATTAGTGAGACAGAGTTCTAATCTGTAAACTCATACAAATACTTGTGTAAGTCTTAGTAGGGACATGAAGTGCAAGGTTCATATAGGCCCAGTCGTGTGTAAAGCATGTAGCAGCCTTCGGTTTATGGGTGGAATGCATTCCGTCTACAAAAGTAATTGCTTACAAATTACTCGTGCGACACATCCTAGAATATTACTCAAATATGTGTAATGTGTACCAAACAGAACTAGCAGGGGATATTGAACGTATACAGAGAAGGGCAGCACGAATAGTCACAGGTTTGTTTGACCCGTGGGAGAGTGTAACTGATATGTTGAAAGAACTGAACTGGCAGACTCGTGAAGATAGACAGAAACCATTCCAAGAAAGTCTACTAACAAAGTTCCAATAACTGACTCTAAATAATAACTGTAGGAATATACTTCAACCCCCTACATATCGCTCACATGGGGGTCGTGTGAATAAGATTAAATTAATTACAGCACGCACAGAGGCATTTAAACAATGGGAAATGGAAGGGTATCTTTTGAGAGGCCAGACAAACGTGTTGTCCCTGAAGAGGAGCAGCAGCCTTCTCAAGTAGATAGAGGTGCAACAGTCTGGATGATTGACTGATCTGCCCTCGTACCATGTGGTTAAATGATGATGGCATCCCTTTGGGTAAAACATTCCGGAGGTAAAATAGTCCCCTATATGCATATCCGGGTGGGGAATACTCAAGTGGATGTCGTCTTCAGGAAAAACAAAACTGGCATTCTACGGTTTGGAGCGTCTAACGTTAGGTCCCTTAGTATGGCAGGAAGGTTAGAAAATTTAAAAACGGAAAAGGATTGCGTGAATTTAGATACAGTGGAAATTAGCGAAGTTCAGTGGCTGGAGGAACAGGACTTCTGGTCAAGTGGATATGGGTCTGTAAACACAGAATCAAATAGGGTAAGGCAGGGTAGGTTTCATAACGAATAAAAAATAGGAACACACATAAACTACTATGAACAGCATAGTGAACCCATTACTGTAGCCAAGACAGACACGAAGCTCGCACCGACCGCAGTAGAACAAGTTTATACACCAACTCGCTCTGCATGCCGGCCGCGGTGGCCGTGCATTTCTAGGCGCTTCAGTCCGGAACCGCGGGGCTGCTACGGTCGCAGGTTCGAATCCTGCCTCGGTTTGGATGTGTGTGATGTCCTTAGGTTAGTTATGTTTAAGTAGTTGTAAGTTCTAGGGCACTGATGACCTAAGATGTTAAGTCCCATGGTGCTCAGAGCCATTTGAACCACTCGCTCTGCAGTTGAGGAAGTGATTGAAGAAACGTATGATGAGATAAAATAAGTTATTCAAATAATTAAGGGAGAGGAAGATTTAATAGTCATTGGGGACTGGATTTCGATAGTAGGAAGAGGAAGAGAAGGAAAAACAGTAGGATAATATGGACTGGAAGAATGGATGAAAGAGGAAGCCGCCTGGTAGAGTTTTGCACAGAGCATAATTTAATCATCGCTAACACTTGGTTTAAAGATCATAAAAGAAAGCTGTGTAGCTTTAAGAGATGAAATAGTGAAGGCAGGTAAAACACAAGGTGTAATAGAGATCCTTCGATAACACGAGAGATATTGAATTTAATTGATGAAAGGAGAAAATATAACAATGCAGCAAGTGAAGCAGCCGAAAGGAAATAAAAAGTTTAAAAATCAAATTGACAGGAAGTGCAAATAGCTAAGTAGGAATGGCTAGAGGACAAATGTAAGGATTTAGAAGACTATTTCCCGAGGGAAAGGTAGATACTGAGTATTGGAAAATTTAAAAAGGCCTATTGAGAAAAGAGAAGCATTTGTATGGATACCAAGAGCTGAGGTGGAAAACCAGTCCTAAGTATTAGAAAAGAAAGCTGAAAGGTAAAAGAGTATATAGAAGATCTACACAAGGGAGATGTACTTGAAGGCAATATTATAGGCATGGAATAGAACGTAGATGGAGATGAGATGGGAGATATGATACAACGAGAAGAATTTGACAGAACTCTGAAAGATCTAGGCAATGGCCTTGTCGCAGTGGATACAGCAGTTACCGTCAGATCGCCGAAGTTAACCGCTGTTGGGCGTGGCCGGTAATTGGATGGGTCACCATCCAGGCCGCCATGCGCTGTTGCCATTTTTCGGGGTGCACTCAGCCTCGTGATGGCAATTGAGGAGCTACTCGATCGAATACTAGCGGCTCCGGCCACAGAAAACCATCATAACGACCGAGAGAGCGGTGTGCTAACCACACGACCCTCCTGTCAGCATCCTCAGCTGAGGATGACACAACGGCCGGAAGCTCCCAATGGGCCACTTGTGGCTGTAGACGGAGTGCTGAGAGATCTAAGTCGAAGCAAGGCTCTGGGGCTTGACGACATTCCGTCAGAACTAGTTACTACCTTGGGAGTGACACCCATGACAAAACTGATGTGCAAGATGTTTGAGACAGACGAAATAACTTCAAACTTGAAGAAGAATGTAATAATTCCAATTCCGAAAGAAACAGGCGCTGCCAGATGTGAATATTATTGAACTATCAGCTTAACAAGTCATTGTTGCAAAATACTAACTCGAATTCCTTACAGAAGAAAGGAAAAACTGGTAAAAGCCAAACATGACGAAGACCAGTTTGGATTACGGAGAAATGTAGAAAAACGAGACACAAGCCTGAGCCTACGACATATCTTAGAAGATAGGTTAAGAGAAGAAAAACCTGTGTTTAAAGCATTTGTAGACTTAGAGAAAGCCTTTGACTGTATTGACTGAAATACCGTCTTTGAAATTCTGAAGCTAGGAAGGGTAAAACACAAAGAGCGAGAGGCTATTTACAAATTGTACTGAAACCAGACTGCAGTTATGAGTCGAAGGGCATGAAAAGGAGACAGTGGTTGAAAAAGGAGTGAGACAGGGTTGTAGCCTATCCCTGCTGTTATTCAATCTGCACACGCTGCAAGCATTAAAGGAAACCAAAGGAAAATTTGAAGTAGACGGAAAAAGTGCAGAGGAAAAAAGCTTTGAGGTTTGCCGATGACATTGTAATTCTTTGAGAGACAAGAAAGGACTTGGAAGAGCAGCTGAACGGAATGGACATTGTCTTGAAATGAGAAAATAAGTTGTACATCAACAAAAACAAAACAAGGATAATGAAATACAGTCGAATTAGATCAGGTGACGCTGAGGGAATTAGATTAGGAAACGAGACACTTAAAGTAGTAGATGAGTTTTGCTATTTGGGCAACATTTCTGAAGAAGATGGATCTGTTATCAGCGAATATAGATTTAAGTGTTAAGAAGTCTTTTCTGAAAGTATTTGTCTGGAGTGTAGCCGTGTATGGAAGTGAAACAGGGATGATAAACAGTGTAGGCAAGAAGAGAATAGAAGCTTTTCAAATGTGGTGGTACAGAAGAATGTTGAAGATTGATGGGTCGATCACATAACTAATGATGAGGTAATGAATAGAATTGGGAAAACAAGAAATTTGTGGCACCACTTGACCAAAGGAAGGGATCGGTTGATATGACACATTCTGAGACATCAAGGGGTCTCCAATTTAGTATTGGAGGGAAGTGTAGGGGTTAAAAACCGCAGAGGGAACCAAGGGATGAATACAGTCAGCAGAGTCAGATGGATGTACGCTGCAGTAGTTATATGGAGATCAAGAAGCTTGCACAGAATGCAATAGCATGGAGAGCCGCATCAAACTAGGCTTCAAAATGAAGACCACCCTAACAACAACAAAAATAACAATAATAAACCCCCTGAACCAATTACGATATTGGGGGCGGGACACCAGCTTATTGAAAGTAAAACCTTCCGTTTCCATATAACTCACCGACAGCAGGTAAAATGGGTATCTCAAGCTTCTCTGGGTACACCTCACCTATAATTATGCTGACAAAGAAGAATGGCCCAATCAAGCCCCGATAAGATAGCCCACACCACACATTCACTTCCAGTTAATTCACCGCTTTGTCCACAATGACGTATGGACCTGCAGCGACCCTGCAGACAAGGTCTACTCTAGCACTGAGTTTAAATTACGCCTTTTCAGAGTGCACAATCATCTCTGCAAACACTTCGTTGTTACCCACCATGTCACTGAAGCACGCACACTACTATGCTGTGTCAGCCTGCTTAGCTGAGTGGTAACATGTTTACCATGAGGCGGGACCGGATTCGATTCCCGGCTGGTTGGAGATTTTCTCCGCTCGTGTGTGTATCATCACCGACGCGCAAGTCTCCCCAGGTGGCATCTCCTGAAATAAGACTTGCACCCGGCGGCTGAAATCCTCGGATGGGGCTTCTCGGCCATCAACGCTTCCCGATCATTTTTTTGCTCCGATGTACGATCTTGGTCGTCGTCGTTCATTTCGTGTAGATGTCTAGGTATTCAGCTCTTAAACTTCGCAGTCATCTAGGTATCTGGCTCTTCGCAGTCTTCAAAATGTGCTGACCAATTAAGCGACTCGCCTTGATTTCACAGACTTCTTTGCTGAGCGAACGAATTGTTCTAACATAGCACGGACGTTCGCTAGACTTGCTGTTCTTACAGGTTGCGCAGGTGCATCTATAACGAAGCCTTCGACATAAAATTTGTCTCGAAAGAGTCCACGTGCCGGTGCTTCTGATTAAAACGAATTTCGCCATTAGGGTTGGGGTTCATTAATATTTTCGTACATAATCGATCACGTGAAAACTGACTTTCTTTTACCGGCTGTCAGCCTTGCACCAGCCGTGTACACGGATGTAACTGAAAACAAAACAAAACAATTCTTATGTGGCTACTGTCATGTAACACAGCAAAACAAAGCCTATGCGGCGACTACCAGAACAAAAAATAATAAACTACCAACAATGAGACGTTTCAGTCAATAAATTTTGAAGTTATGGGAAATTAAATGGTGTACACATGTTTTTGGGACATACTGTATATTCGGCTTAACGACAATAATTCAAAGAGATTTGTACTCCCGAGTTAAGTTTTTTTCCTGCCGATCCGTTCTTTGTTTTTAAGTGCCCTAACTATAAAAACTCCACATCTGCTATGGATTCATTGTTAATTTGTGCTATTTTCTTTCTGTTCTTTGTGTATAATGTTAATCTTGCTTTAACTGATTTTCAAACTAGCTCTATTAAGTTCCTCAATAGTTGGTGAAGTTCATTTGCGCTAGACGCAAACAGTGCGATCATCAGAGACAGGGAAGTGGTTCAGTTACGATTTATTATCATTTTCCTAGCTTAAGGGTCTGGAAACATCTTCTGAGGCTGCCGAGAGTAGTTTTGATTAAATGGAATATGTTTGCTTGATTCGATCTTCAACTGCAAATTTCTCATTATTCTGACAAAATATAATAGAAGCAATAGTCTTGATGCATGTGTACTTCAGTGTACTAACAACATACTATAATAGCTAAGTCAATGTTGTCTCAAAATAGTTGTATCTCGGGCAAAGCGGTACTTCATACTAAGTGCTGAGTCCTGTAATTTCGTTCATGGTTTATGTGTTACGCTATGCTGAATATACTTCGAAAGACATCGATAGATATACTGCAGTAATAATGTTCTATTTGGAGTGCACTATACAAAGGTAAGTCCGAATTACATCATTAACTTACTTTGGCTCCCAATAACTAAAGAGCAGTGTTGACTATTACCGACGAAAATATTCAGTTCAGTCTTATCTTTCTTCTGCAAACACTAAATAGCTTTGTCAGCTACTTCGCACTGAAAAAAGATAGTGCTTAAATGAGCAAAACCAAATTCCTTACTTCTCAGTCACCGTAACGAACTTATTTGAGAAACCTTCTTCACAGTTTGTTTCTTTTTTTTTAATACAGCAACACGTTAGCCTCTACGTGATTGAAGTAACAGTAGTTGTGCCAATAAATTTACAATGCTGGGTGTCTACTTGCATCTCAGCAATCCATCCACACTCCTTGGCGACTACAATACCAGCAAATAAGGTCGCCACACTGTCAAAAATATGTTCAAATGTGTGTCAAGTCTTATGGGACTTAACTGCTAAGGTCATCAGTCCCTAAGCTTACACACTACTTAACCTAAATCATCCTAAGGACAAACACACACACCCATTGCCCGAGGGAGGACTCGAACCTCCGCCACACTGTCCGTTGCCAGTCATATGCTAAACAACAATGTCTACTGGCTCTGACTTCGCCTTGCTCCTTGTTCCTGTTTACTCGCATACCTCTCATTGTTTCGGGTTTTTATAGCCCTGTAGACCATTTCTCGTATCCTCTTTTCCAAGTACACCTGTCTAGCCATATGCCTTCTTGGATTCCTCTTCCTTCCGTGACATGTTTTGTCTATTTCTGTCTTGGTCTACTGCAAGGATTCTAAATTTGATTTCTTGCCTGTGGAGTAGGTATGGGTTTTTAATTTGAGACTTTAACTAAATAAATGAATTTGACCCTGCAATATCTGAGAAACGTAAATTATCAGTTATCAAATCAATGATTACGAAACGCACCTGACTACGAAATCAAGCAATGATTACTATAAACTGAGTTTATTACGGTCTTTATCTCTTTGCCTGTAACTATTGACATCTCAGAAGAAAACATATTTAATGATTACTGAAAGCAAAAAGTAATAAGTTAGCAAACGTGGATAGCGGATTTGGAACAGAAATCAAATTTAACGCCTGTCTGAACACAATATTTACTTCCACGGAGATCAGACTCTCATTGCTGTTGATTAGTACAGAGATGGATAGGAAATACTACAAAAGGATTTGCGTGTCCATGTATTGCTGGAAATGAAAGCCTATTGAGCTTCTAACTGCAGGTCCCGGCGGAGGTTCGAGTCCTCACTCGGGCATGGGTGTGTGTTTGTCCTTAGGATAATTTAGGTTAAGTAGTGTGTAAGCTTAGGGACTGATGACCTTAGCAGTTAAGACCCATAAGATTTCACACTCGACCTTAGCAGTTAAGACCCATAATATTTCACACTCATCTGAACATTTTTTTCTAACTGCAAATAATTCCTCGACATTAAAATTTGAATTACTGAACGTCTTTATGTAAACTATGTAAACTTCGCTTCTCCCTACAGTTCGCTTCTCTGTTGCGGCTGTGCCTCACCATATTTAGAACCTGCAAGTGGTAGCAGAGGCGGCTGCAAAAACAGTCGCTGACTCAGCACCAACAGCTCGTCTCTGCCAAAGCTTAAGTCCTACCTCTGCTGGATGAGAACCTCTCATCCTAAACGTGCGACGTCGAAGCACAAGTGGGGTCTAGAAATTAAGTCTAGTAGAGAAGTGGCTATCTGCAGAGCGCTTCCAAGGGAAATGTTTAGCTCTATGGTTTTTGCGTTGGATGATTTAGACAGGCGCAATAGAGATTCTTGTGGGTGCCAAACAGTAAGATATCTTGCAAGATGCTGGCCTTCCTTGCTTACTCAAATTTCAGGTGGTGAACCACTTGAAAAACTAGGTACTGTTGAAACTTTGAGAGTGTGTATATTTTATTCTTTCTCTCTTCATATGTTCGTGCGGTGGCCCATACGGTGATATAACTGTAAGCACATTCGACACTCTCCTGTACCGCTCCTAGATTATTTATATGAACCAACAGGAGCTGTCTTTATGTTCCTTTAAACTATTATTTAGTTTTGCGTCACACGGTTGGGTTTTGGCATCTCACTCACAAGGGAACCTCCCCATCGCACCCCCCTCAGATTTAGTTATAAGTTGGCACAGTGGATAGGCCTTGAAAAACTGAACACAGATCAATCGAGAAAACAGGAAGAAGTTGTGTGGAACTATGAAAAAAATTAATAAAATATACAAACTGAGTAGTCCATGCGAACATAAGCAACATCAAGGAGATAGTAAGCTCAGGAACGTCGTGGTCTCGTGGTTAGCGTGAGTAGCTGCGGAACGAAAGGACCTTGGTTCAAGTCATCCCGTGACCGAAAATTTTACTTTCTTTATTTTCGCAAAGTTATGATTTGTCCGTTCGTACATGACGTCTCTGTTCACTGTAATAATTTTAGTGTCTGTGTTTTGCGACCGCACCGCAAAACAGTGCGATTAGTAGACGAAAGGACGTGCCTCTCCAATGGGAACCGAAAACATTTGATCGCAAGGTCATAGGTCAACCGATTCCTCCACAGGAAAACACGTTTGATATATTCTATACGACACTGGTGACGGCATGTGCGTCACATGACAGGAATATGTTGTCGGCCCACCTAACTTGTACATTTAGCGAATGGGTAAAAAGATTCTTCTACCTTGCCCGATTTAGGTTTTCTTGTGGATGTGATAAAAACATAAGAGTTTGTCACATAAACTGAAAATAAAAAATTAAACTCATTCACTGGAGGGAAGACTTGAACCTAGGACCTCTCGTTCCGATACTGCTCTCGCAAACCACGGGACCACGTCGCTCCTTCACTCCTACTGTCCTGTCTTCGAATGGACTACTCAGTTTGTATATTTTACTAATTGTTTTCATAGTTCCACACAACTTCTTCCTGTTTTCTCGATTGATCTGTGTTCAGTTTTTCAAGGCCTATCCACTGTGCCAACTTATAACTAAATCTGAGGGGGGTGCGATGGGGAGGTTCCCTTGTCAGTAAAAAAAGCCCCAACTTTCTTTTCCTGTTAAATTTTCTGAGATTCTATCTCAACAGCCCATGTCTGACGTCCTGCTGAGTTCTCCTACAAAAGTAGTTCTTCCCGGTCTCTTGTCATCAGCCGACAAGCACCCTTGGATGTCGCCAGCCAAAAGCAAGCGCTATTGTTCTGCATATTTGTGAGATGAATACTGCATCACTTGAAAGCAGATGCACGCCACTAACTGTGCTGTTGCGGCTTTTCTCCTCTCTCTCCCAGCCGGCCGCTGTGACCGAACGGTTCTAGGTGCTTCAGTCCGGAACCGCGCTGCTGCTACGGTCGCGGGTTCGAATCCTGCCTCGGGCATGGATGTGTGTGATCTCCTTAGGTTTGTTATGTATAAGTAGTTCTAAGTCTATGGGACTGATGGCCTCAGATGTTAAGTCCCATAGTGCTCAGAGACATTTGAACCATTTTTTCTCTCTCCCACTAAACAAAGTACTGCTCCGTCTGCTTTCAGATCTGTCTCAAGCTTCCCTTCACACGGGTCGGCAAGTGGGTGATACTGCGAATGGCGCAGTTGTATAATCTCTTAGGATTATAATACATAGAATCGCGTCTCTCTCGTACCGGCGTTCATCTTACTTTCCCAGTGGACTTTCGTGCAATCTAGTATATGAAATTAAAATCCAAGCGATTATGTGTCGACTGCTCTGAACCATTGTCTACGTCTCTATACTTCGTATAATTATCCCATAAAATCTACTTTTGTCTTTTACATATTTTTTCTGATTATGAGGAGGAATTAATTTTATTCATAATTGATTTAGATTCGATTACTTTTGCTGTAATTTATCTATTATTACCATCTTTTTGAGAACTTAATGCAAATAAATATGTACACATTGTTATGTTTACTTTTGTCAACCCTATGTTGGATTATTGTGGAGGGACACATAGGTATCGTCAGCACTTCCAAACGTATGTAGGTTGCAGTAGTTATGCAAAGGTGATGTGGCTTGCACAAGATATAATATCATGGACAGCGGCATCAAACCCGACCTCTACTGAAGGCTACAACATCAATATGCTGGGTGCCAGATATCTAATGTTTTGATTTGCTGTCCCAAGTTGGGTGGCTTTTAAGTAGAAATTTTTTTTGGTCAATCGGGCGCTAGGTAGCATTTATGTGGAATCCCTTTTGTCGTATCAGCCATTTTAATCATTTCTGAGCTGCGAGTTGGGAACAGAGTAAATTAGGGAAATGAGGTTAACTGGGAACTAACTACATGCATCAAAACAAACAAATACATTATTAATCTGTATTGATCACGAAACAAAGAAATAAATTTACTGGCCAGTACATCTCAGAATGTTTTCTTAGGATGGACTAGTTGTATGCCAATTACCATAGATCCGACAGTCTGATAGGGAGCCAGATAAGTTCCATAGGATTTACAATAATCGAATTTGGTTGCCGAGACATCAATGTGAGTTCACTATGAGGTTCCTCAAATCACAGAAACACAGTGCAGACTCCGAGATACGGACAATTATAATGCAGAAAGATGACATCAGCGTCGGGGAAGACTTCAAGCATGAAGTGATGCAGGTGGTTTGCAGCTGTCAGCGTGTCTTCGATCACTACCACCGTTCCCACGCAAACGCAAGAGAGCGTATATGCAGGGTGGTCCCCAGGTTCCCGGGTTCGATTCCCGGCGGGGTCAGGGATTTTCTCTGCCTCGTGATGACTGGGTGTTGTGTGATGTCCATAGGTTAGTTAGGTTTAAGTAGTTCTAAGTTCTAGGGGACTTATGACCATAGATGTTAAGTCCCATAGTGCTCAGAGCCATTTGAACCAGGGTGGCCCATTGCTCGTGACCGGGCCAAATATCTCACGAAATAAGCGTCAAACGAAAAAAACTACAAAGAACGAAACTTGTCTAGCTTGGAGGGGGAAACCAGATGGCGCTATGGTTGGCCCACTAGATGGCGTTGCCATAGGTCAAACGGATATCAACTGCCTTTTTTAAAAATAGGAACCCCCATTTTTATTACATATTCGTGTAGTATGTAAAGAAATATGAATGTTTTACTTGGACCCCTTTTATCGCTTTGTTATAGATGGCGCTGTAATAGTCACAAGCATATGGCTCACAAAGCAAAGGTCCCGAGTTCGAGTCTCGGTGGGGCACACAGTTTTAATCTGCCAGGAAGTTTCATATCAGCGCACACTCCGCTCCAGAGTGAAAAATCTCATGCTGGATATGGCTCACAATTTTAGACGAACAGTTGGTAACAGGTAGTTTTTTTTTTAAATTAAAATACAGAACGTAGGTGCGTTTGAACATTTTATTTCGGTTGTTCCAATGTGTTACATGTACCTTTGTGAACTTATCATTTCTGAGAACGCATGCTGTTATAGCGTGATTACCTGTAAATACCACACTAATGCAATAAATGCTCAAAATAATGTCCGTCAACCTCAGTGCATTTGGCAATACGTGTAACGACATTCCTCTCAACAGCGATTAGTTCGCCTTCCGTAATGTTCGCACATACTTTGACAATGCACTGACGCATGTTGTCAGGCGTTGTCGGAGGATCACGATAGCAAATATCCTTCAACTTTCCCCACAGAAAGAAAGCCGGGGACGTCAGGTCCGGTGAACGTGCGGGCCATGGTACGGTGCTTCGACGACCAATCCACCTGTCATGAAATATGCTATTCAATACCGCTTCAACCGCCCGCTAGCTATGTGCCGGACATCCATCATGTTGGAAGTACATCGCCATTCTGTCATGCAGTGAAACATCTTGTAGTAAAATCGATATAACATTACGTAGGAAATCAGCATACATTGCACCATTTTGATTGCCATCGATGAAATGGGGGCCAATTATCCTTCCTCCCATAATTCCGCACCATACATTAACCCACCAAGGTCGCTGATGTTCCACTTGTCGCAGCCATCGTGGATTTTCCGTTGCCCAATAGTGCATATTATGCCGGTTTACGTTACCGCTGTTGGTGAATGGTGCTTCGTCGCTAAATAGAACACGTGCAAAAAATCTGTCATCGTCCCGTAATTTCTCTTGTGACCAGTGGCAGAACTGTACACCACGTTCAAAGTCGTCGCCATTCAGTTCCTGAAGCATAGATATGGTACGGGTGCAATCGATGTTGTAGCATTCTCAACACCGACATTTTTGAGATTGCCGGTTCTCGCGCAGTTTGTCTGCTACTGATGTGCGGATTAGCCGCGACAGCAGCTAAAACACCTACTTGGGCATCATCATTTGTTGCAGGTCGTGGTTGACGTTTCACATGTGGCTGAACACTTCCTGTATCCTTAAATAACGTAACTATCCGGCGAACGGTGCGGACACTTGGATGATATCGTCCAGGATACCGAGCAGCATACATAGCACACGCCCGTTGGGCATTTTGATCACAATAGCCATACATCAACACGATATCGTACTTTTCCGCAATTGGTAAACGGTCCATTTTAACACGGGTAATGTATCACGAAGCAAATACCGTCCGCACTAGCGGAATGTTACGTGGTACCACGTACTTATACGTTTGTGACTATTACAGCGCCATCTATCACAAAGCGACAAAAGTGGCCCAACTAAAACATTCATATTTCTTTACGTACTACACGAATATGTAATAAAAATGGGGCTTCCTGTTTTAAAAATACGCAGTTGATATCTGTTTGACCTATGGCAGCGCTATCTAGCGGGTCAACTATAGCGCCATCTGGTTTCTCCCTTCAAGCTAGACGATTTTCGTTCTTTGTAGTTTTTTCGTTTGATGCTTATTTCGTGAGAAATTTGGATCGGTCACTATCAATGGACCAACCTGTATAACCTAATACTGCTGCCACCAGTCTGCATCCGTGCACGGTGCTCGCTTCGAGCCGTCGTTGGCCTGGATGACGACATTTGTGGAGACGACCATCGACCTGGTATAGCCAGAAACGTGATTCATCCGCCCAGGTGACACGTTCCATTGATCTACTGTTCAATCCCTAGTGATAGCTTCACTACCCTTCTACCACTTTGCATTGATGCTCACGACAACAGCAGGTGAACATGCGACCAGCTTCGCCGTTTTCGAGATACTCGTTCACAGGCTCGTGGGAAATAATATTCTGACTTTTGTCAAATTCACTGAATGGATTTTCTTATTTGCAGCCCATATCTTCGCGTCCATGTCCGCTCGGCTTACATACTTTGGTTACTGCATCACGTGCCCGCAACGCCATCAGGCGTCATCCAACGTCGCAGTGGGCAGTTGTCATAATGTTTCGGCAGATCAGTGTAAGTGTGTATGGTAGAGGATTGCTGCCTGCTACCTGTCTTAATGTAGTGCGTGTTCTTGTACTGCTTATGGCAGCTAGTAAACTGGCGACTTATGGAGTCGACGGTGAACTAAAAAACTTACGTATGTTGTTTTCTGTATAGTTTATTTTATTAATAATCCGGTGACTTTCGTTTCAGCGAACACTTCACAACTGCAGAATGAGAATTTATGCTCTGATGATTTTTTGAATCTCTCAGAATATAAGAGTAGTTTTAACAGTTTAAGAAAATAGGAAATAAAAATTCCAAGGTTGAAGACAAAATGGACTATGGAACAAATGGTGAGGGAAACCATAAGGTGGAATTTGCTCTGTATTACACGCGGAACTGTGGTAATCTGCACGGTGTGTCTAAGTAGAAATATTCGTAATTCATTTTTTTGATTAGTCAGTGATATCGCTTTAATTGGAAGGATTGGTCTCCCAGCTGATTTAGAGTTTGTAGTTGACACATAGATGTCGCACGATAGCCATCAGAATAGTTTCAACATAGTGTGCAATCTTGACAGTAATCTGATGACATTAACTTTCAGGAGGTAACGTAGTACGGTTCCTTGTACCGAAAAATAATGTTAGAAGGCTACATCAGATTTAAGAGGTTAAATATAAATGGCCGATACACTTTGAAACCTAAATTTCTGTTAGTGATTGTTACTGATGGTTAACGGGCACGCACACTATGACTCCTGAGATATATCGTTGCTTTCCAACTTTGTCCTTTTGTTATAGGGTAACAGCTTACACTACACTTCAGACTGATGCAAAGAACTATGCGCATATTGGTTGGAGTCTTGGAAGAGATAACATCTTAGTCCTTCGCTCACACAACCTGATGAGCGTAAAATATTGTAGATAACAATTCAATCGCTATATCAGCTATGCTTGAAAACCCCTAGAATTTTCATTTAAGCTTGGAGTATTTAATCAGTTTGCTCGATATATCACCGTGCCTGGAAACTATGAACTTTTTTTAAAAAATGTAAAAGGTAACACAAGCCAGCGGAGGAGGAACCTTAAAGAAACTGGATATTGCACTTATTTAGTAAAGTGAATAGTTTTTGCTTTACAAATAAGAAAATATATTTCCTAATATGATGTGTGGATATTTCACAAGACACTTTAGTACTTCCTTTCGTCTTATTCTTTTCAAATGTGTCTCTCATTTAGGTCTAGATTTACTTAGGTTTTCCCAGCGAAATAAGCTTTAATCATACACCTCTCACGTAATTTACGAATAAATAAAGGAAAAAGCAATTAAAAAGACATCAAAAAAGACAGCAGTGTGTTCACGCCTTACTAAGAGAATAAAATTATTTTGCTGGAGAGAGTTCCTTGTACCATGTATTTGCGTCGTAGAAGAGAGGCAAAGTCTCGCTCCAATAAAGTATGCAAAAAACGGTAAGTAAAATGATGTAAATATTAAGAAATAAATTAGTAAGATTGTTCAAACAATTTAACCGACTACACCAATCAGTGCATATGAATCGTTGATTTGTAATTAACCATTGACGTGGAAATGTAGCTAGCTTTAAGCGATAGTTAAAAAATCACATTCATTCGGACTACAGACACCCAGCACACAGAATTTTTATTTCTTGGTCTCGCTGCGTGAGAGCTTTTACGTACAACTGAGTTGTACGTATTCCACTTAGAAGCATATTCCAGAATTTAAATTTGTTTGAAATATAGTATGACCTGTGCCCACTGTTCCTAATTATCCTTACGATTTTATTATAGTGGTTTAATACACTGGTAAAACTTGAAAACTGAAAACTTTCACCGATATACTACATTAATAACATATTCATCTGGGTTCTTGATGGAAGACATCAGCGGCCAAGGTTCCGAGCGCCGAGATAGGAACCATTCATTGAGCGTGAAGCTGCTGGGCCCAAAAAGTCTGTTTTTTATTTCCGACTTCGCCTTTTCTGATCGCAGGAAGGCCGCCTTTGTTGGTATGGCAAAAGATGAGACCACTGTGCTGAATGGAAGAGTTGAATGGCGCGTACTTGTGTTTAGTTATACCAGCAGGTGCTGCCACGGCGTCAGTGACGGTTGATTGTGTGGGTGGCGTCTGCCAGGTGAGTGGCAACTACGGGATTTATAACGTAAATTGTTACATTGACGGCCTAGCTCAAGTATTGAATGAAGAACACGAAATAGTATGTTTTAGAAGTAGCTGGTTTGATTAATTATTCTGCAATCATCAGTTTCAAATATTTTAGTGCGCCAATCTTGTTCGTACTGTTGCATCGGGCTTCATAATTAAAGAAAAACAAGCAGGTTTTATATATAATTACTGCAGTTGGTAGTAATCCCAATGAGATAGCCATAATGGCGGCTAAACAGATGACATCCAGGATGGGTAATTCTGGTCATGAAACGAACTCACCGACACTTCCATTGTAAGAGCTGTTAAAATACAAATATATAATTAGCAACAAGGAAGTAGATAGCCACAATACAATGTGTGTAAATGATCAAAATTATTATTATAATTCTCCAAAGCGATAATGTACATAATTGCACACGCCTTTACTGCAAGAAGCTAAGACGAGGACAGAAACGCACAAAGTGACATGAGACTGAAGCAACGCAAAAAGAAAAGATATTTCTAGAGTTGGCAACATTCTGAGTTTACATAACAAGCAAGATCTTTTTTCATCACAAAAGGAAATCTTAACTGTCCACCTAAAATCAAGCCACAGAAGGAAATTGTCTGTACACTGCCTTCTTGATTGAGGCACCAAAACGATCATATTTTCGTGCCGAAATCGACTGCAGATACTTTTGACATTTAAACAGTTCATGGATTACGAATATTTAATGCGATATGTGATTTATTAAAACTTGTAGTTGCAAACGTAAAATTCTTCAGTTATGCCTGGGTCAGTGTATTAGACTCAGGCGCTTAACTGGTTATTATCCCCTCATCCGGGCAAAGGCCAATTGGAAAACCCCGAGAGCAAAATCTGTTGCAGGACCTTCAGAACTTACTCATTTCATACAAGTGTTCAATCGTGGGCTAAATCAGATCATATAAATATTCAGTTGTGAGATAAAGTCAAGTCTTTTCGTTGTCATTCACGTATAAGAGGATAAAAAATAAAGTTTTCAGCATATTTAATATTCATCGTTCTGATGTTCTACGCCCTGTTGCCCTGTTTTGTTGCTCTTCATGGCTTACATCAACAAAACAATGGCCCTCCGCACAAGGCGACAGTTTCTACTGCTCGTTTTCTTTCTTGTTACACCCGAATATGTTCAGCAAGGTCGCCGGATCTCTCCCCAGTTGAGAATGTCTGGAGCATTATGCGCAGTACCCTCCAACCATCTTGGGAATTTTGACGATCTGACACGTCAATTGGACTGAAGTTGGCACGTTATGGCTCAGGGGGACATCCAACAACTCTGACAACCAATGCCAGGCCGAAGAGCTGCTTGCATAAGAGCCAGCGGTGGACACATGTTGTGAGGCTTTTTCTCTTGAATAAAGCATCCAATTTTTCTGAAACTGTGATCATTTGTTTGCGTATACATGCACATCACATCTGCCAGTTTCCATCCCATTCGAGTAATTGCTCGGTACAATAAATATAGTATCACAAGATGTACAGATTTATCCTTACGTCGGCATACGTGCCTAATTCACTGTAATATCACTTCAGAACATTCATTCACCAAATTTAAGCTTGTCAGGCCAGGTTACAGTTTCAGTTGGAAATTCCTGAAACTGCTGGGCTGTGAAAATGTTTATACCACGGGCTAAGTCTTCCATACATCGTTATTCTTAAGTTTGTGCAGTTCTTTCTATAGTAACATTATTGTTCGTTCATTCTGTTGCTGCGCATTACCTGTAATTTCAGCCATTTACAAAAGGGTTACTTGATGTGCTGTCTCGGATGTGAATAGTGAAGCAATCACATGTATGTTCATATTTTTCATAATTTTTCACTTACAATTCTTCAAGTTCGCAGCCACAAGCGCAACTCACAACGCTGACCTTGGGCACTATTTCCATTTGCAAAATCTTTATCTCATATAGCACAATCAAGCCTCATTCTACCTTCGTTAATTATTGGTGTTTAAATGCTACATTTTCTCATTTCACCTTATTATATTCGCAACCATTTATTTTCATATTTTACAGGACAGCACTAACCTTTATTATCTTTCCCTTCGTATTCCCCCAACTTAGTGAAATATTCCTAAAAATATTATTTATTAAAGCATTGTTGAGAAACAAAACCATATAGACATAAGTGCACATACTTGAAACATGGCAAACTACACTACTGGCCATTAAAATTGCTATACCACGAAGATGACGTGCTACAGAAACGAAATTTAACCGACAGGAAGAAGATGCTGCGATATGCAAATGATAAGCTTTTCAGAGCATTCACACTAGGATGGCGCCGGTGGCGACACCTACAACGTGCTGACGTGAGGAAAGTTTCCACCCGATTTCTCACACACAAACAGCAGTTGACCGGCGTTGCCAGGCGAAACGTTGTTCTGATGCCTCGTGTAAGGAGGAGAAACGCGTACCATTACGTTTCCGACTTTGATAAAGGTCGGATTGTAGCCTATCGTGGTTGCGGTATATCGTATCGCGACATTGCTGCTCGCGTTGGTCGAGATCCAATGACTGTTAGCAGAATATGGAATCGGTGGATTCAGGAGGGTAATACGGAACGCCATGCTGGATCCCAATGGATTCGTATCACTAGCAGTCGAGATGAATCCAGGTTCTGTTTACAGCATCATGATGGTCTCATCCGTGTTTGGCGACATCGCGGTGAACGCTCATTGGAAGCGTGTATTCGTCATCGCCATACTGGCGTATCACCCGGCGTGATGGTATGGGGTGCCACTGGTTACATGTCTCGGTCACCTCTTGTTCGCATTGACGGCACTTTGAACGGTGGACGTTACATTTCAGGTGTGTTTCGACCCGTGGGCCTACCCTTCATTCGATCCCTGTGAAACCCTACATTCCAGCAGGATAATGCACGACCGCATGTTGCAGGTCCTGTATGGGCCTTTCTGGATACAGAAAATGTTCGACTGCTGCCCTGGTCAGCACATTCTCCAGATCTCTCATCAATTGAAAACGTCTGGTCAATGGTGGCCGAGCAACTGGCTCGTCACAATACGCCAGTCACTACACCTGATGAACTGTGGTATCGTGTTGAAGCTGCATGGGCAGCTGTACCTGTATACGCCATCCAAGCTCTGTTTGACTCAATGCCCAGGCCGTTATTACGACCAGAGGTGGTTGTTCTGGGTACTGATTTCTCAGGATCTATGCATCCAAATTGTGTGAAAATGTAATCACACATCAGTTCTAGTATAATACATTCATCCAATGAATAACTGTTTATCATCTGCATTTCTTCTTGGTGTAGCAATTTTAATGGCCAGTAGTGTAAATAGAACCAGAAACAGAGTATAACCAAGAAAGGAATAATTGTACCATCCAGCTCTAGTGCATGCAGTTATGCAACTGAGAAGCTGACAAAACACGGAGGCCCTCTGCGTCACCTAATTAAGGCATGTCTTCAATTCCACTGCTTTTCTTACTGCAAAAGGCTTATTTGACTTAAGGTACACTAATCAGTATACATTTGGGCGAGGGAAACTCTCCACTAAAAATGGTCAGTGGTTAGCTATATGACTACTTGTATTTATTTAATTGCTTTTCTTTCAGCTCGACACCCAAGTAAATTCCCTCTTCTTCTTTGTCAAGTTTTACAGTATAATTAACTTCTGAGTTACTCAAATTCTGGTCTTCACTTTTTACAAATCGTATAACATAATGGGTTTCACCTACATTTAATATACGATGTAAGGCATCAAAGTCGAGTTCGCAAGAATAATAATTCAGAAAGTGGAGACCCACAGTCATGTTAAAATTAAGATGAGGAATACACTCCCACCATACTTGCTCCGGACACTGCGAGAGGGCTGTACAAGCAATGATCACACGCACGGCACAGCGGACACACCAGGAACCGCGGTGTTGGCCGTCGAATGGCGCTAGCTGCGCAGCATTTGTGCACCGCCGCCGTCAGTGTCAGCCAGTTTGCCGTGGCATACGGAGCTCCATCGCAGTCTTTAACACTGGTAGCATGCCGCGACAGCGTGGACGTGAACCGTATATGCAGTTGACGGACTTTGAGCGAGGGCGTATGGTGGGCATGCGGGAGGCCGGGTGGACGTACCGCCGAATTGCTCAACACGTGGGGCGTGAGGTCTCCACAGTACATCGATGTTGTCGCCAGTGGTCGGCGGAAGGTGCACGTGCCCGTCGACCTGGGACCGGACCGCAGCGACGCACGGATGCACGCCAAGACCGTAGGATCCTACGCAGTGCCGTAGGGGACCGCACCGCCACTTCCCAGCAAATTAGGGACACTGTTGCTCCTGGGGTATCGGCGAGGACCATTCGCAACCGTCTCCATGAAGCTGGGCTACGGTCCCGCACACCGTTAGGCCGTCTTCCGCTCACGCCGCAACATCGTGCAGCCCGCCTCCAGTGGTGTCGCGACAGGCGTGAATGGAGGGACGAATGGAGACGTGTCGTCTTCAGCGATGAGAGTCGCTTCTGCCTTGGTGCCAATGATGGTCGTATGCGTGTTTGGCGCCGTGCAGGTGAGCGCCACAATCAGGACTGCATAAGACCGAGGCACACAGGGCCAACATCCGGCATCATGGTGTGGGGAGCGATCTCCTACACTGGCCGTACACCACTGGTGATCGTCGAGGGGACACTGAATAGTGCACGGTACATCCAAACCGTCATCGAACCCATCGTTCTACCATTCCTAGACCGGCAAGGGAACTTGCTGTTCCAACAGGACAATGCACGTCCGCATGTATCCCGTGCCACCCAACGTGCTCTAGAAGGTGTAAGTCAACTACCCTGGCCAGCAAGATCTCCGGATCTGTCCCCCATTGAGCATGTTTGGGACTGGATGAAGCGTCGTCTCACGCGGTCTGCACGTCCAGCACGAACGCTGGTCCAACTGAGGCGCCAGGTGGAAATGGCATGGCAAGCCGTTCCACAGGACTACATCCAGCATCTCTACGATCGTCTCCATGGGAGAATAGCAGCCTGCATTGCTGCGAAAGGTGGATATACACTGTACTAGTGCCGACATTGTGCATGCTCTGTTGCCTGTGTCTATGTGCCTGTGGTTCTGTCAGTGTGATCATGTGATGTATCTGACCCCAGGAATGTGTCAATAAAGTTTCCCCTTCCTGGGACAATGAATTCACGGTGTTCTTATTTCAATTTCCAGGAGTGTAATTAAGAACTGGTGTTACTTCAATTTAATTAAATTACAAAGGCAGTAGAATCTCATGATCAATAGGTTTGGAAAGCTTTCCAGTCAATCCTAAAATTTTCAAATGAAACACAGCATTGTAGCCATTTTTCTTACTTGGAAAAGTATCAAAATAATCTTGCACTACAGAAGAGATCTCGAAATTACTGCCTGTTAAGATTTCAGAAACAGTACAACCGACTCCTTTCCATACAATAGTACTAATGTTTCTTATAACTACCAAAAGATCATCTTGTTTCAACGTATCTTTGTTACTAGGAGTAATTGCGTCTCATGTTCCTGTCAGAGATAAACACTGGAATTTCTTAGGCAGCCTCTTGTGAAATGACGGGTCACAGTTCAATGGGCCATATGCCATACTTCGCGTATATTTAAGAAAAATGTAGCATTGTGGTCTTGCTAAACGGTAAGCGTAGTCTTCCAAGCCCATTTTCACAGTCAGTGATCACACTATCAATGTGTAAAATTCTCTGTTGTTTCGGTCACTATTACAAAAAGCTTTCCTGAGGATACTTATGCTAACTGCTGAATGCGAAAAGCTTTGGTCTTTATATACTGTTGGACCTTCCATGAACCATGGATCTTGCTGTTGGCAGGGTGGTTTGCATGCCTCAGCGATTCAGATAGCCATACCATAGGTGCAACCACAATGGAGCGGTATCTGTTGAGAGGCCACCCGCATGTGTGGAATATGAAGAGGGGCAACAGCTTTCTAAGTGTTTCAGGGGCAATAGCCTGGATGATTGATTGACGTGGCCTTGTTGCATCAACCAAATGGCCTTGCTGAATTGGTACTGTGAACACTTGAAAGAAAATGGAAACTATAGCCATAATTTTTCCTGGAGGCATGCAGCTCTACTGTATGGTTAAACGACGGCATCCTTTTGTGTAAAATGTTCTGGAGGTAAAATAGTCCCCCATTCAGAACTCAGTCAGTGACATTCTGTGGAAGGGTGGATGGAATGTTAGACCCATTATTTGAGCAGGTAGATTAGAACATTTAAAAAAGAAAATGGATAGGTTGAAGTAAGATATAGTGGGAATTAGTACGGAAAAAAGAACGGCAGTTATAAGAGTCGAGCGGTATGAAAGGGATGCAGTGGTTGAGAAGGGAGTGAGACAGCGTCGTAGACTTTCCCCGATGTTATTCAATTTGTACCTTGAGCAAGCAATAAAGAAAAACAAAAAAAAACTTTGAAGAAGGAATTAAAGCACAGGGAGAGGAAACAAAAACTTTGAGGTTTGCTGACGATGTTGTAATTGTGTCAGAGACAGCGAAGGGCTTGGAAGAGCAGTTGAACGGAATGGTCTTGAAAGGATGATATAAGATGAACATCATCGAATGGAAAACAAGAATTAAGGAATGTAGTCGAATTTAATTATGGGATGCTGCGGGAATTAGATTAGGTAACGAGAAACTTAATGCAGTAGATGAGTTATGTTTTTTTGTTACTTGGGCAACAAAATAACTGATGATGGCTGAAATAGAGAGGATGTTAAATGTAGACTGGTAATGTGAAGAAAAGCATTTCTTGATGTCTCGGTATCAATACCTCCTCGTTAGTTAAGTGATCTACCCACCTAATCTTCAGCATTTTTTTGTAGCACCACGCCTCAAAATCTTATTTATCGTCCATGATGCACTTCCATACATGGCTACACTCCATACAAATACTTTTGTGAAAGTATTTGTATGGAGTGTAGCCATGTATGGAAGTGCATCATGGACGATAAATAAGATTTTGAGGCGTGGTGCTACAAAAAAATGCTGAAGATTAGGTGGGTAGATCACTTAACTAACGAGGAGGTATTGATACCGAGACATCAAGAAATCACCCATTTAGTATTGGAGGGTAGTGTGGGCAGTAAAAATCGTGGAGGGAGGCCAAGAGATGAATACAGTAAGGAGATTCAGAAGAATGTACATTGCAGATGAAGAGGATAGATTAGCATGGATAGATGCATCAAACCAGTCTACAGACTGAAGGCCACAACAACACATACTGGTGGAAGAGGCTGTTATCGAATCTGATGCGGTATTTATGCTGAGACTGCTGGTTCCGACGTGCTGATGACACCTTCTTCATCTGGCCACATGGAGAAGTCGAATTACATAACTTTCACCAATACCTCAATCAGCAGCACAGCAAAATCCAATTTACTAAGGCAACAGAAAAGAATGGGGTATTGTTTCATCGACATGGAAGTTTACTGAAAGCCTGATGGTAAACTAAACCACAGAGTATATAGAAAGGCCACTAAAATATACAGGTAACTACGTACCTTCTCCCACCATCACCCAACACAGAATCCACCTAGCACACTTTAACCAAGAGGGCTCACTGTGTTAGCAATGAAGAACTTTTGAATTCTGTCCTACAAAACCTCAAGTTAGTTTTAGGAGCCAATGGTTACGGGATGAAGATGATAGATAAAACTATGGCAACGAAAGTTGGAGTCAGAAGGGAAGTGCAGAAGAAAACGAAATCAGATGCAAGTGGGACTAGTGTATGTAGGCAAGACATGGCGACCGATCAGCACACGGACATCTGACAGTACCTGACTAAGACAACACGTCAAGTCAGCAGTGGCAGAACACCAGGATGAGTGTGGCAAACAGATAAAATTTCGAAAGCCTGCGAACTGGCGAAACAGCCTATAACTTTCCGGAGGAAGATTATAGAGGCAATAGAAACTGCCAAGAAACCCCCAACATGAACAGAGAGGATGGGTACAGACTTCCGGCGTCTTGGCTGCCAGCAGTAACAGTAGTACTGATCGGCAGCTCACGATAAGCAACGCACATGGGCGCGCGGCAGACCACAGCGACCGCTGGTACACAGAGCACTCGAACGCCTCAGCCGGCTCTAGGCACCAAGTGAACAGCGCTACGCCACAACCGCCGCCCGTTTCCCAGAAACTAAGCAAACATCAAGTGAGAACGTCTATTTCCACGAATGAAAAGAAATAATGCGAACATCAGCAAAGGACGTCTAAAGCACTTACTCCTCGTCCTCAACACGCCGTCAGATTACGATAACAGCCTCTTCCACCAGTATATAAGAACCAAAACTTTTCTTGTGTAGCCGGCCGGGGTGGCCGAGCGGTTCTCGGCGCTACAGTCTGGAACCGCGTGACCGCTACGGTCGCAGGTTCGAATCCTGCCTCGGGCATGGATGTGTGTGATGTCCTTAGGTTAGTTAGGTTTAAGCAGTTCTAAGTTCTAGGGGACTGATGACCTTAGAAGTTAAGTCTCATAGTGCTCAGAGCCATTTGAACCACTTTTCTCGTGTAGCAGTTAGCAAAATTAACCTGTCAAAAGGCCATTTGCACTGATGGCTGAAACGTCGGAGACTTTTACACATTGACAATGCGGTTACATGCCCAAAACAATTTTATTGATTGTAGACTTAACGGTGTTTCACAATCGGATTTCCCATGGCATACAAACTTATATAATTATGTCCTCTCTCTCGATAACGGGAATTTCAGGGTGTTTAACCGTTCTACCTTGTTGAGTTCCGATCTATGTTCTATTGGCGCGTTCTTGACTGCATCTCATTCTACGTTTCCAGAGGCCACAGGTCCCATATTTTCCAATCAAATGTTCTACCTTTTACGTTTTGACCTCCCACGATTTTTTCTGTTCATTAAATATTACTGCAATATCGAATATATCATCCGGTTCAATTTTTTCAAAAATGTCATGGTTGCTGGGACTGCCACACAGGGAATTGCCCAGCTCAAATGATGGGGTACTAGTGTCTGTTCGCGCGAGCCTTCAAACGCAGAACTGATTATGGCCTCGCCATTTCGCCTTTCCTTTTCGTTTACTTTACAACATTTTCCTTCATCTTTTACTTTTAAAACAATTGTTGAGACCTCATAATCCAGCGGCTCTAGTCGATCTTGCATCTAGACAGCATTTAATTTAGCTGTTAATTTGTCAGACCAGTTTTTTCATAATCCGACGTCACACAATGGTTACCATTACATTGCGTGCGACCTGGGATTGGCCTCCTCCCTCGGCTGTCAAATATGTGAATTATCACGCTGCCACCTTGCATTCGTTGTGGGTTCTTACTTTCGCCACGATGTGCATGAAAACCTTCTACCCATTATAAGGATCTTAATCATCGTAATTATGCCTGGGTGTAGCAACTAACCCTCCACAAATGGAAAAGTCCACATTCTCTCTATACCAGCAGCAATCACTTCTATGTTCCTGCCTGCGTCAGTGTATTTCATACACAATTTTGGAAGCACTGCGCCTTGCGGATCAAAGTAACTGAACTTAAGACATCCTTCAGCTAGTGCTGAAGAAACCGGCGGATGATGCACAATTCGTTATGACAAATGTTGACTTTCATGGCCAGTTTTACACTATTCCTCATTCACAGAAGTATTCTGTGTCAGTAGTACACGGTCCGCCCCCTGTAGCTGAAGCTGAGTGGTCAGCGCGGCAAAATGTCAATCCTAAGGGCACGGGTTCGATTCCCGGCTGGGTCGGAGATTTTGTCCGCTCAGGGACTGGGTGTTGTGTTGTCCTAATTATCATCATTTCATCCCCATCGACGCGCAAGTCTCCGAAGTGGCGTCAAATCGGAAGACTTGCACCCGGCGAACGGTCTACCCGACGGGAGGCCCTAGTCACACGAGATTTTTTAGTAGTACACTGCGAAATGACTCCGGCTCTTTCCGCTTGGAACCAAGTGTTGTTAAAAATAGTGCACTGCCCTTGCGTAATGTTGGCACTTATACTAGGTAACACTTTACACACATTTACCTTGGACTCTTGCGTGTACATTTCACGAAGATTACGCACTTACTAAGTTTAGAATTGAAATTAGAGGTAATAAAGTTATATCTGAAATTCATATGTTCACCCAGCTGTACTTTGTAGTTGCTAAACTGTTTTTCAGTTTATAGTTTCAGTTCCTAATTCAAGTTAGAGAATTCAGTTGAAATGTATTCGCTAAGTGGCAATGTCATTTTTCAATTCTGACCTTAAACAGCTGAGTGAATCTATTGACAAGAGTATCAAAATATCTACATCTCTACATCTACATCTACATAGATACAAGCCGTCGTACAGTGTGTGTGTCGGTGGTTGGGGGGGCTACCCTTTACAACTACGCCTTTCCTTTCCTCTTCCACTTGCAAATTGAGCGAGGGAAAAACGACTGGATATATGCCTCCGTATGAACCATAATTTCTGGTATCTCATCTTCGTGGTCCTTAAGCGCCAGTGTATATTGGCGGCAGTAGAACCATTTGGCAGTCATCTTCAAAAACCGGTTCTCTAAATTTTCTCAGTAGTACTTCTCGAAAAGAACGTCTCCTTCCGTCCAGGGATTCCCGTTTGAGTTCCTGAAGCATTTCCGTAACACTTCCGTGTTGTTCGAACTTACCGGTAACAAAACTTGCAGCGCGCTTCTGAATTACTTCAAAGACTTCCTTTACTACGACCTGGCACGGATCACAAACGCTCAATCAGTACTCAGAAATAGATGGCACCAGTCTCCTTTACAGGTGAACCACACTTTCCTGAAACTCTCTCAACAGAACGAAATCGACTAATCACCATCCCCACCACAGTCCTCACATGCTCGTTCCATTTCATATCGCTTTGCAACGTTATGCCCAGATATACAAACAACGTGACTGTGTCAAGCAGTACACTACTAATGCTGTAACTGAACATCACAGGTTTGTTTTTCCTACTTGTCTGCATTAATTTACATTTTTCCACATTTAGAGCTAGCTGCCATTTATCATACCAACTAGAAATTTTGTCTATCAAGTAACTCACCTTCTATATTCCTACAGTCACTCAACTTCGACACCGTAAGCGACAGAACCATCGGCAAACAACAGCAGATTGCACCCCACCCCGTCCGATAAATCATTTATGTATACAGAGAACAACCGGATGGTGTGGCCGAGCGGTTCTAGGAGCTTCAGTCTGGAACCGCGCGACCGCTACGGTCGCAGGTTCGAATCCTGCCTCGGGCAGGGATGTGTGCGATGTCCTTAGGTTAGTTAGTAGTTCTAAGTTCTAGGGGACTGATGACCTCAGATGTTAAGCCCATAGTGCTCAGTATGACAGTGTTAGTTGTACGCTTCACGCATAGATCTTTTCACAGAAGCACGAATCTCTGCTAGCCTTTGCTTGTCGTCATCTGTGTGTTCTCTTTTGAAGCGAGAGTGCAACAGCCTCTACTTCCTCAGCATCTTCCGAATTTAGTTATTAACGGTAATGAGTCTTTTCCAACCTTTATCCTCTTACCACGCGCATAACTCTCCAGACCACGATTTACAGTCTGCTTAAACTTTGCTAATAATCCCTCTATGTCCATGTTACCTGAACTAAGTAACGTCATTTCACCCTCTAAGTGAGATGCTAACAACTGCTTATCTTCTCTGTCTAGCAGACATTTTCCTAGACTTCTTGACTGATTTATTTTCTTGCTATAATGACATTATGATGGCTAATCCCAGTTTCTATACTGACATTGTCGATACGATGAGGCCTATTTGTAGCTACAAGGTCTAAGAGATTTCCACTGCGTGTGAGCTGCCGAGCTAGGTGCTCAATACAGTTTTCAGAAAACGTGTTCAATAGTATTTCGGACGACTGTCTGTTTGTACCCCGTGCAGTGAATCCATAGACATCGTAGTCTATACTTGCTAGGTTCGACTCCAAGTAGTATTGCATGATCTGGGTATTTACTCCCTACTGACCGCAGACTTTCTTTGAATCACTCTACAACTGCCACAGCGGAATCAGATGGCCGGTAAAAACATAAAGCAATTAACTTGGTTTCACCTACACCTGTTATACGTGACCAGATGACTTTACTGTCGCACGCCACTTCGACCTTAACAGAGGCAATATTTTTGTCAACTGAAATGAACACTAGCCCTCCTATGGTCACTAATATGTCTTTCCGATCTGGAGAAAACTGGTGCACTTGGACGTCTGTATGAGACGAACTATACTCTAAGACAAATAGGATGCCGCGAATTAAAAAAAAACTATCAACTACATATGATGAATATTGATTTAACTAATTTGAATAAATTTTTTACATCAAAGTGGTGTTAGCGAAACAATAGTTAAGGGGGTGGTGTGTGTGAGTGGGTGACATGGAACAGAACAGCAGATTAAGTGCGGAGAAATGATTAGGAAACTCTACCAGAAAATGGTGGGAGGACATAACTGATTACTTAATTTCGTATCATAGGCGGTACAATAGTTTAAGTGCTGTGACATGGAAAAACACTTAACAGAACAATAGGTTAAATGCCGACAAAGACCTGAACATTAGCTTTAGACACCCAGAGTACAGTGCCTGCCATTAGATTATGCAACATGTTTGCCCTATGTAATTGCTTCTTGCAAGACGTACATGTTTCCAAACAGCACAGAATGATGAGCAAGAGAAATCCAACTGCCAAAAAATGAATTTTTTATAAATAAACAATACACCCTTTCCATATATTCCATACACTGCCTTGAATCGTCTAAAACAATATTCCATACACAGCAAACGATTTCCCTCCAAATGACCGATCAACTGAGTGTTTTTTTTACCATTTTCTGGGAGGGAGGAGTGGGGGTGGGGGCTTACTTAATTAAGTAGTCAATCAAATAGATAAGAGTAGGTGGGGGCTATTCTAATAACTCAGACCTGAAAGCATAGCTGTAGCAATGAGTTGTGGGAGGGAGGGGGTAGGAGTTGGAGGGGTGGTGGAACAATAGGTTAAGTGCAGTGACATGGAAAACACTTAGCAGAACAATAGGTTAAGTACTTGTCAATCAAAGGAGAACAATAGGATTGCCTCTGAGTGCATACCTGCCCCTGATGTAGGCAACCCACACTAACAAAATGTGTCAGCATTCCCTTCCTGAGGGGGGAGGGGGTCGGTGACAATAGGTTAAGTGCAGTGACATGGAAAGCACTTAGCAGAACAATAGGTTAAGTACCTGTCAATCAAAGAAGAACAATAGGTTGACATGGAAAAGCACTTAACAGAACAATAGGTTTGCCCCTGAGTGTATACCTGCCCCTGATGTAGGCAACCTGCATAACAAAATGCACCACAACATACTCTGTCCCTCTACTACTGAGTGCTATGAATATTTTCATGTGTTTGTTTTCATCTTTGCAAAAGCGTGAGTGAATTTTAAAATTAAGGAGCTCTTTTTTACGCAGAATTCAACGCTCTACGAATTTTCTGCATGGAACTTTACATTTGGAGAAGCCATTTTCTGAATTACAGGTGATGGAACACGGGAATAACTAACTTTTCCGCCAAGTCTGTCATTATACGCAAAATTTTATGCTCTTTCATTTTGGTGCTTTGTGAATTTGCTGTAGGATGTGTTGTTTTTGAGTAGCATAATAAGCAAAAAACTGATATGGTTTTTCGGCCTTTAGAAGTTTAACTTTTATTTTGGATGCCCAATGTCGATTAAAATTATCTCTAGCCAGTGCATATTTATTGGATACCAACAGTCTATCTAACCCACCCTACTAGACGAGTAGCCATTTCTTGCATTGTTGTTGTTTGGCCTTCAGTCTGACAACTGGTTCAATACAGCTCTCCGTGCTACTCTATCCTGTGCAAGGCTCTTCATCTTTGAATAACTAATGTAACCTACATTCTTCTGAACCTGGTGACTATTCATTTCTTGGTCTCCCTCAATGATTTTAACCCCCTCCCCCCACTTCCCTTCCACACTAAATGGTGATCCCTTGATGGCTCAGAATGTGTCTTATCAACCGATCACTTTTCTAATCAGGTTGTACCACAAATTCCCTTTCTTCCCAGTTCTATTCAGTACTTCCTCATTAATTACATGATCTCTCCACCTAACCTTCACCATTCTTATCAAGAGTACATTTCAAAAGTTTCTACACTATTCTTGTCTAAACGGTTTATCGTCCTTGTTTGACTTCCATACATGGCTACACTTCATACAAATACTTTCACAATAGACTTCCTAACACTTAAATCTAGATTCAATGTTAACAAACTTCTTTTCTTCAGAATCGATTTTCCTGCCATTGGTAGTCTGCAATGTATATCGTCTCTATTTGGCCAGCATCAGTTATTATGCTCCCCAAATAACACAACTCATCTACTACTTTCAGTGCTTCCTTCCCAAATATGATTCTCTCAGCATCACTTGATTTAATTCGACTACATCCCATCATTCTTGTTTTGATTTTGTTGATAATCATCTAACACCCTCCTTTCAAATTACTGCCCATTCCGTTCAACTGCTCATCCAAGTCCTTTGTTGTCTGTGACAGAATTACAATGTCATAGGCAAACATCGAAGTTTTACTTCTTCCTACTCCGTATCTTTCTTTTGTTTCCTTTACTGCTTACTCAGTGTACAGATTGGTTAAAATTGGCGATATGCTACGATCTCCTCTCACTCCCTTCTCAACCACTGCTTCTCTTTCATGTCCCTCGACTCTCATAACAGCCGTTCTGTTTTCTGGACAAGCTGTAAACAGCCTATCGCTCCCTGTATTATATCCGTACTGCCTTCACAATTTCGAAGAGTGTATTTGCCACCATTGTCAAAAGCTTTCTTAAAGTTCACAAATGGTGTAAACGTAGGTTTGTCTTTCCTTAACCTATCTTCCGAGATAGACATAGGGTCAGTACTGCCACACGTGTTCCATTTCTCCGGAATCCAAAATGATCTTCTCTGAGGTCGTCTTCTTCCAATTTTTCCATTCTTCTGTTAATGATTCGAGTTAGTATTTTGCAACAATGACTTATTAAACTGGTAGTTCGCAAATATTCACATCTGGTAGCACCTGCTTCCTTTGGAATTTGAATAATTACATTCTTCTTTAAGTCTGAAGTTATTTCACCTGTCTGAAACATCTTGCACACCAGATGGAAAAGTTTGTCATGGCTGGCTGTCCCAAGGTTATAAGTGGTTTTGGTGGAATGTCGTCAAGCCCCAGAGCCTTGCTTCGTCTTAGGTCTTTCAGTGCTCTGTCAAATTCTTTATGCAGTATCATATCTCCCATATCACTTCCTTCTATGTTCTTTTCCATGTTTATAATATTGCTTTCTGGTTCATCTACCTTGTATAGAGTCTCTACATACTCCTTCCACCTTTCAGTTTTCGCTTCTTTGCTTAGAACTGGTTTTCCATCTGAGCTCTTCATACACATACAGCCGCCTCTCTGTTCTCCATACGCCTCTTTAACTTTCCTGTAGGTGATATACATCTTTCCTCTAGTGAAATATGATTCTAAATCCTTACATTTGTCATCTAGGCATTTCTGCTTAGCCATTTTTCACTTCTCAGTCTCATTTTTAAGCGTCTTTATTCCCTTTCACCTGCTTGTCGCATTTTTATATTTTCTCCTTTCATCAGTTGAATTCTGAATATCCTATACTATCCAAGGATTTCTATTAGGCCTTCTCTTTTTACCTACTTGATTCTCTGCTGCCTTCACGATTTCATCTCTCAAAGCTATCCATTCCTCTTCTACCATATTGCTTTCACTTGTTCTAGTTAATCGTTGCCTAATGCTCCCTCTGAAACTCTCAACGACCTCTGATTCTTTCAACCTATCTGGGTCCCATCTCCTTAATTTTGTACATTTTTGCCCTTTCTTCAGTAATAAAATACACTGCATAACCAATAAATTGTGGTCAGAGTCCGCAACTGGCCCTGAAAATGTCTTAAAATTTAAAATCTGGTTCCGAAATATCTGCCTTACAATTATGTAATGAATTGGAAAGCTTCCGGTGTCTTCCACGTATGCAACCTTCTTTCATTACTCTTGACCTGCGCGTTAGCTACAATTAAGTTATATTCTGTGCAAAATTCTACCAGGCGGCTTCCTCTTTCATTTCTTTCTCATAATCCATATTTACCACCTATTTTTCCTTCCCTCACTTTTCCTCCTGTCGAATTCCAGTCCCTCGTCATAATTGAATTTTCGTCTCCCTTAACTATCTGAATAATTTCTTCGATCTCATCATACATCTTCGATCTCTTGCGTCACTCATAATAAATTCCTTCAGTTATCAACATAGTTCTGCACAGGGTTAGGCAGCTAAGACAGCCTACCCCAAACATATCGAGAATGAACAAGTATGCTGAGGTATTGTTTATGCACTGGTAGTGGGCACTGCGGAAAGTTCTCTGACGTTCTCAAGTAATTCTTGTCGTTTCTGGTCGCCGACTTTTGGTTTTAATGGAACTATACAGTTTTTTCAGTGTCATTTGAAAGCAACGATATAACATATTGGGGACTTGATCAAATAGTATGAATATAACAGCGTCGCAAACCAGTCTTTCCGCCAGGAGAAGAGGTGCCACAAGCTTCTGGTCTGGTAACCCTCCACCCGACGCAATCAGCCTGACAGACACAGCTGACGCGTTTTTGTTGCCCTCTCTCCAATTAGATGGCGTGGGATTTCCCCGCCACTAGTACCTTCCTATTTTCAGTAGGTGCTCACAACCCCCTCCATTAGTTTTCGCGCTGCCTTCTTGGGCAGCAGATTTGACATTAGTGGCCTCACTAGGTCATTTCGCACGGCTGCGTCTCAATTACGGAGGTGTGTATGCTTAGTTTTTTTTTCAGCAAAGCTGTTATTTTGCTCACTTGATGGGTGAGTAGTGTGAATTTTCTGAATATTTTGCGAAAATACGTATAGTATACTGAGCTACCCTTTCAGGCACACTGCGCCCGAATACGTAATTAGCCTGCTGTCTTCTCTTTTACACTCCACATTCTCCACAGATATGGATGGCTTGGAATTATTACGATTTGTCTAACCCACGTCAACTCGAAGAAATACGGCTTTGCAGATCTGCAATGACGAGGAAGACCACATTGTATCTAAAGATCTTGGTGATGAGAGTGATAATCGTTCACAAGACTAGATGGAAGAACGTGAAGGCGACTATGTGACGGAAGAACGTAGTGAAGATACTCCTGAAGATACAGAAGTAAGAAACAACAAAACAAGAAACTTTTATTCGGGAAGAGGTAAAAAGATAGTGTGGGCCACAAACCTATCTGGGAAAAGATATCGTATATGATCTCACAACTTCATCACTCATCTTCCCGGAGTTGGTTCAAATGGCTCTGAGCACTATGGGACTCAACTTCTGAGGTCATTAGTCCCCTAGAACTTAGAACTAGTTAAACCTAACTAACCTAAGGACATCACAAACATCCATGCCCGAGGCAGGATTCGAACCTGCGACCGTAGCGGTCTTGCGGTTCCAGACTGCAGCGCCTTTAACCGCACGGCCACTTCGGCCGGCATCTTCCCGGAGTCATAGGAACTGTTAAGAATGGTAAAAGTGGGTTGAATGTTGAAATAATTTAGTCACTGACGACATTCTTGAAATAATCGTCAAATACACCGAACAAATACAATGATACTGTCAAGGATCGTTTCTCCAGAGAGAGAGAGAGAGAGAGAGAGAGACAGAGAGACATCAGTTCCACAGATGTAAATGAACTACGAGCTTTTATCAGCTTGTTTTACCAAGCAGGTGCAGACAGAGGCAATCGTCAAGTCTGGAGGAACTTCGGGGGACTGAAGGAGATGGCGTTGAAAAATTTGGTCTCATGATGAATCTCAAATGATTTAACAGTCTGACACGTTCCCTTTGTTTCGACGACGAAACTACCAGTGCCTAACGAAATGACTATGACAGGCTAGCTCCTATCCTTGAAGTTCTCGAAAAGTTCGTGAAAAATTGTCAAAAGAAGTATTGCTTCGGATATAAAGTCACAATAGACGACATGCTTCCAGGTTTTCGTGGCAGATGTGTTTTTCGGCAGTACGTACCCTCAAAACAAAACAAATATGTAATAAAACATTTTGCTCTTGTTGATACTAAAATGGTACAGACAGTCAACACAAAAACTGCAGTTTTCAAGAGAATGGCTGAGCCTGTCTTTGGATCTGGTCGCAGTATCACTGCTGATAACTGGCTTTTTGATTCTGACCTCATCGACTGTTTGAAGACAAAATACCGTCGTATGTTGGAACTGTCAATAAAGTAAGAGACAATTGCTATCAGATTTTACTGGTGCAAAAAGGGAAGAAATAATACAGCACTGTGTTTAGCTTTAATGATGAGAAGGTTTTGGTTTCCTGCACACCACACCATAGCAGAAATGTGATTCTTGTATCTCCACTTCGTAATGACAATACCACTGATCACGAGTCTGTAGAGAAAAAAAAAACCAGAGATAGTCAATTTCTACAATTCAATAAAAGGTGGCTTTGATACTGCAGATAAAATCTGTGCTACTTACAGTGTGAGCTGAAACGCAAAACGCTAGTCAATGATCTTTTTTTTTACAATGTTGAATGTGAGTGGTACCAGCTCCCAGGTCATTTACCTTGGAAATCAACTGAAGAAAATGCGTAGAAGGGTGTACCTATAACAGCTGGCACATCAACTTGTTAATTGAGGGCTACGCAGCAAAAGTATGAAGAAGATTAGAATCCCCTTGTGGAGCAGCGGGTGGATTTAATTGTTATATATATAATGTAGAATTGTAATATAGAAAAGATACATTTCCCTGCCGTTTAACCGTAAGTGGGGCGGTGGGTGGAATTAAGTGTTATATAAATGTTCCTATTATTTATGCTGTCTTTTGCCGTTCTCAACACTGGCTCTCTAACTACAGTATTGGCAACCAGAAAGTGATTAGCAAAACGTGAAGTCTGTAATTAGAATTCCTAGTGCCCACTTCGTCTGAGAAATACACTTATAGCTACAGCTTATAGCTCTGAGGAATTAGGAGATTGTCTGGGATTCATAATCAAAAACGATCCTGTAAAAACGTTCGCTATATTCTGAAAGTCACAGATAAAAAAAAAAGCATCCACACAATCCAACTACCAGAGCAGTTCAGAGTCTAATGCGACGATGCAACTATAACTATCCAAATTAAATGTTTAAGTGAATGCTCGCCATAATTTGATGATAATGTTCATCAAACACCACGCTAAATAATGGTAGAATGTCTGTCCCGTGGTGGTACGCGAAAATACGACATACGCAAACTGAAGATAGATCATTAAAGTCATCCCAGAATTACCACTTCACTCGAAAATGATTTCATGGTTACACGTATCCCGAGTAACTTATTACGGCATCCGAGGCTGTTTATAGCAATGATACCGACGCGACGCGACTCCCGACACAGATGGTGCGCTAGTCAGCGTCTGGAGAGAACTGGGGCCATCCTCTCTCTCTTTTTTTTTTTGTGATATGTTACAATACAGCATCACCGGTCTATTGCGGTCTAACTGTGTTGGTGAGGCAGTAAATTTATCCACAGGGCAGTGACTGCGTCACTGCAATTCACTTGGGAGGTGTGGCGGTGGGACTTGTAGTCCTGTACCACCCTCTGACGGTGACAGTATTAAATGAGTCAGGCAGAAAAATTTAGCCTAACGTGGGCAGGTATCATTGCAAAGTATTGGACGTAGAATGGGTGCTAGTCCCGCCAAAGGGTGCGTCCGTGGTGGGCGTGCCAGACCTATCGTTAGCCATGGTCGGAATCCGATTCCGCTAGGATGGTTAGAGGAACCGGATGTCGATGCCAGCGGCGTGGAAGTGTGGTCCCAACGTGGCGTAACCCATGGACAGTGTCCCGCAAGGCATCCACTTTCTCATAGAGGCGTCGCGCGTTGTTGCGTATGGTCGTCTTTAGGGGGACGGTATCCGCTTCCTCGTGGAGAGTGACAATCCTCGTGAGTGGCGGAGCGCGCAGGCTCCACCTGAGCACCTTGTTCTGCAGGCACTGCAATGTCCGCATCCTGGTGACACTAATCGTGGCCCATGCAGCAGATCCATACGTGAGAGCAGGCAGGATAACTTCGGTAAATGCGGAGCTTGGTATGCAGGTTAAGTTCCCTACTGCGAAAGAGCGACACAGCGTTCTTATACATAAAGCCGCGGTGCGGACGGCTAAGGGAACGCCTGATCAAATCGGCTCTCCCGACTAGCCGCTGGGCTAGTAATGCACCACTTTAAGTTATTGAATAAATCATCGCTTCCTTTGCTGATGGCTGATGATGCTCTCAATTTAAATGTGCATTCAGCACACAGGTAAATAATCATAATAAAAGTCTGATGTGGCCAAGTCAAATATTTTGGGCGAGAGAATTAATTACACTACACGCAGTAGACGAGCTCTGAACTCGCCCTTTGGAGATACGCTATCGCTATAGTTTTATAGTTATTCAATTGAAACTTCTCACATCTTTATGATTATAGCGGATCTCCATTCTACTTAAATTTAAACATCCTAGCCTTATTTATTCGCCTACTTAATCTATCTTGCTTCCTTAATTTTTAAGACAAAAACCCAGAAAATATTGAATTTCAACTAAAATCTTAATTTGTGAGATCCAGAATACTGTTTCTATTAAATTATTATGAAAAAGGAATCTAAATATAAATTTTTAAGTCTCTAGCTCTTTTCTGTTTCGCCAATGATTTTTACAGAAAAACGTCCAAATTTCGTTTGTGGTTAAAGTTATCGAACTGACATTCAAGACATATAGATTTAGTATTACTCTTGACATGCTAGAAACGTTTTAGGTTATTTATTTGATTTTTAAAGTATTGCGCAACATTTATGACATCAGACCTAGGCTAGCACACAATGGAAAGACTGATGTGAATTTTATACAGCGTGAGTATGCTCCTTCCCAACATCACCCTCTACTTAAATTTCTTTTTTTAATGTTAATGAATGAAGAAAAAAATTTAATTACAAAAAGGGAAGCAAGAGTACAGCTTAACTACCTATGAAAAATTAAACTTGAAATGTAAACATATAGAAATATTAAAAGAAAACTGATTACCTACTTCAATTATTTAAATTGCTGGCTTGTTCACTGCCTCTTAAGCAACATTATCCCTCAAAATTTAAGCAAAATCAATGAAACACTTTGGAATACATATTGCCTTAAACGAACAAACACATAAAATATGTAAAATTATGACAATCTTAAATCCATTAAATCCATTTTTACATACACAAATTCAAAGAAAATAACACAGTTATTCATGATACATAAACAGATGATTATATCTTAGCAGTCTTTTCTAAACATGAAAGAAAATTTCACAATCATGACAATTTCATTTTTACAGACGTGGTTGTAGCCGCTTTGGCTGGCGTTCTACACTTCCATTCACAAGGGTGGAGGAGGGGAAGTTGCTATGGTGTGTGTCCTTCACGTTCACTCTAAATTACATGGTTCAAATGGATCAAATGGCTCTGAGCACTATGGGACTTAACAGCTGTGGTCATCAGTCCCCTAGAACTTAGAACTACTTAAACCTAACTAACCTAAGGACATCACACACATCCATGCTCGAGGCAGGATTCGAACCTGCGACCGTAGCAGACGCGCGGTTCCAGACTGCGCGCCTAGAACCGCGAGACCACCGCGGCCGGCTAAATTACATGGAGAAAGGGGACATGTCACTGTGAGTTGTGTCCAAGTCACTCCACGCTTTCACGCAGCTACCAGGCTGCCATTATCTGGTTTGTCCTGTAGAACAAACAAAAAGAGTGCCTCAGACTCTGTTCACTTATTATCTAAGGGTGGGTCACAATGAAATGGGGATGTATACATTTTATCTTTCAATATGTTGCTGGAACAAAGTTAACAGAACTTTTTCAATTTTACTCTTGCGTTTACTTAACTGTCATAAAATCGGTAAACAAATGGCTCAAAAGGCCGTTAGTCACGTACTAGAGAAAATTTATGCTCAAGGCATACAGTCATAAATCCTATTTAATTTCAATTTATTGTTTCTGGGCCGGAACACTGAACCAATGCTCGGTACATTCCTGACAAATCTGTATTTTATTTACTTAACTGACTCATCTTCGATTACCTTATTCTTAGAGATAGTATGAGTATTTTTGATTAGTAATTGTCTTCTCAGCTTCTTTGTTTTCAAGAGAATGGCTGAGCCTGTCTTTGGATCTGGTCGCAGTATCACTGCTGATAACTGGCTTTTTGATTCTGACCTCATCGACTATTTGAAGACAAAATACCGTCGTATGTTGGAACTGTCAATAAAGTAAGAGACAATTGCTATCAGATTTTACTGGTGCAAAAAGGGAAGAAATAATACAGCACTGTGTTTAGCTTGTGGTAATAGTACAGTTCTGAGTGTTCAAAACACAATACGTTTAGTTGACTACTAAATCCACTTATTAGTCCTCTGCTGCTGTGTCAGTTCCATATTTGCAATTATGTACTTACTTCATCGAAGTGTATTTATGCTGAGCTATAAATAATGTTTCACGTCTGTGATTATGTTACTCAATTATGTTGCTAGTGTATGTACTTATTTAACACTCACTCTATTAACATTTAAAGCATAGGATAGCACATTTATTTCATATCTATAGTGTACTGCAGCTGATCAGTTTGCTTACGTGGCAATTCATTTCCACTCGATTGGACGCTGAAACCACAGGTTGTCTCTCTCGACCTACCACTAAAGTGCATCAAGTAATTATGGACGAGCGTAATGCTAAATTCCTTAAACCTATAGGACACCATGAGCTGCTCTATCTCATCTAACATAAGGGTACCTATGGTCGCATTCACGCCTCCAACTTATAACCTCAATACGTGTAGGTGTGTCCTGTCACACACTACACCAAAATAATGGCCAGCTCCAACCTTATAAATACTTCAGGGACGTGTTCTTCACGTCTCAACCACAAACACTATTCAATTCTACTACACTGCCATTCCTTGCTACACAAGGTGAGTTCATTTTTACAACTTATCTGCATATTTTCATAACACTAAGCACTCTCTCTTACTATTTATTAGTTAGCTCTAATGCATACACTAGGTTTCACTGCCACTTCAGATCCTGCTTGTACACGAATTTGTATATCTTTTTAAATTACTGTTGGTGGACTATTTCCAATAAAACAACACTTTTTACTTACAATATTACCAGGGTTCTATACATACTTGTTACTCAAATACATTTGTATCTTAATTACGTCATACTTCTCTGTTGTTTGTGTCACTGTTAAGTTTGTCACATTAAGTATTTTCTTCACTAATCGGTTGATAGAATGGTTACAGAACTCATGGCTTGATAGCCATGACGGAAAATTTTTGTGTTGGAAAGAAGAGGTCGAAATTTTATGTGGATAGAAAAGATGAAGAGAGAGTGAAATCTGAAATGGGAAAGAAGATCTCACACAGCTGGGACTGCACAGCTGCCACACTGTGTAGAGGTTACAGAACTATCTCCTCCCTACAGTGTTCATTGGTTTAAGAAAATTTTAGTATTGGAAAGAAGGGGTCGAAATTTTTGTGGATAGGAAAGATGAAGAATGAATGAGACCTGAAATGGAAAGAAGATCTCACACAGCTGGGACTGCACAGCTGCCACACTGTGTAGAGGTTACAGAACAACCTCCTCCCTACAGAATGAATTCACTACCTATGAACTTCTTTAGGTCGATCACGTTCCTGAGACCTAATAGCTTTTTACTCTTAGGGTACTCTAGCCTATATGCATTGGCATGTGGTTTTCCTATGATCCTGAAAGGTCCTTGGTATACGAACATGAATTTCTTTGTTTCTTCTGTGTTTAGCTTACTTTTACTAAAATTAACACCTTCGTCCCAATATTTCCTATTTTTCGGAACTCGTATAGGCAGCTCCCAAGTTTCATCATTAGCTACTACATGTTTATCAATAAAAGGTACCATAATTACTCTGGTTATTGGCAAGACCAATTTTAACTGGCTTCTTTCAAAGTCAACAACACTCTGATATTTCGACAAGAAATATATGCCAATTAAAACCTCAATACTGAGATTGCTTACAATTAAGCATGGATGATCAATTAAATTACCATTAATGTTAAACGGCAGCAAAGCTTCTTGTTTTACCGTTTTTGACACCTTGCCGGTAGCACCAATTATTCTTAGTCCTGATACCCTCATTACTGTAAGCTTGTTTTTACCAGATAATGCATCAAAGAAGGACTGAGATATCGCACTCACCTCACTTCCACTGTCTAAGAGACAACGTACATTGATACCCAACTTATTCACTATTATTATAGGGTGGCTTATTCTAGTTTGTACAGGTGGTTCCTCAAACTCATCCAATAGTTCCTTTTGGATTTGTCTCCAACTAAAATGATCGACATCTGTCTTCATTACATTTAGGTCAAAGTGTGTAGGGGTTTCCTGAATTACATTTTCAGCTGCCTTTTCCAGTCGGTCTATTAATTTCAAATCGAAACACCTCACGAGTTCATTACATTTAGTTTGCTGAATATGACCCAAATTCTGTAGTCTGAGCGATTCTGCGCCTCTAGACCGGGCATAACACTAGTTACAGCTAAACCACTTCATTATTATCGTCGGGTTCCTTCTCAAGTGACAACTGGTCACAGCTACTGGGTTCATCGACCCCCAACAGGCTATCCTCTACACTCTCACTTACCTCCTGTCCTAAATCTATTAGTACAGTATCAACATCCTGCACAGGCACTTTAGATAATAGCACATCATCCTCATCGTAAATATAAGCATGAATTTCTTCTGCTTCTTCACCTGACAATTCAGTATTTTGTAGCCTTTCCCTACCGTTACACTGCTGCGCCTTCTCTTCCTCTTCCCACTTAGAAAGCGTCTCTAACACGGTATCTATCAAATACTGTGAGTGATCTAATATTTCTACTGTATCCTTAGATGCTACCGACCCCTCATCCCCATGTTCAGTCTGAGTATTCTGATCTGTCTTACCAATTACTGTAACTACTGGCTTAGGAAAAGTAACCGCCTGGTGAGCGCCAGTGTCCTCATAGACGGGAACTAGTTTTCCTGCCTCGGCCTACTATTGTTTCCTTTATTTCCATTATAATTAACTGGCACAGCATTGCTTTCTGCACTGTTGTTTACCTGCATAATTTTGTTCCGAACAAAATTACTATCATTTGGATGCCATTGTTGATTCTGATAATTATTTCTCCAATTCCTACCTCTCTTAGGATGGCGAACACCTATTGTTCTGATGTTTACATTGCCATTCTGCTCATTCTTAAAATTACTACCAGTGTTATTAGCATTTCTGTTATTACGTGCTTGTTCCTCATTGGCAGCAACAGGTTCTACACGTTCCAAATATTCAATGAAACGATCCAGACTGTCTCTAGGGGCAGATATAATTCTAGTTTGCCAACACCATGGCAGTTTGGCTTCAAGACCTAGTATTATCATTTCAGGTTTTAGCTTTTCGTCCAAATGTGACAAACGTGAGATCCATGACCTAGCAAACTCTTTAATAGATTCCTTGCCTGCCTTGAAGCGTTTTCCACTCCAAAATTCTCTCAACACTTCATTTTGCTTGTTACTAGACCAATACTCATTAATGAAAGCTGTTTTAAATTCCGCTAATGTTTTACACTTCAACATAACATCACCTGACCAACGCATGGCGTCACCTGGTAATGGCTAATAATAAATGAGATTTTCTCTCGTTCAGACCAAGTTGGTGGAATCACCTCTTCGAAATCGTTCCAGAAATATAGCAGGTGGATATTTTTATCTGGATCGAACCGCAAGAACTGCCGACACCCGATAAAAGCGGCGTTTGCAGCTACAACTTGTTGCATACTACCATTACGAGAAGTTACTGAAGCTACTTTAATCTCAATGTTAGCAATGTTAGTACTAATATTTTCTACTCTCATTTCAACATTATCTGCTCTTTGCACAATATGAGCTGTATCAGTTTTGATTACGTTTACTTCTGCTTGACATATGTTTACTTTTATATTAACATCTTTAAACCTATCTGAGCACAGTTCAGATTCCGCCTCGATCTTTTCTGTTAACTTGTGCTCCAGCTTCACATCTTCCATTTGGAAGTCTTTGCGAACCTCAGCCACTTTGGATTTTACTGTTTTATACATTTCAGAAAATTGTTGAGCAACCTTTTTCTTAATATCCTCATGGTTGTAATCAATTTTATAATTCAAACTATCCAGATCCTCTTTCAACTTATTGCAACTAGCCTTGAAGGAAGTTTCTAATTCAGCTTTATTGGATTCCGATTTATTGTCCATTGCCTCAAACCGTTTATTAAAATTGGTTTGATTGGCCACAATCCTGTTATTTACCTCAATTATATCAGATTTTAATTCAGCTGTCATTCTAGCATTACTGGGCGCTATTTCTTGTAATATTACATTTAAATCCATATCCCCAGTATCTTTGGGTTGCTCACTAGCTGGCTTTTTATCGCACTCAGATGACGAAAAACTAGCTCCAACACCAGAATCATCAAAACTAAATGAAACATCTGATTGATCAGTCATATCTAACTTCTCCTTCTTAAACTCTACCACCTCTGATGACTGTTTCGTTTTGAACTCATCAGATAAACTATCATCCAATAAATTAACAATTTCTAATTTTTGCTTTACTACAGGGGTCTCTATTATTGAATCATTGCCCCTTTTTACACTACTGCCAGGAGACAATACTTCATATTTCACCTTAACATTACTATTTTCATGCATATTTACACTTGAACCATTGTCTGGATTTACAGTTCCCTCAACAGACATAGGTTCTGATTTAAGTTTAATCTCAGTTTCTTTTGGCGGTTCCATCGCCAAAAGTCTTTTAGTGCAGGTTAGTAAAATTTTGAACAGCTTTTCACTTAACTTAGTTCCTTCTGCACGACGTTGCCGGCGCGGCGTACCAGGATTACTGATGCGACGCAGCGCGTTGAACTGCAAACGGCACTCCGACGGCTGTTGAGTGTTTGCATGGCCCGCAACTGCAGGCGCGGCTCCGGTTGCTCCGGCGGATGACAGCGGTGAGGCGAAACTGGCTTCTCGCGATGCCGGCAGCGCCGCTAAACTCAGTGCCAGCTCTGTCAATTCAGATGCGTTGTTAATCCAATTGCGTCGTCCACGTGCACATGTAACACTATCACTGTTCTATTACTCAGTTGCGTGTCGCATTTCACTCCTGAATCCGAACATTTAAAAATCACTTTCACTTTTACTCAGTTTCTTTCCTGGCCGATACACCAATTATGGGACGGCGGGTGGAATTAATTGTTATATAACTGTTCCTATTATTTATGCTGTCTTTTGCCGTTCTCAACACTGGCTCTCTAACTACAATACTGGCAACCAGAAAGTGATTAGCAAAATGTGAAGCCTGTTATTAGAATTCCTAGTGCTCACTTCATCTGAGAAATACACTTATAGCTGCAGCTTATAGCTCTGAGGAATTAGGAGATTGTCTGCGATTCAATAATCAAAAACGATCCTGTAAAAACGTTCGCTATATTCTGAAAGTCACAGATAAAAAAAAAGCATCCACACAATCCAACTACCAGAGCAGTTCAGAGTCTAATGCGCTGATGCAACTATAACTGTCCAAATTAAATGTTTAAGTGAATGCTCGCCATAATTTGATGATAATGTTCATCAAACACCACGCTAAATAATGGTAGAATGTCTGTCCCGCGGCAGTACGCGAAAATACGACATACGCAAACTGAAGATAGATCACTAAAGTCATCCCAGAATTACCACTTCACTCGAAAATGATTTCATGGTTACACGTATCCCGAGTAACTTATTACGGCATCCGAGGCTGTTTATAGCAATGATACCGACGCGACGCGACTCCCGACACAGATGGTGCGCTAGTCAGCGTCTGGAGAGAACTGGGGCCATCCTCTCTCACGCAGCTTTCTTATACACTCCAGGAAATGGAAAAAAGAACACATTGACACCGGTGTGTCAGACCCACCATACTTGCTCCGGACACTGCGAGAGGGCTGTACAAGCAATGATCACACGCACGGCACAGCGGACACAACAGGAACCGCGGTGTTGGCCGTCGAATGGCGCTAGCTGCGCAGCATTTGTGCACCGCCGCCGTCAGTGTCAGCCAGTTTGCCGTGGCATACGGAGCTCCATCGCAGTCTTTAACACTGGTAGCATGCCGCGACAGCGTGGACGTGAACCGTATGTGCAGTTGACGGACTTTGAGCGAGGGCGTATAGTGGGCATGCGGGAGGCCGGGTGGACGTACCGCCGAATTGCTCAACACGTGGGGCGTGAGGTCTCCACAGTACATCGATGTTGTCGCCAGTGGTCGGCGGAAGGTGCACGTGCCCGTCGACCTGGGACCGGACCGCAGCGACGCACGGATGCACGCCAAGACCGTAGGATCCTACGCAGTGCCGTAGGGGACCGCACCGCCACTTCCAAGCAAATTAGGGACACTGCTGCTCCTGGGGTATCGGCGAGGACCATTCGCAACCGTCTCCATGAAGCTGGGCTACGGTCCCGCACACCGTTAGGCCGTCTTCCGCTCACGCCCCAACATCGTGCAGCCCGCCTCCAGTGGTGTCGCGACAGGCGTGAATGGAGGGACGAATGGAGACGTGTCGTCTTCAGCGATGAGAGTCGCTTCTGCCTTGGTGCCAATGATGGTCGTATGCGTGTTTGGCGCCGTGCAGGTGAGCGCCACAATCAGGACTGCATACGACCGAGGCACACAGGGCCAACACCCGGCATCATGGTGTGGGGAGCGATCTCCTACACTGGCCGTACACCACTGGTGATCGTCGAGGGGACACTGAATAGTGCACTGTACATCCAAACCGTCATCGAACCCATCGTTCTACCATTCCTAGACCGGCAAGGGAACTTGCTGTTCCAACAGGACAATGCACGTCCGCATGTATCCCGTGCCACCCAACGTGCTCTAGAAGGTGTAAGTCAACCACCCTGGCCAGCAAGATCTCTGGATCTGTCCCCCATTGAGCATGTTTGGGACTGGATGAAGCGTCGTCTCACGCGGTCTGCACGTCCAGCACGAACGCTGGTCCAACTGAGGCGCCAGGTGGAAATGGCATGGCAAGCCGTTCCACAGGACTACATCCAGCATCTCTACGATCGTCTCCATGGGAGAATAGCAGCCTGCATTGCTGCGAAAGGTGGATATACACTGTACTAGTGCCGACATTGTGCATGCTCTGTTGCCTGTGTCTATGTGCCTGTGGTTCTGTCAGTGTGATCATGTGATGTATCTGACCCCAGGAATGTGTCAATAAAGTTTCCCCTTCCTGGGACAATGAATTCACGGTGTTCTTATTTCAATTTCCAGGAGTGTATATAAAGCTGCGGTGCGTTCGGCTAAGGAAACGCCTGATCAAATCGGCTCTCCCGACTAGCCGCTGGGCTAGTAATGCACCACTTTAAGTTATTGAATAAATCATCGCTTCCTTTGCTGATGGACGATGAAGTTCTCAATTTAAATGTGCATTCAGCACACAGGTAAGTAATCATAATAAAAGTCTGATGTGGCTAAGTCAAATATTTTGGGCGAGAGAATTAATTTAATTACACTACACGCAGTAGACGAGCTCTGAACTTGCCCTTTGGAGATACGCTATCGCTATAGTTTTATAGTTATTCAATTGAAACTTCTCACATCTTTATGATTATAGCGGATCTCCATTCTACTTAAATTTAAACATCCTAGCCTTATTTATTCGCCTACTTAATCTATCTTGCTTCCTTAATTTTTAAGACAAAAACCCAGAAAATATTGAATTTCAACTAAAATCTTAATTTGTGAAATCCAGAATACTGTTTCTATTAAATTATTATGAAAAAGGAATCTAAATATAAATTTTTAAGTCTCTAGCTCTTTACTGTTTCGCCAATGATTTTTACAGAAAAACGTCCAAATTTCGTTTGCGGTTAAAGTTATCGAACTGACATTCAAGACATATAGATTTAGTATTACTCTTGACATGCTAGAAACGTTTCAGGTTATTTACTTGATTTTTAAAGTATTGCGCAACATTTATGACGTCAGAGCTAGGCTGGCACACAATGGAAAGACTGATGTGAATTTTATACAGCGTGAGTAGGCTGCTTCCCTACATCCTCCCTCTTTCAAAGCTGACTCAAAAGATTTATCCCCACGGAAGACGGAGAGAAATCATCACCTCCCCACACCCCAAAAGACGTAGATGCACCACCTGCACTGCTGAAGAACGTCAAACTACGAATGTAAAAATTTCCACAATGCGATCTGCTTATTCCTTGCAAATATGGTCTGTCAATTTCGCTTCTCTGTTTGCCAATGTGCTTCTTCTGGTAATTCTGAGTGATTGTGAAAGCCACCAGTACCAAAAGAGTGACTTAAAATTGGAGTTTCTTTGCATAAATTTACTGTTTAGTAAACATTATGTACTGAAAACTGTAGCTGTTCGGTGCTGGTTTCAAAGTTTCGAATTCTTTTGTGTTTAGAAGAATTTTAGAATCCATTTTCATATGCTTTGTTTCTACACATTCCCATAAAGCCACTACGTTTTGAGGCACTAAAGTTGAAAATATGAGATAATAGGTGATTTCAAAATCTGTGCCTGTCAGCTTCATTACGGCCGAACCTGGGAGTTCCAGAATTGCGCCTGATTAGGGTTAAATCAAAAGAGAGCAAGCACGTATACCAAGTGCTCAAAACGTTGACGCTGAGCACTGCTGCAGGTTATAAAATGCTTCTGAAGAAACAATATTGCATAATGAATTTCATCTGGAGTCAGCGGCAGCGCAGGATCGTCGTATAAGGCATTTCATGCATTTGGGAGTCATCTGTGTTTCCTAACAGACCTCTTATTTCAATTTTCGTCACAGATAAAGTATAGAAACGTTAACTTTGATGAGTGAGCAGACGATTTTGCGTTTCCTAAACGACCGTTCCGATGCTCTCCAAATGTTTTCTTACGAGGGTTGTCATTAGACGTTGTATGTGCTGAATGAGAGGGTCATCCTTCATGTGTTGGTACCACAATGATTGACTTACGTGTGATGGAATGTCTCCCAATAACTACGGCAGCAGCATATCTTAGGAACTCGAGATGCTTGACAACACTTAGATTCCTATCAATAGAACATGGTCCAGTGATGCGGATGCTGAAACACGGGTACCAAACGTTGACAGATCAAGAGCGTTGTTTTTATACACGTCTTTTTTGAGTCAGCGCGAATTTTCAACCGACGGTTAGTGTATATTGAGAAGATTGACCTGCACATCTTTTGTAAACGATGCTTCTTCGTTAAAAAAGATTTTACAAAAAAAAAAAAAAAAAGGTTCTGAGCAATATGGGACTTAACATCTGTGGTCATCAGTCCCCTAGAACTTAGAACTACTTAAACCTAACTAACCTAAGGACATCACACACATCCATGCCCGAGGCAGGATTCGAACCTGCGACCGTAGCAGTCGTGAAAAGATTTTACATAGACATGCCGCATTACTTCGCACTTTTCGTAGATAACGTTCCGAAAACTGTGACCAGTTTTGGAAGACATTACCATGAAGCTGTAGATGCAACGAAATGTGAAGAGGATGAAACGCTATATAATGTTTCATTGATCCGTCTCGTACATCCGAGATGCCTCTTAGTGACATTTGCATTGTGTGTTACTTCTGCTTAAAATGTTAGTTCATTTCTTTCATCAGTTGTCCTTCTTTCTGCTTGGCTTAATTAATAACAATGAGCGTATGGCATTGGTGGCCGGGAGACCCCTCGCGGGGCTGTTCGGCCGCCGCTCCACAAGTTCTTTAACGCCACTACGGCGACTTGGGAGTGAATGAGGATGAAATGATGATGAAAGGCAAACAACACCCAGTCATCTCGAGGCAGAGAAAATCCATGACCCCGAAGGGGATCGAACCCGGGAAGCGAGAACGCTACCGCAATACCACGAGCCGCGGACTTGGCTTAATTTATTCTCCACCTTTCCAGTTTCTAGAACATTTTTATAATGTTTGCAAAGACAGATCGTGAGTGCTTGACACAATCTTCAAACTCTTCAGCATAACCCCCCCCCCCCCCCCCGCTGCTCTAATACAATCGAGCATTCTCCATAAACGACACTCACTTTTTCGATTGTCATGTACATTATAGATGTCTCAGTAGTTGTACGAGCAAGTTACCTGATTGGTACAGTAGCAGAAAACAAGCTGATATACTTCAAGCGCCAAGATATTCACAAGTACGTGAGTTACACGTTTCCTGACATTTGGTATAATAAGGCAGACGTTTGTGAAACCTCTTCTACTGACGGCGGGGCAGTGGTTTGCGGCGCTGTTATCTTGATACTAATTTGATTAAGTCCCATGCATATTATGTCGTTGACGTTCTCTGGAGAGCTTCTTCCAAATTCAAGAGACAAAGTGTATAGTTCCAATAAGAAAAAAGAATAAAGTTGGTGTCATAATTCGGCGACTATATACGACAAAAATGACTTTCTAACGTCCGGAAATTCACCATATTTTCCGCTATAACTCGTCGAAAACGGCACCTCAACAGATTTATTCTTCTGGGTATGTATTTGGATGGCCTGTCTTAGCTGTCTCATCCTGTGTATCCGACAATTTTTCTGAAGACTTGTCTAGGTCAAAATAGGACCATTATCTGTGGGTAAACACGAGGGCGTTTTGAAAAGTAATGACTGTGAACTTTTTAAGTTCAAACTCTTAGAGCTCATTAAATAAAAGGAAAGTTGCACATTTTTATTCTTCAGGTCTACATATTTGCAGCCCTCTACCGATAGAGAACGCTGAATTGAAACGTGTAAGACAATTTCGCACCACTCACGATTGTTGCGATATCTACAATAACCCTGCGCTTAGGGCTCAGAGTCATTGACTATCCTCTATACTAGTCGACCACTGTATTATTACACCTGCGAGTGAGGGGAGTTCGGTCGATTTATCGTGAGTTTTTATCGTGTTATTTTAGGAGAACGCTCTAGAACACTTGATAGTAAATGCAGAGCTGTCTCGAAATCTTTCACAGTGCCATGCGTTTTCCGTGTTCAGTATTGTACTTGTTTAACGTTACCTCTCGTTTCCGATAACGGCTACACGAGGCCAAGTGGTCTGGTGGAATACTCTCGGCTTGCCCTCACCCGATTTTTGTCTGTTTTCATAACTTAAAAAACATCGTCGAGAACTTCGATTTGATAGTGATGAAACGGTGCAAGGAGAGGTGAGGGTGTGCTTCCTACAGCGAAGTTAAACATTCTACGGTGAACCGGTATCTCGTTGGGAGAAATGCGTTCGTCGCCAGTGTGACTATGTTGAGAAATAAATATGTAGACATAAAGAATAAAGATGTAGAATGGTAATAACGTTTCTTTTACTTAAAAAGCTTTAAGAGTTTTCATATAAAATATTCAGAGGCATTACTTTTCAGCGCGCCGCCGTACATTTCCGAACAGCGTGGGATAAAACCAGGCAAGTTATGTTTTGCAAGTGGAAGTTTGTGAGAGAACTAAATACACAAATAAACAAACAAAGAGTCCAATATGTTTTAAATTTCCTCTTCATATCGTTTCTCAAACATTTGCCTGTCTTGCACGTCCTGCTCACTTCACGTGTTTGTTCCTGCTGTTTCTGTGCTTATCGATGTTTCTGTGTTTTCCCTGGCCATATAGCGATCGCCTACCGTATTATTTCTCCTTATTTTTGTTGGCAGACATGTTATTTGATCTCACCAGAGTTTGCAATGCCACCAACTCTTCAGCGTCATTTTTAATAGTTTTTATTAACCTGCTGCCTAAATATTGGTGTCTGGTGTATTAATCACAGCCACCCTCACTCAGGCTCCATCCCTATCCCTCGACTTCTTTTTGTGTGCACATGTGTAACATGAATACCTATATGTTTCTCACACGTGCATGTGTGTTTGGGGTGGGCGGGGGGGGGGGGGAGGGGGTTCTCTCTTTGTCGTGAATCACAATAGAGCAGCGATTAGCAGTCCAACAACACTTTATTACATAGTCACAGAACATACAATACAACAAGTCAAAGATACATTGTCCAAAGAGTAAACAAACAGTCTCTCACTTGCGAGAAGTACATCACTCTGTGACATCCTCCCCACCCTGGTCGACCTCCAAAGGTACGGCCAGCTGCACAGGACGACTAATGATGTGACCTTCTGGTGTCCGGAGTATTATCGTCCTTACCCTGCCGTCTCTTCCTGGTAGTACCTTTTCTATCCTGGCCTTCTTCCACATATGTCGCGGACGAAGGTCCTCTTGGATCAGCACGATGTCGCCAGGGCGAAAGGGGATGACTCGTCCCGATGGGCGTTTAACTTCATGGTAGTTCCGGAGCTCCAATAGGTATTCTTTAACCCAACGGTTCCAAAAACTGTCACAGAGTTGCTGTCTCAGTCGGAATTCCTTTGTTAAATTTGTGCTCGCTGAAGGCTCTGGTCCCGTCGGAATAGTCGTAAGTTTTTCTCCCGTCAGAAAATGGGATGGTGTGAGTGCATCACAATCATCTCCTGGTGTGATGGGCCTGGAGTTCACCGCGGCTTCAATACTGATCAAGGTGGTATTCAGTTGTTCCTCAGTGAGCTTTGCGAGTCCCAATACCTTCCGTAGGCAACGCTTTATAGTGCCCACCATTCTTTCCCACCAAACTATAGGGATTACTGCCGATCAGGATCTACCTGTGAACAACAAGGATACGAGACTTCTTGAAGAGTTTAGAGCATCTTTCTCTATAAAGGATCATCGAGCAGTAGTTACACTTCCAAAAATGCAACATAAAGTGCTTTCGAGTAACAGACCTATCGCGGAAAAACGATTCAAGCACCTCAGGGAAAGATTTCAACGTCAAGAGACATTTAAGCAAATGTATTTCGATCTTATGCTAGACTACATTACGAAGGGGCAAGTAGAGGTCGCTCCCACCCCACTCTCAGGAAAGGAGCTATTTTATCTCCCTCATCATGCAGTGAGGAAGGAGAAATACGGAACCACTAAGTGGAGAATAGTCTTTGACGCCTCATCTCACGAAAACAATGCACCTTCTCTGAATGAGGTATTAGAAGCAGGACCGAACCTATTACCAGAGATTATGGAAATTTTACTGCGTTTCAGATTATATTCTACGGCTATCGTCGCGGACATCACACAAGCTTTCCTTCAATTAACCTTGAGCGAAAAGGACAAAGACTTGACCAGATTTTTCTGGTTCAAAATTAGCCAGGATCAAACAGGAAATCTTCAAACGACGGACGAACTAACAGAATACCGTTTTAACAGACTCCCATTCGGCCTGACCTGCAGCCCATTTTTACTTTCTGCAACACTAAGAGAACTTGCCGACAAGTGTATGACAGCATTTCCCACCGTAGCGCCACTTATAAACAAGACTGCATATATGGACGATTTTGTGATCTCAGTAGAAGGTGATAATTTGGGGATAACTATATACTATGAACTTGTAACCCTAATGAAATTGATCAGTCTCCCCTTATCAAAATGGGCTACCAACTGTGAACAACTCCACACTATCTGGAGGGCAGAAGGGCGAGAACTCCACACCCAGACTCAAGTTTTAGGTGTAGACTGGAACACCGCAGGTGACTACTTCTGTATCGATCCTAGCGAAATCATCAGAAGGTCGTCAGAAGAGCCAGCCACCAAACGACTCCTTTTACAATGTACGGCTAAATTCTATGACCCACTCGGACTGTTTTCCCCAGTTTCTCTTGTTGGGAAATTGCTATTCCAGGACACATGGTGCCGAGGAATTGGCTGGGATGAACTTATGCCCTGGGACTTAGGGGCACGATGGCGCACTTGGATATCTAGCTTACCTTCATTGTCACATATACGTGTCCCTAGATGGAATGCTACAGCTCATGGAAGAGACTCTCAGCTGCACGTATTCTGTGACGCCTCGGAAAAGGCATATGGAGCAGCTTTGTACATTCGTACTGTCTTAGATGATGACGTCGTAACCCATTTAGTCTGTAGCAAGAACAGACTTGCTCCTATTAAGAAGGTGACATTGCCTCGACTCGAACTTTTAGCGGCAGTAGTTGGGACCAGACTATTGTGTTACTTTTGCCGTGCAACAGACTTTAAAATTGCCCATGCGATATTGTGGACGGATTCTACAATAACACTAAGTTGGATTCGCTGTGATCCTAACAGATGGAAGACCTTTGTTTGTAATCGGGTAACTGAGATACAAACACACACGACTCCCACGCAATGGAAACACTGCCCAGGACCAGACAATCCTGCTGACCACCTCTCACGTGGACTCCTCGGCTACCAAATGAATTCTCTGGATATTTGGTGGCATGGGCCGCCTTGGCTTACACGCCCTCCTGAATGGTGGCCAAATAACGATACTCCAACGATGGTACGACTTCCTCCCGAAGAAAAGAGGAAGAAAACCCAGAGCCAAGTTTTGTCGATATCTACGCCAACCAGCCTTTTGAACTTACTTAAATTCAGCTCCTACTGGAAGCTCATTCGTATCACAGCATGGACTCTCCGTTTCCTACACAACATTCGTCAGAAGAATAAATCTTCAGGAGAACTTACAGCCACCGAATTATCAGCTGCCAAAATGTATTGGATTCGAGTGGGCCAGAGAGATTCCTTCCTCAACGAATTACATGCACTTCAGAATAACTTACCACTGCCAAGAGAGTCAAAAATCGCACGATACAATCCTTTCCTAGAAGATGGACTGATACGTCTAGGAGGTCGACTGCAGTGCACTAGCCTAAATAGGGAACAAAAACAAACAGTCTCTCACTTGCGAGAAGTACATCACTCTGTGACACTCTTTGCTGACCAGAGCAGTATACTCGTATTATGAACGTGTTTCGAGGTCAGCGTTAGATCGCATTTCAGTCAATATGCTATATGGTTATTAGTCGTTATTTCAAACAAGGCTGGATGTATGACATTTAAAGACCGTTAAACAGGTATTTGCTGTTGATATGAATAAGTACAATGAGTAGAGTTTCCGGGTGTTTTACTAAACAGCTCGTGTTCCTTGGATGCCATTATTCTAATCCGAATGAGAATACTGGGACTTGAACTCTAACGGAGCTCAATGCGACGAGGGACACGATTATTGAAAAAAAATATTAGTACCGTACTCGCAGTAATACGTCAGAAAAGTATGGTAATCATAAATATATCGAAATAAAGTGTCAACATCTCTTTTTGATAAAATAATTAGACTAGATGCTCTCTATCGTCTCCAATTTGTCCATCTCCGTTTCTAAAATTCGTCGATAATATAAATATAGCCGATTTGCACACGTTTTAAATATAAGAATACAAGCGTTAAATCAAGCAATGTTTTTATTTTCTTCACAAATTGCAACTCTTAAAAATTTGGTATGTGAAATATTAAACTACAAAGCAAATTATCAGAAAAACGGCTACATAATACCCAAAAGCAAAACATCAAATTTTAAGTAAACTTCTTCCTCCGCACTTTCTCTCAAAAAGAATAATTTATCCTGTCGTTTCGCTAATGATCTGTTTGTTATATGACTTCCGCGGCGTCCTGCCTGCCTTTGGAAATAAACAGTCTGTGAGCACAGACGTCACTTTAATCATCCTGTACTCATTGGCTGGTTTATGCAACTGGAAGCTTAAAATTCTAATGTCTTCCTATTGCTCTAAGCAATTAGTCCACAGTGGTGGCACTGGTGTTGCCAAATAAAGACTAATTGCATCGTTTTGATCAGCCTGTGCAGGCTCGAAAGAGGTGACTGCTCCATACTTTTTCTTTTTTTTTGCCTTTTAATGTCTCATGATGGCTGCAAATGTCATACACCGTTTGTCGATAAGTAAATAATTGTACCTTGCTGTTGCGACGGGGTGTTTTCTTAAATAATTTTTCATGTTTGAAGTATTTCCCGAAGACTTCAGATCTTTTAAACGGATTTTGCACTTCACATCATTATTATCCAGATCATCAGTTACTTCCATGTTTTACTTTTGTAGGCGCCAGACTGTCTGTTGATACAATAATTCTTTCATTTAAACGGTTTTATGTGACATGACAGAAAAGAACAAGTTAGGCGAATCGTGAAAACAGGTGGATTCCAGGGGAACGAAACGATGCCAAATTCTTCGAAGTGTCACAAATGTTTTCACGTTACACTGCCGCAAGCACGAACAACGCTCGTATAACTGATTGCCTGTTGGTACTCGTGCATCCAGTAACTGGAACTGTTGAAACTGAAAATGTAATAGTTCCTTACTATAATCACTGGATATGGTATCTGCTATAAAATACTGATATGAATAATATCGAGTAAAAAAGTATCGGTATCAATATAGTTACGATGACATGTGGCACAGCCGCCTGGCGCAAGTCTCTCATTTGGACACCACTTTGTGGACTTGAGTGTCCATGAGCCAACGGCACCGTGTTACCGTCGACAGTACTCGATTCCAAGAAGTATAAAATTCTTTCCCCGCTTCCCTAAAGGCGACGGATTAAAGTCATGAGACACGGCTTGCTACTAGTGTCTACAACTTTGCGTCACGTTATTTGGCTCCGTACACGATATCGTGGACCGTAGAAACAGAACTGCTTCCACTACATTTTATTCGGGATGAATAAATTGAAGAGCCCGAGGATAGCTCAGTAGAATTTGAAAAGGAATTAAAAAAGAACAAATTGGCCATGGTAGGATTTTCAAAAGCTCCAGTTATAAGGTAAGGAGAAATTCCAGGTGTAGGCGTTATTGTAAAGAAGAAAATTAAGAACAGTATTACAGATATAGAAAAAATCTGACACAAAACGAAGAATTGTTTAAAAAATAAACAAAAGATTTTCCATGGAAATCATTAGCTCTCTGATGAAACTGTAAAAGACTTCTAGAAAGAATTATACAAAACCACAAGTTGATAATGGGCATTTTAATGCCAAAATAGATACAGAATTAAAAAACAGTCCTTCCACGGTAAACTTTGGAAGTCGTATTCCATATGACATTGCCGGTATTTGTTGAGAGGAACAACGTATTTGTCTTTAACTCATTTTAATGTCAAAATAGAAACAGAATTTAACAAACACTCCTTCCACAGAAAATCTTGGGAATCGTATTCCATATGAGACTGCCGGGATTTGTTGAGCGGAACAACATATTTGTCTTAAACGACAATGATAGCCAGAACATTATGACCATCTACCTAATAGCCGGTATGTCGACCTCTCGCACGGATAACAGCGGCGATGCGTCGTGGCATGGAATCAATGAGGCCTTGGTAGGTCGCTGGATCGAAAGGGCTCCACATCTGTACGCACAAGTCGCCTATTTCCCGTAAAATCTCGGTAGGAGGCAATGAAGTCTGACGGCCCATTCAATCACATCCTAGATGTGTTCGATCGCGTTCAGATGTTCAGATCTGGCGAGTTGGGAGGGTCAGCGCGTCAGCTGGAACTCGTCCAACCATTCCATCACACCCCTGGTCTTGTGACATGGCGCATTATTTTGTTGAAAAATGCCACTGCCGTCGGGAAACATGATCGTCATGAAGATGTGTACGTAGTGTGCAACCAGTGTACGATATTCCTTGGCCGCCATGGTACCTTGCACGAGCTCCACTCGACTCATGGATGCCCACATGAATGTTCAGCAGAGCATAAGACGGACGCCACCAGCTTGTCTATGTCCCCCAATACAGGTGCTGAGGAGCTGTTCTCCTCGAAATCGACGGATTCGCGCCTCCCCATCGGCATGATGAAGGCATCGTGATTTATCAGACCATGCAACGTTCTGCCACTAAGTCAACGTCCAGTGCCGATGATCACATGCCCATTTCAGTTGTAGGTGGTGGTTAACATCGGTGCATGCATGGGTCGTCGGCTGCGGAGGCTCATTGCTCGGTGCACTTTATGTTCGGAACTCTTGCGCTATGCTCAGCATTAAAGTCTGGTGCTAGTTCCGCCAAAGTTCGCCACATGCCCTGTTTTGCCAGTTTGCCCAGCCTACGACATCTGTAATGAGCGGTGGCCGCTCAACCCCACGTCGTCTAGACGTGGTTTCACCTTGAGCTCGCCACGTGTTGAAGACACTCACCACAGCTATCCTCGAACACCCGACAAGACGTGCAGTTTCCGAAATGCTCGTGTCGAGCCTCTGGGCCATCACAATCTGTCCCGGTCAAACTCAGGTACATCGCGCGTTTACCCCATTCTACACACGGACAGCGCTCTCACTGATACTACACGCACCGTGCATGTGTGTGACTAGCAGTCATTCTTCGCCAGGTGACGATGTTATCGCCTGGACGGGTCTATATCGATAGTAGGTCGGTGGTCATAATGTTTTGGCTGAACAGTGTATATCTTCAGTAGAAGCTAAATAGAGAGCAGACACGGCAAGTAAAACGTAAACTCCGTCCACAGGTACGGCGGGCCAATCGGTACTGACTGAACGCCGTTTCACCCTCCGACAGTGGCATAACTGGATCCGGTACGAAGGACGTAGGGTCAGCACACCGCTGTCCCGCCCGTTATCTGTTTTTGGAACTTGACGCTCGGTCAAGTAGCTCCTCGGCTGTCATTACGAGGCTGAATACACGCTGTTACAGTCCTCCCAGTTCACGTAAACAGTTGAGAGTTGCGTCTCCCTGTCTGTTATCAAACAATAAGCAAATTGTTGTACCGGATGCTATGGTTATAAGCCATTATGGAGATTGCAGTGATCATAATCTGCTACCAAGGGGACCGAACGAACTTCCGCTCACGGATTTGATTAACATTGACAGAGTATGTAGGGCACAACTAGGACTTCAACACATGCAAACAGTAAGATGCAACTCCCTATCGTTTTCGAGAAAATCGAGGTCAAAAAATTTTAATTGTGCTTACATGCTTTGTGTGGTGGCTATTAATCAAGGGGTTCTCAGCAGTGCGAGTAAGTGCTTAGATTTGTAAGACTGAGATCTCTGTATACAATCTTATCGCCAATACGTCTTTGCCGCGCTGGATTAGCCGAGCGGTCTAAGGCGCTGCAGTCATGGACTGTACGGCTGGTTCCGGCGGAGATTCGAGTCCTCATTCGGGCATGGGTGTGTGTGTTTGTCCTTAGGATAATTTAGGTTAAGTAGTGTGTAAGCTTAGGGTTCAAATGGTTCAAATGGCTCTGAGCACTATGGGACTTAACATCGATGGTCATCAGTCCCCTAGAACTTAGAGCTACTTAAACCTAACTAACCTAACGACAGCACACGACACCCAGTCATCACGAGGCAGAGAAAATCCCTAACCCCGCCGGGAATCGAACCCGGGAACTCGGGCGTGGGAAGCGAGAACGCTACCGCACGACCACGAGCTGCGGACTAAGCTTAGGGAATTATGACCTTAGCAGTTAAGTCCCGTACGATTTCACACACATTTGATTTGACGGTGTACCATCTTAGGCACTGTATAACATTAAAACACTTGATAATGGCTGACGACTGACGACCTTAGCAATTAGGTCCCATAAGATTTCACACACACGCATTGTAGTACGTCTTTTTTCCATTACGCCTGATTCTAGAAACAGAGTTATTATGAATGAAATGTATTCGCAGCTGCGAATAGGGGCAACCATCAGCTATATAATGGAATGACGATAACGAAAATTTGCGCTGGATCGGGACTCGAACACGGATATCCCACTTCACGCGAGCGGTCGTCTTAAACGCTTTTTCCCACTTTACGCGACAGAAAAAAAATAGCTGCAATTAAAGATATTCGAATCATTTTTAATTAATTTTTTTTTCGCCAGCGGTCGCACACCTTATCTTTTTACAAGAAAGAATGTTTGGATGAAAGCATACAACAGCTTCATTACCAAAATAACAAACAATGAAGATCAAATAGGACGCCCTCCAGGGGGAAAATAATGACGTTCAATTAGCATCAATAACAAAGAAAACGAAAATGGGATTGAAATTGCACTCCTGCTGAAACAAACAAAGCATCATCCACGTACCGCCAACTTGAGGGTAGATGCACTCAGAATCCCAAATCTATCAGACACGTACTGGACACGTTTCGGTGAAGAATATTCCATTTTGCCTGTACACTCGTCCGAGTCCTGGTATTACATACTCTCATTGAAATCACATTCTCATAGTCGGGACACCCCAGCTGCAGAGGCGTCAAATAATGCGCTACGGAAGAAGTTAGCACAGTATTGACGCTATTTCGGACTGCGCGTGAGAAAGGTAAAGTACATTTTCAGGAATGTCCAAAAATTAGGAACACTCTTCTCTCCTTCATGGAACAAGTAAGAGATCCATAGGTCTTTTATCCAGTTCACCGCGTTGGTTTTCGTACGTGGGAAATAAGTCTCATCTGGGAACAGAACTGTCTTCTGTGCAATGTCGTGGAGAGCCGTACCTAGAACAAAGGCAAACATTTTCTGAATCAGCTCCCACACCTCCGCAGAAGATCCACACATCAGTTGATGTTCATCACTGTCAAGCACATGTAGTGAAGGTCGAACTTTTGCATGTGCAGGGGTTTCCCAGTGTGTCTGTTACAAAACAAACTTGGTTTACATTTGTCATCAGTTCTCAGTGATAACGCAACTTCGTCGCTTACGACGTCTACCTGTTATTAGAAAACTCGATTTTCTCGGAAACGGTTGAGAGTTGCGTCTTCCAGTTTACAGATGCTGAAGTCCTAGTTGTGTCCTACACACCCCATCAATATGAATCAAGCCATTGAAGGAAAGTTCGTATGGTCCCCTTGTTAGCTCCAAAGTGAAGAGAAACACAAAACTAGAAAGAAATGAACTCACGTGGCAGGAAATCATTAGGTTAATTGTTACAAAGGTATGTAGGTATACCAGATAAAATTAGGTAACGGATTAAACAAGTAGAAAATGTAGAGGGGTGTGTAGGTGTACCAGATAAAATTAGGTAACTGGTTCAACAAGCAGAAAATGTAGAAGTGGAACAACTGATTTATTCAGACGAAATGTGTGTTGAGCCAGTAGAGTGCAACTTGGTAGATATTTAATTTCTTGTACTTAGCTGTTAATTAGTCACACTTTACAAAAGACAGACCCATGGAGGAGATCGGAAAAAAGCTAGATAGTGCAAGTGTGCTCTGATCACCCTCTACTTTGCTTGAAATAATATCCGCAAATCTTCGCTCCATTTTTAGTCAGGTGTATAATAGTGTTTCCAATCATAATAGTGTTTCCAATTATCTCTCAGTCTCGGGTTTCACATAGTGTCATCTAATGATATACTTGAGATTTATTAAAAGAAATAGCCCATTCTCTAAGTAATTGAATGCTGTGGTATATAAAGCCATTGTCTCTTCCTCAAGTTTCGAAATCAGATTGCCCTCTAGCAGCGATTTTGTACGCCTTTTCCTTGGAATCCTTGCTATGTGGACTAAGACAACGTTTGGTATGTTTGTCCATAGATCGCTACCGATTCTGTTGCACGGCCTATGCTGACGATGTAGTCATCTGTTTACGTCATACCGACGAGGTTCGAGCTGTTTTGACGTGGGTAGCGACTTATGGTGAGGCTTCGGGTAGCTCTTTAAACGTACGTAAGTCACAAGTTATGTTAATTGGCACGGGACTTCCCGTGGAGTGCGTTACACCTCTCACCACCGTTGATACCATTCGCTGTTTGGGAATAGATTTTTCATCTGATCTCCGGCGTTCAGCCACCATCAACTGCCGACGCCTCCTTTTAATGATCAGAGCAGGTCTTATGGACCATCGCCTTCGATCACTAGATATTCTCCAACGAGCTTGATATGTCAATATATATATCGCATCCCGAGTTTCCCATGTAGCACAAGTCCTACCTTTCCCGCTTACTGTGGCATGTTGCATGTTGGCAGCGATGGCATCTTTCGTCAGCTCTGGGCTGTTGTTCAAAGTTAACTATGCAACCCTTACTAAAATGGTTTAAATGGCTCTGAGCACTATGGGACTTAACTTCTGAGGTCATCAGTCGCCTAGAACTTAGAACTACTTAAACCTAACTAACCTAAGGACATCACACACATCAATGCCCGAGGCAGGATTCGAACCTGCGACCGTAGCGGTCGCTCGGCTCCAGACTGTAGCGCCTAGAACCGCACAGCCACTCCGGCCGGCCTCAACCCTTACTCTTCCCCGTGAACGAGGTGGGATAGGTCTGTTTCACGTGCCGGATAGAGCTCGCGCCCTATTTGTCAGCTCCCAGATGACGGTATGGACACGTTGCCCAACGAGCCTCACTGGTCTCCTCCTGTCGGCGTATACGCCGGTCTCACTGTCAGCCCCAGTGATGATCTAGGATGTTCCGGACCAGTTCCATTATTTACGATACTTCTTTCTTGAACTCAATTATCTACGCCTCACCTTACCAAGACAGCTTTTACTCAAGACAAAGGCAGTATACAATGTCCTCCAATTAGGTCGTCCACCTAACGCGATTGAACAAAAGTTTCCCCAGGTTGACTGGCGTCATGTATGGCACTCAGTGTTCGCCTGTTACCTTGACACGAATGTTCAATCTGTCTGGCACCTAACTGTCCTCGCCCAATCACCTCTATGTTCCACGTGTGGAGTGCCAGACAATGACGAACATCGGTTTGTTTGCGGACCAGCGGCGGAGGTTTGGCACTTGATTCGTCGTATTGTGGCTTTTCTAACGCGGGACATTCCGAATCGGATTACTCCCCTTTCATTATTATTTCCGGAACGTGACTATTTTCCTCGGACAAAGACCAATGCTGTGAATTGGATTTGCGGACATGCCATTCACTACCTATTTGGACAAACTGTAGACTCTGTACTCGATTTTTGGTCATACCTCAATGACCGTCATTATGTCGTTGTCCGTCACCCAAAATACAGACAATTTTTCTCGAACTTCCTTGGGAGTGCTTTCCACGACCCGCCTCGCAGCTGAAATGTGTTAAGCCAAGAGAGAAGTAGGTTTCCTGTTTGAACCAATGAACATTTCTGAACAACTGAACGGAACACATCAATTTCGAGAAGACGTGACTCCACATATTCGCAGCGGGGCGCAGAAGGCCTCTGATCAATTACACAACAACACTAAAAAAAAAAAAAAAAATCCACCAATTATTCAGAAAGTTCCCCAAACCTACATTATCTTTAACAAATTGGTTACATTATTGAATAATAATTGTTTTCTTTTTGTCCAACAACACAGTTCATGGCGGTAAAAAAAAGAAAAGAAAAGTGGTTAGCGCGACAGAATGTCAATCCTAATATCTGACCCAGCTGGGTCAGATATTTTCTCCGCTCAGGGACTGGGTGTTATGTTGTCCTAATCATCACCATTTCATCCCCATCGACGTGCAAGTCGCCGAAGTGGCGTCAAATCAGAAGACTTACACCCAGCGAACGGTCTGCCCGACGGAAGGTCCTAGTCACACGACATTTACATTTTATTTCATAGAAATGTGATGCCTCACATCTGCCTTACCTTCGTGAATTACTGAGATGAAACAGCTACAAATCTCACACGACGATTCCTGATCCTTACGTCCTTTCTTGACAAAAGACCACTCTTTTGTATAATCATTGGAAAAGTGACACTTTGTCTTTCCATCCTTAGGCATTTTCGAATGATATGATAAGTTTATTAGACGGTAAACTGTTGACAATAACAATTTATCATGGGAGTACACGTCACTTTATACTTCATGCCCTATATACCCATAGCGCAGACTTCAAAAATTACTAACTTACACTCGTTGTCTGTATTATGTTTAGAAAGAATCGTCTTATCAGATCGCTACCCAAATGGAAACTGTGCGATTCTTCCGTGCGGTACTGCTTAAATAGATCCAGCCCTGTACTACTGGAGAAATCCGTATTTTCTCGAATTATGGCGTTAGCTCTAGCAGGTGCTTGCATGGTCGATGTAGGATGCTCTACAAGCAGCCCCATCTGTGAGATGATCTTGTCAACATAAACTTGTTGATGTGTATAAAACTAAATGAGGCTAGATTTACATGTGGCGCTAACAGATCGCGTTACTTCAGTACTTTCACCATGCTCGTAAGAGTATTTTGCAAAATCGGGACAAAATTGAGTCTTGTCGTGATGTCGGGACAAGAAGGTCCATAACGGTGACGGTCCCGGTATATCGGGACGGATGAAAACCCTACATAGGTGTCCTCTAGACTTTAGAGTGTTCTGCGCTGCGGGTTTTTGTGGTAGAGGATATTAGGGGATTTCACACTATTATGAAAATATTTTAAGAGAAACAATGGTAACTGGATAAACAAAACGAATGAGCCCCAACTGCATTATTGCCGGTAAACAACACAAAAATACTCAGCAAATACGTCGGCGGAGTTTTATGTTCACCCTCTACAGAACAGCGAAAATAAACTCAAGTTTAACGATGTTTAACTTTTTTCCCCCAGGAGAAACTAGTTTATTATTTTATTGCAGCAAAGGCTGAAGCAAGAGCAGAAACGTGTTGGATTGCATAGCAGGTGATTAATGCGGACTGCGTGGATAACCAGGGCAATCAAAATCTGGCTGGCTGCTTTGTGCAGCTCTGGCGCCTGAGAAGTTACGAACGCTGCGAGTTCTCGTGCCCAACGCTAGGTGGCAGGGCATTCGCTTCACCATCGCAAAGACGTAAAATATTAACGGATAATGAACGTGACTTTTCGTTGAAGTTACGAGTTATTTTCACTCATTTCTTCCCTTCCAACACTTTTTTTATTCGTTATAAGCCTGCCTTACAATAAATGATGTACGACTTCTCCAGAAGTTTACTTTCTTGAACTGCCGTTACTTTGAAATTTACAGTTCTGTTTTTTGTCATTATACAGGTGCTTTGATACGAATTTTCTAGAAAATGTCGAGTATTGTACATTCCATTAACATTAATTGTATTCATAGTGTTCTGTCTCAAAGGTTCCGTAAGACTTTCAGTGGTCTGCTTTGCAGTACGCACTTGTTCATTCAACATCATTCTCGTTCTGTTCTGCCGCGTATGTAACAACTGACCTGAACCTTCACAAGAGAACGCAGTTTTTAACCACTCATTGGTGGACAAGTCCAGACTGCGAACCGCCACATCTCGTAAAAATCTGGGGCACACGCGTTTGTAACGGCTGGTCGAATGTAATGAAAAGACTCGAGTTATAATACGATGGGGGAAAGTATAACATCAAATCTTTCTACATATGAAGGACAAAAAGAGATGGAAGTTTGTGAAGTTGATGTAAAAGTGCAGAATTTTAATCGTAAGGAGGGAACTTGTTTCCGGCTGGTTTCAAAGTTTATAGGAAGTATAGGAGACTGGTTGGTATTCGCCATTCAGGTTACATGTTACGAAATGTAACACTATAACACGAGCCAACATAGAATAAATGCATCAGATACTGGCACAAAATTGATGACTTTCTCTATAGAAGGCAATACGGACAGAAACTGCTGGAGATGTAACAGACATTCACGGGCGAATAGGTGACTAATCAGAATATAATTGGCCCCAAGTTCCTTCCCACCCACTAATTAGACTTTTATAAAAATCGTCAGGAATTGCGGCCGAAGATTTTCGGTGTAAGTGGTCACACTTATCCCGGCAAAAGCCACGTCAAAAAGGTCGGAGAAGCGAATAGATTTTGGAGCACCCTCTTGTCTTTGGTGCGGTAAGCTGCCCCTAAGCACGGAAGAATCAGCACTGATCAATGACATCAGGGTACAAAAGGTAATTAAAGAAACATATCCTGTTCCCAAAGCAAAAATGTCATGTAATTAAAAAAGTGTCATACTGATCTCTTCGCCGGCCGCGGTGGTCTAGCGGTTCTGGCGCAGCAGTCCGGAACAGCGGGACTGCTACGGTCGCAGGTTCGAATCCTGCCTCGGGCATGGGTGTGTGTGGTGTCCTTAGGTTAGTTAGGTTTAAGTAGTTCTAAGTTCTAGGGGACTTATGACCTAAGATGTTGAGTCCCATAGTGCTCAGAGCCATTTGAACCATTTTTTGATCTCTTCACACGCTTCAGGATTTGTCCCACATTAGGACTGAGACTACTAGGAGGGCGAGGGAGGGGTGACAATCATGAGAAAAAGATTGGAAACTACAGAAACAATGACATTCTACGAGTCTTAGCGTGGAACGTTTAGAAGTTCGAATATGGTAGGGAAGCTAGAAAATCGGAAAACGGAAACAGAAGATGTCAGTACATTTGTAGGAATAAGTGAAATAGTATGGAAAGAAGATAATGGTGAGACGAATATAAAGTTAGTTAATATAAACAGTTCAGCGATGGGATTGTTCTCATCAGAACCGAAAGGAAACCTTGGCCGCCCCATAGCGCAGGTATACATGCCGACGTCACAAGCAGAAGATGAGAATGAGAGCATGGAACTGGTAACTCAGTATATAAATGGAAATGAAAATGTAACAATAATGGTGGATTGGAACTTTGCAGCAGGAAAAAGGAGAGAAAGCTCAGTCCATCAATTACTGGCTTTCAGTCTATACGTAGCCTCCGTCGTGTCAACACTGTAGCAGAGGCAGTACTCTGGCTCACTATTACTGTTTCTGTGTTTGTTGTTTAGTGGTGCGTCACTAGAGGAACAGAGTAAACTTCGTCACTGCAAATTTACAAAAGAAATCGTGCTAAATTATGATGGGATTTTAGTTCTTGGGGTAATCCATGGCCGGCTGGTATGGCCGAGAGGTTCTAGGCGCTTCAGTTTGGAAACACGCAACCGCTACGGTCGCAGCTTCGAATCCTGCCTCGGGCATGGATGTGTGTGGTGTCCTTAGGTTAGTTAGGTTTAAGTAGTTCTATGTTCAAGGGGACTGATGACCTCAGCAGTTAAGTCCCATAGTGCTCAAAGTAATTTTTTTTAATCAGTCTAATCCCTGTAAACACAGCCCACACGATTATGGAGCCACCAGCAACTTCCACAGTGCCTTGTTGACATCCTGGGCCCGTGGCTTCGTGGTGTGTGCGCCACGCTTGAGCCCTACTATCAGCTCTTACCAACTGAAACCGGGACTCATCTCACCAGGCCATGGTTTCTCAGTCGTCTAGGGGCCCACCGAAGTGGTCACGAGCCCAGTAGAGGCACTGCAGGCCACGCCGTGCTGTTAGCAAAGGCACTCGCGTCGGTCGTCTGCTGCTATAGCCCATTAACGTCAAATTTAATCGCACTGACCACTCTATGCAAACACCACTGCTTTCGATCGTTACGTGAAGGCCGTTGGCCACTGCGTGGTCAGTAACGAAAGGTAATCACTGAAATCTGATGTTCTCGGCACACTCTTGACACTGTGGATCTTGGTATATTGAATTTCCTAACGATTTCCGAAACCGAATGCCCCATGCGTCAAACTTCAACCCACCATTCGGCGAACCAAGTCCGTTAATTCCCGTCGTACGTACATAAACACTTTAGAAACATTTTCACATGAATCCCCTGTGTCCAAATGACAGCTCAGTGAATGCATTGTCCTTTTATACCTCGTGTGTATGACATTACCGCCATCTGTAAATGTACATGTCGCTATCCCATGACTCAGCGTATATTGAAATTGGCGCCGAAGACAGTGTTGTGAAACTGGCTTCAGAACTGAGCCGGCCAGTGTGACCGAGCGGTTCTAATCGCTTCAGTCTGGAAACGCGCGACCGCTACGGTCCCAGGTTCGAATGCTGCCTCGGGCATGGGTGTGTGTGATGTCCTTATGTTAGTTAGGTTACTTAATTACTTAAATTAAATTACTTAAATTCTAAGTTGTAGGGGACTGATGACTTGAGATGTTAAGTCCCATAGTGCTCAGAGCCATTTGACCAATTTTTTTTCTTTTCAGAACTGAAAATTTTTGATGTTCATCGTATTTTAACAAAAAATTCGAGAGATAGAGATGTAAAAACTTATCGGGTGGGGAAGTGTAGAACTCCCCTTGGTAGTTAAGAGGTGCACTATACAAAGGAAGCAACTACTCGCGCCGGCCGCGGTGGTCGCGCGGTTCTAGGCGCTCCAGTCTGGAGCCGCGCTGCTGCTACGGTCGCAGGTTCGAATCCTGCCTCGGGCATGGATGTGTGTGATGTCCTTAGGTTAGTTAGGTTTAATTAGTTCTAAGTTCTAGGGGACTAATGACCACAGCAGTTGAGTCCCATAGTCCTCAGAGCCATTTGAACCATTTGCAACTACTCGCATAGAGGAGGCGGCCTGAGCTGGCGAGGCGAGCGCATCGCTGCCGTTGCGCGCTTAGCCTACTCGGCCGTTGAGAGCTCGTGAAGAGGTTTTCTGTGCTGTGGGCGCCGCGGAGAGCAGATTGTCGTGTGTTGTTCTTACAACACGTGCAAATTGTCGTGTTCCGCGCCTCGCAGCATGGGAAAGAAGGGTGCGCAGAGGAAACCTGCCGCTACGAAGGGTCCTTCGGTTGTGCAACTCACCGAGTCTGCCGACCATGCGAGGAACTCCCGTGAAGACGAGTCACGGCCTGCTCCCCTTTGTACGTCAAGTGCAAAGGCGCGTGGACAGCGCTGTTCGACACCATCACGAATTGCGCTCGGAACGAGGTGGTCTACGAGTCTGTCGACACAGACTCGCTGATCTGCGTTCGAGCTGCAAACGTGGCCGACCACAGGGCGATCAAGGTCGCAGTGGCCGACCACGTCGTCGACGCACCGCCGGCGCGTGATAAGGCACCTTCCGTCGGAAGGATGAAGACGACCAAGGCACTCCTCAGGGGGTTGCCTTGGTGCTGTGACGAGGCAGCGGTCCGGGAAGGGCTGCTGCGAGCCGGGTTTGGTTGCGCAACCGCAAGGTTGCACAACCGGACCAACAGGAAGAGGGCGCCGCTCTATGCCGTGACCGTGCAAACGGTCGACGGCGGGAGCGACATCTTCGACTTGCGGAAGTTGCTGGGCTTCCCGGTGACGACGGAGGCTCTCCCGACCGCCATGGACCCTCTGCCCCAGTGCTTCAGGTGCCAGGGCGAGGGCCATGTTGCGAAGTATTGCCGCAACGCGGCGCGGTGCGTCAAGTGCTCAGGCGAGCACGACAGCCGCGCCTGCGACCGCGGCAGCAACGCTCTGCCGACTGGTGTCCGGTGTGGCGGCCCGCACGTCGCCAGCTGGCGCGGTTGTGCGGCTTTCTCAAGCCGCACCCAAACCGGGGGCGGCGAAGCGGCCGCGGCCGCACCGACGCAGCAGCAGAAGAGAAGACGACGTCGGAAACGGCGTAGGGCGCAGACCAGCCCGGCGCAGCTGAGGGACGGCGCAGTAGCAGATCCACCTGCCAGGGGCAGGGACGACCGCTCGGAAACGGGCAGCCAGGACGCAGCTCGCCCTCCCGTAAAGAAGTGTGACCTCGAACTCGGCGCCGCCGTGAAGGAGGCCACAGCAGCCCTCCAAGCCGTCATGGCGGCGGAGAGGGCTGCCTTCGCAGCCGCCGTGGCTGCAGAGAAGGAGGAGGCCTTGAGGCAACTGCGAGCAGTCTTCACCCAAGGCCTCAGTGCAGTCGTTCCTGCGAACACTCCTGCGACCTCGCAGAAGGACGTTCGCGCGCCTATCCCAGCGGTTGCCCCAGCAACACCGCAGGTGAGAGGCGCAAAGAAGACAACCGCCGCCCCAGCGGAACCGGTGGCGACGCCGACTGCTGCGACGGCGACTTACATCGCGACAGCGAGAGCGAACGGCGTACATCTCTCCGACGCTGACGCGGCGCAGCTCATTGAGACAGCGGCGCGTCTTGAAGCTGCAGAGCAGAAGGGCTGCGCCGTGCAGTAGAGGAGAAGGCTGAACGGTAGCCGATCGCCGCCGTTCTGCACCAGCCTGATGAAGCTGCACCAAGTCACTGACGACAAGGCGCAGCAGAGGGCCTAACAGCAACGCATGCGTTGCCGCGCCGAACTTTTATGTTACAGGGAGGAAGCCACTGCGGCCGGCCCAGGAGACTACAAGGGAGCCCAGCCGCAGCAACCGGACTGACCCAGCTAACGACCACGCAGTACATAGGTAACGTTGCACGATACCTCACGCTAACCTTCCCTCACCTTGCATGCTCTGTCGCAGCTAGCAAGCCGCTACTGCCCTTACTACCCGTCCTACTGTCGCAGAGGTTTTTTTCCCTTGGCGCTGGCCTTGGCACTTTTTTTCCTCTGCTCTTACAACCGCTACCCTTCGATCGTTTTCGACCACTATCTATCTCCGATGGACCATGTTAATGAGTAGTCTTACCCAGACGCATGGATAACATCACAGCCTGCATCCTGTGACGCCTGATTCAAATACTAACATGCTTACGGAGGTGACAGTAGAACTTTTGGTTTGGTCACCACGTTGGTGCGGGCGTGGAGGGGCCCCATCCTATAAAAAAAAAAAAAAATACTCGCATAGTAGAGTACTTGTGGAGTGCGCTTGTGTTTTTTTAGGTTAGGCGGTAGTTAGAAGTACTCTACTGAACACTCGCCAGACAACACGCAGAGACCGAAACCGGACAGCGTTTCACTGCTTCGTCTGTGAAAATTTTATCAGTAAATTATCGAAGTATTCGTAACAAAGTCGCAGAATTTACTGCCCTGCAGGATATTTCTTGCGCTCAAATTATTCTCGGGACCGAGAGATAGTTGAAACCCGACGGAGAAAGCCCTGAGATAGTGATTCATCGAACATGTATCTAAAAAAGAGGTTAGAGGCCACAGGAGGGGGAGTTTCCATTGCAAAAAAATGGTTCAAATGGCTCAGCGCTATGGGACTCAACTGCTGTGGTCATAAGTCCCCTAGAACTTAGAACTACTTAAACCTAACTAACCTAAGGACATCACACACATCCATGCCCGAGGCAGGATTCGAACCTGCGACCGTAGCGGTCGTGCGGTTCCAGACTGTAGCGCCTTTAACCGCTCGGCCACTCCGGCCGGCAGTTTCCATAGCAGATGACAAACATATTGTCTCTACTGAGAACGAATTTGAGAGTGACATTGAAGGTATCTGGTCGCGTATAGCACGTCCAGGTGAAATCAAGTTAGTTGTTGGATGTTTAACGAGCCACCCATTCCGCTGTGACAGTTTTAGAGTCATTCAGAGAAAGTCTACGGTCAGCAGCACGGAAACACCCAGATAATGCAACATTTGTTGGAGACGAATATAGACCAGGACGTCTGCGGGGTTGCAGGCAGCCAGGTCTTGTGAAGTACTTTAGAACACGTTTTCCGAGAACTGGCTTGAGCGGCTAGTTAGCGCACACGCAATGGAAATATTTTCAGACCTTGTAGCTACGAACAGGTCTGGCCGTATCGACGGCGTCATTATACAGACAGGGACTCGTGGCCGTGACGCCATCACAGCGAGTGTCATAAATCAGTCAAGAACGCCACCAGAGTATTTCTGCTCGAAAGAGCAGATAAGCAGTTGTTAGTAATACTTAGTCAAATGACATCATTTAACTCCAATATGTCGGTGGTAGAGGGATTATGGGCAAAGTTTAAAAGATTGTAAATCGTGCGCTGGAGAAGTATGCGCCGAATAAGTGGGTTAAGGGCAGACAAGGCCAACCGTGGTTTAACAACGAAGTTCGGAAATGCTGAGAAAGACAGGGCTGTTGCACTCTCGGTTCAAAAGAGAATGCGCAAATGGCGACAGGCAAAAGCTAGTACAAATCCGTGAGGCAGTAAAAAGATCGATGCACAAAGCATACTACTACTACCGACATACCTTAACAAAAGATCTTGCCGAGAACGTGAGAAAATTCTGACGCTACATAAAATCGCTAAGCGGGTCTGAGGATTGTATCCAGTCATTCGATGATCGGTTTGGCTTGACAGTAGAAGATAGCAAAAGGAGTGCCAAAGTTTTCAGTTCGGCATTTAAGAAATCGTTCACCCAGGAGACTCGTACAAATACACCATCGTCTGACCATCGCACAGTCCCCAGTACGGAGAAGCAATTGGAGGAGTTGAGAGCACATCAGTTGCCTCTCACTTACCTTGCACATATCGCCAGTCTCTCGCCCAGAGCGAAGTCCTAAGCGACTGCAACAAAGCGAAGGTGGCTCCTTTATATAAGAAAGATAAAAGACCGGACCCACAAAACTACAGACCAATATCCTTAACACCAGTTTACTGCGAATTCTCATTCGCGTATATTGTATTTCCTTGAGACAGAAAGACGTCTGTCCAGGAATCAGCACGCCTTTAGAAGGTACCTCTCGTGCGAAACTCAGCTTTTCTCATGTGATATCCACGAAGAAGAACAACAGGCAGATTTCACATTTTTAGATTTCCGTGTAGCATTTGACACGGCGGCCCACTGCAAACTGTTTACGAAAGTACGAGCATATGGAGTAGGTTCCCTGATATGTGAGTGGTTCGGAGACTTCTTAAACAATGAAATGAAATGAGCGTTTGGCGTCATTGGCCGGGAGGCCCCTTGCGGGGCAGGTCCGGCTGCCTTGGTGCAGGTCTCATTATATTCGACTCCACATTGGGCGACCTGCGCGCCGGATAAGGATGAAATGATGATGAAGACAACACAACACCCAGTCCCTAAGCGGAGAAAGTCTCCGACCCAGTCAGGAATCGAACCCGGGGCTGTAGGACGGCAATCAGTCACGCTGACCACTTTTTTATTTTTTGTATTTTATTTTGTTTAAATTTTTATTTTTTTTAAAATTTTGTTCGTTGTTGACCGTTGTGTTTGGTCGTTGCGGACGTTGCAAGACATCCTGTTCAAGTTCTGTGGTTGGTCCTTCCACTCAGTTTTTTATTACAGAGGCCAACCGGCTCTCTGACCGAACACGCTGAGCTACCGTGCCGGCTATTACACATTATATACATAAACGATCTCACAGACAGGGCGATCAGCGATCTGCGGCTGTTTGCCGATGATGCTGTGGTGTACGGGAGTGTGCTGTCGTTGAGTGACTATAGGTGGATATCAGATGACTTAGACAAAATTTCTGGTTGGTGTGATGAATGCCGGCTAACTCTGAAAGTAGGAAAATGTAAATTAATGCAGATGAGTCGGAAAAACAATCCAGTGATGTTCGAATACAGCATTATTAGCCAGCTGCTTGACGCGCTCACCTCGATTACATATCTAGGTGTAACATTGCAAAGCGATTTGAAGTAGAACGAGCGTGTAAGAATTGCAATAGGGAAGGTGTTTTTTCGGAGAATTTTAGGAAAGTGTGGTTCATTTGTAAAGGTGGCCGTATACGGGACGCACTAATCATTTTTGAATAATGCTCGAGTGTTTGGGATTCGCACCAGGTCGGTTGGAGGGAAGACATTGAAGCAATTCAGAGACAGGCTGCTAGATTTGTTACCGGTAGGTTCGAACAACACGTAAGTATTACGGAGAAGCTTCGGGAACTCAAATGGATATCGCTAGAGGGAAGGCGACATTCTCTTTCGAGGAGCACTATTCAGAAATTTGAAGCTGACTGGCGGATGATTCTCTAGCCACCAACATACATTTCACGTAAGGACTACGCATATAAGATAAGAGAAATTAGGGCTCGTACAGAGGCGTATAGACAGTCGTCTTTCCCTCGCTCTGTTTGCGAGTAGAACAGAAAAGGCTCAAATGGCTCTGAGCACTATGGGACTTAACATCTGAGGTCATCAGTCCCCTAGACTTAGAACTACTTAAACCTAACTAACCTAAGGACATTACATACAGCCATGCCCGAGGCCGGATTCCAACCTGCGACCGTAGCAGCAGCGCGGTTCCGGACTGAAGTGCCTAGAACTGCTCGGCCACACCGGCCGGCACAAAGAAGGCCACAGCGGCCGGCAACAGAAAAGGAACTGACTAGTAGTCTTAAAAGAGTACACTCCACCAAGCACCGTACGGTGATTTGCGGAGTATGTATGTAGACGTAGACGTAGATGTAAAATATGTCCCGTCTCAGTAACTTAAAATTTCTTTCGCTGGTCAAATCGATCTACGTTACGAATAAAAATTACACTGTAGATCTTTATGTGGAGAATGTCACGGAGTGCTATAGATCTGAATGCCTTAGATATGGCCACTTCTAGTAACGATGTGTAAAATATGCCGGACCGCACGAAATACCCGAATGCAATTTCTAGGGATTTGTTCAATGTGGCTACTGCCGTAGCTTCCATCTCGCCGGGAACAAAAACTGCACTTCATTTTCTAAGTCGAAGCGAACGAAGTGTAATACTGTGTAATATGACAATACAGTTGGTAGCTAGTATGCAGATCGTGCTGCTACCCTTCCACCGGTTTTCTGTGCTTCCGACGTTTCTTACCGCCTCAGCAGTGCGGTTTATCGGAGCCTCTCACAGGCAACCTATTACTTGCTGCCGGCCTCGTCGCCGCAGTCTGCATATTATTCCAGCCCAGTTCCACACGCTGAAGCGTCATGAGACTCAGGTGACCGTGGCGCTGCCGGGCTGTGGAAGTGCTACTGTAACTGCACCTACAACGCAATCACCACGGACTAGGCCGGGCCCACATTCCTTCCGTCAGAGTGGAGGCAGCAAGTAACAGAGGACTTTCTTGTAAGCCTAATGCAACGTCAAATGGTTCAAATGGCTCTGAGCACTATGGGACTTAACATCTATGGTCATCAGTCCCCTAGAACTTAGAACTACTTAAGGGGCTCCGGAACGCCCTATACTTGCAATGTTAAAATAACGCTTATAAATTACATCTTTCCTCACAAAGTATTTGCGGTAGGAAGTTGAACTTTTTACAGATTATTTATTGGAATATGGGCTACAACTTAACACAGGGAGTTTACAAAATTTTAGTTCAGTTATTAAAGATGATTTTTTTTCAATTGTAATGAAAATTCACAACATTTTTTTGCAATTTTTTATTTATATATTCAAAAATATACAGTTTTTTGGAAAAAGGCTGTGTTAAATTATGCAGAAGGTACTGTGTAACATTTACTGAAAGTTTGAAACAAATATGTTTGGAAGATCCTTAGAAAACATGTAATTAGTATAAGAAAATAAAAGTTTTGGGAATCGATCCTCCAGCTTTCTCTTGTTCCTCCTCCTGTTTACTCTTGCTTGTATTTCTAGACTCTTTACAGCCCTGTCTGCAGCCCGAAGGCGTTCCTTGTCTAAAGCAAGCATCGCTTGTACCATGTTAGAACCTATCTTCATTCCCATATTTCTAAATACCTTGCACCTTACAATGTTGCCATCATTGAAAGTCGCAACAGCATCATACACACCAAAGTGAAGTGTTTCTATTCCGACAAATACAGTCTTGGGGATTCTCGACCATATAACACTATTTACACTTTCATTGGGGTTTTGAGTTTTTCCGTGAATACACTTTTTCAACAGTTCAGGTGCTGCTAAGTCTCTGAAAATAGGTTTAGCCACAACACATACTTTATCTCACATCACTAAAATGTACCTGATGAACACGGACGTTAATAATAACACCATTTGACAGCAGTTTAACAGCGCCACAGTGGGTCACGCCCATGTAGAACACATTTCAAAAAAAATTTAAAAATAGTTGTAGTCTTCGGAATCGAATAAATTACATATCTATTAAAAGGTAATAGTCTGCAGATTCAGAAAACGCAAAAAAGTAAAAATTGGACTTTTCATGATTTTGAGCCTTTCCGGAGCCCCTTAAACCTAACTAACCTAAGGACATCACACAACACCCAGTCATCAATGCAACGTCACCTAACGGTTTTTCTCCTGAGTAGTTGCTGACTAACCAGCAATCCAGCACGTATCCTTTCATGCCCAGTAGCGAACTCGCTCCTAACCTGCAGTCTATGTACTGGCTTGAATTGCGAATTAATAAAATAAACGGACATATTAATAACGATAAATGAATCATCAATAAAAATGATTCTCTTTTAACGTGTGTAGTTGACGTAGACCACACCAGATAATTATGTTGAATTCCATTTATTCTTGGAAGTATATCTCAACTAAATGGAAAGTGGTCCTACGGTACCCAATGAAAATACAGACAGAAAATAACCTTCTTAAACACTGTAAAGTTGCCTTGCTAGAATGATAACAGCATCCCCAAGCTAAATAGTCGTCCAGGACGTGCCGAAACTAAGTCCACTTCGTGGTACAACATACGAAATATTCACAAAGTCAAAACAGTTCAGAGCTCAACATGATGATGTACAAATTAACACATGTGAGGTAGCTAGTAGAAACTCATACTCCATCCATTCTCAACTCCGTAATGCAGTCGGAAAAAGTCAGTAGTAAAGCAGCCTTTCACCACCAAGAAGCTATCATCTACACCAAGGGTGGCCAAACTTTTCGGTAGACGGGCCAATTTCCCTGCAGGCCGCATTACCAGTTACCGTTTTGGAGCCAAAACAAGAAAGAAATATTAATTTATTTTTTAAAGGAAATAAGAGAAATCTGACAAAAGAACATTTATTACATTTTAATGAAATACACTACTGCCCATTAAAATTGATACACTAAGAAGAAATGCAGATGATAAACGGGTATTCATTGGACAAATAAATTATACTAGAACTGACATGTGATTACATTTTCACGCAGTTTGGGCGCATAGATCCTGAGAAATCAGTACCCAGAACGACCACCTCTGGCCGTAATAACGGCCTTGATACGCCTGGACATTGAGTCAAACAGAGCTTGGTTGGCGTGTACAGGTACAGCTGCCCATGCAGCTTCAACACGATACCAGCTCATCAAGAGTAGCGACTGACGTGTTGTGACGAGCCAGTTGCTCGGCCACCATTGACCAGACGTTTTCAGTTGGTGAGAGATCTGGAGAACGAGCTGGCCAGGGCAGCAGTCGAACATTTTCTGTATCGAGAAAGGCCCGTAGAGAACCTCAACATGCGGTCGTGAATTATCCTGCTGAAATGTAGGGTTTCGCAGGGATAGAATGAGGGGTAGAGCCACGGGTCGTAACACATCTGAAATGTAACGTCCACTGTTCAAAGTGCCGTCTTGCGAACAAGAGGTGACCGAGACGTGTAACCAATGGCACCCCACACCATCACGTCGGGTGATACGCCAGTATGGAGATGACGAATACACGCTTCCAATGTGCGTTCACCGCGATGTCGCCAAACACGGATGCTACCGTCATGATACTGTAAACAGAACCCGGATTCATCCGAAAGAATGACGTTTTGCCATTCGTGCACCCACGTTCGTCGTTGAATACACTATCGCAGGCGCTCCTGTCTGCGATGTCTCCGAGCTGGTAGTCCACGCTGCTGTAAACGTCGTCGAACTGTTCGTGCAGATGGTTGTTGTCTTGGAAACGTCCCCATCTGTTGACTCAGGGGTCGAGACGTGGCGTCACTATCCGTTACAGCCATGCGGATAAGATGCCTGTGATCTCGACTGCTAGTGATACGAGGCCGTTGGGATCCAGCACGGCGTTCCGTATTACACTCCTGAACCCATCGATTCCATATTCTGCTAACAGTCATTGGATCTCGACCAACGCGAGCAGCAATGTCGCGATACGATAAACCGCAATCGCAATAGGCTACAATCCGACCTTTATCAAAGTCGGAAACGTGATTGTACGCATTTCTCCTCCTTACACGAGGCATCACTACAACGTTTCACTATGCAACGGCGGTCACCTGCTGTTTGTGTATGAGAAATCGGTTGGAAACTTTACTCATGATAGCACGTTGTAGGTGTCGCCACCGGTGCCAACATTGTGTGAATGCTCTGAAAAGCTAATCATTTGCATATCACAGCATCTTCTGCCTGTCGGTTAAATTTCGCGTCTGTAGCACGTCACCTTCGTGGTATAACAATTTTAAAGGCCAGTAGTGTACAGTGCTAGTGGGGTGTCTGGCTTAGTTTAACTGAACTGCGTCAATGTTGATGTCAACTGAAGTTATTGTTACTCGGAAAGAGTTTTCCCGATGAACATCAGTAATTCGGGTTCTCATTTGTGATTTGATGTAATTACCATGTAATGTTTCCAACTAATGAACTCATGTTTTAAGCAGGTTTGCAAAATGCTGCTTCTTGTGCAAATATGTTTTATAGAACTAAGATATTGCAGTGCCTGTGTCATTCTCATTACGATGCAAAGTTTCTTTGGACGTGCAAGCATGTGCAAAGGAACAGGCGGTGCGAAGACTATAGCTGTTATGAAATACATTAAATGTATTCGCAATTGCTAATAAGGAAAACCATCAGCTGTAGAAGGGAGTGGAATATACACTCCTGGAAATGGAAAAAAGAACACATTGACACACGTGTGTCAGACCCACCATACTTGCTCCGGACACTGCGAGAGGGCTGTACAAGCAATGATCACACGCACGGCACAGCGGACACACCAGGAACCGCGGTGTTGGCCGTCGAATGGCGCTAGCTGCGCAGCATTTGTGCACCGCCGCCGTCAGTGTCAGCCAGTTTGCCGTGGCATACGGAACTCCATCGCAGTCTTTAACACTGGTAGCATGCCGTGACAGCGTGGACGTGAACCGTATGTGCAGTTGACGGACTTTGAGCGAGGGCGTATAGTGGGCATGCGGGAGGCCGAGTGGACGTACCGCCGAATTGCTCAACACGTGAGGCGTGAGGTCTCCACAGTACATCGATGTTGTCGCCAGTGGTCGGCGGAAGGTGCACGTGCCCGTCGACCTGGGACCGGACCGCAGCGACGCACGGATGCACGCCAAGACCGTAGGATCCTACGCAGTGCCGTAGGGTACCGCACCGCCACTTCCCAGCAAATTAGGGACACTGTTGCTCCTGGGGTATCGGCGAGGACCGTTCGCAACCGTCTCCATGAAGCTGGGCTACGGTCCCGCACACCGTTAGGCCGTCTTCCGCTCACGCCCCAACATCGTGCAGCCCGCCTCCAGTGGTGTCGCGACAGGCATGAATGGAGGGACGAATGGAGACGTGTCGTCTTCAGCGATGAGAGTCGCTTCTGCCTTGGTGCCAATGATGGTCGTATGCGTGTTTGGCGCCGTGCAGGTGAGCGCCACAATCAGGACTGCATACGACCGAGGCACACAGGGCCAACACCCGGCATCATGGTGTGGGGTGCGATCTCCTACACTGGCCGTCCACCACTGGTGATCGTCGAGGGGACACTGAATAGTGCACGGTACATCCAAACCGTCATCGAACCCATCGTTCTACCATTCCTAGACCGGCAAGGGAACTTGCTGTTCCAACAGGACAATGCACGTCCGCATGTATCCCGTGCCACCCAACGTGCTCTAGAAGGTGTAAGTCAACTACCCTGGCCAGCAAGATCTCCGGATCTGTCCCCCATTGAGCATGTTTGGGACTGGATGAAGCGTCGTCTCACGCGGTCTGCACGTCCAGCACGAACGCTGGTCCAACTGAGGCGCCAGGTGGAAATGGCATGGCAAGCCGTTCCACAGGACTACATCCAGCATCTCTACGATCGTCTCCATGGGAGAATAGCAGCCGCATTGCTGCGAAAGGTGGATATACACTGTACTAGTGCCGACATTGTGCATGCTCTGTTGCCTGTGTCTATGTGCCTGTGGTTCTGTCAGTGTGATCATGTGATGTATCTGACCCCAGGAATGTGTCAATAAATTTTCCCCTTCCTGGGACAATGAATTCACGGTGTTCTTATTTCAATTTCCAGGAGTGTACTTATTCGCAATTGCGAATACATTAAATGTATTTCATAATAGCTGTAGTCGCCACAGAGCCTGTTCCTTTGGATATGCATGGAATGCAGGAATAACACAGCCAGTGCATTATCGTTATTTATGTTCCGATACCGAGTAAGTGATTTGAGTACAACGTCTGACCTGAACGGGAATATTCATAATGGATGTAGGAGTATGGATCGTAGACACATGGTTGACGACATATGGAAGTTGGATCGTGCACGGATAGCCAAACGGTAAGGCGACCGCTCGCGACAAGCGGAAAATCCGGGTTCGAGTCCCGGTCCGGCCCAAATCTTCATTGTCGTTATTCCATTCTACAGTTGCGGTTGTCCCTATTCCCAATGGCGAATACATTAAAAAATTTGTAGAACTTTTCCAAACCAACTTGATTATATTTATCTTTTAACTGTGCATCACATTGCTTTTCGCTGAATTTCGTTAGTAAATGTCCCGGTAATGAACACAATTCTACGGAGAACGGCGTAGAAAATACAGAAAGAAGCAGACGATGTTTCTTAATATCTTAAAATCGGTTTTCGAATTCGTTTTTCAAGTCAGACACCAAAGAAGCGTATTTAACCGCTGCTGCCTGTGCGACGTCCGATTGCTTTGACAGTGTAGAAAAATTTGTGCAGTTTGTTGTTCGTAACTGTTGTTTCCAAAGCCTAAGCTTAATTTGGAATGCGGAAACAACATCATGTATGACATTAGGAAATTTGGAAATTTGTGGTAAGGTCTTACGGGACCAAACTACTGAGGTCATCGGTCCCTAAGCTTACACACTACTTAATCTAACTTAAACTAACTTACACTAAGGACAACGCACGCACCCATACCTGAGGGAGGACTCGAATCTCCGACGGGGGGAACCGTGCGAACCGTGACAAGGCGCCTGAGACCGCTTGGCTACCCGCGCGGCGCATGACATTAATCAGCTGATTAGCTGGTCAGCTGAGTCGAGTATTAACATTATTTTGGTGGCTGGTTATATCGACTAAGAACGCAGAATCGGAAAGATATTCTTTACCTTCGAACACCGGGAGTCTGACTTGCTTTCAAAGATTGATTGTATTTCCTGCTTCAAATCAAACACTCGTTTCAACATTTTCGCACGGGTTAGCCACCCTACTTCTGTATAAAACGATATCTTATCATGATCTGAATCCAAGGACTTCAGAAATCCTTGGAACTGACAGCGATTCAATCCTTTCGACTTAGTAAAGTTCACTGTTTTGACAACTACCTACGTGACATTGTCCATTTTGAGGGACTCGGCACATAAATTCTCTTGATGGATAATGCAGTGAGAGTGGAGCATCGACGCACCGCCAACTTTGCGGGCCTCGTCTTCGGTCAACTGCACTAAACCTCCGTGTTTCCCAGCCATTGCTGGAGCACCATCCGTTTTAGCCCCGATAGGTTGTTAAGTTTTAACGAAAAGCCACTTAATGGTAATATAACTGCTTCCAGCAAATCATGTGACTTCGTGGTATCCTAAAGTGGATACAATGCCGCTAATTCTTCTCTTTCATTAAAATGGGCGTCAGCAACTCCGACATAAATCGCCGCTTGGGCGGTATCCGCTATATCTGTGCATTCATCCAAAGCTAGAGAATAAAATATAAACTCAGGTGCACGATGTTTTAACTTATATTCAATTTGACTTCGTGGTCCACACGTCTAGTAATAGTTTGACGAGACAGGTTTATTTTTGAGAAATCCTTTTTCTTTTCTGGACACACGATTTCAACGACGGTTTCTAAGCATTTCTATACCATTTCGCCATCTAAATGTGGCTTTGAATTTTTTTTTTTTTTTTTTTTTTTTTTTTTTTTTTTTTTTTTGCCAGAGCAATTGCATAACTCGCTACCACATGGCATATTGACTCTGAATTCGCCCTTGCAAATATCTGCTGTTGAACAGAAAGTTTCTTTTTTAAGTCTTTTAGTTGGTCTTGTCGAAACTGTCCCTTGTTCTTATCAAACATCACTGCATATTTAGTCTTGTAATGCCGCTTGATGTGTAACGTCCCCTTAGAAAAATTATACATGACTGTGCTTAAACTGCACACAATATTTTTAGCGCAACGCAATCTGACTTTCAAAAATCCCTACAAAAGAATGGCCCTGACTAACATTAACCTATACCTTTCACAAATCACTTACCTCACAAAAATCTTCGTTACTCGAACTACTGCAATACAGCGAACGCCACTACTGCCAGCTAAATAAAAGATTCAAACTACTGAAGGCACTAACTACTGATAGGCATAGTTAGCAAATGAAAGATTTTGATAGAGAACAAACAATGTGAAACTTCCTGGCAGATTAAAACTGTGTGCCCGACCGAGACTCGAACTCGGGACCTTTGCCTTTCGCGGGCAAGTGCTCTACCATCTGAGCTACCGGAGCACGACTCACGCCCGGTACTCACAGCTTTACTTCTGCCAGTACCTCGTCTCCTACCTTCCGTCGTGCTCCGGTAGCTCAGTGGTAGAGCACTTGCCCGCGAAAGGCAAAGGTCCCGAGTTCGAGTCTCGGTCGGGCACACAGTTTTAATCTGCCAGGAAGTTTCATATCAGCGCACACTCCGCTGCAGAGTGAAAATCTCATTCTTCAACAAACAATGTATTTACCTTAATAGTGTTCAAAAGTCATAATATATATAGCAGTTCATGACATTCAGTCTTACAAATTTCAAAACTCCGCCATTTCTCTCCCCACATCCACCACTGCTGGTGGCTCACCTCCAACTGCGCAATGCTGCACGCTGCAACAATGCAAACTAGCCACAGACTGCACACAGCACAGCCAGTGATTTTCACACAAAGCGCTACGTGGCGTTACCAATATGGAAATCGGGCTCCAAAGTAAACTGAGAAATGACAGTGAAGACGAAAGCAGTGTGTGAGCGCCACCGTGTAACGAATTAACTAATGTTCAAAGTAGTAATTTGGTAATTGTGCATAGAGAAATGGAGCGGGCTGCAAATAGGCAGCGAAACAATTAGTGAACAGGGAAGCATTATCGATCGATCGGTCGGCAACAGCTTGCCTCAGGAATCCGAAATGACAGGACAAAATCTTACAAATACTGTAGATTCAGGTTTTGCGTCCTCGCCGTTTTCTCAAAATAAGTCAAGACACATTTTCTGCTTTTCAAAATGCGAATATTGCCGGTTCAAATGCATTGCCGAATAGCACTGAGGAACATGTTTCAGACACCAGTGCATTTTTATTACATTTAATGCAACTAATGGGACAAAAGCTTCAAAAGTTAGACATAATGGAACAAAATCTTCAAAAGTTAGACACAATGGAACAAAATCTTCAAAAGTTAGACACAGTGGAACAAAATCAGAGACAAACACAGCAAAATCTTCAAAAGTTAGACACAATGGAACAAAAGCAGAGACAAACACAGCAACAGTTAGACTCAATGGAACAAAATCGGAGACAAACACAGCAAAAGCTTCAAATGTTAGACACCACACTTGAACAAACACGTGAAGATTTAACTACTGAGTTACATAACATTGAATCGAAATGCCAAAAAGTCTGTAATGACGTAAAAACACAAATTTGTGAGCATTTCCAACCTATTTTTTCGCGGCATGAAAATACATTACAGAATCAAGAAACAGCCATAAAAGAACTGCAAAATATTGTTCATGAAAATCATGAGATCTTGCAAGCTAAAACTGACTCAGTTGCATCTACCGATTCGGTTAAAGGACACAGTAGATACGATTTCAACACAAATGGACAGTCTGAAACTTGATTCAGAAAAACACACTGAGGAAATAAGTACACTATCGGAGAAAGTAGCCGAACTTTCGGATCAGTTCACTAACTTATCTACAAAGGTAGATGATGATCTGAATGACACAAGACCTGTAGCCATCACTGACACAGAAGAGTATGAACAAATTAAGAAATTCAAACAAAATCAGAATCAAATTAATACGCAACACAAAAGAGAAATCCGGGAAGTACAAGATCAGTTGGCACAAGCAATACAAAAATTTAAAATTTCAGAGGACACTCGCACTCCAACACGGGAAGAGGGACTTAGAAATATGGAAAAGCCACAAAATAATAACACAGGGCATTTCGGAAATTATGAAAGAAATTGGCAATGTGCACCGAATTTTGAGATGGAACCGCCGACACGATGTAACAATGACCGATATGCGACTCGCCGACACGATGATTTTGACTATAAGCTGTTCATTACTACACGTAAATTCAAAACACTTAAGAATTCTGGCAACGACATTCATCCACAAGCGTGGCTCCATCAATTCTCTCATTGTTTTCCTCCCAACTGGTCATTAGAGCACAGATTAGAATTTATGTGTGGCTACTTAGAGAATGAACCAGCTGTAAGAATGCGATCGGTCATTCACGATTGCCACAGTGAAGGAGAATTTTACCATGCGTTCCTCTCAGCAAATTGGTCTAAAGCCACACAAGACCGAGTAAAACATAGCATCATAATGATGAAACATTTCGAACAATCTGAATTTTCCAGTCTTGTGAAATATTTTGAATACATGTTGCACAAGAATCAGTACCTGTCAAACCCATACAGCCCCTCAGAACTCAACTGCATTTGCTTAATCAAATTACCTGAACATTTACGACATATTAGTTTGGCAGGACGTTGCAAAGACGACATAGAATCTTTTCAGGGACTGTTACAAGAATTGGAAATTGACACTGACAATCGCGGGACGCGAAAACAGGAACACAACAATTATAGGCTACATCCTTCACAATTCCGCGATGACAGAAATAATAACTGGACACGACAAGGCTATTCTTACAACGCAAATCGTGACCAAAACAGACACCACCCGTATGACAACCGTTGGCAGAGTAGTAATAATTACAGGAAAAGATCACCTCTCAGCGGTAATAACTATCACAGAGACAATAAGAGAAACAGACAATATGGGAACCAAAATAAGTATTAGCAAAGGAGACAGAATAACTTCAGATGCAATGGTCCACTGCGCAGTAACAACTCATGGAGAAATTCTCCACCACATGACCGACAAGAACAAAATTACAGCGACTACCGACATGACGACAGACGATATAACCTTAACAATAGACCAGAGCTAATCAGAACTTTTGGGATTCAAACAGGGCAGGGCCCTCTCGACAAGGTGAATTTGTAGAAATTAGATCTCCAAATCCCAATAACGACGCACGTCAACAAAGAGACAGACAATGACTCGCACCAGCAGGCAGTCACGTGCGCTGGCTGGGCTTGAGAAAAATAACATAAGCTAACCTTGAGAAAAACTCCAGTGTTCCTTATCGATGTAGCCACATGATAATTGCATTGAAACTGAAACTCTGCACACTAGAAAGGGTTCACCGCATTTCACCTGTAAAACCGTTTATTGAAAGATAATCTGCAATGTTTGAAGTTAAATATCCAGTCAAGAACCAAGAGAACTTATTTAAACAGAAATTACGAATGCATTGCTATAGTGAACAGACGACATAGTGTTGTTATTTGTACATTCTTGCTTGTTAGTTGCACGATCACGTAACAACTATAAGGCTCACATACTTAGAACATATACCGGCACTGCTAATGAGATTTTCATGCAACATTTTGGTTTACTTGAAAAGTCATTCTTTATTTGAAGTACTTTCTGTGGGATTAAAGATGACTTAGCACTTGGTTTCTTTGACAGCTACACAATTATATCACGATGCTACTAATGTGTGACACAATTTACAATGTTGCTTTTGTGCTGTATCTGCTTTATATCTGCACAGTTTTTCTGAATTCTTTTGGAAAGTAAAACATGTTTTAGTAGTAACTTTGTGGTATAGCTACAATAAGACAGCCTTTTTTTTTGTAGCACAACAATGCGTTACAGTGTAGTACTATCTTGATCACATGTAATGTATGTAATAACCTCGATATCTATACGCATAGCATTTCGCTTTTGTTTATTACGAGGTAAGTGCATTGACTTCCACAGAACTTTGCCTACGGACGACGATAATTACGACATTTGGCACATTTTTTACCCTAAGTAATGACAGAGATTATGTTACAACAAGACACACAATTTAGCGTTACAGGACACGCATTTGAGTGATTAATTTTGTACTTAAAACATTTATTTTTAAAGATTTTTGAATTAAAAAGAAAGTTTTCCATAATACATTTCATTCCATTGCTGTAATCTGTAACACCTGAGGGTATAATTACATTAATTCTCAGGGGGTACACGCTTACTTTGTGTACCATGTGCTTGGCAAGCACAAGGAGCCCTAGCTAATGTGGTATTTGCTTATACAACTTTACACATCGGTTCCATATTTCTCTAACACATAAATTACACAGCTATCTGATCATTTAACTGAGAGAGACAAACATATCTTTTTTACTACATCAGTGACAGATGTTTACGCAATTACACAGTTGGATAATTTCACACTTATGAAATTGTATTTTGTCTGTACTTTGTGAATTGTTCATATTTTTTTTGGAACCATGGTGATATTATGAGAGCTTTGAATGTCGCATTTGGTATGGGGTCATGATTTTTAAAGTACGTTTGAGGTAGATGACACTATTGAAATGAGCAGAGAATATTTTTTAGGCTTTGAAATTATTGCAGAAAGCTACGACGATTTTGAGATTTGACTGAGGTGTTATGATGTTATTATTACGATGACAATGTGTATTATGCTGTTGAGGTATGTTTATGATCAATAAGCTGATGCTATATGAGGAATTTGATTATGCTATGTATTTATTATGGTGAAATATTGAAGTGTTGTCGTAAGACTGACGTGTCGACGAATATATATATGTGTAATAAGGTAAGGAGTAATGAATAGTGGTTAGGGACTCTGACATGTGGAAAAGGATGTTGGAAACCAAGAATCGTACTTTAAGAGTTATGAAATGTGTGTAAATGCGTGAATGTATCACAATGCCGGTGAAAATATTTTGGACACTGTTATATTTACAGGATTTTGTTTCTACACATTTGTAACGCAGATTTTCGACCTTTGAAATTTTTGTACAAGACTGTCACTGTAGGGGAAACTGCTGTAAATATTTCGGTAAGAAAGGTAAGTGACCATGACGTAATGCATTGTGAGCGACCAGGTGTGCCAGCCGCCATGAGAAAAAGCCATTAGGTGGAGAAGAAAGAGGCCATTATCCTCGCTATTGACATTTCTTTGTAGAAAGCATCGCAAATACGATACGCTTGAAAACATGATTACACAGTAGAGTTCTTAATTTATGATATTTACTGAAATGAAATGATGAGAAACATTTCACAACTATTGTCTTGCTAGTTGAAAGATTGTTTACTGCATTATGAAATGCCATATGGCTAGTGAATAACGTTTCACGCCTTGCTTTGCCCATTTTGTTCAATATCTAGTTTCTAGCTCCACTGCAGCATTGGTTAAAATAAAAATAAAAGATGTACTAATATAATTATTTTCTGTCTACAGATCCAGTAAATAATAATTTTATGATATACTTCCAAAAAAATGAGGGAGCACAAAAAGACATTTCCCTTCACAGGAATTTCATATGTAATTTTCTTTTCAAGTACTTGGTAATTTATTTTATAGAATAAGTAGTGGTGCACCACTTCAATTACATAGACATTAAGATGTGAATATACATTTCCCTTATCTGCATTGTTGTCTTTAGTGTACTATTTTTTCTGCATGTGGGTTTGTCATGATTAGATATAAGTTATTGCATTTGCTGCTGCTGTTTGCCAGGCATAGTGCTACTGAATTTCACTTTGTATTACTCTATTAAGCTAGTTTTACTACTGATTTATTTTTATTGTTGCTGCACATTGGCTCATATTAGTTGTAATGTTGCATTTACTTTGCTAATTTATATTTATCGCTGCTTGCTTTGCCAATTTCCATTTTTTGTCATTGCTGTTTGTGTTAATTTGTTATGTGCTGCTGCATTGCCTCGTCCCTTGGTATATATATTGAGCTCAGTAGATTTAAGTTAGCTTAAGACAGGGTAGACTATATAAGAAAGTAACTATGATGAATTGGAAGAAATGCATTGAGAAGCTATAAGAAAATGCTTTTGAAAGAGGATATGACCAAAAAAGTAGGGTTTAGGGACAACAGGTTTAGGTAGGATTTTCTTGGAAATAAATTATGAGGTAAGATAATGGAAAATAAATAATGAGATAAGAAATGTGTGAACATATAAATACAGAAAGCATGCTTGGATAGAATTTTTTTGGTGGAAACAAAAGTTGCAATAAGAGGAAAGATATATGGAATGAAGTTTTGAGGTGGACTGCAGTACCAAATGTCACACTGAAAACAAACCCTGTCGTGTATTTTTGTGTTATTACACTATGTGAATTTTTGTTTTTCCTGTCTGTATGTGTTTAGCTAATAAGATTTATGTTGTAGAATTTTTCTGATAATATATTATTTACTTTGTAAATATGCTTAGACATTACTTATTCTGTTTTGCTTTAATGCTCATGTGTGAAGTTGATGTTTCAAAAGTTATTCTGATCTTTTATATACACTCCTGGAAATGGAAAAAAGAACACATTGACACCGGTGTGTCAGACCCACCATACTTGCTCCGGACACTGCGAGAGGGCTGTACAAGCAATGATCACACGCACGGCACTGCGGACACACCAGGAACCGCGGTGTTGGCCGTCGAATGGCGCTAGCTGCGCAGCATTTGTGCACCGCCGCCGTCAGTGTCAGCCAGTTAGCCGTGGCATACGGAGCTCCATCGCAGTCTTTAACACTGGTAGCATGCCGCGACAGCGTGGATGTGAACCGTATGTGCAGTTGACGGACTTTGAGCGAGGGCGTATAATGGGCATGCGGGAGGCCGGGTGGACGTGTAAGTAGGCTGTTTAGATTTTTATATGGGTAATGCCACGTAGCGCTCTATATGAAAATCACTGGCTGTGCTGTGTTCAGTCTGTGGCTAGTTTGCATTGTTGTCTGCCATTGTAGAGGGGCAGCTGGATGTTAACAGCGCGTAGCGTTGCGCAGTTGGAGGTGAGCCGCCAGCAGTGGTGGATGTGAGGACAGAGATGGCGGAGTTTGAAATTTGTAAAAATTGATGTCATGAGCTGCTGTATATATTATGACTATTGATGACTATTAAGGTAAATACAGTGTTTGTTCTCTATTAAAATCTTTCATTTGCTAACTATCCCTATCAGTAGTTAGTGCCTTCAGTAGTTTGAATCTTTTATTTAGCTGGCAGTAGTGGCACTCGCTGTATTGCAGTAGTTCGAGCAGCGAAGATTTTTGTGAGGTAAGTGATTTGTGAAAGGTATAGTTTAATGTTTGTCAGGGCCATTCTTTTGCAGGACTTTTGGTAGTCAGATTGCGTTGCGCTAAAATTATTGTGTGCCAGGTTAAGCACAGTCGTGTACAATTGTTCTAAGTGGACGTTTCACATGCAAAATTGTTCTAAGGGGACGTTTCATATGTCGACCCTTAGCCTAGGATACCTCACTGGAATCTTCTGATTTTTTCTTGTAGTTTGTGTATTTAGTGTAGCTTTAGCGCGTAATTGTAGAGAGAATCTCCTTGGTAGTTGCAGTCTTTCATTGTTGTACAGTAAAACAGTTGTGGCATGCATATAGATTTGCACCAAGTATTTCGCAGCTACGCTTGCAATTAACTAGATATTATTTTCAGTGCTATGTTAATGTGTTCTCTTATTTTTGCTATTCAAATTGTGCTTTTCTGTGTTATCGTGTGAAATATTGTGACAATAATGGCGTGTGAAAAACGTAACACTAGGCTCCAAGCTAAATTGAGAAATAATAGTGACGACGAGCGTAGCTTATCAGCGCCGCCGAGTAATGAATTTACTAATGTTCAAAGTAGTAATTTGGTAACTGTGCATAGGGAAATGGAGCGGGCGTCAAACAATGGCGTAGGCAGTGAAACAGGTAGTGAACAGGGAAGCATTATCGATCGATCGGTCGGCAACAGCTCGCCTCAGGAATCCGAAATGATAGGACACAATTTTGCAAATACTGTAGATTCAGGTTTTGCGTCCTCACCGTTTTCTCAAGTAAGTCAAGACACATTTTCAGCTTGTCAAAATGTGAATGTTGCCGGTGCAAATTCACTGCCGAAAAGCACTGAGGAAAATGTTTCAGACACCAATGCATTGTTATTACAATTAATGCAACAAATGGGAGAAAAGCTTCAGAAGTTAGACACAATGGAACAACACCAGAGACAAACACAGCAACAGTTAGACGCAGTGGAACAAAATCTTAAAAAGTTAGACACGATGGAACAAAATCTTCAAAAGTTAGACTCATTGGAACAAACTCTCGAACAAACACGTGAAGATTTAACTGCTGAGTTACATAACATTGAATCGAAATGTCAAAAGGTCTGTAATGACGTAAAAACACAAATTTGTGAGCATTTTCAGCCTATTTTTTCGCGGCATGAAAATGCATTACAGAATCACGAAGCAGCCATAAAAGAGCTGCAAACCATTGTTCATGAAAATCATGAGACCTTGTGGTCTAAAATTGACTCAGTTGCATCTACCGATTCGGTTACGCAACTGGCAAAAACTCAGGAAAACTTAAAGAACACAGTAGATTCGATTTCAACACAAATGGACACTCTGAAACTTGGTTCAGAAAAACACACTGAGGAAATGTGTTCACTATCGGAGAAAGTAGCTGAACTTTCGGATCAGGTCACTAACTTATCTACAAAGGTAGATGATGATCTGAATGACACAAGACCCGTAGCCTTCACTGACACAGAAGAGTATGAACAAATTAGAAAATTCAGACAAAATCAAAATCAAATCAATACACAGTACAAAAGAGAAATCCGGGAAGTACAAGATCAGTTGACACAGGTGATACAAGAATTACATATTTCAGAGGACACTCGCGCTCCAACACGGGAAGAGGAACTTAGAAATACGGAAAAGCCACAAAATAATAACACAGGGCATTTCGGTAATTATGAAAGAAATTGGCAAGGTACACCGAATTTTGAGATGGAACCGCCGGCACGACGTAACAATGACCGATATGCTACTCGCCGACACGATGACTTTGACTATAAGCTGTTCATTACTACACGTAAATTCAAAACATTCAAGAATTCTGCCAATGACATTCATCCACAAGCGTGGCTCCATCAATTCTCTCATTGTTTTCCTCCCAACTGGTCATTAGAACACAGATTAGAATTTATGTGTGGCTACCTGGAGAATGAACCAGCTGTAAGAATGCGATCTGTCATTCACGATTGTCACAGTGAAGGAGAATTTTACCATGCGTTCCTCTCAGCATATTGGTCACAAGCTACACAAGATCGCGTAAAACATAGCATCATGATGATGAAACACTTTGAACAATCTGAATTTTCCAGTCTTGTCAAATATTTTGAAGACATGTTGCACAAGAATCAGTACCTGTCAAACCCATACAGCCCCTCAGAACTCATCCGCATTTGCTTAATCAAACTGCCTGAACATTTACGACATATTATTTTAGCAGGACGTTGCAAAGACGACATTGAAGCTTTTCAGGGACTGTTAGTGTTTGCACGTGTGTTAATAACTCAGCAAGGGACTGGATAACAGCATTGCTGGTTCTAAGGACAATTCCAAAAACTTTGTGAGTGCACAAGTGGTGGTTATGGACTTGCTCTATTATCCACAAGACTCTTCAATGGTGATTGTGCACCTGCACAGTCGCAACAGATGGCTGCTGGCCATCTCTACAAGGACTACAGTGGGTCTGCACCTCTGGTGGCCCACCAATACCATACTCTCTACCAGGACTACAGTGGGCCTGTCCACAATTTCTACAAGGACAACAGTGGGTCTGCACCTCTGGTGGCCCACCAATACCACAATCTCTACCAGGACTACAGTGGGTCTACTCTGTGATGACCTACCTACCAATATTCTTCGAAACGTCGACTGACTCTGCTGTGGGTTTGCTCTGTTGTGGCCCATTACCTGTCAGCATGTCAAGAGTCAGCACTGTCTTACCGTTGGAAGGACAATACTACATCTTCAAGACTGCATGGAAATCCACTACTTCCGTGTGCATTGTATTCTACTGCTCAGACTTTGAGCAAACAAACTGCAGGTTTACTCTTATGATGAATGATCAGGACTGTCTTTATTGACTGTGAAAAAATTTTAGCTGTTGACCAACATTATATCAATAAGTGTGTGCATTTGATATCTTTGTTATTGTAATTATGAAAAATTTTATCAAATCTTTATTGGCCACTGCCCAAAAATATTTTGTAAAATTTTTTGTGGGGAGCATGGGGGCTATGTAAGTAGGCTGTTTAGATTTTTATATGGGTAATGCCACGTAGCGCTCTATATGAAAATCACTGGCTGTGCTGTGTTCAGTCTGTGGCTAGTTTGCATTGTTGTCTGCCATTGTAGAGGGGCAGCTGGATGTTAACAGCGCGTAGCGTTGCGCAGTTGGAGGTGAGCCGCCAGCAGTGGTGGATGTGAGGACAGAGATGGCGGAGTTTGAAATTTGTAAAAATTGATGTCATGAGCTGCTGTATATATTATGACTATTGATGACTATTAAGGTAAATACAGTGTTTGTTCTCTATTAAAATCTTTCATTTGCTAACTATCCCTATCAGTAGTTAGTGCCTTCAGTAGTTTGAATCTTTTATTTAGCTGGCAGTAGTGGCACTCGCTGTATTGCAGTAGTTCGAGCAGCGAAGATTTTTGTGAGGTAAGTGATTTGTGAAAGGTATAGTTTAATGTTTGTCAGGGCCATTCTTTTGCAGGACTTTTGGTAGTCAGATTGCGTTGCGCTAAAATTATTGTGTGCCAGGTTAAGCACAGTCGTGTACAATTGTTCTAAGTGGACGTTTCACATGCAAAATTGTTCTAAGGGGACGTTTCATAGACGTACCGCCGAATTGCTCAACACGTGGGGCGTGAGGTCTCCACAGTACATCGATGTTGTCCCAGTGGTCGGCGGAAGGTGCAAGTGCCCGTCGACCTGGGACCGGACCGCAGCGACACACGGATGCACGCCAAGACCGTAGGATCCTACGCAGTGCCGTAGGGGACCGCACCGCCACTTCCCAGCAAATTAGGGACACTGTTGCTCCTGGGGTATCGGCGAGGACCATTCGCAACCGTCTCCATGAAGCTGGGCTACGGTCCCGCACACCGTTAGGCCGTCTTCCGCTCACGCCCCAACATCGTGCAGCCCGCCTCCAGTGGTGTCGCGACAGGCGTGAATGGAGGGCCGAATGGAGACGTGTCGTCTTCAGCGATGAGAGTCGCTTCTGCCTTGGTGCCAAAGATGGTCGTATGCGTGTTTGGCGCCGTGCAGGTGAGCGCCACAATCAGGACTGCATATGACCGAGGCACACAGGGCCAACACCCGGCATCATGGTGTGGGGAGCGATCTCCTATACTGGCCGTACACCACTGGTGATCGTCGAGGGGACACTGAATAGTGCACGGTACATCCAAACCGTCATCGAACCCATCGTTCTACCATTCCTAGACCGGCAAGGGAACTTGCTGTTCCAACAGGACAATGCACGTCCGCATGTATCCCGTGCCACCCAACGTGCTCTAGAAGGTGTAAGTCACCTACCCTGGCCAGCAAGATCTCCGAATCTGTCCCCCATTGAGCATGTTTGGGACTGGATGAAGCGTCGTCTCACGCGGTCTGCACGTCCAGCACGAACGCTGGTCCAACTGAGGCGCCAGGTGGAAATGGCATGGCATGCCGTTCCACAGGACTACATCCAGCATCTCTACGATCGTCTCCATGGGAGAATAGCAGCCTGCATTGCTGCGAAAGGTGGATATACACTGTACTAGTGCCGACATTGTGCATGCTCTGTTGCCTGTGTTTATGTGCCTGTGGTTCTGTCAGTGTGATCATGTGATGTATCTGACCCCAGGAATGTGTCAATAAAGTTTCCCCTTCCTGGGACAATGAATTCACGGTGTTCTTATTTCAATTTCCAGGAGTGTATTTCCTTATGTCATAATTCCTGTAACACTGATGTGCATGTTTATTTCTATTCTTTTGTAAAGCCTGTTTTACTACAAATGTTATCTGTATTGTTATGTTCTTTAATGATGTATTTTGTACCTTTGTTATTGTATTCTTATGTTATAAAATTGTAATTGACACCAGTTCATCAAATTAAGTAACTTGTAAGTTACATTTCACTGCACACGTTTCTGTTGGTCATAGTATATGGACAATATGTGAGAGGTAGGGATTGATAGTGTTTGCACGTGTGTTAATAATTCAGCAAGGGACTGGATAACAGCATTGCTGGTTCTAAGGACATTTCAAAAAAAAATTAGTGAGTGCACAAGTGGTGGTTCATGGACTTGCTATATTGTACACAAGACTCTTCTATGGTGATTGTGCACCTGCACAGTCGCAACGGATGGCTGCTAGCCATCTCTACAAAGACTACAGTGGGTCTACACCTTTGATGACTCACCAACACCATTATTTCTACAAGGACTGCAGTGGGTCTGCATCTCTGGTGGCCCGCCAATACCGTAATCTCTAACAAGACTACAGTGGTCTGTTCTGTGATGACCTACCTACTAATGTTCTTCAAAACTTCGACTGACTCTGCTGTGGGTTTGCTCTGTTGTGGCCCATTACCTGTCTGCATGTCAAGAGTCAGCACTGTCTTTCCGTTGGAAGTACAACACTACTTCTTCAAGACTGCATGGCAATCCACTACTTCCGTGTGCATTTTCTTTTACTGCTCAGACTTTGAGAAAAACACTGTAATTTTACTGTTTTGAATGATCAGGACTGTCTTTATGGGACTGTGAGAAAATTTTAGCCATTGACCAACATTGTATCAATAAGTGTGTGCATATGACTTCTTTCTTATTGTAATTGTGAAAAAAATTTTAACAAATATGTATTGGCCAGTGCCAAAACAATTCGTAAAATTTTTTGTGGGGAGCATGGGGGCTATGTAAGTAGGCTGTTTAGGTTTTCTTATTGGTAACGCCACGTAGCGCTCTGTGTGAAAATCACTGGCTGTGCTGTGTGCAGTCTGAGGCTAGTTTGCATTGTTGTCTGCCATTGTAGTGTTGGGCAGCTGGATGTTAACAGCGCGTAGTGTTGCGTAGTTGGAGGTGAGCCGCCAGCAGTGGTGGATGTGGGGAGAGAGATGGCGGAAATTTGAAAGCCGATTATCTGCACGTGTGTCCATCAGAGACAATACATTTCTAAGAATGGATGTCATGAACTGCTATATATATTATGACTTTTGAACACTATTAAGGTAAATACATTGTTTGTTCTCTATCAAAATCTTTCATTTGCTAACTATGCCTATCAGTAGTTAGTGGCTTCAGTAGTTTGAATCTTTTATTTAGCTGGCAGTAGTGGCGTTCGCTGTATTGCAGTAGTTCGAGTAACGAAGATCTTTGTGCGGTAAGTGATTTGTGAAAGGTATAGGTTAATGTTAGTCAGGACCATTCTTTTGTAGGGATTATTGAAAGTCAGATTCCGTTGCGCTAAAAATATTGTGTGTCAGTTTAAGCACAGTCATGTATAATTGTTCAAAGGGGACGTTTCAGATGTTACATTCTTTTGGAACGGAGACGGATTCATTGCATGTCAGGCGTATGGGTTTTGTTTTATATTCCGTAAAAAGATAGTTTACAGTCCACTTATCTTGAAATGTTCTCAACTCCTATGTAACTTTCCTCTTCTTAGACCCTATTTGTTTCTTAGTTGACGGCGTACCAAGTTTACGTCTTGAATTGAAACAGACTTTTTTTTACCATAAGTCTCCAACAGAGAAAGAGACCACACGGTAATCGTAGTTTTGTAATTTTTTATATATATGGTACGTAAAGTTCAGAATTAAATATCAGTTACTTAAAGTCGTTTGATGCAACTCTCAAAAATTTCCTGCAAAATCTAAATTAAAATTCCCCAAAGTTGTTTAACTCACTCCGTAAAGTAAGTTGAGTGTTTTGATGGGCTACGTGGCTCTGTGGTAGGATACCCAACTGCCACATGGGTGGCCTTTAATTTCCATTTGTGGTAATTTGTTAAACAGAGATGGTTCATATCCGAAGGGCATTTTCGTGAAGCGTAGGGTATATGAAGATAGAAAAAAATTAATTTGAAAGATTTTTTTATACAACATTATATCGGTCCTTACGTATTTATATCTGCAGTGAAAACTGGATTTTTTGTGTGATACGTAATTAGAATTAAGAAGACGTGCATTTTTCATAAAAATGACAATTAAATATGTGATAATTAGCATATATTTATATGATGTAGGTATTCGAACTGAACGAAAAAAAAACTGGAAAAGTAATGACCGGAACTAGACTCGAACCAGCTATGGAACAATTACCAGTCTCGAGCGCAGCTTTTGTCTTTTTTTTCAATCTTCATGTATTTCACGCTTCACGGAAATGCTTAAAGAGCATGAGAGACTATTTTTAAAAATTTGTACAACTATGCACCTATGTTTAAAAATACAATCCACCAGGAGATCGAACCCTTGCTCTCAACATGGAAGGCTAGCATCGTTCCACAGAGCTGCATTGCTCGTCGAACTTTCGGTTTGTCATTTATTATAGACACTTGGGAAACTTCATAGTCTGTTCTCTCGAGAATTTTTGAGAGTACTACTCAACTGCTTTAGGAAATTGATATCTTTGTTTTGAACGTCATGTATCATAAATATTAAAAAATTACTTGTGCTTTACTTAACCCAGCGAAAGCACTCTTATCACTATGTACAAAACACTTCAGAAGAAAGCTTATTCTGGAACACCTACAAAGTTCTGTGAACGGGCTGAGAAAATTTGTGACCTTACAGTGCTACGCTACACTGATAGTTACTGATCCCATAAGTCACCGCCATTGCTTGTGGATGTATTTTCAGCACTAAGGAAGTACCAGAACATCATTCGAAGAACATGACTGCAACCGCATTTTGAGAAAGCGTACAACAATATCATCCAGGTAGTGGGCGTACGTATTAACCCGAGAACACAGTAATCAATAACTGCTGATCAAAAACCCAGGAGGCTAGAACAATGGCCAGGTGCAGCGTGTGGGTACAACGCCGGATCTAAATACAAGCAATCTGTCGGCAGCGCCTATGCGGATGTTAAAAGTAAAAAGAGTGAATTATTTCGCCTCCTGAAAACGCTGGACTCCTAGACATTGAAGAGGCATTAAGATACGTCATGACTACGGCAGCAACACCTATCGCAATATAACAGACTCCCTCTCCTCGGTGCGAACGCTGACATCGTTCGTAACGACAAAGCGAGTTGTTATCTGCTAAACCGAACAGCTGGTGCTGTATCTGAGCTGCACAGAACCGGATGCCTCATTTATGTGGATCACCAAACCAGCGGATGATCTTCTTGTTGTAGTTATACGCATAGCAAAAAGTGAGTGAAGCAAGGCGTGGGGCACCAAAGTTCAGCACAAGGGAACCTGGTAGAAACAAATCCCTCCACATTTACCGGAGACGCAATGGTATGCTGAAAGTGAGCTCCGAAATGAAACTCATCTGGCACAAAGAACGAGAGACAATCTGTAAGGATCACTGCCAGGTTGAAATTCAATGACGGCTACAACCGTCAACACCTCCACAGGTTTTTCCAGGAGGAATGATCAATATTAAGTTATATGACAGCAATCGATCATTCGAAGCAAAATAGTCTGGTGAACAGTAAAATGCATACATTAAGAACTATGAGCACTTCTTCATCTTCGATACAGTGAAAGAAATCTCTTCTACTGCAAGCTCTTCGCTTCCCATATTTTGAGAGGTAATATGAGTAAAAACAAGGAAAGAAATATACTGTAAACACGGGCTGCAAAGTTTCACAGCATAGAATATGACGAAGTGCTCATAGCTCTTAAAGTATGCATTCTAGACCCGAAGTTTACTAGACCTTTTTGCCTCGAATAATAGTTCCCTAATATTGACTGTTTCTCGTCGGACACCCGGTACAGACTCCACTTCATGCTATTGGCACCTCCTGTGGGGAAATCTAGAACGTCAACCACATCTCCTTTGGCTGCTCTCGATACAGAAACGAGTCAGAGTGGCTACTTACGGAGTTTGCCCACATGAATCAAAAACTTCCTTCGAATGCGTTAAGAATCTTGACTACAATGAATGCAGACATTTGGAAATGGCTTGTGGAGTTAGTCTTAATAGTTGGGATGAAATGGTAACCGTTGAGCTTGTGTGTGTGTGTGTGTGTGTGTGTGTGTGTGTGTGTGTGTGTGTGTGTGAGCGTACACATATATGTATTTATTTAGGTTGACTACAAATTTATTTAGGTTGACTACAAATATGTTTGTTAACGTAATAGACCACTGTATTTATTTATGTGTTATTCACGATATCACTGACATTTGTTTTAAATTTCTCAGGAGTTGTAGCAACGATACATTGACGCCTTCAAATAATAGGCTGCTAGGCAATGGCCGACCGGAGTGGCCGAGCGGTTCTAGGTGCTTCAGTCTGGACACGCGCAACCGTTACGGTCGCAGGTTCGAATCCTGCCTCGGGCATGGATGTGTGTGGTGTCCTTAGGTTAGTTAGGTTTAAGTAGTTCTAAATACTAGGGGACTGATGACCGCAGATGTTATGTCCCATAGTGCTCAGAGCCATTTTTTTGAGCTGCTCGGCAAACTTGGATTGACTGTTTTGTTGTACCCAAAGGCCAATAAATAAGAAGGCAGATTTACGGAAGAAACGGGCTCGGCAATAGGAATGACGAAAGAGAAGAGATTCTCGAGTTCTGCAGAAACTTTCAGCTAGTAATAGGAAATACACTGTTCAAGAATCGCAAGAGTAGAAATTATGCTTGGAAAATACCTGGAGACACACGAAGATTGTTAGCTGGATTACATAGTCGTGAGACACAAATTCTAAAGTTAGATATGAGACATACCGAGGAGCAGATGAGCCATTATAGTCTCAGATCACAATGTAGTACTGTGGAATAGACTGACTTTTAAGAGAATCACCAGAAAGACTCAATGTACAACGAAGTGCGATAATGAAGTACTGAGGAAGATTATGTGGGTTCGAAATTCTCAGAGGCTGTAGATACTGTGATACTGAAAAGTACAGTACGTAGTCCAGTTGAGAAGTTATTGACAAATCTAAAAAGGGCAATCGCAGAAGTTGAAGAGACAAATATAGGTGTAAGACTTGCAACTACAAAGAATTTATGGGTAAGAGATTAACTGATCGATGAAAGATAGAAGTTCAGAAACATTCAGGAAAAAGATCGGAATTTAGCAATGTAAGTCACCTAGGAAGGAATCAGTATCAGCGAAGCTATAGCAAAATGCCTGCAAAAAACTGTGAAAATCGAAAAGGAAATACAACCTCTGACAATAAACTTCGGTGAATAGTCCTGTAACATTAACGTAGATGAACTATGAACTACAGTTGCCTTACTGGCCTTCGAAAGCCCGCATCTCGTGGTCGTGCGGTAGCGTTCTCGCTTCCCATGCCCGGGTTCCCGGGTTCGATTCCCGGCGGGGTCAGGGATTTTCTCTGCCTCGTGATGGCTGGGTGTTGTGTGCTGTCCTTAGGTTAGTTAGGTTTAAGTAGTTCTAAGTTCTGGGGGACTTATGACCACAGCAGTTGAGTCCCATAGTGCTCAGAGCCATTTTTGTCCTTCGAAATAGTCACCTCCCATAACGATGCACCACTGAGCTCTGCGATAAAAGTCCTGGAAACTTTGCACGAAGTCTTCCTTTGGGATGGTGATGTGCCGTTTTGTTTCAGGGTCGTACCGGAGACACACAAAAAAAAATGGCTCTGAGCACTATGGAACTTAACTTCTGAGGTCATCAGTCCCCTAGAACTTAGAACTATTTAAACCTAACTAACCTAAGGACATCACACACATCCATGCCCGAGGCAGGATTCGAACCTGCGACCGCAGCGGTCGCGGGGTTTCAGCCTGTAGCGCCTAGAACCGCTCGGCCACTTCGGACGGCCCGGAGACACCAGGTTTCATCCTTAGTGGCAATACGGTTCTAGAAATTGGGTGTCGTATCCACCGTTTCGACAAAATCCTGTGAAGCCTCTAAACATGCCTGCTTCTGATCGTCAGTCAAGTGATGTGGCACAAGACTGCAACACGTTTTCCTCTTCCCTAACTCCTTGGTAAGGATTTGTCGCAGGGATTCATGGTTCATCCGCAGTTCATCCACTATCACGCGCATAGTTAATCGACGGTCGTTCGTGATTAATGTCCTCACATTCTCAATGTCGCCGGTCCTCCGCTACGGGGATTGTCAGAAACACTTTCCCGACCGTTTTCGAAACTAGCGAACCACTCTTACACACACTTCATGGACAGTGCTTGATCCCTATAAACACGTACCAGTATTGCAAGCGTTTCTTTCGGTGTCTTGCCAAGCTTAAAACAAAACTTTAAATTGATCCTTTGGTCGTTCACTGTCCTGTTCTCAGTTCAGAACCAACGCACTGAACAAGCACTTTGTCCAACAGGTCTAACACGGAACACACACGATGCTCAACTGAACTACGGTGGGGGCAGGTTGTCAACACCGGCTGCTACGTAGGTGCAGCGTTGTGAGTCGTCAGTGTTGCCCGATAGACCTTTCTGACTTCATTCACCGAACTTTAATGTCAGAGGTTGTAATTACTGGAAGAACTGATTCAGCACATAAATAAGTCAAAATAACGTTTGGACGATTTACAAGCAAAATGAATTCCAGTGTATAACGCCGAGGACATACTGGCTGTGTGAAAGGAATCCGTTGAGGGTTTCTGCAAGCGAAAGGAACTGCCTGCTGACGTGACAGAAGAAGAAGCTGGTGTTCATTTGTAAGACGTAGAGTATCCAGTATTAACATTAGATTTTGAAGGAATTTTGACTGACTAATGATCAAACAAGGCAAAGGGAATACATAACATTACCTCAGAATTTCTAAAATCATGGGTAGATGTGGCATTATTCGTATTAGTATGTTGTACGTATGAGACTGGAGGTGTACCATCAGGCCATCGAAAGAATATCTCCCACACAAACCCAAAGACAGAAAAAAGGCAGATGAATGCGAAAACTATCGCACAAACATCTCAACAACTTGTGCATCCAAGTTACTTCAAGAATAATACAGAGATGAATAGAAAACGAAATTGGGGATACTTTAGATGGAGATTAGTTTTGGTTTGGGAGAGGTAAAGACACTGGAGAGACAGTTCTGACACGCTTGATAATGAAGGCAAGACTTAAGAAAAACCGTTACACGTTCACAGGTTTCGTCGACACAGAAAAAGGGTACGAAAACGTAAACTAGTTCAATGTGTTCAAAATTTTCGGAAAAACAGATATAAGCTATAGAGAAAGACGGATAATATACAATATGTACGAAAACCAAGAGCAAGCTATAAGAATGAAAAACCAAAAACGATGTGAAAATGAAAGTGAGGAAGTGATATAGGACGTTTTTAATGGAATGAGCAGAATATCAAAGGAAGATAAACATAAGAAAGACGATAGTTCTGAGGAGTACCGAAAATGAAATAAACGTAACTTAAAAATTGTTGACCGAGTGGTAAATGAAATGCAGACATACTGCTACTTTTGAAGCAAAGTAACACATGACGGACGAAGCAAGGGGGATATTAGATGAAAACTAGTGTGGGCCCAGCGAGCATTCCTCGCTAAAAGAATTCTACTTGTACTAAACATATGTCCTGGAAATATACTATGAACAGCAGTAGAATCGGGTAAAGAAGACTACAGAAGTGCTTGAGATGTGTTGTTACCAAACGCTGCTAAAACTTAGTGGTGTGATAAGATATTAAATGCGAAATTGTCCGCAGAATCGGTGGGGAAAGAAAGTTGTGGAAAAAACTAGAAGAAGGAACAAGATGACAGAGCATATGTTAAGACTTCAGGAAATAAGTTCCATCTTACTACATTGAGCCATAGACATCAAAATACTGTAGGGGAAGTCAGAGATTAGTATGTATGTGAGAAATAATCGAGAAATGTAGCTATTTCTCTGGGATGAAGAGAGAGGTTGGCATGGGAGCGGAAGTCGTGGTCGGCAACAGTTAGATCCATCTTTTCTTCGAACTGTCTTCACGGGAGACGCAATATGGGTCTAATTTAAGCGGCGATTAATAGAATGAGATGTACGAGTTTTAAATCTCAAAAAGAGTCGTCTACAATAGTCTAAAATTAAGACAACGTGACTATCTTTCCAACCTTAACTGCATGATTCACCTGGTAGTCCCTGTAGTCTAGAAAAGTAGAGCAAACGCATCCTAAAACGTGAAATTTGAATCGATTCAACTGAGATAAATCCGTGTAATAGATCGTTAGTCAAAACTGAACATAAAAGGAGTCTACTCGTGCCAGTGATCTCTCAAGAAGAAACACTTCAGCTCAAACTTACGCTGATCACTAGCATGTAAATTTTGAAACTGTTTACGCTCTATCTATGAGTGGAAAATGTTGAAAACGGTTTGCAGAATGCATCTCAAACGCAATTTCTGCTTTAGCTGCCAGTTAGAATTTATCAGTCTGGTTTTAATGGTATAGTCACATATTATCATATTTTTATCTACACTAATTCGGCATTGAAGCAGATAAAATACGGTTTGCTAGTATCTTGGTAATGAAAGACCTCTTACGAAAATGAGCAGTTAACTGCATATCTGTTGCAATAAGTAACGTTAGAGGAAACAGATGTTTCCAAGATTTTGTGAGGGACGTCTTATGCTCTTTTACAATTTATATTGTCATGGCTTCACTCTATGGCCATCTTTAAAATCAACCTCAACACAATCTAAAACACTGAAACATTCAGTTTGAGGCACCATGTGTAACTGGCTAAAAAGTTAAAGATTTGTTATGTCTGTACTGTACGTTTTCAGTTATTCCAAGTGAAACAGTAATTCCGGAAAGGGGACGTGCGTCAACATACGTGTTTCTCAAGGAATGAGCTCTTTTCTGTGTACTCATATGTTTTCCCACTTTCTTGAAGAAGGTGATGTTTTCCGCGCGGTAGGCTACCTGACGAGCAATCCTGCATCTTGCCACACAACCGGGATGTACGCAAGAGGGAATTTCCTTCCATCGGACAGATCGGAAGTTTTGTGAAACGAGTGAGCTTCCACAGCGATGTCTGTCCTTTTATTCGGAATGACAGACGTGAACTTTACTCAAGAGCACTTTCTTAACAAAGTATTTCCTTGCTTAACATGTCACAGAGATTCGAAGATGCCGAGGTTGACTGAGAAGAAAATTTTCAAAAGTAATCAGCGGATGTGTACATAATGAAGTGAAAAAAGACAAGTAGTATTTGCCTAGACCGCCACTGGCGTTGTGAAAGCTGCATGGGTAAACTTGAACTCCAAGACATTTATTGAATTATATATATATTATTATAGTCTTCGAGTAGCAAGAACTTATTTTCCGACGGTCAGTAAGCCGACAGATGAGATGATAATTCATATCGTAAGTGAGTAAACGCAAAGAGAAAGTGTCATAAAGTTCCTCGGAGCCGGCCTTTCTCCATGATATCCTCTTGCTTCGTTAGTCTTCCCCAGTTCATGCGAAGTAAAAATTACAATAGAAATACCTGATAGCGGACATTATACATATTTCAGGTTACTGCGATATCTTTAGTTAGAACGTGAACTTTTCAACATCAAAACCACACTTTTCTGTATGTGGCATGATATTCGATAGAACGAATGGTCTCGCGACATCACTTACTCCGTCAGTCCAAATATTTCGAGACTGGATTAATAAAATATAGAGAAAAGTCAATACGATGGTTTTAATACTTCAGGTGTTCGTCGTAATCTGCCACAACTTGTGTACAAGAACACAGAACGTTCGCACAACCATGTAAAACTGTCAGAAAACTCGTTGTTTGGGATGTTGTTCGATCCAAGCGTCACAATGGCTTGGTCCTTCATGTGGATTTCTGCATTTTGTCCTTTTGTGGTAGCTTCGTATTATAACAACAAGTTTAGTCACCCGCGAAGATTTTTTGCCAGAAAAATAATTGTCTGCAGTTTGCATTTCGATCATGTCGAGGCAGGTGTCCAAGCGCCTTTGTTTTTGTTCGGCAGTCAAGATGTGCGGGACAAACTTCGTATACGCTTTTCTTTTCTTTTCTTTTCTTTTCTTTTCTTTACAGAATTCTGGAGACATCTTGAACCCTTGATTTAAACTTCGCACCGCTGCGCCATGCGACAACAACAACGTTGGCACCCTAAGGATGAACGGCCATCACGTAATGTGGCTTGCTCACAACTGACCAGTCAAATGCGCCTCTGTTGTTTACAGTTGTTAGTTAAGCAGCAACCATTGTTACTGCGCTGATGTCGCTTATATACCAGGAACAAAATGAGTCTAGGAATATTTTGGACGGCCAGCGTATGTATGCCTGTTCATAAATCAAGGTCCGCAATTTAAACTGAGGCAGTTCTGAGACGTTTCTATACTTTGCAGTGCAGTTTCTAAAAATACCTCTAGCTTGCTACAACTTACTACACATACAATTTATTTGAAACAAATTACTGCGAAAATAAATTTTTCTTTAGTAACCGACTTCCGCGGATAGGGAATCTGTCGGAATGTTTTGCGATCACATGTAGTAGGATCTTTGTACACAGATGTTGGACTGCACTTATCACTGACAGCTCTATACCTGAATATTTGTACATTGGGTTCCCACATCTTGTGTTTTAACGAATGCCGATCTGTCTGTACTGAACAAAATTATCGAGGAAAAGTAGGTAATTCCTTTTTAGTTGTGTTGTGATTTGAATCTCCTCGTGCAACATATTAAGAAAGGGTATCAATTCACGCTGCGTCATCATTGTCCACGTGAACACATATCTTTATCTTAGAAATTTCTTCCAGCTTCTCACTCCTATTACCAGATTCACGCGGACTTTGTTGTTTTCCTAGTCTCTTTATTAACTTTCCTTCTCGATACTCTTCTCTAAGAAATGTTATATAATTGTTCCGTCATTATCTTTCTCAGGTTTCAGACAGTCTGCTTTCAGACACTGAAGGATGCCCTGATGCAGTAATTTTGATCAGGCGTTCCCTCAGTCGTCCGCACCGCGGCTTTATATATAAGAACGTTGTGCGAGAGAAAAAGGCCCCAGTTCTCTCCAGACGCTGAATAGCACACCACCTGTGCCGGGAGTCGCGTCGCGTCGGTATCATTGCTATAAACAGCCTCGGATGCCGTAATAAGTTACTCGGGATACGCGTAACCATGAAATCGTTTTCGAGAGAAGTGTTAATTCTGGGATGACTTTAATGATCTATCTTCAGTTTTCGTATGTCGTATTTTCACGTGCCGTCGCGGGACAGACATTCTACCATTATTTAGCGTGGCGTTTGATGGACATTATCATCAAATTATGGCGAGCATTCACGTAAACAGTTAATTTGAACAGTTATAGTTGCATCAGCGCATTAGACTCTGAACAGCTCTGTTAGTTGGATTGTGTGGATTCTTTTTGGTCTGTGACTTTCAGATTATAGTGAACATTTTAGAGAGAATCGTTTTTGATTATGAATCCCAGACAATCTCCTAATTCCTCAGAGCTATAAGCTGTAGCTATAAGTGTATTTCTCAGATGAAGTGGGCACTAGGAATTCTAATTACAGGCTTCACGTTTTGCTAATCACTTTCTGGTTGCCAATATTGTAGTTAGAGAGCCAGTGTTGAGAACGGCAAACCACAGCATAAATAATAGGAACATTTAACAACAATAATTCCACCCGCCGCCCCACATATGGTGAATCGGCCGGGAAATGCATCTTTTCTACATTACACTCTACATTTAAATAACAGGATAAAAACCAAATAAATTCCACCCGCCACCCCACAATTACCTATTTTCTTGGCGTGTTTATCTACTCGGAATTTTTTCTGTTTTGTTTAGACCGTATATTTGTTCTAAATATCACCTTCACTCCGTTAAGTAGTGTTTCTTACTTCCAGTCTTCACAGCAACGTCACTGACGAATGTTAGGGCTGGCAAATCTTTCCCTTTCTCTTTGTTTTCTGTTGTTTTGAACTTTCTTCTCAAGCTAACTTTTAATTTTTACAGGACAATGTGTCAGTTTCATTCGGATTATTAATGGTAAACTGTAGGAAAAAAATAATGATCGAATGCACTGATGCGTGTTATACCATGTGGCTATTGACATAATGTATTACGCAATGGCTTGAGTAAATTCACTTTGTACAGAAATGTCCGATTTCTGGCATACTTCCTTAATATTTCCTTTGCCTACACTTCCCTCTGCTCGTTCATTTGCATGCGTATCAGTGCAGTCAGATCCACATGATCATCTTCATAGGCATCGGCCAAAGTAGGTGGCGCCCTAGCAATGAAGAGACAAGGTAAGTGGGTTTCATTAAAAATATTCACAGCCAGGTAGCGTTTCTGAACGAAAATAGTAGACCTCTTTCGAAGCTATGTCCTGCACATGCATCCTATTTCCTGGTAACAGGGAAAGAATCGTGGTAATTTACTGACTGCTCACCATTATCATTACAATAATAAAAGGAAAGCACTATATTGCATATGCCCTACAGGATCAATTTATTCAGGTTAGCCGAGCTTCAGCATTTTGTGGACGACTTTATAAGAAGAAAAGTTACACACATATTATATATATAAACAATGTAATAGTATGAGGCGCTATTTTGGATCGTGTATTAGTTCGTTGACGCAATCACAAAGTCCAATGTCCGTAAATACTGTAAAGCTCATATTTTTACCTTTTATTCTTGTGGTTATTCCTTGTAAGTCTTATTATTCAATATTCCTTACAAGAGAAGCAAAATTAGCCTTAATGGCGGCGGTTCGGACGTTACTGTTGCTGGGCCTTCTTTCTTTAGAGCCAGCATTGATTGCAGTAATTGATAATGAATTAATTCATAAACACACGTATGTTTTGCGTTGTGTGTTTAACGTAGGGATTAGATAAAATACAGTTTCATCTCCTCACACGAGTGGAAATCAACAGGCTTGCGGCACTCCCATTCTTTTAGTTAGGACAAGACAAGAACCCACCTCAAAAAGGGTGACAAAAAAGGCTCGTAAAACTTCACTTTTTTTTTCAGTCAAGATGCTCTGACAATTTTAATGATAATAATGAGTTTCTAACATTCTGCGTGGTGTGTGTTTGTTCTATATCGTGTCTCCCTACCACTTTCGCGCAACGACGCTCTAAGCGTGTTTTTTAGGGAATTGACTTGTTTGAACCTGGGACCTGTTGCTGGTAAGGAGACGCCAGACCACACATGACATGTAGAGTTCAGAAGAGTTTAGTGAGACTAGCAATGATATAACCAAATACTTAATGATTTCAGTGCCAGCTCCACTGCACTCCCTGTAAAAGAATCTTAATACTAACTAAATTTAGTGGAAGGGGTTCAAGGCTTTCCTATTTTTAGTTATCTGGTAAAATAACGTCGAAAAAGCAGTTAAGTTTACCATTGGAAATTTTATTCTACTCACAAAACATTGTTTATAAATTGCACTATTGATAAAAGGAAATGTTTTAATACAGGACGATAAAAACCAACTGCGTTCAACAAAAATGTGAACGAATATTCCCTGAGTGGGTTTCCAAGTTCTACAATGGATCGAAGGATGACCTATGCCGTATCACATCTATAATCTAGGTTTAAATTAAGTTTCACAAGAGAGAAAACTATCAAAATGGTCTACAGAGACCCTCAATTATCTTTAATTACTTATCTAACTTGTCGTAAATTACAGTGGCTGATGTGGCTTCTCAATAACTATATAACAGAAAAATCATCGCGTTTCAGATTTTTACTTCAAGTGGCAAATGTGAACACCATGAGCTTTAATTGACGATCGACACTAGTATTACGCAAAAAGGGGGTGTAACAGATGAGACTTCTGCAGTTCTGAGTGAAGCTTTATGCGCTGTTATGCGGCATCGCGTGCGTTCATTACCTTGTCGGTGTTCGTCAGAGGGCGGCGGGCAGCACAGCTCCACTCACCTCGCCATCTCGGAAGCAACTCTACTCTTAACTTCTCCTTACTACAATTTACTGAAGTTGGTTTAAAAAAAACTATCTGGCTGTGTTTAAATCTGACCAATCAGGGTCTCAATGTTAACCTTAAGCTCCGCCTACAAAAATTCTGTCTATCCAATGAGAAACTTTATACTTTTCGTGGTAGGGCAATGTTTTTAAAGTTTGCAACGTAATAGAGACGCGAAAAAGTCTCACGCTAAAACTTGCGGTTGGGGTGGCCCTTTTTGTGTTATCGGAAGATGTACACTGATCTTCTGGAGGGCTCCAGCTTTTAACATGGGCTGGGGGGTGGTCCTGACGTAACAGAGACGCGAAAAAATCTCACGCTAAAACTTGCGGTTGGGGTGTGGTCCTAGCAGTTAGCTGGTGATGTGGGTGTCCGTCCCTTATCGTAGGGCCTTCCAGCTTAACACGGTTCTGCTCTCGGCTTCTGTTCTCGTTTCTCCCCTCGGAACTGTGTCTGTCTCACGGTGGGAAGGTATGACATGCATTTAGGTATTCTTGTGTCACGATTTATTCGGAGCTATGTGACATACTACTGGATTTGCTTATCATGTCAGGGTTTTCATGGAAGGTGTTGGATTTGCCTGACACCTTACATATTACCACCCTTTGAACTTAATTTTTGCACTGAATTTAGGCAATGATTGAATCATTGTCTAAGTCAGTAAAAAATTATTCCATTATCTAAATTTTGGTGCCTACTATTCAGCCAAATTATTCTGGTTGTATGCTAGTTTGTATTACTAATTTATATTTTTATATTCTTCCTCATTATTCTCAAAAATGACAAGAGAAGAATATTTTTATGCTATTATTAGTTTTTAATTATTTTCCTTCTTTATTTAAGTGTGAAGTTCGTTTTTTAAGAAGTTTGTTATCGAAAGTGAGGAGTCTTTCACATCGATTTTCTTACAAATATATTTTTTTTATAAATGTAGTAATTAAGTAAAATCTATTCCTAACACATTTTCTAAATATCATGTACAAGCAAAATGTTTTTGTTTCTAGACACTCATTTCAACATAGTTACACTAACAAATAAGAATTATTTCCAAGAATTTCTTTGACAAAGAGATATACGTACACAAGTATTGAGATATTATCCTAACAAATGGTACAAATGTTAAAAAAAGGGAAAACATCCAACAAGATAATTTTTTATTCTTTGTTTTTATAAGGAGAAAATAAGTAAAATATAGTTATTCTTTTATTTTTATGAGGAGAAAATAAGTGGAATATAGTTTTAGTGTTTATTATGCCTTACTTTTGTTCTTTATATACTGTCCATTTCAGAACTAATGACGTATTTTTATCGATAGTCTATTTTTTTACTCGAGTCCATAGTCAATGACTGTTATTTTGTAGTTTATTAGCTGTCTAGTGTGCTTAACATATTTAGTTTTTCACACGTTTCTTTTGCACAATTTCTACATCACATAATTTGATTTCACACATTCACACAATCCTATAAATGTTTAAGCATGAGGTTGGCGAATGTTTATGCACGAAGGTGATGGACTTGAGCGAGATGGATGTGGACAAGTATTTGATGTACAGCTTCGTTCGTCGTTCCTTGTTGGCTTTGCAAGTGTGTGTTGCTGTTGTGGAGGTCCCATAATAGAATGGAGCTGTGAGTGCAGAATCTCATGGTTTACTGGCTTTGTATGCGTGAAAGTCATCGTTAAAGTGGTCGTTTTTCGTTGTAATACTTCACAGAAGACTAGTTTACAATAGGATAGGGATTTGGGAATGTATGTCGTCTATTCTTCACCCATCTTCTTTCTTAGTCTCAATCTTGCAAATCTTCAACTTCTGTTATTCCTGCTATTTCTCTGTCTCTTACTTGCTTCTTGGTTCTTCTTTGGGCAGGATATGGAAATTTTTATTGATAACTAGTCGCTTTGAAGTTCTCGTCTTAGTAACAGTTTGATAGATTGTTTGGGCATGTCATTTTTACTTTGTGGAAGTTTTCTTCAGTTTCGTGCATCAGCGTGCTGCTTAGTAGCAGAAGTGTGCCTGTTACACATGTTTTTTTTTTTTTTTTTTTTTTTTTTTTGCCAGTGGTGGCTTGCCCAAGCAGTCTTCTCGTTGGGCCATTTTTTGCTCGCTCTGCTGAGTTGGGACATTCCGAGGTTTATGAGCGGTGAAAGTCCTGTGTTTGCTTGTCAGTCCCTGCACCGGTCCCTTCTGGCGTTCGGTGTCCTGTCGTGTCTCTGCAGGGTTCCACCTAGCAGGCAGATTTATGGCCCACTTCTGATACAAGGGCCTTCTGTTGATCTTGCTGTCCTTTCCTTTCTCTCGACGCTTCTGCCTTGTAAGAATCGTGTCTTGCTAATTACGTCCTTTTCCTTCTTGATACTTCTCTCGTTGCAACTAGTGGGTCGTTGCATCTTGTCCTTGCTGGAGTTTTTACAATGGTTCTTACAAAAAGTTTTACTTATAATCATCCAACATATGTCTAGTATCTACATTGTTTTACTCCTTCTTAAAAGCTTCACAAATTTCGGCGCCCTTCCCATGTTACAATTCTAAGATATTTTGAGTATTAACTTCTAGAAGAATCCTCAAATTCGTTTTTTATTTTTGTGTAGTGTCGTGGTGTATAGCATTTTAGTATTTCATGCTGTTAGACTATCTACGTTTTATCTCTTCACCTTAATCTATGGTACTATTGGTGTTATTTTTGTTTTTGTTTTTATTGAAACTACCTTCTTTTTCCCACCTTCCTCTCTCTCGATTCTTCTTTCTCCTGGCGATCTTATCTGCAACATAATCTTGAAATATTGTGCTGATTATTTACCAGTAATAAAATTAATCTTCAAACTTGTACTGAAAGTGTTTAATACTGCAAGTCTTAGCTAAAAATACCTCTGCTTTATCTCGTAAAATACCCTCTAATTCTCTTTTACTGTGTTCTGAAATACCTTGAACTTCTTGCAGTTTTTCGTCGTTTTCTTTATGGACTTCTAACATGAGTTGAGGCGATTCCCCCTTTTGTGCATACCATTCTAATTCTTCATCCTCTTCATTTCGCGTCATTCTTAATTGTTTGTTTATAACTGGCATTTCTTTTAATTTTAGCTTTTGCTCAAAGAGAAGTGTGACATTCCCGAATGTTGCGCTACCTTTCCCCATATCTATTATCGCTCGTCTCTCATTTAAAAAATATGCACCTATAATCATATCTACAGTTAGTTTAGGTATAATCACGAAGTTGGTTTCGATGTTTTGACCTTGCCACGAAAGAGTTAACCTTGTTTGTCTCGTAACTTCCGCGTTTCTAATAGGACCTCTTACTTTATTGTTACGTGTTTTCAGAACTGGCAATTCCTCATTGGCATTACACTGCATGAATAAATTTTCTGAGATCGCAGTCAGTTCACTTCCGCTATCAATTACAATATTGACTGGGATATGCTTTACCATGGCCTTCACAATTGGTTGAATTTGAAAGGGTTGGTTCTGTTCTTCTTCTTGCATCAACGAATCCTCCACTGAATCATACATGAGTCTTTTTAGGAATTTCCCTTGTGAGTTCGAACTTTCTGTAGGATAAGCTTCGACTGCTACTTCTCTCTCTTTTATTTCCTCTTCTCTATTTCTTCCTTCATTTATACTTTCTTCAACATCCTCTACTTTTTCCTCATCCTCGTCTACCTTCTCCTTCTTCGTCGCTACTTCCACATAGTCGCATCTAAATGCTCTAATTATCGCTTCATAACTTCCTTCATTATATATGTACGTTGGGTTATGTGCCCACTCGTAACTTATTTTCAACTTCTGTCGACTGCGCATTATTCTCATTGAATTCGCTTTCCCTGGTTTCCATCTCAAATAGCTCTGCAATACTCATTGCTTCGTCCTTTCCTCCTACATTCGTTGTGCATGCCTCTGGTAATTCATCTTCCTCGTCAGTATTCTCCCAATTAATTTCGTCCCAACACGATATTGTTATTTTCTTGTCTTCGTTTCCATCTGGTCCCTGTGGATTTGTTTCTTCCTTCTTCTCTTCTCGTGATAAGATTTTTACTTCTCTCTTCAAGGTGCTGCAATTGTCCTGGGTCGGTGCGTCGTTCTCTTTGGCATGAGCGCTTAGCTATCAATTCGAACGTTTATCGGGGTTTGGTGGTCTTACCTCCACCTCTTCTATCTGTATTCTCTTTTCTTGTTCAGCTTGTTGATAGTGATTTCTTTGTTGATAATTTGTCGGTCTATTGGTTCTCCAGTACCCGTTCCGGTTGTCGTTATTCCCTCTGAAATAGTTGTTGCCGTTCCTTGCCATATTCTCTTCTAAATTCATAACCGGTTCTTTGTTGAAATCTATTGTCGTTTCTTGGTGCGAAGTTATCACATGGTTTGTAATTGTAGTTTCTTCGTACTGTGTCTTGTGGATTCCACTGCTTTTTGCTTTCGTTTTCACGTGCGCTTCGTCTTTTTCTTGCGTCATCTTCCGAAAATATGAACTCTAGTTCGCTTAGAATACCTTTAAATGCTTCGACGTCATTGCCTCCGCGACCTACTAATGATTGCTGGTATTTCAATGGTAGCTTCATCGCGCATAATTTAATCAACTCTCCGTCACTGTATGGTACATCAAAGCATTGATTTTTCTTTGCCATTAATTCGAAAAATTTCACGGGACTCTTCTCTCCTGAATTTTCAAAATATGGGTTCTGTAATAATTCGTACTTCACTCTATTCTGTGCTTCGCTGAACTAATATCGTGAGAGAAACTTCTCTCTGAAATCTTCGTACGATCGGCATGTCGCTGCTACATTCTGCATGGTTTCTGCGACTGTTCCTGACATGTGTGCACATATAAAGTCTAATTTGTGTGCTAGCGTCCAGTGTTCTGGTAATCGTACTCGGAATTGATCAATAAAACTTCGTGGATGTAATGAGTTTCCTTCTCGAAAGAGTTGAAATTTTCTGACTGTGAGGAAATGATCGTTGTCGTACTTCGTCATAGTTCCATATGAAATTCGCGATTCTTCGCCACTTTTGTTTCTGATAATTTCTCCCGTTGTTCTTTCCGGTTGTGGTAGATCCATTGGATATTGTCCACTGTAACTTTCGCGTACCCGCGGTGCAGGCTGTCTGATTTCACGTATGTTACTTTCCGCCTGTGATTGGAATCGAAAATGCGTAATATCTTCGTTAATTGCTTGTTTTTTCGGTGCTGTTACAGATACGGATGTGGTTGCAGACTCAGTGCTTGTTCGATCCTGTTCAGTACGCTCTTCAATGGTTTGCAACAACTGTTCGCAATTTCTGAAATTGTCGCTTCGTTTGCGCTTCTATTTTGACTATGCGGTTATCATATCTTTCCAGTGCTGCTTTTGTGATACATTTGTGTAACACACTGTTTTCAACAATTTCACGTGCTGTACCTGCTGCTTGTCTAGTAATTACGTTTATCTGTTTCTCTAGTTTCTTGACTTCTCCCTGGGTGTTGTTACGTAATGTTTTGATCTCGTCCTGAATGTCATTATGCAATGTTTGTACGTCCGCTTGTACCTTGTCAGTGTCTGTTCTCAATTGATTGTGACCTGTTATTAAGTTTCCTATCACTTCTCGAGATTCTTTTGCCTCGTCTTCAATACGACTTAGGTGTAACTGAATTTTTTTTGTTTTGTTCTTGAATCTCACGCATTTGTCTCGTGGTTTCTGCATTCTGAATTTGAATTTGGTTCGCTATGTCTTTATTTTGCCTTGTCATGGTTTCCGTAATTTGTTGTAATAATTCTGCCAGATTGGTGGGTCCTATTGCGTTTTCTTCCGACGTCCTACGCTCTGTGTTTTCGCCCCAGTGTTGGTTCGCAACCGATTGCCTGACACCTTACAAGTTTGCTATACGGAATTGCATTTATGTTTCCCTGATAAACTTGTACTTCTTTTTACGAATTTGTAGAATGGCTCTTTTTCAATTTGCAAAATTTTTATCACATCTTAAGTAACATCACAGCTGACAATGCCATCAACAGACAGTAAGTGCCTACCGTCGCGAAATAAGTTCCAGTGTCTGTAAACAGCGTTGGAAAAGATGTTACTCGTCTAGACGGAGGAACAAACACACACTTTATGTGATCTTTGACAGTGCAGTTGTTTGTTGTTGTTGTCTTCAGTCCTGAGACTGGTTTGATGCAGCTCTCCATGCTACTCTATCCTGTGCAAGCTTCTTCATCTCCCAGTACCTACTGCAACCTACATCCCTCTGAATCTGCTTAGTGTATTCATCTCTTGGTCTCCCCCTACGATTTTTACCCTCCACGCTGCCTTCCAATACTAGGTGATCCCTTGATGCCTCAGAACATGTCCTACCAACCGATCCCTTCTTCTGGTCAAGTTGTGCCACAAACTTCTCTTCTCCCCAATCCTATTCAATACTTCCTCATTAGTAATGTGATCTAGCCATCTAATCCTCAGCATTCTTCTGTAGCACCACATTTCAAAAGCTTCTATTCTCTTCTTGTCCAAACTATTTACCGTCCATGTTTCACTTCCATACATGGCTACGCTCCATACAAATACTTTCAGAAATGACTTCCTGACACTTAAATCTATACTCGATGTTAACAAATTTCTCTTCTTCTGAAACGCTTTCCTTGCCATTGCCAGTCTACATTTTATATCCTCTCTACTTCGACCATCATCAGTTATTTTGCTCCTCAAATAGCGAAACTCCTTTACTACTTTAAGTGTCTCATTTCCTAATCTAATACCCTCAGCATCACCCGACTTAATTCGACTACATTCCATTATCCTCGTTTTGCTTTTGTTGATGTTCATCTTATATCCTCCCTTCAAGACACCATCAATTCCGTGCATTGATAATGCAATTTGAAACGTAAAAAGTTGAACAATAAATAAATATACAGAGAGCAAACCAGAAAAAAACGTTAACACCAAACACTAAAAACGGTGCCTATACATAACAGTTTACGTTAAATAAACGAACACAATAATATAAAATAAAATTAGTAATTATCAAGATTACATCAAGAGGTATTACACATGGAGAGTGATTGATAAATGAAGTACGTTAGAATTTTTAATTCTTTCTTTTACTTGGTTTCTGCATCGTTTTCCATGTGTAATGCCTCTTAAAGTAGTAGCAGTTTTATTTTCTTTTACTGGTTTCTTATTTAATGTAAACTGTTATGAAAGCGCTGTTTTTGGAATTTAGTGTTAACGTTTTCCCTGGTTTTCTCCTTTTATATTTATTTATTGTTAAAATTTTTACCTGGTAAATTGCATTACCACCGCACTATCACAGATGTCATATAGTATGTATTTGTGGGTCAGTCCAGACGAGTAACACCCTTCCCAATTTTGTTTACAAACGGCCAGCCGCGGTGGCCGAGCGGTTCTAGGCGCTCTAGTCCGGAACCGCGCTGGTGCTACGGTCGCAGGTTCGAATCCTGCTCGGGCATGGATGTGTGTGATGTTCTTAGGTTTAAGTAGTTCTAAGTCTAAGGGACTGATGACCTCAGATGTTGAGTCCCATAGTGCTCAGAGCCATTTGAACCATTTTTTTCTTTACAAACATTGTTCAAATGGCTCTGAGCACTATGGGACTTAACTTCTGAGGTCATCAGTCCTCTAGAACTTAGAACTACTTAAACCTAACTAACCTAAGGACATCACACACACCCATGCCCGAGGCAGGATTCGAACCTGCGACTGCAGCGGTCGCGCGGTTCCAGACTGAAGCGCCTAGCACCGCTCGGCCACCCCGGCCGGCTAATCTTTAAGCACTAGCGTCTATTAGAGTGACCATTCAGTTTGAAATACACTAGTTCGGATATTTTGGTCTGCAACTCGTGGTCTTGCGGTCGTGCTTCTCGAGCACGGGATCCCGGGTTCGATTCCCGGCGGGGTCAGGGATTTTGACCCGCCCCGAGATGACTGGGTGTTTGTGTGGTCATCATCATAATTCATGAAAGTGGCGAGCTTGGACTGAGGACGGGTTGGGAATTTGTACGGGCGCTGATGAGCGCAGTTGAGCGCCCCACAAACCAAACGTCATTATCATCATCGGATATTTTACTGTTGTGACGGATTCCAGTGACGTATTACTGCGGTACGACCTAAGAAGACAATTGTTAAGTCCCCACATTACATTCGACGAGTCCCCTGTCACGACACAGTTTTGGGTGCCCTACTCTGCCACCGTCGGGTAGGGCGCGGGCTGCTTATCTTTCCGCGACCAGCTCTCCGCGTCTGGAGCAGCGACGGCGACAGTTGTCCCAGATGTCAGCCGGCGTAAGAAGCGAACGAAGCAAACAAGCAGCGGGGACAATCGCAACTGGATCGCAGCGTGGCGCGGCGCAGCGCGGCGAGGTGGCCGGCTGTCTCCTCTGGGAAATCTGGTGCTGCCACGGGCCGCAGTGTCTGAACCCGATCCGCCGTCGCCGCCGCCGCTGCTGCTACAGTAGCGGGGCCAGCCTGCAACACTCAATCTCCGCCCGCGGTAATCAGTTGGCGCCGGGCCCCAGGGACGCCGGAGCCGCGTCGCCGCTCCGACACCTGCAGCCGCTGTGCACTGCGCTGCTGCGGGGGGAGGAGGGGGGGGGGACGACGGTTGAATAACGCCTACTGTGCGGCTGAACTGGGACTCTGACCGCGATTATCGGTCGTTCCTCTTCCCCCAGCAATCATGGCAGAGGTTCATACATTAGAACTACACAGCTGGACATTAAAATTCTCTCACCGGGAAAAATAGGGAGTGATGAAACTTTAGTCATTGTGTGTGTGTGCAGTATAGCACGAAGAACACACGAGTAAATTTGTAGGTGGTTTGAGGGTGTACAGGGTGTGAATTTTAGTACAGAGAGCTGCCAACTCCGGCAACAGCGAAGGCTCTAACCCAACTGGGCATCAAATGGAACTGAGTATGGGTGTACGTCATTCCATGGTCTTTGGACTGCAAGATGGCGTTCATTAATTATAGAGTTCCTCAACAACCCGTGACCACATGTCAGTGGGTGAGAGATTCGGAGAAGGCGCAGACCACAGCAACACTCCAACACCATCTATCTCGATGTAGGTGATGACAGCAAGGCAACATGCGTTCTTGCGTTATCTTGCTGAAAGGTAATCTCACGAAGACCTCAAAAAATGGTTCAAATGGCTCTGAGCACTATGGGGCTGAACATCTGAGGTCATCAGTCCCCTACAACTTACTCAAACCTAACTAACCTAAGGACATCATACACATCCATGCCCAAGGCAAGATTCGAACCTGCGACCGTAGCAGTCGCACAGTTCCGTACTAAAGCGCCTAGAACCGCTCGGCCACCGCGGCCGGCACGAAGACCTCAAAGGTGGGGAAAAGCCACTGGTCTTAATAGTCAGGAACGTAATGGTTGCTGTCTAAATTACCTACTATGTGAACAGTGATGATCATGTGTTTCAATACGCCATACAAAAACATTAGATGCTGAGCTCCTACGACAGTTAAAAATATAATCTGAAAAAAGTTTTCCTCCGATCCTCCACAGACGAATACATCCTTCATAATTCTTAACATGTACTCGAGATACGTCCGAAAAGACAACATTATACCAACCCTGTTTGTAGTACTTTCGTTGGACGCACCATTGTTCGCCATCTATCTCCGCTGCCACATCAAGGGAAACCATAGAATTGTTGCAGCGCGTAGAGCTCCAGACGTAGTTGCTCTATTGGTATGCGTACCTATCTTGCTGCAGAAAGTCACATTTCCTGACTGAAGGTAATCCAGCAGCGATGAGCAAACAAAATGTCTGTCCTCTTGGGCACCAGTCGCACAGCCGCTGAGATCCCGAGTGGCGTTAAGTATGGCCCTCCTGAACCTATAGATTCCATGTTTGCATGACAGTCGCGAGATCCCAATCAGCATGAGCAACAGTATCGGGGAACGATGAATCGCAATCTTGACAGCCCACTATCCTGCTGCTGTCCAATTCCGACAGGTATTGCCAGACATTCTTCTTCTTCTCACACGAAGCATAACGCGGGATTGTCGCAACCAGTCAACATTCAAATGCAATTTCTGAATGGGGAACGCACTGTGTAATGTTTACTCCTACCGACCTGCTCGGGAATGCATATCGAAGGAAATTTAATGGTCAGCACTGTACTATGACTCGTATATTCGGAGTTGGAATTCTGTTGAATAAGAAATGGAAGATGCCTTCTATTACTCCCATTTAAGCAGTATCAGGATGTACAGTCGTTCTTCCAGGCATAGAAACGCTCACAACTATTGCCTCTATTTAGGGGAACCTCCCATGAACACTTCGTTCTCTCTCCTGCTAATGTGTGTGCTCTGTTTAAGTAGTTCAGTCTTTTTGACGCTGTAGTAAATTATAGGGATCACTATATGGTTCTAAGAAATCGTAATAAATTACTTCCGCATGCTCTTACGCTTTGACCCCAGCGCTGCTATGTATCGTACTGAGAAAACTCAGGGAGTTAAAAAAATACGCATTTAAGTACACACATCCTGATAATGACCCAATACGAGTGGATGGCTACCGCACTACGTGGTGGACGAGATTAACTAACTTTTGAAGAAACACTCAACATATTTCACCTCGTCAATTTCAAAATAACCCTCCCTAAAAGTGTGCGCAACGCTTATAATACCCAGTCAGCCACAAAGCTGAAAAGAACGGTGCAGTTTTCCGGCAACGGTAGTCAACGAAATTCTCAACAGCAGTCAAACGCTTTGCGTCGTGTAAAGGAAATGTCATACCTGCATTGGTGCGAGAGATTTCACATTTTATTTACAAAACAATTCATTCAAAAATATTAGCGTAATACAACATGGAAATGGGATGTCGAATCCGACATCTGGTATGCGATGGAGTTAGGTAGAGGTAATGGGATACTTGCGAAAATAGCAAGATCTGTGAAAGGCTAGCTAGCACTGGACCTGCGACACAATCCCTATATCGGTAGAACGAAAATTTCCAGTATGCGCAATTTTTTTTTGTAAAATTAAGGTTGATGCTATCAAAGCTACAGGAATCTATGATGTGAAGTGTGGTCCTGGTATAGAGTATACTACCGAAACAGACAGGGCAACAGAAGCAAATATTAAATAAGAAGAACGTCACACACATTTAAAACAAAGTGTGAGATGATGCTGGCGGAATACCAGGAAGACTGTAGACAGGTTATACATTTTAGTGGGGTTCAAAGAAAGGTTGGGGTGCACTCAGCCTCGTGATGCCAACTGAGGAGCTACTCGACCGAATAGTAGCGGCTCCGGTCAAAGAAAACGATCATAACGACCGGGAGAGCGGTGTGCTGACCACACGCCCCCCCTATCCGCATCCTCAACTGAGGATGACACGGCGATCGGATGGTCCCGGTGGGCCACTCGTGGCCTGAAGACGGAGTGCTGCTTTGCTTTCAAAGAAAGGTTATAGAAGGGAAGCAACTGAGATATCTAACAAGGAATATATTTTCAATACAGACAATGGCCGTAGAGTCCAGCTATATGATTTCCCCCCCTCCCCATCCACCCCCCCAAAAAAAGAAAGTATAAGGGACAGTCAAATGAAAACTTGACAACGTGGCAGCTGGAAAAAAGTAACTAAACTGTTTAGTATTTCAAAAGTAGTCGCCATTACTGTAATTACATTCATCCCATTGTGAGACATGACGAACAATACCTTCACGGGAAAATTTTTTCGGTTGCTACTAAGACCACTCTCCTCTCTTACGTCGAATAAATAATAAAAATGATGAAATTCAAAGTAAGTGTACTTTTTTAGCTTACATCGCTAAGATTGTGCAAATAATAATTAGGTGAGAAGGAAAGGAACTCTTTACTTTTTTTCTAGCTGCTCTTTGATGACTGTCTAGCTTGTAAAGTATTGCGGCTCACTGAAAACTACAATGCTTATGTGTAACAGGCATGATCTGACTGAATAATGTAATTTGGACACTGCTTCATTTTGTTTCATCGTCACTTATTTATTTTTTTCATTTCATACATTTTTTCTCAAAACTGCACAAATTAAATTTCCATTGAAATACAAACATTAAACAAATCTTTTGCAGCCAAACATAAACGATTTCACAGTACAGCAGCTCACTCTGTAGCCTGACAACTTACAATTTATTACTACACCACTGTGTTGTTGAGAAATATAAAGATATCGAATTTTTCATGCAAAGATATATAGTAAAGCCAATATAATCGATGTTTTTAAACAGTTAGTTAATACTTCAAAGACGAAATCTTTTTTATTTTAATTTTATCGTTCTGAAAATTTACGAAAAACAATAAGTATAATTATAGTACTGAATCTGAATAATCTTAACGAATAAATGAAGAGAACTATGAAGTATATTAGAAATTCAAAAATGATTATGTTTATTACAATTATACATTACTATTATGATTAACTAGCATACATTAACCCACAGTTATAGTAAATTATACAGTATGTGGTTTCAATCCCTGTGGCCCATGATTTAAATTATTGTTCTCAGATACTTTGATATTTTACGAAAGACTAGATGTGTTGAACAGTTTCACTACAAAAGCCCACAAAGAATTTTGTGAGCATGAACATGCGAGCAAATTTCTGAGAGCAACATAATGGAAATGCTCTAGGTTGTTTTTAACAAGTGAAAAATAAAAGACATTTGACTTTCTGAGAGCAAATGTGTCTGACAAGTTTAGACTTTGTTGTGACGAAGTATTATTATGAACACAACAACATGAAACAAAGAGATGTTTGTAAATGACATAAGAAAACGATCAGTTAACTAAGTAAATTCTGCTGGATACAGATACATTAAATAAAGAACGTTTCATACAAATTGTTCAATTTTTAATGTTCTTTGTATGGTTCATTACACATTTACATAATTCATCAGTGATTCTAACACCAGATAAGAATGCACAGCTTATGGTCATTGGGGGACTTGAAGAAAAAGAATAGTTGTCACTTTGGAAAAAAGGAAGAAACATTAGCATATCCTGTCTTCTCTTCACTTATACATTTCCATGTTCTTAGTAGCAGATTATACTACTACTGTAGTGTATCAGTTCTTTACACATCTGGGGAGCATGTTTTGTATGAGTCTAATTTCTTTCTACATCATGGATTATTAGAACACATTTTACTTGAGCGTAATATCACCTACAAAAAACCTAGAACTGACTTAATGTCTGGGAGAAATAGACTAATATGAGCTGTTTCTGACAAAGACATACTGGCAGATGAACAGATCAATTAAAACTGTAATAAAGACCAGTATTTATAAAAATCTTTAAAATATGATTATATAAATTAAATAATTCTACCACCATTTAAATGAATGGCAAGACATTATTAAAACTATAGATTAAAAAATTAGTGCTGTTGTGATCATATTAAACGAAATCATACTTTAGGTTATCTTCTTGAAAAAATTACTTTCTCAAAATGCTATTTCATTCTCTTCCAAATAATATTAGTAATAATTTTTTTCTTATGGTCAGATTTGTTTTAACTTTTTAGTATTATCAAATGGTCAGCAATATCTCGACAGTACAGATATCTCTTCACATTCAATTCCTCTATTTTTTTTAAAATCGTATGGGACTTAACTGCTAAGGTCATCAGTCCCTAAGCTTACACACTACCTAACCTAAATGATCCTAAGCATGCCCGCGGTAGGACTCGAACCTCCGCCGGGACCAGCCGAATTCTTCTATTACTTTCGTCATTTCTGTTATCCATCACGTTGACCAGATGTATGCAAAGTCACCCTGTTGATTTGATATAATTAGTCATTGCCCTCAAAAATAATCAATAAGGAAATCATTGACTATTGAATTACTTAACAATCACAAGTAATTCAGTTTATTAGCCTGAAATGCATGATACATCATTTGACAATATATGTACTATGTTAAATTAATACCTTGGCAAGTCTGATTAAAAGACCTGGGATCTGATTCTGAGAATTGCGTATGAGCATGAAACAGTTATATTCGTGAAGTCATAGCGTAATTTCCATAATGTTCGTATTAATAAGTAGGTAGCGCTAGAGAAGGTTATACGTACGCATTTGTGGCCGAAGTTGAAAACATATTAATCAAGAAATCTGCAAGCAAGCCTTCCATATTAAGCCTGAAATTATTGAAACACAGTGAAAATGATTTGATTGTCCCAACAACTCATCTCGCTGTCACGACTAGACCTGACTATGTTAGTCTCCAGGTGGAAGCTGAAGTGACTGCAAAATCAATCATTGGTTCCATCTGTGACTAGGTTCTGCTGAACTGGAAAATTTTCTAAGTCCCCTTCTCATCTGCTCTAAGAGGAACCTGGCTGCTCAGCTGATGATGTATGGAGAAATGTCTGCTGGAGAAGACTGATGGAGAAGGGTCCTGGTCCTGAAACGATTGTGTACCATCTGCTTCCTAAAAGTGAGACTTGTGTTATCGCATGTTACGTTTGTTACATAATTAAACTGGCTGAACTATGGATATTCCAAGTGCCATCCACTAAAAAGATACTTTAAAACAAGCTGGTTCTCTTCCCTGAGCCGTTTTTCATGTGGTTAACCTGTAGTACGCTCCCTGAAACTTGGTGCTGAAAAACGGTGATCTGCTCTCTTCTATGAGCAATGAAGCGCGACCTCGGCAGCACAGTCTCATTTCTATCTCAAACTTCTAAATAATTTATGTTAGCCAATCCTCGCTGCTCTTACACTGTGTTGTATTAAAGATTTGGGTTTAATGGTGCCTAAGCTTGGTGGCGATCCATGCCTTCAAATGTAGCCTAACTCCTTGGTTCTCCCTCCACTTTCTGATGTTACCTGTTGTGAGCAGTGTATTTCGAAGAAGCTCTGTTTTCTATGCACTCTTCACAGTAATGTTCGTCTTCGCCCAACCAAAAACAACACTTCTCCTCCTCCTTTAACATTCAGGTTGTTAAAACAGACGCTATCGATGGCCCCACACTACTGGAAATTGCATCTGATTTGTGACTTTCTGGCGAACTGTTCCTGGGGCTGCTCCTTGAAGCAAAGAGTGGCTGTCCAACTGGCATTGACTTTCACCGCTGCCAGCGAGTCTTTCCACGGATTCCACCAGGGGCAGCCTCCCCTGCTTGCATACAAGACCAGCTGCATGCCTGTGAAGTTGCATCTCAACTCAGCTCAGCTCAATGTGCCTTCAAAGTAGCCTCTTATTCAGTACGAAAAAGTAATCTACATTAAATATTGACTGTCACTGGTACTGATACAATTTTAATTTATTAATTGGGATTAATAATTCTGATTTGATTGATCATTTTTTGGTTTTCAATCAGTTACGAGACAGTTTTTGGGAAAATGGTCGTGTAAGACCACCCCTTCCTATCGTTTTTAAATTTACGCGGATGCAGTTGTGCTCATAACTTGTTTAAGCGTAACTGTATCAAAGAAATTTGTCCTACTTGGCAATGTGATTACGTGTTTATTTGAGACACTGTCTGGGATTTGGATTTTGCCAAGGGTAGACATCAGTATTTCATTGTATTACACTCCTGGAAATTGAAATAAGAACACAGTGAATTCATTGTCCCAGGAAGGGGAAACTTTATTGACACATTCCTGGGGTCAGATACATCACATGATCACACTGACAGAACCACAGGCACATAGACACAGGCAACAGAGCATGCACAATGTCGGCACTAGTACAGTGTATATCCACCTTTCGCAGCAATGCAGGCTGCTATTCTCCCATGGAGACGATCGTAGAGATGCTGGATGTAGTCCTGTGGAACGGCTTGCCATGCCATTTCCACCTGGCGCCTCAGTTGGACCAGCGTTCGTGCTGGACGTGCAGACCGCGTGAGACGACGCTTCATCCAGTCCCAAACATGCTCAATGGAGGACAGATCCGGAGATCTTGCTGGCCAGGGTAGTTGACTTACACCTTCTAGAGCACGTTGGGTGGCACGGAATACATGCGGACGTGCATTGTCCTGTTGGAACAGCAAGTTCCCTTGCCGGTCTAGGAATGGTAGAACGATGGGTTCGATGACGGTTTGGATGTACCGTGCACTATTCAGTGTCCCCTCGACGATCACCAGTGGTGTACGGCCAGTGTAGGAGATCGCTCCCCACACCATGATGCCGGGTGTTGGCCCTGTTGCCTCGGTCGTATGCAGTCCTGATTGTGGCGCTCACCTGCACGGTGCCAAACACGCATACGACCATCATTGGCACCAAGGCCGAAGCGACTCTCATCGCTGAAGACGACACGTCTCCATTCGTCCCTCCATTCACGCCTGTCGCGACACCACTGGAGGCGGGCTGCACGATGTTGGGGCGTGAGCGGAAGACGGCCTAACGGTGTGCGGGACCGTAGCCCAGCTTCATGGAGACGGTTGCGAATGGTCCTCGCCGATACCCCAGGAGCAACAGTGTTCCTAATTTGCTGGGAAGTGGCGGTGCGGTCCCCTACGGCACTGCGTAGGATCCTACGGTCTTGGCGTGCATCCGTGCGTCGCTGCGGTCCGGTCCCAGGTCGACGGGCACGTGCACCTTCCGCCGACCACTGGCGACAACATCGATGTACTGTGGAGACCTCACGCCCCACGTGTTGAGCAATTCGGCGGTACGTCCACCCGGCCTCCCGCATGCCCACTATACGCCCTCGCTCAAAGTCCGTCAACTGCACATACGATTCACGTCCACGCTGTCGCGGCATGCTACCAATGTTAAAGACTGCGATGGAGCTCCGTATGCCACGGCAAACTGGCTGACACTGACGGCGGCGGTGCACAAATGCTGCGCAGCTAGCGCCATTCGACGGCCAACACCGCGGTTCCTGGTGTGTCCGCTGTGCCGTGCGTGTGATCATTGCTTGTACAGCCCTCTCGCAGTGTCCGGAGCAAGTATGGTGGGTCTGACACACCGGTGTCAATGTGTTCTTTTTTCCATTTCCAGGAGTGTATATACTAACCTAAAGAACCATCACCTATTCACTCTTTTACGTTGTGGGCATAAAATTAATTTATTTATCGATCATTATGGGTTTATTTAATGTATCATCTAAGAACAATTCACTCTGCTTCAAAACTGACACTACAATTCAGCTCTTAGTCAGATACACATTCACACTGAATGACGTTTCTTGCTCATTCGTATTATGCCTGCAGAAGGACCCTCCCAGAGGGCGGGCAGCAGCCTCAGGTACATGCCTCAGCTGCACAACTGGCTGACCAAGTTTCACACGCCCTGTGCGAGTCTGGTGGTGGCTCGGCCATCGTGCCTTGAACTTGTTTCAGCCCTCTCATGCCATCTGCCATTGGTGTCACTCTCATACCTCCTTCCAACATGTGGCCAGTGTGACCTCGAATAATTTACAAAACATATATCAATAATACAAGTCACATAAATTACATTCTGCTATTACAATTTTCTTTTTTAACTACTTTTATTATTACTCTGTTTTATTAAAACATTGCCCATTAGTGTCAGTTGCAATGGAGTTACTCACTTGCAAATCAGTATCGCAGTTAATGGATTCATATCTCTTTGACGCTTAATCTTTATATATTTGATTCGCATCGACTTTCACTTTTTATTAGCTCTAAAATCAGTACAGTGAACATCCTTACATTTTCTTTACTTCATAAGAATTAATTCTCTCACAGGAAGTTCCTAAAGCACTGTCTTTGTAAATTTCTTTTGGTTGGAAGTTCAAGTGAAGTTTGCCTTAGTCCTTAGCTTCCCTTGTGGTTATTCATTGATTGCATACACTGCAAATTATCTCCGACAGGTCTACCAATACTCAGTACCAGTCGCTTAATGATCCCTGCATTTGCCGTTCATTACCAGTCACCCAAGACTACTGTGGTCACACTATGTGCTTTACCAGTTTTAATTTTCCCTTGCAATCTGATCTTTAGAGTTAAGACTTTTTTCTCCTATGAAGTTAAATATTCCATGTTTCCATCTTCATTTCATCTCATAAGTTTTTTTATTACTTATACTGTGGGTATTCTAACACTGATGATCGTAAATTACAAGCACGCTTCGGCTCTCCACTCATACATGAAATTTACACCAACACAATTCACTTGATTCAATGGTTCCTTACCTTACCATTTCTCTTACTTCTTACCGTTGTCCACTTTTACCATGGACCATTGTCTGTCTCAGTTTTAGCGTAGTACAGAAATATAACTCATCCAGTCCTTCAGCATAGATCGTGTTTAATTTCATCTTCTTTTTTATCTTTTCTTTTACTTTCGCTTTCATCATGGTTATTATCAAAAGTTCAGCTAGCTATCCTGTCAACAGCAGATGCAGATAAGTAAAATTATCACATCACACTCTTATGAGCTCGCAGAATAGTCATATAAATCGGCATATTGTATTCTCATTAATCATCCATATATTGCAGTAGTCCTTCACTTTGCCTAAACCTAACAGTGCAACGTTCCTTCAGTGCCAGTCTGCCAATAAATCATTATCAAGCTAGATGGCTTCTTGCACACTGCTCCATCGCACATGGCGAACCTATACAAAATATAAATAAACCTCAACCAATACGCACATCTTCATCAGGGCAATTACAGCCAACGATCTGCCTAGTGCTTCTCTTCGCAGTACCTCCTACACCACCTTCCTGACACCTGAACACTGGACTTGTTCCATGTGAAAACTCTCACTTACGACCTCATGACTCTTATGTTTTTCCTTTGAACATCTTCATTTAATTATCACGGACTCTTCATGGTACTGATCACCTCTTTCTCTTAAACATCTCAAACCCTTATTCGCTGAATTTCTATGACAGCTCCTCATTAACCGAACTGTCTAAACTTCCCAGATTCTTTCAGTCTGATAAAATGGCCTCATATCTATTCCTCTGTGTTTAACAAACGTTTCCTAACTTCCCAACATTTAATATGCTTCTCATGATCCTTATGACAAAAAATTACTTAACAAAGAACAAGAAGAAGTTGTTCTCAGGTACAAAATGTGGAGACATAGCTATACATAGAAAACATAAATCATGGTCCTGATATTATACTATTTATGCAACCCTAGTTAATCCTAACAAAACTGATCTCAAACGTTATCACTAAAATATTTACAAGTCTGACGTTTCTGCGACACTAATCTTTTCTCGTCACTTCTTAACTGAAAATGTTAAAATCTCGTTTACACATCATCTCTTTGTAAAAGCTTAGAGATCCACTGCTCAGTTTTTTGCATTTTTCACTTTGAAACATTAACACGTCAGTTTGTCTATTCCTTATACATAACCTAAACTATATTTATTGTACATTCGCAACGAACAGCCTTATCGCTTTATTTTGCTATCTCTCATCCTACCAGTGTTCATACGTCCCTTGAAAATTATTGTTTCTTTTCCTCAAAGTATACATTCTTTACCATCATTTGTGGTCCGACATTCGTCTTCTCATCTCGAAGTTCCCATGTTCCTCGTATCGTAGATGACAGTAGCGTGGCTTCCGGTGAGCATGCAAATTCTTCAATGTAAAATTGAATCCTTGCACCCCTTTGTATGGGTTAATTAGGTGTTGGTTGCGCTGTGTAAACTTTCAGAAGTACTATGCAGGGTCCGGATATATCGATATAATGTAGGGCTCCAACGTACGTATGTCCGTTTTTGCTTCCTCTTGCATCATCGTCGACCAATACTAATCTAAACATACTTGTTTAAATTCGTCAAAGGCTCGACATTCGTTCGCACCACTGTACATGGCGCTCACTGTTTTTTCACGCTAATTGCCGTACGTGAAGTGGATTACAGACTCTTTAGGCCATGATAAGAAAAATGTATCCTCAGACTGACTAACCCAATCCCTAGGATGTAGCATGTGTAGTGAATCAGGCAGAGGTATCTAGTCTTTGACTGATACTAAGTGTTTTCTTGGTTTAGCCTCCTCAGTGTGGCTCAAATCATTCCTATATTTTTTCTGTTGCGGTTGTTTCGACGCCTCCCTACTTTTACGATTAATTTCTTGTGATACTCCTTCGATTTCAGATACTTCGTCTCTCTACTGGCATTATTCTCTTGTTATAGAAATGGCAAGTCTTTCCTACACAGATTTCTGCATCACTTTTTCTGTCAACTTCTTTGTCTCTTCTTCCTGTGCTTTTATATTCATTCCTCTACTTTCATCTCTTTTTCTGCACTCTTATCTCTTCTTCCTGTGCTTTTATCTCTCCTTCCAATGATTCTGTGTCCACTCTGATATCCTGCACCAGCACATCTATTCTTTCTTCAAAGTCTTAAGCCTGATCATCTGTTTCCTGAAGTGATCTGAATTTTCCCTCGATTTCCTAACTGATTGGCTCCATTTGCTCTTCGATTTTTCACAATTGTGCATCCATTCTTTCTATACATTGCTTAACGTTTACTTGAAAATTTTCCCACAGTTTTTGAATTATTCCTTCTGCTATTCGAACTGAATATCATTTTTTTCTCTCCCCCTACGTGAATAAATTTTCCCTTTTCTCGAACAGTGAGTCAATTTTGTCTTCCTTTTCGCTAGATCGTTCTCCCATGTTTTCGAACTGCGCATCATTTTTCTCTTCGCTCTTCCTTAACATTTCCTCATTTTTCTTCAGTATTTTTTCTTCTTCAATCAAGACACTTTGTAAACTGAGCGAGGTGGCGCAGTGGCTAGCACACTGGACTCGCATTCGGGAGGACGAAGGTGCAATCCCGCGTTCGGCCATCCTGATTCAGATTTTCCGTTATTTCCCTAAATCGCTCCAGGCAAATGAGGGGATGGTTCCTTTGAAAAGCCACGGCCAACTTTCTTCCCTGTCCTTCCCTAATCCGATGAGGCCGATGACATCGCTGTCTGGTCTCCTCCCCCAAACAACCCAACCCCCAACACTTTGTAAATCGCGTACTATCATAAGCTGTGGCGCTGTATAAGAATATTAGTCATCTCTTGCTTCGTTTCCTTGTACGATAGTTTAAGAACCCTCTCCTACTTGTGCAGTCTCTGCACGGTCTTCTGCGTCTATCTTCTCGCTTTTCTTCTCTGGAAGTGCAGACAGATCAACTGTCATAAGTTCGTGTGGTTTCGTTTCACAATTCGCGTGATTCTGCAACGGTTCTTTATGGATTAAACTCTCTGCTGTTTCTGCTATCGGTAAGGCTCCGATATTTCCTTATCCGACGGTCATGCTTCTACAATATCTTTTTCATTTAGCATCTCATCCCGTCCACTTTTCATCTTCCTGTCCTTCCGTAACATGACATCCTGTGGCTCATTAGAGTTACGATGTTTATACAAATTCCGCTTCAACTCCACTGTTTTTCACTTCAGATCCTACTGCATCATCTATAGTTTCCAATTTAACTTTGTCAGATTCCAAAGTTCTAAAATTTTTTCGTTACTTTGCTCCTCATTTTGCACCTCTTTTATGCCCGCTTAACGTTATGATTTCTTCTCTCTCTTCATTTATTTCATCCAGTTGAACGACCTCTTTTTGTTCAACTTCCTAAGTGTCGTCGACTACAGCACATTTAGATAATTTATTTTTTGTAATCTGAAGCAGTGCTGCTTAAAGGGCACCATCCTAATAGTTTTTTCAGTTTCCCCAGTCGCATAATCTAAACTTGAGAAAATCTGATGTCTGAAAAATGCGCTTCCGTTGTTCCTCAAATATAACAAGATCCCGTTCTCAGTCATGAAGTACAACTAAATCAGCTAAGTTTCGAGATTCGCTCAGTAGTCGACAATGAATGAGGTAATTATAATAGTCGTAAACTGGGTAACTGAAAACAAGAGCTACAAAACATTCTGTCGTGATGGCCAAAACTCCATTTAACGTCGCAAAACTATTTAAATATGTGGACAACGAAATGTTTCTTCTGCTGTTTCCCAAATTACTCGTTAGTTTTGCCATCTTGTACTTGTGTGATGACTATTACTTGTATCTTGTGACTTTTTGGACCTAATGCTTCTTTCAAATTTACCGATTGTATCCGTATGAGTGTTTCTTCAGCTGAAAGTGTCGCTTATTAGCTCCACTCACGAGCTAACCATACACACGCTGTACGGTAGAGTGCTAAGTGTCCATACCGTTTGCAAATAGAACACACTGTAGGTTGCATGGTATACTACGTCCCACTAAATTGCACTGTGTACTGCGAACATGCTACAAACCAACTACTGCTTCACATGTATTTCCCCTGAACTCTGTTGAATCTGTGTGCTCTGTTTTCATAGTTACTCTTAACAAATGGCTCTGAGCACTATGCGACTCAACTTCTGCGATCATCAGTCGCCTACAACTTAGAACTAATTAAACCTAACTAACCTAAGGACATCACACACATCCATGCCCGAGGCAGGATTCGAAACTGCGACCGTAGCGGTCGTTCGGTTCCAGACTGTAGCGCCTAGAACCGCACGGCCACTCCGGCCGGCTTACTCTTAACACTGGAAATGTCTAAATTTCCTAACTAATACACAATATACACAAATATGAAACACGAAAAACAAGTGGAAACTCGCTTCGAAAATTCAGTGATGACTCTTCAGCTGGGAAGCGATGGACATACGCCAGCCTCACCACACTGAAAGAAATACTTAAATGATATTCATGCAGGTTATTCTTTCAGACTGTTGCAGTTTTCCCTAATGTTAGGACATGGCTTGTGGAGATAAATCCTTATCTGTGCGCAGTTATTCGAAGAATTTATCATCTAGGCAGATATTACTAAATGGCACACACCAAAATAATTGGGAAAATAAAGGAAACAGGGAAGAAAATGCCATACAATCCCTTTCGAGCAGACTTTGATTATATTAGGAACTGCTGTGCACAGCGACTCTTAGACTGTTATAAAGAAGGATAGGAGCACAGGCCGGCCGCGGTGGACGAGCGGTTCTAGGCACTGCAGTCCGGAACCGCGTGGCTTCTACGGTCGCAGGTTCGAATCCTGCCTCGGGCATGGATGTGTGTGATGTCCTTAGGTTAGTTAGGTTTAAGTAGTTCTAAGTTCTAGGGGACTGATGATCTAAGATGTTAAGTCCCATAGTGCTCAGAGCCATTTGAACCATTTTTTTAGGTGCACAGCAGTCAGTCACAGTCCCATTGGTTATTTATTACTCTTACATGTGCAAATTTGAGCCTTAAACAGAAGTCTCAAATACAATGAAATTACAACTACAAACAGCCTTGGGAATATTTCAGCTAAAGGTTTCAGCTATAAATAGCCATCTGAAACACAACGAAATTACAACTACAAACAGCCTCGGTCATATTTCGGCTCAAGATTTCACTTATAAATTGCGCTCTATTAGTTGGTATTTTGAAAACTTATCTTCGTTGATGATTTCAAAATTTGTTTCTTCTTCTTGTTGAGTGTGGCGCTAGCATGATGACGTATAGACACCTTTTTTACCGTTACATATTGTTACTTAAATATCTTCTTATAAAGACTGTTTTATTTGAAATAAGTTTTCTGTAATGGTTGTTATCGCATGTGCGGTTACTTTATAAGAAACCGAAAAAGGGGAAGAAAAAAAATGTAAAATAAAGTTGCAGCTAGACGACGCATTTCCGATAAGCACCCCTATTCCGGCCTCCCTGGTACCTTCCACACTGCGGTGTCTCTAATTTACAAGATGTGTTTAACTGGAATGTATAGGCACGTGGCTGTCGTGATTGGTATTGTTCCGTAGCTTAGTGTTACGTGCCAATCGTTATCATTTAAATTTGTGTTGTGGCACCGTTTTTGTAATGTACAAAGTGCTTATACAAAGTACTTACTACACTACTGGCCATTAAAATTGCTACACCAAGAAGAAATGCAGATGATAAACGGGTATTCATTGGACAAATTTATTATCCTAGAACTGACATGTGATTACATTTTCACGCCATTTGGGTGCATAGATACTGAGAAATCAGTACCCAGAACAACCACCTCTGGCCGTATTAACGGCCTTGATACGCCAGGGCATTGAGTCAAACAGAGCTTGGATGGCGTGTACAGATACAGCTGCCCATGCAGCTTCAACGCGATACCACAGTTTATCAAGAGTAGTGACTGGCGTATTGTGACGAGCCAGTTGCTCGGTCACCATTGACCAGACGTTTTCAATTGGTGAGAGATCTGGATAATGAGCTGTCCAGGGCAGCAGTGGAACATTTTCTCTATCCAGAAAGGCCCGTACAGGACCTGCAACATGCGGTCGTGCATTAACCTGCTGAAATGTAGGGTTTCGCAGGGATCGAATGAAGGGTAGAGCTACGGGTCGCAACACATCTGAAATGTAAAATCCAATGTTCAAAGTACCTTCAGTGCGAACAAGAGGTGACCGAGACGTGTAACCAATGGCACGCCATACCATCACGACGGGTGATGCGCCAGTATGGCGATGACGAATACACTCTTCCAATGTGCGTTCACCGCGATGTCGCCAAACACGGATGCGACCATCATGATGCTGTAAACACAACCAGGATTCATCCGAAAAAATCACGTTTTGCCATTCGTGCACCCAGGTTCGTCGTTGAGTACACCATCGCAGGCGCTCCTGTCAGTGATGCAGCGTCAAGGGTAACCGCAGCCATGGTCCCCGAGCTGATAGTCCATGCTGCTGCAAGCGTCGTCGAACTGTTTGTGCAGATGGTTGTTGTCTTGCAAACGTCCCCATCTGTTGACTGAGGGATCGAGATGTGGCTGCACGATCCGTTACAGCCATGTGGATAAGATGCCTGTCATCTCGACTGCTAGTGATACGAGACCGTTGGGATCCAGCACGGCGTTCTGTATTACCCACCTGAACCCACCGATTCCACATTCTGCTAATAGTCATTGGATCTCGACCAACGCGAGCAGCAATGTCGCGATACGATAAACAGCAATCGCGATAGGCTACAATCCGACCTTTATCAAAGTCGGAAACGTGATGATACGCATTTATCCTCCTTACACGAGGCATCACAACCACGTTTCACGAGGAAACGTCGGTCAACTGCTGTTTGTGTATGAGATATCGGTTGGAAACTTTCCTCATGTGAGCACGTTGTAGGTGTCGCCACCGGCGCCAACCTTGAGTGAATGCTCTGAAAAGTTAATCATTTGCGTATGACAGCATATTCTTCCTGTCGGTTAAATTTCGCGTCATCTTCGTGGTGTAGCAATTTTAATGGCCAGTAGTGTATTTTATTTCTTCTTTTTGAAGGATGATTTGATAACGAGCTCAGGCTCGAAACCAGTCATCAAGTAATAAAGAAAAGTAATGTTACAATTTGGACGGTTCTCTGCGATTGATTTCATAATTTGGTCATTCTGTGTAGGACAGTTGTATGATCCTATTAATGATCTTTTGTATACGATTTGATGGATCGTTTCGCCACAAATACATGAACAAACGCATTGTAAGTCCGCACTTCTTGATGTATTTAAAAGCGATATGCAAATATACTTGCTGATTTAATTTATTAAAAAAGGGGTTTAAACTACTATATTTGAATGAAATTAGGTTAGTTATGTTTGTGTTATAGAGGTCCTTAGTTACACTACATGATACAAACTGAGGCTTCTGTATTTGTAAATAGCAACGTCAGTTTCCTTCCTCTTATAGAGCAGTAAAGTCATACGGTGACATGTACTGCTTCTAGTTTGTTGGACTGTAATTCACCCAAGTAGTACAGTATGGATAATTGCTATTGGATAACTTTACTAAATGTGTGTGCAAGTCAACTGATTCTGTAATTTCCTTTTTTAGCAGCGAAGAAGGCTACTTATGATTAAAATCTGGGTATGCAATAATAATAAAAACCGTTGAGATTGTGAGTGACTGTTGTGTTCCTGTTCTTTCCTTCTAACTCCTTACTTTTTCTAGATTTTTTATTGTAATAATAAACCTATATAGTAACTGTAAAGTAAGGAAACTTTTACATGTGTGACAGGATACCTGGATGGCTTGCCGTTGGTGACTGATTGTCTACCGGAGATAGATGTGGATGTAGCAGAAGAAGGTAGCCCATGGATATAAAAGCCCTTTATTCTTTACTATTTGGAATCAATAAGTCTTCTTGAACACAGATATTCATCTCTGTGACCTCGATGAGTGTGGCAAGTATGCTGCCAAGGCTTCTCATGGCGCACTGTCCTCGCACCGCCGTCCTTGTCAGCGGGAGCCCATACCGAGTGCCTAGTGATGATACATTGTGCCACGTGGAGATCTCTTCCAAGCGAGCCCATAGTAGATCCAACCGCATTGTCTGCTATTGTCCCAGAGACGACGTCCCTTCGTTCAATTCCCGGAACATGGGAAGGCGGTTGGATCCCAGCGAGTAGACTCGCAGTGGCGGTAGAGCCAAGGTTAACAAGAGCCTGAGACGTCATGCAGCACTCGAGGGTTTGGTGGTGGCAGCTGTGTCATAGGTACGCCGTTGCCTTAACGGCAGCTTCCGATGCTGGATGGGCGACATAACATAGCCCATATGTCGGATGACGACTTGTTGGCAGCATGGGGTATAAATATTGCTGCCAGAAGGCTGATCACGCAGAAGAAGTAGCTCTGCCACTTTATTCCGTCACGCGGAAGCTTCTTGAAGGGTGGTCATTATCTGAGCGCTGGGTGATTAACTTGTGAAGGTGGGTCGGAGCGCGATAGCAACCTTTGTCGTTGGAGAGTGTTGAGTCGCATGGGTCACTGACACCGGCGATCAGTGCCTGGAACATAGCGCTGCGGCTATGGGTGCCGTTTCATTTGCTACACATAACACACACTTTTATTAATTCGAAGATTACATGGAGGAAGTTGTGGAAAACATTACATTTCAAAATTCAAAACTAAACAAGTCTAAATTTATACATTGTTAGTACTAGTGAAAAATAAAAGAAAACTTTTAATTATATGACTGTAAACAAATACCTGTAGAGATATGGACCCATCTGTCCTACGAGAGTCAGCTTTCCGTCGACACTACAGGAGGTGCCCAGCTTCGTTACCGCTCATTCTTACTCATCCTTCAGGCCTCCTTCTCAAAGAATCACGATCTGGAGAAAACACACACGACTACCCTCAGTCGAATTTGATCACGTGCTTGTGACACACGCCTCTGTAGTGTGCGCATGATGTCGGTGGGTGTGGAAGACACTGGTACCCATAAATGTCCCCATAACCAGAAATCTAAGGGAAAACGTCTCTCGTACAGTCCAAGGGATAACGTCTCATGTACAGAGAGATCATACAAATGGAACTCTTTGAACAATCCATCGATCATTCAGTGTTTGCGTTGAATGTTATCACACAATACGTTGCATTGTGTGTGTGTGTGTGTGTGTGTGTGTGTGTGTGTGTGCGTGTGTGTGTGTGTGTGTGTGTGTGTGTACTGCGTATTGCACCCAGTAGACTTAGACCTCACCGGCAACGTCTCATACCAGACGAGTGTAACCCCAAATGTTTGCGTAGTAGAGTAATGATAGTGTAAGCGTATGTGGAGATAGTGTTTGCGCAGCAATCGCCGACACAATGTAACAGAGGCGGAATAAGGGGAACCAGCCCGCATTCGCCGAGGCAGACGGAAAACCGCCTAAAAACCATCGACAGGCTGGCTTGCACATAGGATCTTGACACCGGCACGCCTTCGCTCTCAGGAAGCAACGCGTTAGACCGCGCGGGTAGTCGGGCGGGCATATGCTCCCTGGTGCAGAACAGTATTTATTGTCTTACTGTAAGAATATACTGTTCGAAAATAGCGCGCTTTATTTGTCTCTCAGAAGTTGGTGATAAACAGCATTCATCAATTTCGCCGGTACGGGCCTATGAATTTGTCACCCACATTTCCTGTCCACATGAAAACGAAGCTGATGCCTTGCTTCCATGAACACTCGAAAATGTACAGCAACTTTCCCTCCCCCCCCTCCCCCCCGTGGTTATTGTGAACTACCACCCCCACCCCCCGCCTGTGGTTATTGTGGTACTTTATTATCACATTCTGTGTGAATCCCGTCTTATCCGTAAATAAAATGATAGAAACTGTTAACTGCATATCTTACGCTTTCTGGCTTGGAATCCTATGGCGAACTTGATAATTTGGCACGGTCTCATGCCGTGTCTCATGTGGTCGTGCATGATTTACTACAAAAATGCTTCAGAAACCTCAGTGCTTCGCACACTCGTTTCGGGAACATCTTTTACTCGTCAAAACACTCGCTCCTCCATAACGGGCGCGCAACTGTGCGAAGTCTACGGAACTCCTAGTCAATATGGGAATGATTCCACGTCTGCAAGTCAATGGAACGTTTCCCAAGCGGAACGTGGTGTTGCGGTTGTCATTCAACGTACGCGACACGAGCCTATAGATTAACGTCGTTGGCTAAACCATAGCAGAATACCATGTCTGTTGTTTGCCGCTTGAACTAACAGGATTCCATTTAACTGTTTACACTGTCCACATTCTACAGAATCACTGTTATTGTTAGAATGTCAGTACATCGTCATCATTGTACTATAGAGTAGCTAATATAGCAGACAGCTGGTTATGGCCGACAACAGAATCGAGCTCAGAGGACCGAGTTTCTCATCTTGGAGGTAACCAGTTCGAATCTTGTAGGTAGAAGGAAATAGAATACATTGATTTTGGTTGGCGAGGGAAAACGAAATGGTCTCATGATCAGGAGAGTTTTTTCGAGTAGTCTCGGCTACATTCCAAACTTCTCGGCAGGGGCTCATGAAGTGAAGCACGACATTGTTAATGGCGAATCGTCTGTCGGATGGAACTACGTGCTGGTACTGGGAATTACCTCTCCTTTACTGCTGATCCATAACAGCGCGGACACCAATCTAAACTACACTACACTACATTACACAGGTCGCTAATAACACACCAATAATATAACGTTAAAATCATTTCAAGTAATTCAACCACTAAATGCCTGTAACAGGAATTATCTCAAGGATCACTTCACAAAGATCACCTACAGTACCCAAGACACGAAGAGTAAGGCGTATGAATATAGATATACACTCCTGGAAATTGAAATAAGAACACCGTGAATTCATTGTCCCAGGAAGGGGAAACTTTATTGACACATTCCTGGGGTCAGATACATCACATGATCACACTGACAGAACCACAGGCACATAGACACAGGCAACAGAGCATGCACAATGTCGGCACTAGTACAGTGTATATCCACCTTTCGCAGCAATGCAGGCTGCTATTCTCCCATGGAGACGATCGTAGAGATGCTGGATGTAGTCCTGTGGAACGGCTTGCCATGCCATTTCCACCTGGCGCCTCAGTTGGACCAGCGTTCGTGCTGGACGTGCAGACCGCGTGAGACGACGCTTCATCCAGTCCCAAACATGCTCAATGGGGGACAGATCCGGAGATCTTGCTGGCCAGGGTAGTTGACTTACACCTTCTAGAGCACGTTGGGTGGCACGGGATACATGCGGACGTGCATTGTCCTGTTGGAACAGCAAGTTCCCTTGCCGGTCTAGGAATGGTAGAACGATGGGTTCGATAACGGTTTGGATGTACCGTGCACTATTCAGTGTCCCCTCCACGATCACCAGTGGTGTACGGCCAGTGTAGGAGATCGCTCCCCACACCAAGATGCCGGGTGTTGGCCCTGTGTGCCTCGGTCGTATGCAGTCCTGATTGTGGCGCTCACCTGCACGGCGCCAAACACGCATACGACCATCATTGGCACCAAGGCAGAAGCGACTCTCATCGCTGAAGACGACACGTCTCCATTCGTCCCTCCATTCACGCCTGTCGCGACACCACTGGACGCGGGCTGCACGATGTTGGGGCGTGAGCGGAAGACGGCCTAAAGGTGTGCGGGACCGTAGCCCAGCTTCATGGAGACGGTTGCGAATGGTCCTCGCCGATACCCCAGGAGCAACAGTGTCCCTAATTTGCTGGGAAGTGGCGGTGCGGTCCCCTACGGCACTGCGTAGGATCCTACGGTCTTGGCGTGCATCCGTGCGTCGCTGCGGTCCGGTCCCAGGTCGACGGGCACGTGCACCTTCCGCCGACCACTGGCGACAACATCGATGTACTGTGGAGACCTCACGCCCCACGTGTTGAGCAATTCGGCGGTACGTCCACCCGGCCTCCCGCATGCCCACTATACGCCCTCGCTCAAAGTCCGTCAACTGCACATACGGTTCACGTCCACGCTGTCGCGGCATGCTACCAGTGTTAAAGACTGCGATGGAGCTCCGTATGCCACGGCAAACTGGCTGACACTGACGGCGGCGGTGCACAAATGCTGCGCAGCTAGCGCCATTCGACGGCCAACACCGCAGTTCCTGGTGTGTCCACTGCGCCGTGCGTGTGATCATTGCTTGTACAGCCCTCTCGCAGTGTCCGGAGCAAGTATGGTGGGTCTGACACACCGGTGTCAATGTGTTCTTTTTTCCATTTCCAGGAGTGTAGAAATCATTTCAATAAATTGAGACCAGTTACGACTATAATCGGTCACATATGAAAACTAAGCAGTTGTAACACACAGAAATAGCACATGGATGCTAACTATGGAAACAGAGCAGAAAGCAAAGGGTGGGGAGTTTTGACCTGTTCCAGCCCAGCTCCTGTGCAACGTGATTGCTCTGAACAAGTTCAAATGAATTCACTTAGAGAATAATCTCAATAATAGGATGGAGCAGTTCACACTAACAACGAGTTCTATCGTTAAAGTGAAGCATGTTAAACCATAAAACATTGCAAATTGGAAACGCCATCCCACAGAGAAAGATTTTCTAGCAACAACCCAGACATAAACAAGATGCTGCTAATCATTCATCATTTAATAAGTCCCTTCATAAATGTGGTGGAAAAATATACAAAACATTGAAAACAACGTACAGAAGGGGGAAACATGGACTTTGCAACATTAGTACTCTGGTTTGACACAGCGATGTGTCAAGATGATGAGATAAAGGAAAAAGACTGAAGACAGAGCAAGTTCGTTACAAATTAATGAATCAACCATCTGCTGACCATAAATAATGTCAGCTATCTATAAATCAGTTCATTCATTTGGAGGAACGGTGTACAGCAAAAATCATGAATGGAAAAAACAGAATAAACTAGACACTCAAAATCTAATCTTCATAGTTCACACAGTGGTTGTTGGATGCTAATGAAGGGAACCTACACTAAATATAAGGTCTGTAAAGCAATATACACGCATATCGTTAGCGAGCAAATTCAGAACAAGATAACAGAACACAATCATCAACAATCGTTCTAGCAATCAGCAAGAGGAAGTAATGGAAATTAACTATAAAAGCATGCATTCCTTATTCTTTAAAGGCAACTGCGGTTAAGTCCAAAGGTACAGTGTGCGTGCATGTTGAAATGCACATATGTGAGGCATCCAGCAACTAATCTTAAGCGTTTCAAACTTCGCTACAGGATACTGCACAACCGCGAGCGGCTCTCACATCAAGGAACTTTGAATGCAGATGTGCCAATGATTTAGTTGCCAGAAGTTCGTTATCTTTGCCTTTCGCCTTATTTGTTCGGAAGTCTTACAAAGCTCTGTCACCACTGACCCTAATACCGGATCCCCTACGTCTTACAAATCGACTCCCATTTTTCTTCTGTAGCGCCAACGGATACTTCGCCACCCCAAGCCCCCTCCAATCCGTCTCCCTCGTAGAGATTCTCAGCTATCATACACTCTCTCCTCTGCCTTTAACAATGTGTTATCCTTCCGAGGACCATTTCTTTTTCGATTTATTCGCTAGTTTTCTGCAGCCACTCCGCCTTGGATTCCCTGCAGTTCCCTTTGATTTCATTCCTAAGCGGCTAGTATTGCTCTTTCCTTCCTCTTACTGAACGGTTTTGGACTTCCTTCATTCATCGATCACATTTCTCCTGTCCCTCAAGGTTTCTTCGCAGCCTCCTCTCTTGTACCTATATTTGATATCTGTCTGCCCAACTTCTGTGAGCGCACTTTTCAGGCACTGCCATCCCCCTTCAACTGGACTGCCTACTGTGGTATTCATTACTGCACTATCCTCAGCCTTAGAGAACTTCAAATGCACCTTTTTATTCCTTCGTGCTTCATTATCTCATTTATTAGTGTATTAATTCCTTCTGACGATTCTTTTCAACTTCAGCCTACTTCCCATCAATTCTAAATCGCAGTCTGAATCTGTGTTTGCTCATAGGTACGCCTCACAGCCCTCCATCTCACCATGTTATAGTCCAACCCTTTTTCCATGGACAGGTCCTCGTTATGTGTGACTTTTGAACAGGGTATTCGCTACTATGAGTTGAAATGTGTTACGGAATACAATTAAGCTTTATCCTCAAAATGTGTGTGTCAATTCCTAAGGGACCAAACTACTGAGGTCATCGGTCCCTAGACTTACTCACTACTTAAACTAACTAAACGCTAAGGACAATACTCACACCCATGCCCGAGGGAGGATTCGAACCTCCGGCGGGAGGGGCCGCAGGATTAGTGACATGACACCTCCAACAGCGGGAAGTTTGCTCCTCTCTCAGTACTAGTACCGAACCCGTCTTGTATTCCCTTTGTGATAGATCTTATTTTGGTTTAGCCGTAAAGTATATGTCATTTAATAAGTATCGGAACACTGTGCCGGGCAAAGATGCAATGCAAACACACCCGCTCCAAAAAGAGATATGAATGGAAATAAAGACGAACATATATCTGTATACTAATGTTTCCTTAAGCTGATATCAATTTTTTTTGTCTCTTCCCGTCCGTGATTCTGGACGGACGTATTGCGTGAATGTCAGGCAACAACATATTTTTGTGTACAAGTTTTTACTATATATTTTCTGGAAAGGCAGGCAGTTTCTTTCATTTCTAAATTACTTCATCCTGAAAACGATACCTGGATACACAGTAGCCTGCAAACTTCGGAACACACTGTAACATAATAATAATAATAATAATAATAATAATAATAATAATAGTATTAGCATTATACTGCGTTTTTATCACCGAGCTGGCCGCTGCATCTTCTTCAAGAAAGAAGACGTAAATATCACTTTGTTCAAAGGGGAGTTAATATATCAATCAGATTAGACTGTCACATTGGCAACCGTAACGAGAGACTGTGGAGGTGTGACCTTAGAAGCGTAAACTGCTGCTGGTGAAAGTATCCGCCAGCCGCACACCTCGATATAATCCACATTATTCGCACCTCTTTACTGTGCCAGTGTTTAAATATCAGTGTATCTTCTCAACTACGTCGTTCCAATCTCGCATGACTATTAGATTTTCGTCTCTTTTTATGTATTGAATTACCCGTGACTGTCCTCATACACTTTCTCTATGTCTTCTCTTCTACTTGTGACGTCGGCATCTATACCTGAACTATTTTTGTTGGCGTTGATTTGTTGCCGATTCTGATGAGAATAATCCTATAATTGAACTATTCACAATAGCTCCTTTTTAGCCCTATCTTCCTATTCGTGAAGGAGTCTTCTGCAGTTTGTATTACACTAACTTCGCCTGACAGGAAATCTGTATGTTCTTTTCGTTTCAATTCAATGACCCACAATATATCTAGGCTCAACCTTCGCATTTCCTTTTAAGATTTTGTAACTTGCCTACCAGATTCAGACGTTTGACGTTTCTCGCCTCGATTTGTAGAACGTTACCGTTTCGTTGGGTATTCAGTCTTTTTCCTCTGGTCACCTTTCCCTAGGCACCACGCTCTACGAGATCCGAATGAGTGACTAATCCACATTAATTTGTTACTTGAGAGATTAAAATGATACTTTTTCAATTACAAGTTACATGGTCTGTGGATACACATTATGTGTCTTTAATTCGATGGTTTCCATTGCCTTCTGGATCATTTTGCCGTTGATCATTGTTGAGATTTCCACCTTTTAAGAGCAGTTTCCCAGCCCAAGGGCAAGAGGGTGCCCCGAACTCCCGTCCATTCTCTGTCCTCCTTGACAAGGCCGTTGACAGAACGAAGGCGGCTCCTAACGCAGGAAATCTTCGACCATCATTGCTCACGATTTTTATTCAAAATTTAAACCTTGGTTAGATTCGAACGCAGGACCCAGGTTACTGGTCAAAGAAGCTACACCTAGACCAGTGTGCCACAAGCATAGAGAGATAGAAGTTCGTAAAGCCTCAGTTCATGCATCATGGGAAAATGTGAACGATGATGAAAGGATGGAAGATAAATAGACTTTTTTCAGCCTTTCGAGGTAATTGAATAATGTTAAAATTTGGTTTAACTTTCCTGTAGTGATGTGTATCCTCATGCATAACAACTACAGATAATCCATCTAATCCATCTATATCTTAGTAGTGCACAGAACCTAACAATTGAACCGATTTTTGGAGAGTTCCTCCAAATATATCCCTTGTAATTGCACAGAATTTCTTCAAAATATAATACAATTTTATCATGTTCTTTCCTAATGATAAATGATAGACACGATAAACACCCGACACATGTCAAAGTGATTAGAATCTGAATGTTACTTGAGCTGAGGTAAGTACAAGGGCACGTTTATTGTTGAAAACCGGACTGGCATTTGAATCCAGCTTCTCACAAATACTAGGCCCGTGACTTAAACGCTGCATCTACTGTAGGTGTGAGAATGTACTACGGACACGACAAATATTATAACTGTAAAGCAGATTTTCGAGATAGGACAAATGGAAATAAGATCGTATATGAATCTCACTGGTGTCCGGTGTTCAGTTTGACATGTTATGCAGCAACCGAATTTATGCCCCACCATGGACCACATTGTTGCCGTAAAATGTTATTAAATCTGAAGCCAATAGCATTTTTTTGTCGGCGTGGAAAACTGCTTTTATTGAAGCATCATGACACGCCAGAGCAGAAATGGTTCAGCATTAATTATCGCACTCCACTTTTCAGCTCATGTTCGACGCAACAAATTGTTTCCTCTCAATAAAAAATTCGCTGTTTCTGCATTAATGTGTTAATTGAAAGCAGTCAATGGATCGATGGCACTCTAAATGAGAAAAAATGGTCTATTTAAATAAAAAATTGGGGTGTTAAAAATACGCTGAACGTGCAGTGTATTCTCCATGGCGATTATATACGCAGGTTTCGAACATCATTTAGCTTAATACAGATGTTACTTCACGGTGATTTTTACTTCTGGCGGTTTGTTTTTGAATGTCCTCTGTGCAAACCGTTCCGTCAAGTTTGATATTACACTGAGGGGACAAAAGTCATGGGACAGAAATGTGCATATATACGGATGGCGGTAGTGTCGCGTACACAAGATATGAAACGGCAGTCCATTCACGGAGTTGTCATGTGTACTCGGATGATTCACGTGATTACGACTGCACGACGGGAATGAACAGACTTTGAACACAGAATGGTAGTTGGAGCTTGACGTGTGGGACACTTCATTTCGGAAATCGTTAGGCAATTCGAAAATACAGAATTTCGGGCATTTCATCTCACCACAGATAATGCAGTGGCCGAGGCCTTCACTTAACGACCGAGAGCAGCGACGTTTGCGTAGAGTTGTCGGTGCTAACAGACAGTCAACACTGCGTGAAATAACGGCAGAAATCAATGTGGGAGGTGCGATGAACGTATCTGGTAGGACAGTTTCGCGAAATTTGGCGTTAATGGACTATAATAGCAGACGACTGACGCGAATGCCTTTGCTAACAGCACAACATCGCTTGCAGCGACCCTCCTGGGCTCGTGACCATATCGATTGGACCATAGACGGATGGAAAACCGTAGCCTGGGCAGATTAGTACCGATTTCAGCTGGTAAGATCCGCAAATCATGCACCCAAGTTGTCAACAAGGCACTGTGCAACCTGGTGGTGGCTCCATAACGGTGTGGGTTGTGTTCACATGGGACTGAACCGATCATTGAATGGAAGTGGTTATTTTCGGCTACTTGGAGACGTTTGGAGCTTTTCTGAAACTTCGTGTTCCCAAACGATGATGTCATGTCAGCGGGCCACAATTGGTCACGATAGGTTTGAAGAACATTTTGGAGAGTTCGAGCGAACGATGTGGCCACATAGATCGACCGACATGGATCCCATCGAACATTTATGGGACACACTCGCGAGGTCGGTTCGTGCACATCATCCAGAACTGGCAAACCTTTCGCAATTGCGGACAGCTGTTGAGGCCACAGGGCTCAGTATTTCTGCAGGGGATTTCCAACGACTTGTTGAGTCCATGCCACGTACAGCTGCTACACTACGCCAGGCAAAAGAAGGCCAGACGCTGTATTAGGAGGTATCCCGTGACTTTCGTCACCTCGGTGTAGATTAGCTATTGGTCATAGACGAGTGTGTTTCGGCTGATATATGGCCTACTTCTCCATTCCTTGGTAACAAAATACACTCCTGTAAATTGAAATAAGAACACCGTGAATTCATTGTCCCAGGAAGGGGAAACTTTATTGACACATTCCTGGGGTCAGATACATCACATGATCACACTGACAGAACCACAGGCACATAGACACAGGCAACAGAGCATGCACAATGTCGGCACTAGTACAGTGTATATCCACCTTTCGCAGCAATGCAGGCTGCTATTCTCCCATGGAGACGATCGTAGAGATGCTGGATGTAGTCCTGTGGAACGGCTTGCCATGCCATTTCCACCTGGCGCCTCAGTTGGACCAGCGTTCGTGCTGGACGTGCAGACCGCGTGAGACGACGCTTCATCCAGTCCCAAACATGTTCACTAGAGCACGTTGGGTGGCACGGGATACATGCGGACGTGCATTGTCCTGTTGGAACAGCAAGTTCCCTTGCCGGTCTAGGAATGGTAGAACGATGGGTTCGATGACGGTTTGGATGTACCGTGCACTATTCAGTGTCCCCTCGACGATCACCAGTGGTGTACGGCCAGTGTAGGAGATCGCTCCCCACACCATGATGCCGGGTGTTGGCCCTGTGCGTCTCGGTCGTATGCAGTCCTGATTGTGGCGCTCACCTGCACGGCGCCAAACACGCATACGACCATCATTGGCACCAAGGCAGAAGCGACTCTCATCGCTGAAGACGACACGTCTCCATTCGTCCCTCCATTCACGCCTGTCGCGACACCACTGGAGGCGGGCTGCACGATGTTGGGGCGTGAGCGGAAGACGGCCTAACGGTGTGCGGGACCGTAGCCCAGCTTCATGGAGACGGTTGCGAATGGTCCTCGCCGATACCCCAGGAGCAACAGTGTCCCTAATTTGCTGGGAAGTGGCGGTGCGGTCCCCTACGGCACTGCGTAGGATCCTACGGTCTTGGCGTGCATCCGTGCGTCGCTGCGGTCCGGTCCCAGGTCGACGGGCACGTGCACCTTCCGCCGACCACTGGCGACAACATCGATGTACTGTGGAGACCTCACGCCCCACGTGTTGAGCAATTCGGCGGTACGTCCACCCGGCCTCCCGCATGCCCACTTTACGCCCTCGCTCAAAGTCCGTCAACTGCACATACGGTTCACGTCCACGCTGTCGCGGCATGCTACCAGTGTTAAAGACTGCGATGGAGCTCCGTATGCCACGGCAAACTGGCTGACACTGACGGCGGCGGTGCACAAATGCTGCGCAGCTAGCGCCATTCGACGGCCAACACCGCGGTTCCTGGTGTGTCCGCTGTGCCGTGCGTGTGATCATTGCTTGTACAGCCCTCTCGCAGTGTCCGGAGCAAGTATGATGGGTCTGACACACCGGTGTCAATGTGTTCTTTTTTCCATTTCCAGGAGTGTAATTAATACTGGGGTATCTTATGGGTTCTACAGTAATTAGAGGAGGAGCTGAGTCTCCTTCCTCGAGGCTTATCCCTCGTTGTTCCTCGAGACATTTAACAGTTTTGCAGAGCGGCGTTATAAGATAAAATAATTGTTTTTACTTTGCACTTTTTATTGTTCACTTACACATTACGTAGAATGTGAGAAGACGACGTAGGGTGTAGCTACTAATGGCAAAGGTGTGAGCCGTCCAGTTTTTCTGTTGAGTACGAGCGAGTACTGTCGGATGATTACATTCAAGTGTCAATCAACAGAGGAGCGCGCAGGGATCAGGAGAGGAATGAGAATTGCTACTAGTCACTTATGGCGTTTTTCTTATGTAGCTCTGGGGTTTCAGAAGACGACTTCTCAAAAACTACAACACGTAGAGAAAATACAAACACGTCAGTGGGAGAGCGTGTCTCCAAATTCTGAACTCACATTACAGGTGCTCAATATGAACACCATTTGTGGCACGGCAAACATCAATACATACGTGCAAGAACAGCAGCCCGCTTTCGAAACCTGTTCACTTGGTTGCCTGTCTGCAGGCAAGAACTAGTTCGATGCAATATTACAGACCGGATGGTTTGCCTACATCTTTTGACTCGTCTGCCCCTATTGATGCGCTCTGCAGCTACAACACGGCACGTATCCCGAATAGAAACCTGGGGAGATGTTCCATCCACTGATACGTGTCTTTTCTGTATGTCAGTTTTCGTGCGGTTGTCTTCTGTAAACCCAGTGGTACTCACGGATAATCCTCTGTAAAGATTCATTAGCAATGAGTTAATGATAGCTCTTGTATTTGAGAGAGGGCAGAGAGAGAACACCCCTAAGATCTCTACACAATGGAGTAGTTGTGTATGTAATGTGATTGGAATGTTATTAGATATCGTGCGGGGCGTCAGCGTTAGAGTTGAACACTGGGTGGGCTATAGGCTTCACAACAGTGCACTTGAGCGTAGCAATATCATGGGGACCCCAGTCAAATGGTGGTTTCCCTGTAACAAAATTTCGTAAGTTTTTTTTATCTTCGGTTCTGTGTTTTTATTGGGGGTGATGAATCCGAATTTCGTGTTTGCTGCATTTTAGGAGATCGGCTTCAGAACGAAGAATGCAGAAAACCGCAAAATGTTCGCACATTTTTCTGTTTTTCGCTTATGTCTCGAAAACTATGTGTTTTCTGTACATGACTACTCTATATAAAATTAAAATAGATTAAATTTATTACACATTTCACTAGTCAGCTTTAATTTTGTGGTGAGTTGTATTGGTGCTACACACCTCGAAAGACAGTGATTTCTGTGCCCTTCTGCGAAAACGTCAAAAATGCCCACTCCCACCACATACAATTCGAAAAATATACAGCTCACCAACAAAACCTCGATAACAATGGAAAGTACGTTAAATTTCCCACAAGATTGTTAGTGACATTCAATTTTCTCATAAGGAAAGAGATAGCAAAGCGAAAATAACGATGCTTTCTGCGCCCTACAACCAAAATACCACTCACACCTGCCTCTCTCTCTCTTTCTCATAGACCCTGTACTTTCGGTGTATACGCTTCAAAGAAGTTGTTTTGAATGAATTGATGCGAAAGAATGTGTAATGAAAATATTAACAAATTATATAGGCACATATTAGGTATATGACACTGAGTAGGAAGATGAAATGAAATCTGTATGTAGTAATGTACGTGTGCTATGAGAAGAATGTATATACTAGTTTTCAACATTATGCACCTTTACTAATTAATTTTTATCTATGATGACATTAATCATCCAGTTACACGTAAAACGGTGCATTCCATATACCAACAGAGCTCCTTTATGGGAAATGTTGACGATGTTCTTGTGTTGTGATTGTCAATGTGGGATGACATGGGGTCCCTGAATCGCTGCCATCTTTTCACAGCGGAGAACGCTGCGGAGTCAGGAACCAGCAAATAATTTCTGCCTTCAGAATGACTTCATAGGCTACCACTAATCGTTTCCGTATGGTGTCAAAACTGAAGAAGGAACCACAGACATGAAGATGCTTGCGTTCCATCGAAGATCACCCGACCCCAATCCTGTAGAGCACATCTGGAGCGCCATAAAGCGAAATCTGCGGATCGTCCGACCGGATCTGACCAATGCCCGTGAGTTACGGGAAGCGGTTGATCAGACTGAGATACAAACGCTTTCGGTGTCCCGTAGCCGTCATCAACTTAAAAGGAGACGCTAGTCTTTAGTAGATGCATGTCTGTAATCCACTTGATCGTGAGTTCGTTTGCGCCCAGCGTATTACCACTCAAACGATTAAGGGGCTCCGGAAAGGCTCAAAATCATGAAAAGTTCAATTTTTACTTTTTTGCGTTTTCTGAATCTGCAGACTATTACCTTTTAATAGATATATAATTTATTCAATTCCGAAGACTACAACTATTTTTAAATTTTTTTTAAAAATGTGTTCTACATGGGCGTGACCCACTGTGGCGCTGTTAAACTGCTGTCAAATGGTGTTATTATTAACGTCCGTGTTCATCAGGTACATTTTAGTGATGTGAGATAAAGTATGTGTTGTGGCTAACCTGTGATGGTTCAATATATATCGCTGGTGTGATTGTCGATTGTTTCATGTTTATTTACTCTGTCGTTATCTCGAAAATATTCGTAATTAATTCTGTTTCTTGAGTCTCTGTTTTGTTGAAGTATAATAATGAGTAAAAGTAAAGTTGCTGTTGCGACTTTCAATGATGGCAACATTGTAAGGTGCAAGGTATTTAGAAATATGGTAATGAAGGTAGGTTCTAACATGGTACGAGCGATGCTTGCTTTAGACAAGGAACGCCTTCGGGCTGCAGACAGGGCTGTACAGAGTCTAGAAATACAAGCAAGAGTAAACAGGAGGAGGAACAAGAGGAAGCTGGAGGAGGAGTTTGCAGAGGATGAAGATAATCCATCCTATGGACCTGGAATGCACTAAAAAGTTAATCCAATCTTTGTCGCTCGATTCCCAAAACTTTTATTTTCTCATACCAATTACATGTTTTCTAAGGATCTTCCAAACATATTTGTTTCAAACTTTCAGTAAATGTTACACAGTACCTTCTGCATAATTTAACACAGCCTTTTTCCAAAAAACTGTATATTTTTGAATATATAAATAAAAAATTGCAAAAAAATGTTGTGAATTTTCATTACAATTGAAAAAAAAATCATCTTTAATAACTGAACTAAAATTTTGTAAAATTCCTGTGTTAAGTTGTAGCTCATATTCCAATAAATAATCTGTAAAAAGTTCAACTTCCTACCTGAAATACTTTGTGAGGAAAGATGTAATTTATAAGCGTTATTTTAACATTGCAAGTATAGGGCGTTCCGGAGCCCCTTAAGAGACGCTCTGATAGCCCGTAAATTATAAGAAAGCACGCTAAACCACCGATCAACCAGAACACTATGACCACCTGCCTATTAGCCGGTATGTCCACTTTTGGCACAGATAACAGCGGTGATACGTCGTGGCATGGAAGTAATGAGGCCTTGGTAGGCCGCTGGAGGGGGCTGGCACCACATCTGCACACAAAAGTCACCTGACACCTGTAAACTCCGGGCAGGGTGGCGATGAGCTCTGACGCCACGTTCAATTAAATCCCAGATGTGTTCGTTCGGGGATCAGATCTGGCGAGGTGGGGGGAGGGGGGCAACACAGCAATTGGAACTCGTCCCTGTGTTCCTCGAACCACTCCATCACACTTCTTGTCTTGTGGCATGTGGCATTATCTTGTTAAAAATGTCGTTGCTCTCGGGAAACATGATCGTCATGAAAGGGTGTACGTGATCTGCAACCAGTGTACGATATTTCTTTAAAGTCAGTACCACCATTAGACTGTTTTTTATTTGCAGTGTTACATTACACGATCATTATTTCGGCTTTAAAGTGCCATTATCAAGTGTTTTAATGTTATACAGTGCGTAAGATGGCATACTGTCAAATCAAATGTGTGCGAAATCGTACGGGACTTAACTGCTAAGGTCATCATTCCCTAAGCTTACACACTACTTAACCTAAATTATCCTAAGGACAAACACACACTCCCATGCCCGAGGCAGGACTCGAACCTCCGCCGGGACCAGCCGCACAGTGCATGGCTGCAGCGCCTTAGAGCGCTCGGGCATATTGTCGTATTTAAAATAATGGTGGTACTAACTTTAAAGAAGTATATTATGACTGTGGTCCCACATTATGACAAAATTATTCAGTGTACGATACTCCTTGTGCATTATTAAGCCTCGTACGAGCTCACGTAAATGTTCCCCAGAGGATAATGGAGCCGCCGACAGCCTGTCTCCGTCCTGCAGGACAGGTGACAAGAACCAATTCCCTAGGAAGAGCCGGCCGTTGTGGCCGAGCGGTTCTAGGCGCTACAGTCTGGAACCGCGCGATCGCTACGGTCGCAGGTTCGAATCCTGCCTCGGGCATGGATGTGTGTGCTGTCCTTAGGTTAGATAGGTTTAAGTAGTTCTAAGTTCTAGGGGACTGATGACCTCAGAAGTTAAGTACCATAGTACTCAGAGCCATTTGAACCATTTGAACCTAGGAAGACGACGGATTCGCCCCCTCCCATCGGCATGATGAAGAAGGCATCGGGAATCCTCAGTCCACGTAACTCTCTGCCCCTGCGTCAACGTCCAGTCCCGATGGTCACGTGCCGACTTCAGTCGTAGTTGCCGATGCGGTGTTGACATTGGCACATGCATGGGTCGTCGAGTGGAGGGGCACATCGTTAGGAGTGGTCCGTGCATTGTGTGTTCAGACACACTTGTTCTCTGCCCAACATTAAAGTCTGATATTAGTTCCGCCACAGTTCGCCGCCTGTTCTGTTTTGCCAGTCTGCCCATCCTACGACGTCTGACATCCTGTAATGAGGGATTCTGCCGCCACACACCGTTGGGTGGCTTGCGGAGTATAAATGTAGATGTAGAACTCCTCGACGTCTGGACGTGGTTTTATCTTATTTTCGCCACCTGTTGAAGGCACTCACCACAACACTCCTCCAAGACCCTACAAGTCCTACAGTTTCTGAAATTCTCGTGCCGAGCCTCTGGGCCATCAGAATCTAGCCGCGGTCAGACTCAGACAGATGGCCCGCCTTCCCCATTCCGCACACGGACAGCACACTCACTCATACCCCATGCACCGCGCGTGTCTCTGACCAGCACTCATTCTACGTTCTACATTCGACATTTATACTCCGCAAGCCACCCAACGGTGTGTGGCGGAGGGTACTTTACGTGCCACTGTCATTACCTCCCTTTCCTGTTCCAGTCGCGTATGGTTCGTGGGAAGAACGACTGTCTGAAAGCCTCCGTGCGCGCTCTAATCTCTCTAATTTTACATTCGTGATCTCCTCGGGAGGTATAAGTAGGGGGAAGCAATATATTCGATACCTCATCCAGAAACGCACCCTCTCGAAACCTGGAGAGCAAGCTACACCGCGATGCAGAGCGCCTCTCTTGCAGAGTCTGCCACTTGAGCTTGTTAAACATCTCCGTAACGCTATCACGGTTACCAAATAACCCTGTGACGAAACGCGACGCTCTTCTTTGGATCTTCTCTATCTCCTCCGTCAACCCGATCTGGTACGGATCCCACACTGATGAGCAATACTCAAGTATAGGTCGAACGAGTGTTTTGTAAGCCACCTCCTTTGTTGATGGACTACATTTTCTAAGGACTCTCCCAATGAATCTCAACCTGGTACCCGCCTTACCAACAATTAATTTTATATGATCACTCCACTTCAAATCGTTCCGCACGCATACTCCCAGATATTTTACAGATGTAACTGCTACCAGTGTTTGTTCCGCTATCATATAATCATACAATAAAGGATCCTTCTTTCTATGTATTCGCAATACATTACATTTGTCTATGTTAAGGGTTAGTTGCCACTCCCTGCCTATCCGCTGCAGATCTTCCTGCATTTCGCTACAATTTTCTAATGCTGCAACTTCTCTGTATACTACAGCATCATCGGCGAAAAGCCGCATGGAACTTCCGACACTATCTACTAGGTCATTTATATATACTTATATATACTCATTCCTCGCTAGGTGACGCTACTATCGTCTGGACGGGTTTATGTCGATAACAGGTCGGTGGTCATAATGTTCTGGCTGATCAGTGTACAGCACGTGTTGTTAATCATTAAGATATATTCAACTTATTATTGAGTGAATGTGTAATATGAAACTACATAGTTATTTGAAAGAAACCAGTTCGGATGTTTTTTATTGTGGTACAAAACTGCCTTCATTGAAATCAGTTGTTCATATGCGTGTTATGGAGAAGTGGATAATTTGCCCCATGAAGAAATTCCAGTTGTAGAATTTTAGAACATGTTTTTTGCTCGAATATCATGTCGTTTTTGGAAACCCAGAATCTACTATGTAGTAATCAACATGGATTCCGGAAACAGCGATCGTGTGACACCCAACTCGCTTTATTTGTTCATGAGACCCAGAAAATATTAGATACAGCCTCCCAGGTAGATACTATTTTTCTTGACTTCCGGAAGGCGTTCGATACAGTACCGCACTGTCGCCTGATAAACAAAGTAAGAGCCTACGGAATATCAGACCAGCTGTGTGGCTGGATTGAAGAGTTTTTAGCAAACAGAACACAGCATGTTGTTATCAATGGAGAGACGTCTACAGACGTTAAAGTAACCTCTGGCGTGCCACAGGGGAGTGTTTTGGGACCATTGCTTTTCACAATATATATAAATGACCTAGTAGATAGTGTCGGAAGTTCCATGCGGCTTTGCGCGGATGATGCTGTAGTATACAGAGAAGTTTCAGCATTAGAAAATTGTAGCGAAATGCAGGAAGATCTGCAGCGGATAGGCACTTGGTGCAGGGAGTGGCAACTGATCCTTAACATAGACAAATGTAATGTATTGCGAATACATAGAAAGAAGGATCCTTTATTGTATGATTATATGATATCGGAACCAACACTGGTAGCAGTTACTTCTGTAAAATATCTGGGAGTATGCGTGCGGAACGATTTGAAGTGGAATGATCATATAAAATTAATTGTTGGTAAGACGGGTACCAGGTTGAGATTCATTGGGAGAGCCCTTAGAAAATGTAGTCCATCATCAAAGGAGGTGGCTTACAAAACACTCGTTCGACCTATACTTGAGTATTGCTCATCAGTGTGGGATCCGTACCAGATCGGGTTGACGGAGGAGATAGAAAAGATTCAAAGAAGAGCGGCGCGTTTCGTCACAGGCTTATTTGGTAATCGTGATAGCGTTACGGAGATGTTTAACAAACTCAAGTGGCAGATGCAAGAGAGGCGCTCTGCATCGCGGTGTAGCTTGCTCGCCAGGTTTCGAGAGGGTGCATTTCTGGATGAGGTATCGAATATATTGCTTCCCCCTACTTATACCTCCCGAGGAGACCACGAATGTAAAATTAGAGAGATTAGAGCGCGCACGGAGGCTTTCAGACAGTCGTTCTTCCCGCGAACCATACGCGACTGGAACAGGAAAGGGAGGTAATGACAGGGGCACGTAAAGTGCCCTCCTCCACACACCGTTGGGTGTCTTGTGGAGTATAAATGTAGATGTAGATGCACTTTTCAAGATGTAAGCTATATCTGGATGACTACCTTCTATTGCGTCAATGTTTCGTCACTCATTTACTCAGATCAGTTAACAGTTACAACCGCGTTGCGATGCAGTGCAATATGTACATTCTACAATCTTCAAACGTAAACTATGGCGAAAGTATTTTGGGAAAGTTACAAGAAAATGGTTCAAATGGCTCTTAGCACTATGGGACTTAACTTCTAAGGTCATCAGTCCCCTAGAACTTACAACTACTTAAACCTAACTATCATACACATTCATGCTCGAGGCAGGATTCCAACCTGCGACCGTAGTGGTCGCTCGGTTCCAGACTGTAGCGCCTAGAACCGCTCAGCCACGCCAAAAGTTACAACATTATAGGTCTCTTTTAAGCCAAGGAATTGATGGAAAAATCCTAACACGTTAAAGCAAATAAGCGGCAATACGTCGTACATGTTGTGGAAGTGCAACAAGAGTGCAACAGTGTGAAAATGTTGCTAGTATGAGAAACCTTATTTAAACAGGGCTGACTAGGAAAGATTTAGGCTATGGGTTTTGTGATCATAACACAGAATGATCTTGTTATGCAAACTCAGAAGATCACAGATTCCATGCAGTAATCGAGGAAGAGTACTCATGAAGTAATAATCGGAATCGTGGAATAAATCAAAGAAAGGAAAAGTGTGTATCAGAACAGTATGATAACTCAAGAGCGTGCTACAACGTTCACAGAAATCTAAGGGAGCAATTAAAACAAGAGTCGTATCACCAAAAAATAAACTCCTGGGAACGCATTTTTTAGGAAAATTTATAACTGGACTCATGGGAAAAGTCTTAGTGATATATATTTCACATAATACATTTACCTACAATTCTATTTTCTGCTTCGTTGTGACTACTAACTGAAAACTTGTTCTTCATGAATGTATTGATAGAGCGGAGATAAATATTAGCTGCTAAGTGATGCGTTTTTTGAGAATTCTAGAAACAATAAACTTAGGAGTCCTTTTGCAGCCAGTATCGGAAGCACGTGCAAACGCTCGAAGTCATTCATTCGCAGCAGGATACTTACGAACGTGAGAGCGTGTTACGAAGGTGAGTACTTGTTGCTTGGAAAAGAACGTACAACAGAAGGAGAAACCCAGAATTTTACAGATGGATCTATTTAAAGAATGTATTATTCGATCGCTGAATTACCTGCCACTACAGCATTGCATGCTAATGCTTGCGGAGCACTTACTGTGGACGAAAGTGGCTCTCAGTATTTCTCAAGATTACCTGCAGAACGATATGGATTACTGCAACTGTGAAGAATAAATGGAAATTAAGTACTTCAGCGTTTTCGAAACTGGTATCAGTTACTAGTGGCCTATAAAGGGTGGTTAGTCTGAAAAGCTTCTAAGGGTGTTGCAAGGTAGGTTGTGCTCATAAATAATTGTTTAGAAAAAAATTCGGTAAGTTGCGCCGATTCCGATTTAATTAGCATCGAAGTTAGCCAATCAGGCCCTTGCGCACGCTAATTCAAGTGGCCCGCCAGATACGACTAGTGTCAGTTGTAATAGCGTAGATGGCAACGTACGAGACTGCCCAGCATTCGGCTCGGTTTCGATCCTTGCTTCCGAACCATGTGCTATTTTTATATCGCTTTCTTGTTCAGTTTTAGGAAAACATACGAAGAACACAGTAGGCGACACCGTCTTTGGCGGTCTGCTTGAATCTGGCTAACTTCAATGTTGATTAACACGGAAACGGCGCAGTGGATTGCAGTTTTTCCTTAACAGTCCTTTTCAGCACTACCTACCCTTCAACGACATTATTAGCTTTTCAGCCTGTTTCTGACCACGTGGTATTACACATGTCAGGGGCAACAAAAATTTGATATTCACTATTTCACGTAATGACTGACCGAATTTAAAAAAAGAATTAAAATGCTGTCATAATCTTCTCGTTACGGGGTATAATCTTACGTTAAAATTTTAACACAATAAGACAACTATTACAGTTTGAAACTGTGTGTTTATCTTGATCGCTCGTAACTGGTGCCGACCAAATACCCAAACTATATTCATACAGTATTTAAGAATGAAAGCACTTAGCGACTTCCAAGAAAAACCGACACATTAATTGCAAACCTTTACGAAACTTTCTGCTGACACCCTCCACAAAATGATTAAAGGAAAAAAAAATGTTATCGCTTATTACGTTTTCGCTGTTCACGCAGTCAAACTTCAGCATCAGGAATGTAATTTTCATTTATTACTTCCTTACTTTCCACCTCTATTCGTAAGACAGTTTGCAGACAGTATCCACACATACCACTTAATGTACCTGCAAGGTTATATCGATGCATGACACATAGTTCAGCAGATACGACGTTATGAACATTGAGATGTGTGAAGAACTAACTTCTACTTAAAATGGAGCGGAAATTACCCAGATTATATTCATCCAGTGCCTCATATTGACAGCACTTAGCGACTTCCAACGAACTTAAAGCACAAACTCAATCTTTCATAATCTTTTTCTCGGTTAGGCATGCTTGAGGTCAAATATTTAACACATTAACCTCATTTGCAAAGTAATCAGACGTCTGAAGCTGTTTTATGCGAGCGTTGGAACTTAAATAGCGGCAACTATTTATTCACAATTGATACAAAAAAAGTTACATGTTTGCACCCGTTACTGTCCTTCAAAGTAGTCACCAGCGTTGTGTAGAACCCGTTGCCAGCGATGTGGAAGGCGTAGTATACAGTTAGCAGAGACTGTTCTGTTGATGGTGCAAATGGAGCGGTCTACTGCCTGTCGGATCTCTGGAACAGTTCTGAAGCGAATGCAACGAAGTGGTTCCTTTATCTTCAAATGGTTCAAATGGTTCTGAGCACTATGGGTGTTAACTTCTGAGGTCATCAGTCCCCTAGAACTTAGAACTACTTAAACCTAACTAACCTAAGGACATCACACACATCCATGCCCGAGGCAGGATTCGAACCTGCGACCGTAGCGGTCGCGCAGCTCCAGACTGTAGCGCCTAGAACCGCTCGGCCACTCCGGCCGGCCCTTCATCTTCGGAATCAAATCAAAGTCACAAGGTCCTACGTCCGGGGAGTATGGTGGATGGTACACTGCTTTCCAGTCCCATCGACCGAACAGAGCAGCCACAGCTTGCGCTGTATGCGGCCTTACATTGTCGTACAAAATGATGAGTGGGTTGCGCAGAAAGTGTCGTCACTTCTTTCGCAAAGCTGGTCGCAAGTGATGCTCCAAAAACGAACAGTAATACTGTGCATTGACGGTCTGCCGTGGAAGAACGTAATACGTTAGGATAACGCCATCACAGTCGTACACGAGAATCACCATAATTTTAGACAGCTCCATCCGCACCATCAACAAAACAGGCTCTGATAACGGTATACTACACCTTCCACATCGCTGGCAACGAGTTCTACACAACGCTGGTGACTACTTTGAAAGGTAGTACAGGTGCAAGCCTGTAACTCTTTCGTATCGGTTGTGAACAAATAGTTGCGACTGTTTAAGTTCCAACCCTCGTACATGAAAGTGAAAAATGACCGTGTGACATTGTTGGCCAGGAAGCCTAATCCAGGGAAGTTTGGCCGTCGGATGCAAGGCTTATTTCAGGTTAGGCCACATCGGGTGACTTTCGCGTCGCAGATGATGAAACGATAATGAGGACAGCACAACGTCCAGTCTACGAGCGAAGAAAATCTCCAACCCTGCCGGGAACTGAACTCGGGCTACAGTACAAGAGGCAGCCACGTTACCACTCAGCTAAGCATGTGGACTGTACTCCATTTAATAAAAAGGCAATTGAAGCGTGATAACTACTGCCAGGCTATACGAGTAAGAAAGTCAAAGACAAAGACACCATGCACGAGAAACGCACCTACACACTGTAGTCAGATTCAACTGATTGAGAAATTGGTGAAAAGTAAGACTGCAGTATCCATTAATATTGATACTCCGCAACAAGTAGAATTGAGAAATTTATTACTGAACTATGCACATGTGCCTGGCATAATCAGAACAACTGAGTAATTTAGATGTCCACCAACACGAGATCTATTGTCACAACATGTGTTCTATCCCTTGGGCCAAGACGGCAGCCATCATTAATGAAATCAGACAGCTGCTTGAACTTTTGTATACAAGTCCTTGTAAGACTGCTACTATTCCTCACGAAGGAAGTTCTACTGGCATATTCTAAAACCATTAAGATTAAGGGTCTGTGTGCCCACCATGACCTGAAGAAATATTTGCAAAATAAATGAGCTTATCTATATTAATAATGACATCTTAAATTTAATTTAATTAATGAGTCAAATTTGTAAGTGGATACTAGTAAAGTGAGTATAGCTCCCATTTACAGACTATGCATGTAAAATACATTACTTGCTAGGCACTGAATTGCCTAGAACGTTTAAAGTGTTACTAAACGTACGTAATTGAGCAAACAATTGTAAGAAGATCCGAACACCAACGTTGTGGTGTTAATCTGAGTAAACTGTTTCGAAAGTACACTGCAGAAAAGAGCATAAGCGCTGTAATGATTAATGACACCACCTCGCTAGAAGCTGGGCGTTGCTGTGAACACAACGTCTTGCACATAAGGTGCTTCGTGGGTATGCAGATTAGACTCGTGGTGAATATATCACCTCAGATCATATAAAATGATAGATTACCACCATATAGCTAATAGACTACTTGAAAAAAAAAATCATCTGCCGCGCACAAGGGAAAACGTTACTTGGTAAGTTCCTGAACTCGTCATTGGCATCACCTGTATCTAATGGTTGGAGGACCTGGGCATTTCATTAGAATGGTAATTTTACGTTTGATGAAAAATAATATTTATTCAAACAGTGAGTAAAAATAATTCAGGACACACAAACGTCGAGGTCATATAACAATTTGAGAATAAACGTACTTAATTTAAATAGAGTAACGATAAGAAAATGAATGGTTGTTACGTTTTCAAACCATGATTGCAAGATTATGTAATTACACAAAAATGTGTGAATTCGAACAGAGACACATAACAGAATGAGAAAGAAACGTCACTAGGCGGGTGGTCTCCAATGAGTTAACTCTGTTACGAAGCAAATCATGTGTGGTTACGGCAAGAACCCCCTTTGAAGCAATCAAATTGCAGAAAAACTTGCATACCAGTGCGTGGTGTGCATGGATCAAGTTAGGAGTACAAAAAAATAGAAACCAGGGATGAAATCCTCTTTTCTCATTCCCTCAATATATCGCGATTTCCGAAGTCGGCAGTGTGCACTGTAAATGCGGTCTTACCGTGACTGCCATCGAGGTTGTTGCCGACAAATCGGTCTGCGTCGATGCCCGACCGCGGCTAACTGTTGCTGGGCTGAGCCGATGTGACGAGACCGCGAACCGCAGATCTCACATTATGCTGCTGATTACTCGCCGCGGGTGCGCGTAGTTCAGAGTGAAACTCTAAAGAGTCGGCAGACGGCCGAAGTCAAGGAAAACACGCACGAGCGCGGAGTACAGAGTAGCATTACAATATAGAGGTTCGAAATAGAATACCCAAACGAATCCTCTGATGTCTGCAGAGGATGAGCAGCAAAACGATATCGAGTTTTTGTAAGTGTGTGCTTTTATTCATTTATTCGCGCCCTAACTGCCTTGAATCGATGCTATTTTGTTGTCGTCAGACTGTTAATGGAATATTAGCCCCTTGTAGCACTAAGACACACTTTTCAACATTTGTTGCATGTGTTTCATGTGTTTGTCGTTCATGACGAAATGGATTTGTACCTCGTAAAATCGTTTCTTCATTTGTAAATATTCAGCTGCAATTTGTTATCAGACTTAGCACTTTTCGCTGTTATTGAGTGATAATAAGTAACTAAACTCCACCCGAACAAGCCATGAAGGCCCAACGACACCGACCGGTCGCTGTGACAACCTCAGTCCACAGGCGTCACTGGAAGCTGATATTGCCGGCCGGAGTGGACGAGCGGTTCTAGGCGCTACAGTCTGGAACCGCGCGACCGCTACGGTCGCAGGTTCGAATCCTGCCTCGGGCATGGATGTGTGTGATGTCCTTAGGTTAGTTAAGTTTATGTGGTTCTAAGTTGTAGGGGACTGATGACCTCCGAAGTTAAGTCCCTTAGTGCTCAGGGCCATATGAACCGTATGAAGCTGATATTGAGGGGTATGTGGTCAGCAGACCTCTCTCCCGGCCATATGTCAGTTTAGGAGACAGGAGCCTCTACTTCTCAATCAAGTAGCTCCTTAATTCGCCTCATGCGGGCCGAGTGCACCCCGCTTACCAACAGCACTCGGCAGACCGTATGGTCACCCATCCAACTTAGCTTTGATGATCTGACGGGAACCGAAGCGGCAAGCCCGTTGACAGTGATAATGAAGCACCTATAATAATAACGATAATAATAGTAATAATAGTAATAAAAGAATAATTGCTTCAAAGAGATAAAACAAGTAAAAATATTTCCTTACTGTCAGAAGATGAGATAGTCATGAGATGTGAAACTATTCGACTTTGATGGAAATCTGTCGTAGCTCTATTGAGACGTCAGGCGGTGATAAGGGTGCTGAAACCTTCGTCCCGTATACTGACAAATGGTTCAAATGGCTCTGAGCACTACGGGACTTAACTGCTCAGGTCATCAGTCCCCCGTATACTGACACAGGATCAGTAGTTTTGTCCTCTGATGACGACTCAGACGTGGCGGATGGTGGATCCACAATTACTTCTGCCAAAACGACGAAGTAGGCCTGCTTGGCGCGACACAGATGCGTTTGAGCTCTTGCCACCTTGTCTAGCTTTTAAAGAAACAGCTCGGGTAGAACAAGACAACCTATCACACCGGCACTTCACAAAATACATCACAGCAGAAATTTTTGAATAGATCTCCACATGTCCTGACGAGATGTTTTTCGTACATACCGACGGATCACTGAACACAACAGCTGAAGAAATAAAGCTAATAAATTAAGGATAATTGCAGAATGTGTTGCCAGACAACGTGGCTCTACACAAAACTAGCGCTAATAGCATAAGCACATAGGGAACACGCACGAAACGTATCTGTAAGTCCACGGTATTGGTGATAAGTTGAGAAAACCGTCCTGAAACACATGTGCTACAAAACGCCACTGTTTCCTGCGCATGTACCCCGACACCAGTATGGGATATGATCACCATGCACACGTACACAGGCCGCACAACGGGTTGGCATACTCTGGATCAGGTGGTCGAGCGGCTGCTGGGGTGTAGCTTCCAATTCATGCACCAGTGTCTGTCGGAGCTCCTGGAGTGTCCCAATGGTTTGAAAACGTGCAGCGATACGTAGACCGAGAGCATCCCAGACGTGCTCGATAGGGTTTAGGTCTGGAGAACAGGCAGGCCACTCCATTCACCTGATATCTTCTGTTTCAAGGTACTCTTCCACGATGGCAGTTCGGTGGGGCCGTGCGTAATCATCCATCAGGAGGAAGGTGTGACCCATTGCATACTGGTGCAAAATGGTGACCCGATACACCTGACTTGTTACAGTTCCTCTGTCAAAGACATGCAGGGGTGTACGTGCACCATCATAATCCCACCCCACACCATCAAACCACGACACTCGCCTGTGAACATAACCTGGGACCATTGTTCCAATGACCATGTACTGTGTTCTTGACACCAGGCTTTACGGGCTCTCCAGTGAGCAGGTGTCAGTGGAATGCACCTTGCAGGTCTCCGGGCGAATAAACCATGCCTGTTCAGTCGTCTGTAGACTGTGTCTGGAGACAACTGTTCCAGTGGCTGCGGTAAGGTCCCGAGCAAGGCTATCTGCAGTACTCCGTGGCCGTCTGCGGGCACTGATGGTGAGATATCGGTCTTCCTGTGGTGTTGTACGCTGTGGGCGTCCCGTACTGTAGCGCCTGGACACGTTTCCTGTCTGTTGGAATCACACTTTGTGGCACACAGAGGGCCTGCTGTGTTTGACCAGCCTCCAGTCGCCCTAGTATTCTATCCCTCATAATGTCATCAATATGTGTTCTTTGAGCCATTTTCAACACACAGTCACCATTAGCACGTCTGAAAACGTCTGCACACTTACTCACTGCACCGTACTCTGACATGCACCAACACACCTCTGCGTAAGTAGACTGCTGGCAGCGCCACCGTGCGACGACCGAAGGTCAAATACACCGCATGGCCATACCCCGAGGTGATTTAAACCTGCAAACCGCCCACCAGAGTGTTGTTTCACGATGTATCAGCATTATCCTTAATTTATGAGCATGAGTGTATTTTCTGGAATTCCCGTTAAGATGTCGTATCTTGGATATCCTAGAGGGTTGGGTTGTTTGGGGAAGGAGACCAGACAGCGAGGTCAGCGGTCTCATCGGATTAGGGAAGGACGGGGAAGGAAGTCGGCCGTGCCCTTTCAAAGGAACCATCCCGGCATTTGCCTGGAGCGATTTAAGGAAATCACGGAAAACCTAAATCAGGATGGCCGGACGCGGGATTGAACCGTCGTCCTCCCGAATGCGAGTCCAGTGTCTATCCACTGCGCCACCTCGCTCGGTGCATATCCTAGAGTGCACACAATTTCTTCTAAATGAAATTGTGACTGTTTCCCTTCAGCATTATCAATTGAATGATTTCCATCGACTGGTTTTCTTTTCATTACAAGTTTACGAAATATAAAATCAGTACATTACTCAAATCCATTTCTACAATTTGTTTGCTATAAATGCCAGTGTATTGAATATGACACAGCGTTTTTTGGAAAATAAAGCCAATAATTTTTGGCAACACAGTTTCTTATCCTTGTTGGTCAAGTGATTAAATGTTATAGAAACATTAGATGGATAGTAATTTTTCTGCTAGTGGGTCTGAAGACGATAAGGAAATGGGAAATGAGTGTAGCCTTGTTCCCACGTACAGATCTATGTGACGAAAATTATGGAAAATTTGTTGGACTTTGCACACCCCTCTCACGGGAAGGGCACACATTGGAGATTTGTAGATGCACAAGTGGCTATATGTTTTGCTTGAAGAAACATGTGTGGAGACCACACACAGCAGGATAACGGCAAGTGCACAGGTGAGAACTCCACTTAAAGGTTACTGACAAGCAGAGTTCTCATTCCTTCCACCAGTGGTTTCCTGTTCTGATATAGAGGACAGCGGTCTTCCACGCCGCTGCGAAGGTTGAGCTAGGAGGATAATCCCTGTGTGGTCTGCTAGCGTAGGTGCTGCCTTCTGAGTGACTAGCATCTCTTCCAAAGCGTGCGAAATCTCTTGTTTTCACCCGAACGAAAATGGATTCCGTGGTGAAAACCAGATGCATTTAATGGGAAAAAACTACTACAAGAATGAAATGTTAGATTTCATTCACGAAGTCAGTGCGCAATACCGGTGAAAAGCTGGCAAGTAAAAACTGAATCGGAAAATAAACGAAACAAGAGAGTCTCGCCATGCAAATTCAGTATGCAAATAGGATAAAATGTGGGCCTGAAAAAGACCGCTGCTTCGCAACCCATGAGCCTAATCAGAATGTTTTCTACTTCAAATTATTTACACATGACCCTTTCCTGTAGAATTTTGACTTGTTGGTGCAATCGGCAGAAAACCAAAATACTGGTACATTCATCTGAGGTATCCTTACGACGTGAAAACTTTATTCTAAGATCTACATTGTTGGATAGTAAAGTTGCATGGATTATCACTAAACACGTCCTTCCATTGCTTCTGGGATTAGTAAATGAAAGGCTGTCTGTCTGTAACCTGTTCCTTATACAGTGCAAGAATACTTGGTGATCAGGTCAGAATCGAATATAAAACGAGACTAATGAATGCAAACTCACTCTGCTGTAGTATTGAGATATGCAAACGCCGCCTAAATAAGTCATGAGCACTTGGATTGCATGGGGGAAGGTAACAGTATGGACAGTGGAATGTTACACTGTCAGACTATGATAATGCGAACTCGGTTCCAAAAAACGAGTACGTTTACAATAGCAATATGTGAATAAATTTAGACAGTGTAGAACACTTGGAACACTATAGTGCCAGAGTCAAACTAGTAGCGTATCGGTGCTTGTTATTGTGGACTGCAAAGCTAAACCTGTCCGTGCACTACTTGCAACAGGACGTGGGTGGCACTTACCTGTGGTGTACTCAGCAACAGGTCGTCTGCTGCTACTGTGGTGCAGATTAATGATGCTATTAGCCCAGTGTGGAGTGCTACACCTGCTCGCACGCTTCACCAACACTCACACTGAGGAATGCACTGTTACGACACGCAGGGTTGGCAAGCCGGGGGGAGAGGGGGGGCGCGTCTAACAGCCTCTGAGCAAGGCGCCCGTCCTGTTTGCCGCTACGAATACTCATTGCGCCGTCATTATTAAATTGAAGTATATCTTTTAAAACTAACTTTTAATGTGCCATGAACTTTAGTTGTTACTGTGCACTGATGTAAAGAAAAATTCTATCTGTATCATAATGAAATTCTATTTTAATATAAGTTTTGTAGGTTTCACTCTACATTGTAGTAACTCAGTTGTGCAAATGTTTCATGTGGTTCGATAATGCGGTGCTATATGAGAGAAACATGAGCAACAAAGAAGTCTGTTTGAATATCCCTACATGCTATTCTGATGATGTTTCCTGTTGAAAAACTAATCATTCACATACATCCTATTTCAGCCGACGACGTCGCCTGAATCAAATCCTTGGGTCCGTGGTACCCGGTTTTCGTCTGCTGCAACCTCCAACCACTACCAGAACATAATATCTAATGTACTGTTCCATTCCAACGTTGTGAAACAAGAATGAAAATAATTCAAATGGTTCTAAGCACTATAGGATCTTAATATCTGAGGTCATCAGTCCCCTAGACTTAGAACTACTTAAACCTAAGGACATCACACACATCCATGCCCGAGGCACGATTCGAACCTGCGACCGTAGCAACCACGCGGTTACGGACTGAAGCGCCTAGATCCGCTCGGTCACAGCGGACGGCTAACAAGAATGAAATATAAACATTATAACTTTTATATGTAATGCTAGAACAAATAAAATGATGAACTTTATTTCAGTTACAGCTTGTTTCAAAACCATACTTCTTTAATAACTATTATACATTGATATTATCATTTTTAGTAGTGCTTTTGATAGTTTGTTCCTACGGTGTTGATTGTGACACGTCCAGACACCCGAACATTCAGGCATCGGAAGAATGCAAACATCAGCATCTCATTCTAAATTATTTTCCAGACATATTTGGATGCAAAAGACACACCGTGGTTTAATAGCAGAGTTATAAAACTGCTACATAAACAAAGAGATCTTCATCATAGATTCAAGAGAAGTCAAAACTTAGCAGGCAAACAAAAGCTGAACGAAGCAAAAATGAGCGTAAGGAGAGTAGTAAGAGAAGTATTGAATGACTTCGAGACTAAAATTTTCTCACCCAAGCAGACGAAAAATACTAAGACATTTTGGTCTTATGTAAAATCAGTAAGCGAGTCGAAATCATCTGTTCAGTTACTCGGTGACCATGCAATTACTGGAAAGGAAGATAACAGAGAGAAGACGGAAATATTTAATTTGGTCTTCCGAAATTGTTTCACGGTGGAGTGGAGAAAGCTAATACGGTGCCTCCTTTCAATCATTGTACGAATGTCTAACATTGAAACGGCAGATATAACCGATCGCCAAATAGAAAACCAACTACAATCGCTCAGTAATGGAAAGGCCTCAGGAGCACATGAGATATCTGTGAGTTTCTACAAATATTACGCGAAAGGACTTGCTACCATTTTAGCGGCAGTTTTTTGTAGTTAACTGGAGCAAAAAGTAGAGTATCTAGTGACTGGAGAAAAGTGCAGGTTATTCTCGTTTTTAAGAATTTGTGACTGGATTCAAAACTTCCTTGCAGACAGAACCCAACACGCCGCTCTTAATGGAACGAAATCAATAGATGTAAAAGTAATTTCCGCAGTACCGCAAGGAAGTGACGCAGGACCGTTACTGTTTACAACGTCTATAAATCTAGCAGTAAGCGTCGGAAGCTGGAGAGTTCAGTTAATGGTACCAGACGTTATTCCCACCACACACCGTCAGGTGGCTTGTGGAGTATAGATGTGGATGCAGGTGCTGGCGCTGCCTTGTTGTACGGCGCTTTCCAGAGGTCTGCAGTTAAATGCACTGTCTACCGCCTGCGGACGTGTAGTCTCTGGTGTTAATTAAGCAGCAGTCGAGTTGTGGCGAGACAATCGTCTGAAGTCTGAATGTGGTGCAGTACAGCCGGATTGTCCAAGGGTACCGCACCGGTAAGCTATAGAAGGTGCACCACAAACTCCTTCCGAGCGAATACTGTAGATGTAACTGCACGCAGTGGGCATTTTGAGTCGTGTGCCTCGCAGGAGTCTATTCCTCACAGCGGCGCATAATTCTGCGTGTCTTCACAGCACAGAAACTGGGTAGTAATTGAATGACGGCATGTATTGTGGTCTGAAGAGTTGCGATTTTGCCTCTTTCAAATGGCGCAAGGGGTCGAGTGCACCGAATACCCAATGAGACGTTTACTCGGAGGCACGTGAAGGGTGTAGTTAAGGCCAAAGGTGGTTCTCAGATTTTTAGCGGTGTTCTTCGTACCGCGACATGGGTCTACTCATTCAGGGTATAGTGAGCATCAACCAGGCTGTCTACATCTATATGGATACTCTGGAAAATCACATCACAAGTGCCTGGCAGAGGGTTCACCGAACCACCTTCACAATTCTCTATTATTCCAATCTCGTATAGCGCCCGGAATGAATGAACACCTGTATCTTTCCGTATGAGTTCTGATTTACCTTATTTTATCTCGGTGATCGTTCCTCCCTATGTAGGCCGGTGTCAACAAAATATTTTCTCATTCGGAGGAGAAAGTTGGTGATTGGAATTTCGTGAGAAGATTCCAGCGCAACGAAAAACGCCTTTCTTTTGATGATGTCCAGCCCAAATCCTGTATCATTTCTGTGACACTCTCTCCCATATTTCGCGATAATACAAAACGTGCTGCCTGTTTTTGAACTTTTTCGATGTACTCCGTCAGTCCTATCTGGTAAGGATCCCACGCCACGCAGCAGTATTCTAAAAGAGGACGGACAAGCGTAGTGTAGGCAGTCTCCTTATCAGGTCTGTTACATTTTCTAAGTGTCCTGCCACTTCTCCACAACTTTTCTATGTGTTCCTTCCAATTTAAGTTGTTCGTAACTGTAACAGCTATGGATTTAGTTGAATTTACAGCTTTTAGACTAGACTGATTTATCGTGTAACCGAAGCTTGAGTTCGTCTTAGCACTCATTTGGATGACCTCACACTTTTCGTTATTTAGGGTCAACTGTCACTTTTCGTACCATTCTGAAATCTTTTCTAAATCGTTTTGCAGATTGTTTTGATCTTCCGATGACAGAAAAGGGTCTATAACACCACCTTGGGGGACGCCAGAAGTCACTACTGTTTTACTCGATGACATTCTGTCAATTATTACGAACTGTGACCTCTGACAGGAAATCACAAATCCACTCACATAACTGAGACAATATTCCATAAACACGCAATTTCACTACTAGCCGCTTTTGTAGTACAGTGTCAAAAACCTTCAGGAAATCCAAAAATACGGAATCGATCTGAAATCTCTTGTCAATAGCACCCAACACTGCATGTGAATAAAGAGCTAGTTGTGTTTCACAGGAAGGATGTTTTCTAAACCCATGTTGACCGTGTGTCACTAGAAATAACCAGAAACAAAATACTGACAAAATACTGACAAAAAATACTATCCATTACCTTAAGCTCAGCGGCATTAAAGAAGCCGCGGTTTTTTAAGAATTCACTGTGGTCTAGGGAAAATTACAAGTAAATTTGTCTAAAGTTTTGAGGGCACTACCAATATTACATCTGTTCTTCAGCTGTTTTCGAGACCGTTTGCCGCTTCAGTCGAAAGTTCTCCTGTGCATGTACAGACCGGACTAATCGTACTGTGATTTAATTCCAATAAAAAAAAAACTGTTTTACGTTAGAACTGTGCAGGAGTTCTACGTTGGTTTTCTCAGGACGAGTTTCCACATCTCCATTATGAGGTTGCAAAACTGCTACGTTATTTGGGTCAACACATGCGTGTGAAAGGCTTTTTGGAATGTGAAATTAAACAAGTTACGGTTGCGTGGCAACCTGAGTGCTATAATTTGCGAAGTTGTGTGCATCTGTCCTTAAGCCGATAGTTGATACCGGAAAACAAATTTATTATGTCTTCAGAGCTCCAAAAGTAATTGAATAGTGCTGAAAATTTGTTTTGTTTGTTATCAGTGTCGTTCAGAAATATGAAATACGAAACCAAGCTGCATGCAATGGGACTGCATTGCCATCTAAATGCGATACGTTCGCAGTTTTCCCCTCTTCTCCATGCTATCGCTCAGGCAGCATGGCACAGTAGTGGGGGAAGCGTGCAGCCAGATGAGAGAGCCCCACACGCATGTGAGAGCACTGCGCACATGGGTAATTCTCTGCTGTCCCTGATCTATAGGATCATATCGTCAATGAGCAGTTTCATCTGGATATGGCATACCTCAAGAAATTTGAGGGCTCTCTTCTTCACCAAATGAAGAGACGCTGCGACAGTGTAGTGGTATGATCTCTCCTGGGAGGGACTAATTTTTTGTACAGTATGGTTACACGAACCTCATTCAAATGTCAAACGCCATCCCAGGAAAATAATTAGGCATTGAACCGTGGCGGCTTCCGTGAGGTCGCGCACGTGATCCTACTGGCACCACTTGTACACGTGTTCCTTCGACTCTAGTCCCCGTCATATCGTCTTTGCAGGGTTATATGTTCAATCTGGGGTATGTGGTGGCGATTGGTATGTCGGACACGGAGCTAGGCAGGTGTGCCTGAGTACTCGCGTGCAGGCGATTGCAGCCAGTTAACACCGTAGACCGTTGGGTTGTGGGGGCCCACGTTTTCCTGCAGCGTTGACAGTTGCTATCGGCGAGTCGAGTGAACAAGGAGCGGCTCTCGTCGCGTGAAACCTGGTTACGACGTGCACCGGTCAACTGCGGTGTCCTAAATAAGCCGAAATGTATTGAACAACTGCTCAGCAACCGCAAGGAGCAGGGCAGTACTATCCGGTGCCTGCTGGAGTCCTGAAGCTACTGGCCTCCTTAGCACTTATTTGAAATTATCTATGAAGACTATTCAACTGTACTTAAAGACAGTTAATTCTGTCCGTTGTGCGCAGGCCAGGAATTCAATGTCTTTACACCTTTCGTTTGGGTCTGTATGTCTCGATCTGGAGGTTTCTGTAAGAGCCAAGCAAGTATTTTGCAATGTTAATCTTGTACTTGAAATCATGATTTATTATTATTATTACTGAGTATTTGACACTACTGATGGTAATTTTTATTTATTGTAGACCTCACAGGCATTTCTGGGGCGAATGATTGGATTTGGCCTGTAACTAAAGTTGTATGTGCTCAGCCTAAAGGTACGCACGTGTGGGTCCTGTGTGCGTGCGTGCTTGATTTGCACATTCTCTTAGTCCGTGTTGAGGAGCCCTTCAGGCTATAGGTGTAAAGTTATCCGGCTATCTGCCGCTTGCGTATCCCAATTAAAGAGTCTATTAGCCCCTCCGTGGCTCCAGTAAAGGTATATCTTGATTTTTTAAATCTTGTTTGAATTATTATTTAATTATGCTTTTAAAAGACCTTATACATTGTTTCCTGTTATTGCTGGGAACCTGAAGGGGAGGTTTACTATCTTTTGGTTAAAAAAAAACGTTTTTTTAAAATTACGTTTTTGGATCCATTAAAGTGTTAAGAATCCACCCCTGAAACGGTTTTTCCGAATACGGAACGGAAATGTTTGTTATTTGCGGTTGAACACAAAAATGCATCTGCCTGAAATCGACCTCTTTCACGCACCAGTTTTTTTCTTTCGGAGGTCGAGTTATTGTACTGGTGCTTGGGAGGAAACACACAACATTCAAATGAAAGTTTGAACGCGTGTGTTTGGAAGTTAGGCCCCAAGCACTTGCATTCTGGTGCGAAGACTGTGGAGATAGCGACTTTCCTGGCAGTGAGCAGCTTCAACCAAGGGTATTAAGCAATTATGTTGACCATGACAATGATGGACGTCACCCTGGGACTCTATTCCACGCAATTCGCCAAGCGTTCGGACGACCACCGGATTCAAGCAGCCGAAAACCGCTTGTCACAGACCGTATGAGCGGCTCTGGAGCAACGCAGGATGGCCCAGATCGAGCAAAACGCCCTCTATGAGGAAGAAGAAGGACTAGTTTACGGATCTGGAATAGCAGATTGAACGTACGTTGCATAATATTGCATTTATATGTAGTCAAAACGTCAAACGCGTTTTTCTCGAAATGACGTTTCTTTTTTTTTTATCGCACGGTATGGTAACTTCAAATATACTGAACCGATTGGCATGATTCTTTGTTTCCAACGAAGCTAACTAAATTGTCTAAGAGTTGTACCACTTTTATTCCGATCCATCAGCTATAAATATTTTTACTTGTCCGACGGAGTCGAAAAATCGACGAAAAAATACTATTTTTTGAAATGGCCTCCATTTCGTTTCCTATGGTCCAAATAATTTAAGCGAGGTACAATTCCTAAAGAATCTTATATACTTCGCTAACGTCAACTCAATTTTGATTTCAGACGAACCAGCTGACCTGTGACATACCGCGCCTGGAGGTCTACATTGAAATTTTGTTTCGTTCCGACGGCACTTCCACCTTTGCTCTTCGACATTTCCGGTCAAAAAAATTCCAGTTTGTCGATTAAATATCAATAAACATTATGACAAAATTTGACGTTGCTATCTACAACACATCCCGAGAAAACAATTCTCAAAGAACATGCTATTTTCGGGCCAAACTTGCAATGTAATCACCGGACCGCTCCCTAACGGAACTTTGCTATTTGTTTTTTGGTATATGTTGACAGCCTTTTATCGGCAGCGGTCGAGGCGTTGGTGTTCTGCTAGTCTGGGGCAGGGACGTGTTTTCTCCTGCTTTGGCGGCCTTTTGTCGTCACACGGGGCCTAAGTGTTGGCAGGTCACAGGCGATCTCCCGTTCCGGCCTCGAGCTGAGAAGTTTGTTGTTATTCCCCGCCACGGCGGGGATGTCACCGGATTAGGAAGTAATTGACTCAGTATTTGTGTTATTGTAAGGCCCTTGTGGGTGTACGGTGAAAGTGTGTGAGCAAACTAAGCTCTGAATTTCTCGATTTCTTTCAAAAAATTAAGGATACAATTGTCATTATCAATTTAATCGTGTTTCAGGGGTCTGGTAGTTTATTTAAGTACTTAATTTGATTTATGTGGAACAGGCGTGTGGCCAATCAGTGAAGTACTACTGTTGCTAAGATTTTACATGTGGGTAGCCTTTCGGCAGCTTGGCCGTATCTTGTCTACATGGGAGCTTAATGACCAGTGGGAATGTATGCAATTTCATTTTTTTTATTTAATGTTTGTTGAACGTATATTCAAGTCCCGTTGTGGGATCAGCCCCCAGTTGTGATCTAGTTGCGGGGACAGAGTGCCGCTGCAACTATATTTAATTTATTAACGTTTTGCTGTTGGTCCACCATTGCATTGCATAGTTAACATTTTCTTCGAGTACTATTTGTAATTTTTTGTGTCATGCAAGTGTCCTCATACACTGTGGATTTAATTTAAAAATCTTAATTATTTGTATGTATAAGGCAACTGTCAGTTGGGTCATGATAGAATTGTTATTAAAAAAGAATATTTGTTTGGGAATGATAAATGACGCGTCAGGTTGGGCCATCCTTCCTCGTGTTTTCCTTAAATTAATACCGATCCTTGTCCTGGGTCTCAGACATGTTAGATATAATGCTGTTAGACGGTCACTGTACAACTTTCAAGGGTCAAAATACACTGACAGGAAAAAAAAATCGCAACACCAACAAAAAATTGATGTAGAGTCATGAAATATCGGGAATACATTTATCTAGGTAACATACTGCAAGATAACAGGTTAATTTAAGGGTGAGACAAGCCGCTGCAAATGTGAAATGCTGGTGCAGTAACAACCGGTGTAACCGCCAGAATGTTGAAATCAAGCATGTAAAAGTGCATGTACTGTGTTGTACAGGTGCCGGATGTCAGATTGTGGGATGGTGTTACATACCTGTTGTACTTTTTCGGTCATTATAGGGACGGTTAATGCTGTTTGTGGATGACGCAGGAGATGTCGTCCGATGATGTCCCATATGTGCTCCATTGGAGGGAGATCTGGTGATTGAACAGTCGAAGGCAACATGTCGACATTCTGTAGAGGATGCTGGGTTACAACAGCGGTACGTGGGCGTGCATTGTCCTGTTGGAAAACTACTCCCTGACTGCTGTTCATGAATGACAGAACAACAGGTCGAATCACCGGATTGACGTACAAATTTGCGGTCAGGGTGCGTGGGACTACCACGAGAGTGCTCCTGCTGTCATAGGAAATCGAACGCCAGACTGTAACTCCAAGGGTAGGTCCTGTATGTAAGACGAAAACAGGTTGCTTGCAGGAACTCAGCTGGCCTCCTTCTGACCAATACACGGCCCTCATTGACACCGAGGTAGAACTAGCTTTCATCAGAAATACATTAATGCTCATAAATTAAGGATAATTGCAGAATGTGGTGCCACACAAAGTGGTACTACACAAAACTGGCACTAATAGTATAGGCACATAGGGAACACACACGTCACATATGTAAGTCCACAGTATTGGTGATAAGTTGAGAAAACCGTCCTGAAACACATGTGCTACAAAACGCCACTGTTTTCTGCGCATGTACCCCGACATCAATATGGGATATGATCACCATGCACACGTACACAGGCCGTACAACGGGTTGGCATACTCTGGATCAGGTGGTCGAGCAGCTGCTGGGGTATAACCTCCCATTATTGCACCAGTGCCTGTCAGAGCTCCTGAAGTGTCCTAAGGATTTGAAGAAGTGCAGCGATACGTCTACCAAGAGCATCCCAGATTTGCTCACTAGGGGATATCTTCTGTTTCAAGGTACTCCTCTACCACCATGGGAGCTCGGTGGGGCCATGCGTTATTATCCATCAGGATGAAGGTGGGACCCACTGCACCCCTGAAAAGGCGGACATACTGGTACAAAATGACGTCCCAGTACACCTGACCTGTTACAGTTTCTCTGTCAAAGACGTGCAGGGGTGTACTACGCCAATAATAATCCCACCCCACACCATCAAACCACGACCTCCATACAGGTCTGTTTCAAGGACATTAAGGGGTTGGTATCTGGTTCCTGATTCACGCCAGATGAAAACCCGGCAGGAATCACTGTTCAGACTATACCTGGACTCGTCTGTGAACATAATCTGGGACCACTGTTCCAATGACCATGTACTGTGTTCTTGACACCAGGCTTTACGGGCTCTCCTGTGACCAGGGGCTAGTGGAATGCACCTTATAGGTCTCCGGGCGAATAAACAATATCTGTTCAGTCGTGTGTAGACTGTGTGTCTGCGGTAAAGTCCCGAGCAAGGTTACCTGCAGTACTCCGTGGCCGTCTGAGGGCACTGATGGTGAGATATCGGTCTTCTTGTGGTGTTGTACACTGTGGACGTCCCGTACTGTCGCGCCTGGACATGTTTCCTGTCTGCTGGAATCGTCGCCATAATCTTGAGAGCACACTTCGTGGCACACGGAGGGCCCGTGCTACGACCTGCTGTGTCCGACCAGTCTCCCGCCGCCCTAGTATTCTGCCCCTCACAACGTCATCAATTTGCATTCTTTGAGCCATTTTCCAAACACAGTCACAATTAGCACGTCTGAAAACGTCTGCACACTACCTCGCTGCACCGTACTCTGACACGCACCAACACACCTCTGCGTATGAGGACTGCTGCCAGCGCCACAGTGCGACGACGGCAGGTCAAATGCACCGCATGGCCATACCCCGAGGTGATTTAACCCCGCAAACCGCCTAACAGAGCGTTGTTTCACCATGTATCAGCATTATTCTTAATTTATGAGTATGAGTGTATATACATGCCTACCAATATTCGTTTGTGCCGCAAATCTTTTTCTTGGTGTAGCGTTTTTTCCGTCATTGTATATAAAAGATAAAAGCGTTTTTTGAGCTGCAGCGTGGGAAGAGAGACCTGTTGGTATAATTATGGAGCTTTACGGTGTAACCTCCCCGCAAAAAATGTATATATGAAATTGTGAATGTGAGCCAAATGTAAACTCCCCACAAAATTAATAGTTAAATGAATTTTTCTTATATTGTAACCTCTGAACAAAATTGGCTCCCATTTATAGTCGCTGTGCAAAGAATGCATTCACACTTAATATTCCCACAAAATTCTGTCATACCTCGCCCATCGCTGGCAATGTATACATCTTACAACGGACAGTAGAGTAGATAAGCTCATCTGACCGTTGGTGACAGTTTTTGCGTATTTGAGACGTCGTGCTGTAGTGGCATGGAATGCGGGCTGCCGGAATGTTGGCCGGCAGTTTGTTGCGGCCCCCTCGTCTGACTGTAAGCGTTATTCCATGTCCCGCCACCTCGCATGGCGAATCCGGGAGCGCGGCTGTCATGTCGTCATTATAACTGCACGCAGCCCGCTCCGCCGTCCACCCTGCCAGTATCCTGACACCGGCAACGGCCCTTGTCAAATTCGCCCGTGCATTACGTTAAATCTCACATGAGACCACACACTTCTCTTTAGTTGCTTTTATTCGGGGAATGTTTGACATAGCCGGGTGAGGTAACTGGTAGGACGTTCGATCGATATATCTGTTCATTAAAAAAACTGCCACAAAAAATTTGGAGTGACAGACACAGACAGTAGAGGCAACATAGTTGAATCTGGTAGCGGCGAGCGAGAATGTACGTTACGATTCCAAATCTGGTGGAGATTTGTCTTATTGTGGGTTGTCCTTGTGTTCCACTGTCCTGATCCTGTGCATCGGGAACGAACACAACCATCGATGTGGGCGTATGTGTGCAGAAATGAAAGATGAAGATTGAAAGCAGCCTTTAGAATAACAACAATTATAACGCTGTTGAAGAAAGGCAAACGTTTGCTGACGGCATTTGTAAGATTTAGAAGAAACTTTTAACAGTTCTGACTATAATAAACTCTTAGGATTTCTGAATGTCCCAAGGACGAAATGTACAGAGGCAAAGACTGCCTACAACTTATACGGTTACCAGACTATGGTTACAAGAGCTGAAGGACATGAAATGAAGCAGTCATTGAGAAGAGAGTGAGAGTGTGTCGTAATCTATACCCGATATTATTAGATCTGTACATTGACATGCAGTGAAGGAAAACAAGCAGAGCTTTGGAACGGAATTAAAATTTAATGAGAAAAAATAAAAACTATGAGGTTTGTGAATGATACTGTAAATCTGTATGAGACGGAAAGAACTTGGAAGACCAGTTTAAGGAAATGGGCACGGTCTCGCAAAAAGGTTATAAGATAAAAATTAACATAGGTGAAACAAAGGTAAAGGAATGTAGTAGACTTAAATTAGGCGATGCTGAGAGAATCAGGTTAGGAGACAGGACACTAAAAGTAGTCCACCAGTTTTGCTAAGGCGCACCAACGCAACTGATGGAGGCCGGAGCAGAGACTATATAAAATGCAGGCTGGCAATGGCAAGAAAAGCATTTCTGAAAAAGAAAACTCGTTAACATCGAATATAAATTTAAATGTTAAAAGCTTGATTCTCATTTCAATTGAAAGAGAAGACACAGCTGTGATAAATTCCTTGAAGGATATGCTTTCTGCATCATCTATATCTACATATACATGGACACGCTGCAAGTAAAAATTTAAGTGCCTGGCAGAGAGTTCATCGAAGCACCTTCACAATAATTCTGTATTATTCCAATCTTGTATAGCACGCGGAAAAAACGAACATCTGTATCTTACGGTGCGAGCTCTCATTAACATTATATTATTATGGTGATAGTTTCTTCCTGTGTAGGTTGGCTTCAACAAAATGTTTTCGCATTCGGAGAAGAAAGTTGGTAATGGAAATTTCGCGAGAAGATTCCGCCGCAAAGAAAAACGCAAAGAAAAATGTCCACCCCAAATCCCCTAAGTGACACTCTCTCCCCTATTTCGCGATAATACAATACATGCTGCCCTTCTGTGAACTTTCTCAATGTACTCCGTCATTCCTATCTGGTAAGGATCCCACACTGCGCAGTAGTATTCTAAAAGAGAACGGACTAGCGTAGTGTAGGCAGTCTCTTGAGTAGGTCTGTTACATCTTCTAAGTGTCCCGACAATAAAACGCCGTCTTTGGTTAGCTTCCCCCACAATATTTTCTGTGTGTTCCTTCCAATTAAAGTTATCGTAACTGTAGTTACTAGGTATTTAATTGAATTTACGGCCATTAGATTTGACCGATTTATCGAATAGCCGAGGTTTAATGGATTCTTTTTAGAACTCATGTAGATGTCCTCACTCTTTTCGTTATTTAGGGTCAATTGACAATTTTCTCATCATACAAATATCTTTTCTAAATCGTTTAGCAATTCTTTTGATCTTCTGATCACTTTACTAGTCGATAAACGACAGCGTCATCTGCAAGCAACTTATGATGGCTGCTCAGATAGCCTCCCAAAGCGTTTTTATAGATAAGGAACACCAAAGGCCCTATAACACTACCTTGGGAAACGCCAGAAGTCCGCTTTACTCGATGACTTTCCGTCAAGTACTACGAACTGTGACCTATCTGACAATAAACAACGAACCCAGTCACATAACTGAGACGATATTCCATACACACGTAATTTCACTACAAGCCGCTCGTGTGGCACAGTGTCAGAAGCCTTCCGGAAATCCAGAAATACGGAATCGATCTGAAATTCCTTGTCAATAGCACTCAACACTTCATGCGAATAAAAAGCTAGTTGTGTTTCACAAGAGCGATGTTTTCTAAATCCGTGTTGACTGTATGTCAATAAACTTTTTCCTTCGAGGTAATTCATAATGTTCGAACACAACGTATGTTCCAAAATCCTGTTGCATATCGAGATTAATGATATGCGTCTGTAATTCAGTGGATTACCTCTACTACGTTTCTTGAATATTGGTGTGACCTGTGTAATTTTCCAATCTTTGGGTACGGACCTTTCGTCGAGCGAACGGTTGTATATGATTTTTAAGTAAGGAGCTATATCAGCATACTCTGAAAGGAATCTAACTGGTGTACAATCTGGACCGGAAGACTTGCGTTTATTAAGTGATTTAAGTTGATTCACTACTCCGAGGATATCTACTTCTACATTACTCAAGTTCGCAGTTCTTCTTGTTCGAATTCCGCAATATTTTCGTCGTCTAATTTGGTGAAGGAATTTAGGAAGAGTATGTTTAGTAACTCTGTTTTGGTAGCATTGTCGTCAGTAGTATTTCCATTGCTATCGCGCAGAGAAGGCATTGATTGTTTCTTGCCGCTATCATACTTCACATACGACCAGAACCTCTTTGGATATTCTCCCAGGTTTCGAGACAAAATTTCGTTGTGGAAACTATTATATGCGTCTCGCACTGAAGTCCAGGCTAACATTCGAGCTTCTGTATAAGATTTCCATTCTTGGAGGTTTTGCAACCTTTTAAATTTGGCACATTCAGTTTTCTTCTTTCTGCTACAGAGTTCTGATCCGGTTTGCTTACGAAGGAGGATTAACTCTGTCATTTGTTAATTTATGTGGTATAAATCTCTCAATTGCTGCCGATACTATTTCTTTGAATTTACTTCACATCTGGTCTACACTTACATTGTTAACTCGGAAAGAGTGGAGATTGTCTCTCAGGAAGAAGTCAATTGAATTGTTATCTGCTTTTTCGTGTAGGTATATTTGTCGTTTATGTTTGGAGGATTTGGAGGTTACAATATTCAACCTCGCTACGACGACTCTGTATTCACTAATCCTTGTATTCTTTTTGATGCTCGTTGAGGGGTCAATCTTGGTGCGAGCAGTAACTGGGCTGACCACAAGGCGAGGATCGATCGGAGGACTCTGATGTGCTGGTCGTCCGTTTGTTCCCCACGGCCTACCTACAACAGTGGTGCCTATCGTCTGCAGCTTCAGGCTGTGCAACCGCAGCCATCATAGCACAAGCAAACTGTGACCAACTCGGCTCACATCCGCATACAACCATCACAGTAACTATCCATACTAAAGACCGTGGGAAACTACACTACAGAGTCAACCGACTATCGACACATGCTGTGAAACTCAGCTGTAGACGCTGATGAGAATTCAAAAACTGTACCTAATAAATTAGGTTAAGGCGTAGAAATTCAAAAACCGAACTACCGAATTAATATCTAACAGACACAGTTCTCATGTTTCCGTTTCCGCCAGAAACTAACAGATTTTGTGACATATTACAAGTTCCTAATCAGGGGCCAATATTTTAGTCTCACCTGACTGCTTCGGTAGTTCGGTTTTTGAATTTCTACGTATTAATGTAATTTATTATACACAGTTCTTGCGTTCTCGTCAGGGCCTACAGCAGAGTTTTACAGCACGTGTCGATAGACCGTTGTCTGGGCAGTGTAGTTTTCCTCTGTCTTTAGTACATGTAGGGACAGTGATTGTTGTGTGCGGATGCGAACCGAGTTGGTGACACTTTGCTTGAAGCTGCAGTGGATGGGAACCACTGTTGTGGGCCGGCAATGGGGATCCAACAGACGTCCAATTCATCAGAGTCCTCCGATCGATCCTCGCCGGTGGCCAGCCCAGTTAGTACTCGTACCGAGATTCACCCTTCAACCGTGGTCGAGTGGGAAGTAGCCTTGGGGCGTGGCAGACGGCGAAAGACCTCCTAGGGGGTCGCACATAAGGCTTCCCGGGTTAGTCTGACAAACAGGCTGACACTGTCACTCAGCCAGATGCAGTCGCCTGTCCTGTTTCAGAGGAAACCTCTGAGCCTGCAAGGTCCGGCAATCACATAGGATGGGATTATTGGTAGTTGGGAGTTCCCTTTGGGAACATGGCCAATAAGGGGAAGAAGGCCAACGTGCACTCCGTGTCCTTACCGGAAGAACTCATTCCAGATGTGGAATGAGTCCTTTCAGATGTCATAAAGGGCACATGGTCCAGACAACTGCAGGCGGTGGCTCACGTTAGTAATAATGATGTTTGTCGCTTTGGACCGGAAGAGGTTCTCTTTGGTTAGAGCAACTAACAGAAGTGGTAAGGGCTGCCAGAGATGAAAGCTGAGCTGACCATTTGCAGCATAGTCGACAGGACCGACTGAGGAGCTCCGGTTCAGAGCCAAGTGGAGGGTCTTAATCAGAGGCACAGATGGTTCTGCGACCCAGCAGGCTGCAGATTCGTCGACTTGCGCCATAGGGTCGCTGAGTTTCGGATTCCGCTGAGTAGGTCAGGAGTCCACTGCACGCAGGAGGCGGCTACACGGGTAGCAGGGGCTGTGTGGCGTGTACCGGGCGGTTTTTTTTTTTGGTTAGAGAGTTTCAGAAAAACACAAAAACGGCTTCAGTCACGAAGGGTGCAATCAGAACACAGGAAGAACGTAGATACAGGAACTATCGGTATAACAGTTGTAAGTTGTTTTAGCTGTATTGGGAAAGTACCAGAGTTCGTAGCGCTAATAGAAAGCATTGAAGCTCTATTCGTTATGGTCACTGAAAGCTGGCTAAAGCCGAAGATAAGTCCAGCCTAAATTTTTGCGAATAACGTAATGGTGTTCCGAAAGGATAGGGTAAACACAGTTGTCGATGACGTGTTTGTTGCTGTTAAAATTAGTTTAGCTTGTCACGAAATTGAAGTACATAGTTCCCTTGAATTAGTATAGGTAGAAATCATTCTTGGCAACCGGAATAAAATAATAATAGGATCCTTCTACCGACCTCTCAATTCAGATAATACAATTGCTGAAAGCTTCAAAGAAAACTTGAGTTTGAATTCAAACAGGTACCCGATCCATACAGTTATAACTGGTGGTGACTGTAAGTTACCGTCGATATGTTGGCGAAAATGTATGTTTAATTTCGGAGGTACACATAAAACATCATCCGAAATTGTGCTAAACGCATTCTCTGAAAATTATTTCGTGCAGTTAGTTCAGGAACCTACGCCAGTAGCAAACGTTTATGAAAACATACTTGACCACTTAACAACAAATAATCCGGAGCTAATAACGAGCATCAAAAACGATACAGGGATTAGTGAACACAGGTCGTCGTAGCGAGATTGAATATTGTCACCCCAAATCCTCCAAACAAAAACGACAAATATACGTATTCAAAAAAGCAGATAACAATTCGCTTGATGCCTTCCTGAGAAACAATCACCACTCCTTCCGAATTAACAATGTAAGTGTAGACCGCATGTGGCTTAAATTCAAATAAATATGAGCTAATCCTCCTTGGTACACGAAAGGGGTCAGAACACTGTTGCAGAAACAACGAAAAAAAGTATGCCAAATTTAAACAGACGCAAAATCTCCAAGATTTGCAATCTTATAGAGAAGTTCGAATGTTAGCCCGGACACAATGCGAGACGTCTGTAATAGTTTCCACAACGTAAATTTGTCTCGAAACCTGGGAGAAAATCCAAAGAGATTCGGGTCGTATGTGAATTATGCTAGCGGCAAGACACAAACAATGCCTTCTCTGCGCGATAGCAATGGAAATACTACAGACGACAGTGCTGGCAAAGCAGAGTTATTAAACTTAGCCTTCCGAAATTCCTTTTCAAAGATGACGATGTAAATATTCGAATCAAGAACAGCTGCCGACTTGAGGAGCGTAGAAGTAGATATCCTCGGAGTAGTGAATCAACTTAAATCACTTAATAAACGCAAGTCTTCCGGTCCAGATTGTACACCAGTTAGATTCCTTTCAGAGTATGCTGATACAGTAGCTTCATACTTAGAAATCATATACAACCGTTCGCTCGACGAAAGATCCGAACCCAAAGACTGGAAAGTTACACATGTCACACCAATATTGAAGAAAGGTAGTAGAGGTAATCCACTTAATTACAGGCCTATATCATTAACTCAGATATGCAACATGATTTTGGAACATACGTTGTGTTCGAACATTATGAATTATCTCGAAGAAAACGGTTTATTGACACGCAGTCAACATGGGTTTAGAAAACATCGTTCTTGTGAAACACAGCTAGCTCTTTACTCGCACGAAGTGTTGAGTGCTATTGGCAACAGAATTCAAATCGATTCCGTATTTCTAGGTTTCCGGAAGGCTTCTGACACTGTACATCATAAGCGCCTTGTAGTGAATTTGTGTGCTTACGGAATATAATTTCAGTTATGTGACTGGGTTCGTCATTTATTGTCAGATAGGTCACAGTTCGTAGTACTTGACGGGAAGTCATCGAGTAAAACGGATTTATGGCGTTCCCCAAGGTTGTGTTATAGGTCATTTGCTGTTATCTATATAAACGCTTTGGGAGACAATCTGAGCAGCCATCGTAGGTTGTTTGCAGATGATGCTGTCATTTATCGACTAGTTAAGTCATCAGAATATCAAAACAAATAGCAAAATGGTTTACAAAAGACATCTGTATGGTGCGAAAATTGGGAATTAACCCTAAATAACAAAAAGTGTGAGAACATCCACATGTGTGCTAAAACGACTCCGTTAAACTACGGTTACACGATAAATCGGTCAAATCTAATGGCCGTAAATTCAATTAAATACCTAGGAACTACAATTACGAACAACTTAAATTGGAAGGAACACACAGAAAATGTTGTGGGGAAGGCTAATCAAAGACTGCGTTTTATTGTCGGGACACTTAGAAGATGCAACAGATATACTCAAGAGACTGCCTACACTAAGCTTGTCCGTCCTCTTACAATACTGCTGTGCGGTGTGGGATCCTTACCAGATAGGATTGACGGGGTACATCGAGAAAGTTCACAGAACGGCAGCATGTTTTGTATTATCGCGAAATGGTGGAGAGAGTGTCACTGAAATGGTACGGTATTTGTGGCATCATTAAAACAAAGTCGTTTTTCGTTGTGGCGGAATCTTCTCACGAAGTTCCTCCACCGAATACGAAAATATTGTGTTGACGCCGACCTACATAGGGAGAAACGAGCATCATAATAAAACAAGGGAAATCAGAGCACGCACAGAAATGGTATAGTTGTTCGTATTTCCGCGCGCTGTACGAGATTGTAATAATAGAGAATTATTATGAAAGGGGTTCGATGGACCGTCTGCAAGGTAGTTTTGTAATCTGTAGAGTATCCATGTATATGTAGATGTGGATGAAATTACCGAACATTTGTGTAAACTGAAACATATAGCTACAAACAACTGCTACAATGCAGATAAGGTGGAAAAAATGTATAGTATCAAATTACAAAAGCAACAATACAGAAAAAGAAATAGCATTAACAAGACAAGCAGAGCTAAAAAAAAAAAAGAATATTGTTTTACCTGGTACCGCATCAGACAAAATAACCGATAATTTTCGTAAAACTAATGTACATAACGGGTTCTTCACGAACAACAAACTAGGGTCGGAAGTCAGATACGCCCCCAGAACAAAACCGTTTAAACAATCAGGAATTTATAAAATCAGACGTGGTGAATGTGAAAATTTATATGTGGAGCAAACAGGTAGATTTATCTCCAGCAGATTCAGAGAGCACACAAACATAAGCGTGTATTGTAAATCTTCATTTAGTGCACCTCTGCGAAACCTTAATCTTAACACCAATAGCATCGATGAATGTTTAAAGGCACTACATAGTGTAGAGAAAGGCAGATTAATGGACGCTCTAGAAGAAATTGTAATTTAAGCGACTGCAAAGAACAGCCACAATACCTGCTTAATGAAAAAACAAACCTTAGAAATAAGAATATTTTCGGCTGTTTCACACAATCATTCTATTGCATTGTAAGTGCACACCTTTAGTTGTGTGACATATACAGTCCACTGAAAGTCACAGCACATAAAATGGAATACTGACTAGCATCGCTGCTTTCTTTTTCTCTGATGTGCAATAGTGCATGTGACGTTGTCATCTCTGCCAAACATAAACCTATATGTCAAAATCATTACACACAGCTTTACTTTGACAGTTGTCACAGTAGTCTCTGATCATGAGTTTCAGACCATTCCAGTTGATCAAAACTGGCTGTACCTGCTGTTAATCCCATTATAAATATTAATCATTACGTTGTGTTCTGTCTTGCACCTGCATGAAAATGGCTTAATGCCAAAACCGAAATCATACACTACTGGTCATTATAATTGCTACACCAAGAAAAAATGCAGATGATAAACGGGTATTCATTGGACAAATATATTATACTAGAACTGACATGTCATTACATTTTCACGCAATTTGGGTGCATAGATCCTGAGAAATCAGTACCCAGAACAACCACCTCTGCCCGTAATAACGGCCTTGATACGCCTGGGCATTGAGTCAAACAGAGCTTGGATGGCGTGTACAGGTACAGCTGCCCATGCAGCTTTAACAAGATACCACAGTTCATCAAGAGTAGTGACAGGCGTATAGTGACGAGCAAGTTGCTCGGCCACCATTGACCAGACGTTTTCAATTGGTGAGAGATCTGGCGAATGTGCTGGCCAGGGCAGCAATCGAACATTTTCTTTATCCAGAAAGGACCGTACAGGACCTGCAACGTGCGGTCGTGCATTAACCTGCTGAAATGTAGGGTTTCGCAGGGATCGAATGAAGGGTAGAGCTACGGGTCGCAACACATCTGAAATGTAAAATCCACTGTTCAAAGTGCCTTCAATGCGAACAAGAGGTGACCGAGACGTGTAGCCAATAGCCAATGGCACCCCATACACATCACGCCGGGTGATACGCCAGTATGGCGATGACGAATACACGCTTCCAATGTGCGTTCACCGCGATGTCGTCAAACGCGGATGCGACCATCATGATGCTGTAAACAGAACCTGGATTCATCCGAAAAAATGACGTTTTGCCATTCGTGCACCCAGGTTCGTCGTTGAGTACACCATCGCAGGCGCTCCTGTCTGCGATGCAGCGTCAAGGGTAAGCGCAGCCATGGTCTCCGAGCTGGTAGTCCATGCTGCTGCAAACGTCGTTGAACTGTTCGTGCAGATGGTTGTTGTCTTGCAAACGTGCCCATCTGTTGACTCTGGGATCAAGACTTGGCTGCACGATCCGTTACAGCCATGTTGATAAGATGCCTGTCATCTCGACTGCTAGTGACACGAGGCCGTTGGGATCCAGCACGGCGTTCCGTATGACCCTTCTGAACCCAACGATTGCATATCCTGGTAACAGTCATTGGATCTCGACCAACGCGAGCAGCAATGCCGCGATACCATAAACCGCAATCACGATAGGCTACAATCCAACCTTTATCAAAGTAGGAAACGTGATGGTACGCATTTCTCCTCCTTACACGAGGCATCACAACAAAGTTTCACCAGGCAACGCCAGTCAACTGCTGTTTGTGTATGAGATATCGGTTGGAAACGTTTCTCACGTCAGCACGTTGTAGCTGTCGTCACCGGCGCCAACCTTGTGTGAATGCTCTGAAAAGCTAATCATTAGCATATCACAGCATCTTCTTCCTGTCGGTTAAATTTCGCGTCTGTAGCACGTCATGTTCATGGTGTAGCAATTTTAATGGCCAGTAGTGTATGTTGGCGGCAGTAAAATCGCTTTGGAATCAGCCTCAAATGCCGGTTCTCTAAATTATATCAATGTGTTCCTCGAGAAGAACGTCACCTTCCTTGCAGTGATTCCCATTTGAATTCCAGAAAGATCTCTGTAATACTCGCATGTTGTTCACACGTACCAGTAACAAATCTATCAGCACGGTTCTGAATTACTTCCTTTAATCAGACCTGGTGCGGGCCTCAGTCATTCGTGCGGTATTCAACAATGGGTAGCACTATTGTCCTGTATGTGCTCTCCTTTACATATGAAGCACACTGTCCTAAAATTCTCCCAATAAACCGAAGTCGACCGTTCGGCTTCACTATTACAGTCCTTACATGCTCATTCTATTTCAGATTGCTTTGCAACGTTCGCCTAGTACATGAAGTGACTGTGTCGAGCAGCACACTACTAATACTGTAACCGTACATTATGGGTTTGTTTTTCCTACTCAACTATATTCAAAATGGTTCAAATGGCTCTGAGCACTATGGGACTTAACAGCTATGGTCATCAGTCCCCTAGAACTTAGAACTACTTAAACCTAACTAACCTAAGGACATTACACAACACCCAGGCATCACGAGGCAGAGAAAATCCCTGACCCCGCCGGGAATCGAACCCGGGAACCCGGGCGTGGGGTTTTCTACATCTATAGCCAACTACCATTCATGACACCAACAACAAGTTTTAAGTCATCTTGTATCCTCCTACAGTCACTCAAGAAGACACCTTTCCATACACCACAGCATTATCAGTGAATAGCCAAAGTCTGCTGCTTACCGTGTCCGCCAGATTGTTTACGTATTTAGAAAATAACAGTGATCCTATCAGACTTCCCTGGGATGCTCCCGACGACGCCCTTGTCTCCGATGAGACGACTACTTAATCAGCTGGCTGGCCACCTTCGGCTGGTGCCAGTACAACACCTGGGGGCGTAGTAAACGACTTATTAATTTCTGAGCTGTTTTTTTAGGCTGGGGCCAGCGAGTCTGCAACAGACGCGTCTCTGCAGCCCTGCAGTTAATTAGTGGCTGAGCATGCCACCTGGAACGAACACTGACAAAATCCTGTAGGGCTTGAAATGTGACAGTGCCGCGTACTGGATTTGCTGAATACTTGAATCTCCATTATCCACAACAAAGAACATGGGTCCACCTTGATGGGAGGGGCACGCAAGTTGTGTGTGAAATTCGGCCATCTGAACATTACTTCATACGAACGGAAACTATTATTTCAACAAGACCTGACAGCTTATTCCTTGATCTGTTAAGAGGAGTATCACACTGTCAATCTAAATTATATTCAGAGGAGATGATTACAAGGGTGGCTGCAATTTTTTCTGCTCTGTTCACACGGAAATTGCTTATGGAAACGAATCTTAACTGATTCTGAATCATGGCAGGTGGATGTCTCATTCAAAGTGCAATTAGTGAGACATAGGCGAGCATTTTCCATTGTTCCTTTTATTAATGTTTCTCTTTGTTGTCTGTTGTCAGGTTGAATTTTCACGTTAGATCAGGAAGGAATTGAGGAGCGCAGACCCAGATTATCATTTACTGAATATGTAAACCTAAAGAAACAATGGAACACTTCTTTCCGAGTGGTTGGATGTATTTGCAAACGTTTATCAAGAGGGAAAAATCAATAGGCAATTTAGAAAAACAAAAAGATATGGGAGGGATGTGACATATCTCTCAAGGTGAACACAAAAGCCTAAGTAATTTCTTCCTGTAGTACGCCAAGAGTTCATTGTCAGTAAACAGACATTTATTTTGAATAAAGTATCTTGAGTGTGCTTCTTTGATAAAGTACATGAGCGGATAAGAATTTCTGTGACTGTAAATCGCCTACTGCATCGGCTGTGTTCTGACATGTTGCTCCCTCCCTGTTGGCAGTCCTGTATTTAACCACAAAATTGCATGTTGAACGATTTCCCTTTGTTTGAATTACTGCGGGGACTTTCTGTAAGGACGACATTTTATGTTTTCTTTTTTCAGTAGTATGTTTACGTACTGATGACATTTATCTTAGCTACGACCCACCGAGGAGCACAATTACTGGCTCGATCAGGCTATGGTAACAGGAACCTCATGAACGTGGTTGGTGATCTAAGATCTTTAAGTTCAGCCAAAACAGTTGCTGAACAGCGACAACAGTTTCCACCGCAAAGAGCTTGCTGGTCACTGGCGTATGGAGCACTACTACTCTAAAATGTCTTGGTGACTTCACTTACAGCAGTCAGACCAAGTACTGTCTCACACTAACGTCTTGGAAGACAGAGCATCGTGCTGGACTGGCACGGCTCATGCTTCACTCATGACTAATTTAAATTCGTCACAAGCTGAGTTCTATTCCTGTCACTTTATAAATATTTAACGCTAGTAATAAGTAATTTCAGTGACAGCCAGGCTTAAGTTCGCCTACTTTTGTATTAACTCCTTCGTTTTCTGGTGGCAATTTTGCATGTAATATTTTCTGCAGTTTACCTGGGGCCGTGACGAACCAGGCTAAACCTACAGGCACATGGTAATGACTCAGTCCTGTGAAAATTTTCCCCTCCTCTCTCCCCCCCCTCTTCTGGGAGTTTCGGCTCGCCCTTCGTTGTTGAAAGTGGAGGAGGTGGGGGGGGGGGGGGGATGGTGGATCTACATGTCCACTCGCGGAAAGTACAGTGTTATAGCCGAAGCAGTGTATAGTTCAGATGCCTGAGAGACGTTTTCCGGCAATTTTTACCCATAATGCACTCTGCACAATTTGGGTTTGGGCCTCTACCGAAAGAAATCATAAAACGTGCCATGAAGAGCACCTAAATTTATGCAGAATCTTGATTCTGTACAAGTTGTACTACCCTGTCAAAACAGATTTCAAAAGAACTTTGTTTTTCGCCGGCAGGTCACCCTCCTAGAACGCTGCCGAGGGGAAAGTTAGTCTCAGATCTCTGTGTCCCTTGACGAGCGATACAGCTGCATTGTGCTCAGCAATTCTTTTCTGTCTCTGTAAAACCAATGGGCTAACATTCTGATAACACTAAACGTGAGATGAACACCGTATACATTTACATCTACATCTACATCTACTCCGCAAGCCACCTAACGTTGTGTGACGGAGGGCAATTTACGTGCCACTGTCATTACCTCCCTTTCCTGTTCCACTCGCGTATGGTTCGCGGGAAGAACGACTGCTGGAAAGCCTCCGTGCGCGCTCGAATCTCTGATTTTACACTCGTCATCTCGGGAGGTATAAGTAGGGGGAAGCAATATATTCGATACCTCATCCAGAAACGCACCCTCTCGAAACATGGACAGCAAGCTACACCGCGATGCGGAGCGCCTCTCTTGCAGAGCCTGCCACTTGAGTTTGCTAAACGTCTCCGTAACGCTATCACGCTTACCAAATAACCCTGTGACGAAACGCGCCGCTCTTCCTTGGATCCTCTCTATCTCCTCCGTTAACCCGACCTGGTACAGATCCCACACTGATGAGCAATACTCAAGTATAGGTCGAACGAGTGTTTTGTAAGCCACCTCTTTTGTTGATGTACTACATTTTCTAAGGACTCTCCCAATGAATCTCAACCTGGCACCCGCCTTACCAACAATTAATTTTATATGATCATTGCACTTCAAATCGTTCCGTACGCATACTCTCAGATATTTTACAGATGTAACTGCTACCAGTGTTTGTTCGGCTATCATATAATCCTACAATAAAGGATCCTTCATTCTATGTATTCGCAATACATTTCATTTGTCTATGTTAAGTGTCAGTTGCCACTCCCTGCACCAAGTGCCTAGCCGCTGCATATCTTCCGGCGTTTCGCTGCAATTTTCTAATGCTGCAACTTCTCTGTATATTACAGCATCATCCGCGAAAAGCCGCATGGAACTTAAGACACTATCTACTTGGTCATTTATATATATTATGAAAAGCAATGGTCCCATAACACTCCCCTGTGGCACGCCAGAGTTTACTTTAACGTCTGTAGACGTCTCTCCATTGAGAGCAACATGCTGTGTTCTGTTTGCTTAAAGCTCAATCCAGCCACACAGCTGGTCTGATATTCCGTAGGCTCTTACTTTGTTTGTCAGGTGACAGTGCGGAACTATATCGAACGCCTTCCGAAAGTCAAGGAAAATGGAATCTACCTGGGAGCCTGTATCTAATATTTTCTGGGCCACATGAACAAATAAAGCGAGTTGGGTCTCACACGATCGCTGTTTCCGGAATCCATGTTGATTCCTACAGAGTAGATTCTGGGTTTCCAGAAACGACATGATACGCGGGCAAAAAACATGTTCTAAAATTCTACAACAGATCGATGTCAGAGGTATAGGCCTATAGTTTTGTGCATCTACTCGACGACCCTTCTTGAAAACTGGAACTACCTGTGCTCTTTTCCAGTCGTTTGGAACCTTCCGTTCCTCTAGAGACTTGCGGTACACGCCTGTTAGAAGGGGGGCACGTTCTTTCGCGTACTCTGTGTAGAATCGAATTGGTATCCCGTCAGGTCCAGTGGACTTTCCTCTGTTGAGTGATTCCAGTTGCTTTTCTATTCCTTGGACACTTATTTCAATGTCAACAATTTTTTCGTTTGTGCGAGGATTTAGAGAAGGAACTGCAGTGCGGTCTTCTCTGTGAAACAGCTTTGAAAAAATGTGTTTAGTATTTCAGCTTTACACGTGTCATCCTCTGTTTCAGTGCCATTATCATCCAGAGTTTCTGGATATGCTGTTTCGATCCACTTACTGATTTAACGTAGGACCAGAACTTCCTAGGATTTTCTGTCAAGTCGGTACATAGACTTTTACTTTCGAATTCACTGAACGCTTCACGCATAGCCGTCCTTACGCTACATTTGACATAGTTTAGCTTCTGTTTGTGTGAGAGGTTTTGGCTGCGTTTAAATTTGCAGTGAAGCTCTCTTTGCTTTTGCAGTAGTTTCCTATTTTTGTTGTTGAACCACGGTGGATTTTTCCCGTTCCTCACAGTTTTACTCGGCACGTACCTGTGTATAACGCATTTAACGATTGCCTTGAACTTTTCCCATAAACACTGAATATTGTCAGTGTCGGAACAGAAATTTTCGTTTTGATCTGTTAGGTAGTCTGAAATCTGCCTCCTATTACTCTTACTAAACAGATAAACCTTCCTCCCGTTTTTTATATTCCTATTTACTTCCATATTCAGGGATACTGCAACGGCCTTATGATCACTGATTCCCTGTTCTGCGCTTACACAGTCGAAAAGTTCGGGTCTGTTTGTTATCAGTAGGTCCAAGATGTTATCTCCACGAGTCGGTTCTCTGTTTAATTGCTCGAGGTACTTTTTGGATAGTGCACTCAATATAATGTCACTCGATGCTCTGTCCCTACCACCCGTCCTAAACATCTGAGTGTCCCAGTCTATATCTGCTAAATTGAAATCTCAACCTAAGACTATAACATGCCTAGGAAATTTATGTGAAATGTATTCCAGATTTTCTCTGTTGTTCTGCCACTAATGCTGCTGAGTCGGGAGGTCGGTAAAAGGAGCCAATTATTAACCTAGCACGGTTGTTGAGTATAACCTCCACCCATAATAATTCACAGGAACTATCCACTTCTATTTCACTACAGGATAAACTACAAGTAACAGCGGCAAACACGCCACCACCGGTTGCATGCAGTCTATCCTTTCTAAACACCGTCTGTGCCTTTGTAAAAATTTCGCCAGAATTTATCTCTGGCTTCAGCCGGCTTTACGTACCTATAACGATTTCATATTCGGTGCTTTCTATCAGCGCTTGAAGTTCCGGTACTTTACCTACGCAGTTTCGACAGTTTACAATTACAATACCGATTGCTGCTTGGTCCCCGCATGTCTTGACTTTGCCCCGCACCCTTTGAGGCTGTTGCCCTTTCTGTACTTGCCCGAGGCCATCTAACCTAAAAAACCGCCCAGTCCACGCCACACAACCCCTGATGCCCGTGTAGCCGCCTGCTGTGTGTAGTTGACTCTTAACCGAGCCAGCGGAACCCGAAGCCCCACCACCCTATGGCGCAAGTCGAGGAATCTGCAGCCCACACGGTCGCAGAACCGTCTCAGCCTCTGATTCAGACCCTCCACTCGGCTCTGTACCAAAGGTCCGCAGTCAGTCCTGTTGACGATGCTGCAGATGGTGAGCTCTGATTCATCCCGCTAGCGAGACTGGCAGTCTTCACCAAATCAGATAGCCACCGGAAGCCAGAGAGGATTTCCTCTGATACATAGCGACACACATCATTGGTGCCGACATAAACGACCACCTGCAAATGGGTGCACCCTGTACCCTTCATGGCATCCGGAAGGACCCTTTTCACATCTGGAATGACTCCCCCCGGTATGCACACGGAGTGCACATTGGTTTTCTTCCCCTCCTTTGCAGCCATATCCATAAGGGGCCCCATTATGCACCTAACGTTGGAGCTCCCAACTACCAGTAAGCCCACCCTCTGCGACTGCCCAGATCTTGCAGACTGAGGGGCAACCTCTGGAACAGGACAAGCAGCCATGTCCGGCCGAAGATCGGTATCAGACGGCGACAGAACCTGAAACCGGTTCGTCAGACAAACTGGAGAGTCCTTCCTTTGAGCCTCCGGAATGTCTTTCGCCCCCTGCCACGCCTTGAGACGATCTCCCACTCTACCACAGGTGAGGAGTCAGCCTCAATGTGGGCAGTACCCCAGGCAGCCACAGCCGTAGTCCGATCAGGTGATGCGTGGGACGAGATGGCCGTTCCCGACAAACCCACGTCCGGACCCCCACAGTGATGCCCATTGGCAACAGCCTCAAGCTGTGTGACCGAAGCCAACACTGCCTGAAGCTGGGAGCGAAGGGATGCCAACTCAGCCTGCATCCAAACACAGCAGTCGCAGTCCCTATCCATGCTAAATACTGTTGTGCAAAGAACGTCTGAACTAATATACAGAGAACACAAACAATTCGACACAAAATTGAAATGGTTATTAAAGTACAAACTGTTACTTGCACACTGCTCGGCGGCAGAAGGCTAACTGTACTGTCAGTAATGTACAAAGAATATCTGAAAGAAATAAACAAATGACAATACAAGACTGCTTAGTAAATGCAGTAATGCTGCTACTTGCGCACTGCTGACACACTGCTCGGCGGTAGAAGGCTAACTATACTGTCAGTAATGTACAAAGACTATTTGAAAGAAAGAAACAAATGACAGACGACTACGCGACTTTACACGTCACAGATATTAAAATGCAAATCTGCCCCTGCTAATTGCGAAACTACACAATGATTTGACGGATTTAACTAAACAAGTGCACTAAGAACACTCAAATTTTCAACTTGACTACAACACTTATATGAACGCTAAATAAGTCACTTGCTGCTACTTGCGCACTGCTGACACCCTGCTCGGCGGCATAAGGTTATGACAGGGCTCCTCGTTGGTTAATCTTGAAAAAATAGCAGAGGAGGGAAGTCAGGACGCCACTTTCCGAGGAATTCGCACGTGGAGACAAGTGCATCGGCTGAAGTGAAAAACTTAACGGAGGAGTGGTAGTTTTACTCAGAACTGTTTAAGAGCTGGGTACATGGGAGTTAGATGACAGGTTAACGTTGCAAAGCTTTTGACAGGTGGGATGTTAGCTCTTTTCTCAACAACAATATCAGTGGTCAGCATTTCAAAGGAACTTTTTTCCCTGGTACATGGGAATTGTGGAGAGTGGAAGAGAGGGGAGACAACTTTGTTTTGGTAAGGAACATCTCGTCTGGGGATTCAAAGAGGAGAGAACTGAGGATTCTAAGGTGAAAGCTTTGTCTGGAGATCCTGAGGGAGGCACTTGGTCATCAGAGGGAGAAAATACGTAATTAGACCACAGATGGTGAGAAGGGAAGTTCCCACAGTCATCTGCTGTCATGCTGTAGGCTGCAGCAGATTATGTCGCTCAACGTTTTGCACTTCTGTATGGAGAAAACGGTGATAAATTCCAGCTTAGGCAAGCAGGGGGCCATCTGTCGGCGCATTGTAGAAGTCAGGTTCAGCGTCTCTTATAGTCTTCTAGTGTGACTGAGGCATTATTCATGACTCGATCAGTGACGTGACGTTACTCGAAAGTCATAGTTTTTCGTCACTCGTGAGCAATCGGGAATCGGTGTATACCTACCGCGGATATGTCTTTCCGTGTGAGATGGCGAGTTTTTTCCATTCACCTAACTTATTCAGTGCTTGACAGGTCATTTAAATAATAGATTTGAACTATTTCATGTTACTAGTTGTCAGTTTTCGTGTTCTTTTCATTTTCAAGATCGAAAAGATCCTGTGATTGATTCTTGTTCATGTATGTATTAGTAACGAACTTTATAATAATTAGGGATTAATTTGGACCAGTATTTCATAAACGCCGGTTGCGGTGGCCGAGCGGTTCTAGGCACTTCATCCGGGAACCGCGCGACCGCTACGGTCGTAGGTTCGAATCCTGCCTCGGGCATGGATGTGTGTGATATCCTTAGGTTAGTTAGGTTTAAGTAGTTCTAAGTTCTAGGGGACTGATGACCTTAGAAGTTAAGTCCCATGGTGCTCAGAGCCATTTGAACCATTTGAACTCATCTCTATTTCATAGTTAGACGATCCCCCTGTTTGTTATCTTTTTCAAGATGCAACATCCATGTGCCATGTTTGTTAGGGCCAGCGCTTCCTATTATTAATCTGTTGCAAAACAGTTCTACTAAAGCATATAAGCCCTTGAGGAACTATCTGCCGGTCAGCACAACTGATGCTTATCATTCTGATACAAACAGGGGCATGTCGAAAGCTTAGTTGACCCCTCACAGAGAGGAGTAGGCCAGCTGGTCAGTAATGTGCGGAACTCTTGCCCAGAAACCTCGAACTTGTTCCATGCGTGCAGTGAGACAGCTTGTCTACTGACGGAAAGTCACGCAGCGCGTGCATGACTCACACCAGTGATCTCAGTGGGTCTTGCATCAGCAGCTGACCTTCTGTGGTTGGCTTCTAGGGAATCTGCCGAGCTATAAATGTCAAATGTTCTTTTTTTCCCTGATAGCGCATTATGAATGTGCTATATAAACTAACTGGGACTTCCTTCTTAGCTTTGAATCCAACATCTTCAAATTCCTCTGCAAATTATCGAAGTGGCGTCATACAGAAAGAATTGCACTAGACATCCAAACTACTTAAGGCATGATCTCCTAGCCAATAATGCCACACCATCATTTCCGTCATTTAATCGAAAATGTCGACAGGCTATGTGTATTTTGTTAAGTGTGCATTCTGTTCTAATCTGCTGTTTTTTTCAAGGTATAAAAAACAAATTAATTACTTGGCATAAAAGGAGAGTTATTGTTACATATAGTGTAAAAGAAAAGGGGCTTTAAAACGTTGGAATGATATAGAAATTTAATGAGAACTTACAGAATCGGTAGATGTGGCATCAAATCTTGATTCACGTAGTGGATCAGTACCCCATTCCGCCATCAGGAGCGCCAGCGTAGTGAACAGTTAAAATGGTTTCTTTCACTGGTGCGTAGCTCGATCGCTGGGCGTTTTGGTTTCATGAAACACATTCTGCAAAGACTGTTTGACCTAAAATTCGCACCGAAAACGCTAAAGAACCTCCAAGCATGACTAAAATTTAGCCGACCTGAAAAATCGAATCTACGCTGCCGTTGCGCAAGCTAAGCTCGGTTTGCTGCAATGAGTGTGGAAAGAATATGATTACCCGTGGAATGTTTGCCGCATTACAAATGGTAGTCACTTCGAACCAAACCGACACTTGACACTTTAATGTGAAACTTAAGGTTGTTTGGTACGAAATGAGATATCTAGTGATTTTGTAAGTTATTTTAATAAATCTCTGTATCACTCCGAAGTTGTAATCTCGGTAAGAATTTACGGAAACATAGTGCTAAGCGCTGTAGCAGATTTCAATACATCTCTTTTCAAGAACAGCTATCGTTACAGAAGTTCATAATCCAATGTTCAGTATAAAACAATCAATTTCACAGAAAAATCTGGGCATTTTTTAGTCAACCTCTCACAGAATTCAATTATTACTTCCTTCGAATTCCTTTCATATCTTGAACTTATTTTTCACATACCTCTGAATAAAATAAAATCAGTTCTTCACGATTAATATTAGAAAGAATTGTCGAAATGTCACAACTTTTCGGAGCCTTTAATGTCCATTTTCACACATCTACCGGCGGCAATTTCTCAAGTAAACGGATACATTCTTTTTCTAGATAATCCTAAGGTAACATCTTTCTACACGCGTCGATAAAACTGCAAATCCCTTCTAGTTAGAATTTCTTAACTAAAGAGTATGCAATAGTACAAGACGAAGTTCTGCTGTGTCTATTTGGCCTTCTTTTGGCACTTATAGATAAACATTCCACTGCACATCTACATCTACGTTTACATGGCGGTCCATTGATCGTGACCGGGACAAATATCTCACGAAATAAGCGCCAAACGAAAAAGCTACAAAGAACGAAACTTTTATAATTTGAAGGGGGAAACCAGATGGTGCTATGGTTTTTTAAAATAGGAACCCCCATTTTTTATTACATATTCGTGTAGTACGTAAAGAAATATGAATGTTTTTGTTGGATCACTTTTTTCGCTTTGCGATAGATGGCGCTGTAATAGTCACAAACATACGGCTCACAATTTTAGACGAACAGTTGGTAACAGGTAGGTTTTTTAAAATAAAATACAGAACGTAGGTACGTTTGACCATTTAATTTCGGTTGTTCCAATGCGATACATGTACCTTAGTGAACTTATCATTTCTGAGAACACATGCTGTTACAGCGTGACTACCTGTAATTACAACATTAATGCAATAAATGCTCAAAATGATGTCCGTCAACGTCAGTGCATTTGGCAATACGTGTAACGACATTCCTCTCAACAGCGAGTAGTTCGTCTTCCGTAATGTTTGCACATGCATGAGCAGCGCCTGTGTTGTTCGGACAAGGTGGAGATACAGAGAGACAGGAACTGTCGATGACGTGCCTCGCTCAGGCCACCCAAGGGCTACCACTGCAGTGGACGACCGCTAGCTACGGATTATTGCTCGAAGGAACCCTGACAGCAACGCCACAACGTTGAATAATGCTTTTCGTGCAGCCACAGAACGTCGTGTTACGACTCAAACTGCGCGCAATAGGCTGCACGATGCGCAACTTCACTCCCGACGTCCGTGGCGTGGTCCTTCTTTGCAACCACGACACCATGCAACAGATGGGCCCAACAACATGCCTAATGGACCGCTCAGGATTGGCATCACGTTCTCTTCATCGATGATTGTCGCACTGAACGCCCTAGACACATTATGTGGGGCCGACGTACGCCGCTGGTGGTCATGGAAGGCGCCATAACGGCTGTACGATACGTGAATGCCTTCCTCCGACCGATAGTGCAACCATATCGGCAGCATATTGGCAAGACTTTCGTCTTCATAGACGACAATTCGCGCCCCCATCGTGCACATCTTGTGAATGGCTTCTTTCAGGACAACGACATCGCTCGACTTAAGTGGTCAGCATGTTCTACAGACATGAACCATATCGAACATGCCTGGGATAGATTGAAAAGGGCTGTTTATGGACGACGTCACCCACCAACCACTCTGTGGGGTCTACGCCGAATCGCCGTTGTGTAGTGGGACAATCTGGACCAACAGTGCCTTGATGAACTTGTGGATAGTATGCCACGACGGATACAGGCATACAGCAATTCAAGAGGACCTGCTACTGGGTATTAGAGGTACCAGTGTGTACAGCAATCTGGACCACCACCTCTGAAGATCTCGCTGCATGGTGGTACAACACGCAATGTGTGGTTTTCATGAGCAATAAAAAGGGTGGAAATGATGTTTATGTTGAACTCTATTCCAATTTTTCTATACAGGTTCCGGTACTCTTGGAACCGAGGTGAAGCAAACTTTTTTTTGATGTGTGTCTATTATGAAAAGTAACACTCCCCTATGGCTGGCCCGGAATTACTTTTACGTCTGAAGACTGCTCCCCATTGGTTCAAAATGGTTCAAACAGCCCTGAGCACTGTGGAACTTAACATCTGAGGTCATCAGTCCCCTAGGACTTTGAACTACTTAAACATAACTAACCTAAGGACATCACACATATCCATGCCCGAGGCAGGATTCGAACCTGCGACCGTAGCAGTCGCGCGGTTCCGGACTTATGCGCCTAGAACCGCTCGGTCACAGAGTCTCCCCAATGGGAATGACCTGTTTTGCTCTGTTGGTTAGAAACTTCTCAATCCAATCACACAGTTAGTCTGTTATTCCATTCACTTGTATTTTGTCCACTTGCTGTAGTGCGGAACTGTAACGAGTGCCTTACGGAAGTCAAGGAACAATTCGTATTACTGGTCATGGGTATTTACTCGCCTTCTGGGTCTCGTGAACGAGTAGAGTGAGCTGTGTTTCCACACGATTGTTGCTTTTCGAACCTATGTCGATTCTTACAAAGGAGATATTCCATTTCCAGAAATATCATAATACGCGAGCGTAAAATGTGTTCCAAAATTCTACAGCAGACTGATGTCAGAGTTGTCTGTTTGACGATTATTCTTGGAAACGGGATTGACCTGTACTTTTTTCCAATCATGACGAACACTCCGACCCTTCACTGACGTAAGGTACGCTGTTGCTAGGAGAGACGCAAGTTATCTCGCATTCTCTATGTAGAATCGTTTTGGTAGCCCGTGAGGTCCAGTGGCCTTTCCTCTGTTGAGCGATCAGTTGCTTTTCTATCCGATCGTTACTTACTTCGATATCGGCCAGTTTTTCGTTCGTGCGTCCATTTAAAGGAGCGCGACACTTTTCTGTGAAATAGTTTTGGAAAAGTTCATTTAGCATTTCGACCTTTATATTGTCCTGCATTTAAATGCCATTAAGGTCACAGAGTGTCTGGACAGATGGCTTCGATCCATTTACTGATTTAACGAAAGACAGAAACTTCTTACCATTTTCTCTCAAGTCGGTAGACAGAACTTTACTTTCTAATTAGTTAAGCGCTTAACGCATGGCTCTCCTTGCATTAATTTTGGCTTCGTTTATTTTCTATTTGTCAGTGAGATTTTGGCTACGTTTAAATTTGTTGTACAGCTGTCATTGCTTTGATAGTAGCTTTGTAACACTGCTATGGAATTACGGCAGATTTGTTCTATCCCTCACAACTTTGCTTTGCGCTTAGCTGTCTAAAGCGTATTGTACAACGCTTTTGAACATTGTCCATTAGTACTCAATCTTGTTAGTGATAGAGATGAAATTTTCGTGCTGACCGCTCAGGTTATGTGTAATATAATCCTTGTCGCTCTTGCTAAGCACAGAGATCTTGTACCTTTCTTCGTATTTCTTTTTACAGCCACATTCGGAGACGCTGTAACGGCCTTATGATCCCTCTTCTACGCTGAGTCGAAAAGTTCGGATCTGTTTGTCACTAACACATTTAAGATATTATCTTCACGAGCCGTTTCTTTGATTAACTGCTGAAGGTAGTTTTTGGATATGGCATTTAGAACTGTTTCAGACGATTCCCCGTCGCTACTTCCCACCCTAATCATTTGAGTAATTATCAACTGAATAGCTGTCTCGCAGTTAAGTTTTTGTGTATCTTCATAGACGTCGAAATTTCTTTTCACGAGCCTGTTTCCCTAAAGTTTTGTACAGCCTGCCTGAGAGTGTGCCTGTATTCTTTTCTAAATACCTAAAAGATACAAGAAGATGTCATACAGTTTTAATGATAATCTCTAAAAGAAAATTATCGTAATGATGTTTTTTATTCGTTTGAAAGAACACGTCTGCAGTCATGGCATTTACTGAAACACCCGTGCCACAGTGCCGTGGTACGCCGCTGAAAGACCCAAAATAAAAAAAAAAACGTAAGTAATTGGCCCCTCGGAGTACGCGCGAGAGAGAGACACAAAGGTTTAATTATCATCTATGAATAATAAAATTACATAATTATTTTACATTTGTTTTAAGATGCATGGTGCTCTACTGCGCAATTATCTTTTGGCTGCTGTAGCGACTTGCTACAGCTCTGTGGTGCGCATTTATCATTGTGTGTGCCAGATCGATACACATGGTCCTGAAAAAAAGAAATGTAACATTTTTTTTTTCGAGGTGATAATTGAAGCTTTTTCACTATCTCTGATATGTGGCGTTCCTGCATACCAATGTAGTATGCCTTAATGGGAGAATCTCTCATACAGGAAAATCCCGCGCGTGCGAATGATGGTGCAGAGAGTGTTTGCACGGTGCATCGGTCCAACTCTGCTTGCATGGTGAAGGCGCCGTGGAGCGCTGCCAAGTGATAGACGACTTATTCAACACTGAAGGAGACAAGCGCAACTAGAATAGTTGAACAACCTTCCCCGAAAAAAACTAACGTTTCCAATAGTCCATTTAAACCGGAGTGGTAACCTTTTTGTTTGGAAGTCAGTTGTGACGATAAAGCCAAATGCCTAGTCTGCAGTTCAGTAATTACGTATGCAAGAAAATCGTCTATTCAAAGACACTACAAAAACTGCAATCAGAAGAGCACAGTGAAATCATATGGGACGCCAGAAGAATTAAGGAAGTTGAAAACTCTTACAGAAAAGAACCCTGTATCCACAAATGAGGTTTGTACCAGTATTTTAGCATGTTTATTTTGGTTGGAGGTACTGCGAAACGAACTGACATTTGTTCACATTCCTCTAAAATGTGCGTTCGTTTTCGTTTCAACTTGTGTTATTTCTAACGCATACTTGTTTCTCTAATTAAGACCAAAGAAAGTGAAGAGTGCCGCCAAAGGACTATTAGGACCATTTATAAAATTGATGGTGTTAGGACAGCACCAGCCACAAATTTACTTTGAGTTCCTTTATTCAAAAGAAACCATTACCGGTTTCGAATCGCTGTGATTCATCATCAGACGGTTTACACGCTTTCTTTCTGACATTTGGTGTGTTTTTATAGATTAATTGTCCTAAAATATAAATAAAACGTAATTACAAACACGCCACACAAAGATGGTTGCGTTACAGATTTTCGTTGCATGTGACTTACGTGAAACGTCGGTTTCGAGTGTTTGCTTTCATAACGTTCGCCCAATCGATGTAAATGCATTCCCACTGCATCCTCGTTGTTCCACACGTAATAGTTCTCACTGTACACTTTAGATTTGTCGCTGAGATCATTTCAACCACGCACCACATGTTTTGATACATACAAAGAGCTTACAAACATATGAGTATCACAGATGATATGATATATCGTAACATTTGACGATGATGTCCTATGTTTGGAAAGGATCATATATTCTTTTACAAAAGTGTAGTCCCTTTTACATTAGTACAGAGACATTGAATTATTATTATTATTATTTTATATATATATTGAAAACTGTATAGGTAAAAAAGTATATTATTTTATTACATTTGGCATCATGAGAATTATAGTAACATATAAATTTGCTACTTGATCTGCAGATAGGTGTATTAATATTATTTGCTTTGAAGGCTGGAAAGTAATTTTTGGAAATTTTTCAGCAAAGGGGTGTTAGCTAACTCTGTTTGTTCGTTAAGGATATAGTCTGGGGTGCTGTTTTTGTGTTATGTATTTCTAATTCTTCTAATATATTCATAGTGGCTCCTTTTTCTGTTAGATGCAAAAATTTTAAGTAGTCCTCAGTGTTTCCCACTCAATGGTTTTCTTCAGCAATATGGTCTGCAGATGCTGATTTGTTCAAGTTACCAAGTCTTAGACCATCAATATGCTCTTTGTATCTAATTTCAAAACTTCTGCCTGTCTGTCCAATGTAGAATTTTGGGCATGTATCACATTTGAGTTTGTATATTCCTGACTTACAGTAGGGACTCTTGGAGGTATTTCCATCATGGATTACTTTTTGTTGTAATTTATTATTTGCGGAAAAGCAGATTCTGATATTTTTCTTCTTTTTAAATAAGTTTGCTATTTGGTATGAAAGTGGGCCTATGTATGGGAGAGTAGCATATTTAGGTTTGGCTTCAGTGGCACACTGATTTGTCTTGAAGTGACTGCTGTGAAGTGGATCTGTGGTTTTTGTCTGCATTTTGTTGTGGAGTTTTTCTATTATTGTGGGTTTATATTCATTATTATGAGCAACTGTTTTAATTATATTTATTACATTTTGTTGGTCTGTGTCACTCATTGGTACTTTTTTAACTCGGTGTAGCATCGTTCTGAAATATGCCATTTTTTGTTGGTGGGGGTGGCAAGATGAGTTGCTAATACTGACATCTGTGGTGGTAGGTTTTCTGTAAATACTGAATTGATGTTTATTGTTACTATTACAAATTTTCAGGTCAACAAAGTTAATGCTTTTATTAGTTTCATGTTCAACTGGGAATTTAATATTTTTGTGCATTTTGCTAAGATCTACTGCTAATGTATCTATTTCATTGCTTGTACCATCAAAAAGCAGTATTGTATCATCAACATATCTTTTGTAGTATATTATTTTGTTTGAGATGTGCTGCTTGGTAGAGAAGAATTTTTGCTCTATATGGTTGATGTAAATGTCAGCCAATATCCCAGCTAAGCTACTTCCCATTGCCAAACCATCATGTTGTTGGTACAGTTTGTTGTTGAAGCTAAAGTAATTGTGCTCTAGAATAAGTGAAAGTATTTCTATGAGTTCACAGATCTCTGCAACACTAATTTTCTTATATTTAAGCAGATTGTTTCTTATAATGTTAATAGTCTCTTTGACAGGGATGTTCGTGTACAGGTTGACTATGTCTAGTGATGCTAATTTAGCTGTTGGTGGGATGTGGATGTTTTTAATTAAGCTTATGAGTTCATGTGTGTTATGTATGGTGTAGTTATTTTCAAATGTATAGTATTTGGTAATGAGGTCTTTTAATTTACGGCTTATGAAGTATGCAGGACTGTTTCTTGAATTAACAATGGGGCGAACGGGACAATTTTCTTCATGAAGCTTTGGCTGTGCACGCAGTTTTGGTGCCGAGGGATTCATTGTTATGCAGTTACGTATTTCATATTTGTGCAGTAAAAAGTTACAGTTTTGTAGTAGCTTTCGGAGTTTAGTTTGGAATTCGAAACCTGTAACGGTTTCCTTTGAATAAAGGAACTTAAAGTAAATTTGTGGCTGGTTGCTGTCCTAACACCATCAACATTTGTCTTCAAACAACAGCCAGGGTCTCCAACATGTCATCATATGACAAAATTGAATTTACACAGTTGCTCTACGTTTAGCGAGAGATGGGAAGCTGTTTAAGGAGGGGCGATTAATAAAGGATATTTTTTGGACGTAGTAGAGACAAGGAATCTTACATTAGCTCCCTCATACAGCTTAATACCATTTTTCAGTATGGCAATATCTCGGCAAATCAGCGACACTGCCAGGAAGTTACATGAACAATTGTCAGCCAAAATTGGGCTCCATGTCTCTTGAGGCCACGGATATTAGCGAAACGGCTCAGTAAGCAATTTTTTGCATGGCGTGGACGACTACTTACGTGTAACGGAAGAGCTGCTGGGTATGATTTTGGTGAAGAACACTGCTACAGGAACGGATATTTTGAAGTGTTCGAAATGGAAGCTGAAAAAATAGGACTGACTTGGGAAAAGCTGTTTTCCTTAAGCATAAACGGGGCGCCAGCAAATCATGGTAATGTAAGCAGGTTTATTGGCCTACTTCGAAAAATGCTTAACATACCGAATTTACCTTCCGTTCATTGTTTTGCGCACCAAGAGGCGCTTTGTGCAACAGTCATCAGTCTTCAAGACGTGATGAACTTAGTGGTAGGTATCGTGAACTGTATTCGTCCTCACGGGCTCACTCATCGTCAGTTCCAAGAATTTTTATTTTGTTTGAAGAGGAGTAGCCAGATATCTCCTATCATGGTAAGGCATTCTGGATGAACGGAGGAAAAGTGATTTCCCGAGTTTTAGACTACGCCACTTGGAGGACAAAGGACGTCTGGAGCACTTCTCCATGATCCTGGGTGGGTAGCAGATTTAGGATTTTTAGCCGAAATGACTTAAGTCTGAAACTGTAAAAAGAAAATAATCTCCTCAACGATATGCTCCACAAAATAAATGCTTTCCAACGTAAACTTCAGCTCTTCAAAAACGACCTTTCAGAGAGAAGTATGGAACACTTTGCTGACTTATGCATTGCGATAAATAAATTTCACCTTTAAGACAGCACCCGAATTTTTAAAACTGCTGTATTCAAAACAGTACTATGATTTCGTCTGACAGCGTCTGTACGGGAAGGCCCGCGTTTTGGTGCTACAATTCCTTGACTATGAGTTTAGCGACCGATTCCAGGTAATTTACCTGTATGTCACTAACAGCAAATTAAAGTTGATTTTGTTAAACGCACAAATGTACCATTACATTAAAAACAACTGTGCACAATACCTGTTTACTAAAACATTTCACCTTTTATTACTTTAAAGCCACTTTATACAGAACTTTCATTTATTATAATTTGGTTTCATTTGTTTTACATGAAATAATTGACTTGCAGCGAATACTTGATGGGTTTGTAAAGCCCTTTTGGATAGCAATTGAAAGTACACTTCTCGATTTACTTTGGAACTGATCGAGTTACAGACCGATGATCACCGAGAGGATTTATTTTACGAAACGAAGATTTGTCAGAATTCTATCAGAATTTGTCAAAGAAAGAATTTCCTGAGTTGCACAGAGAAGGTTATTTTTATGTTTGGATCCACATGTGTATGTGAAAGTTTTTTTCTCTGCTTTGTCCCGTACGGAAACTAGATTCAGTGCAATGATTTCTGATAGTAATTTAAAAAAAGAACTTCTAAGAATTGCTGTCAGCCAATGCATTGCTCCGGGTCTTAGTAGCACTATTGCAAATAAAAAAGTAGGAAAATGACAAAGAAACAATGGTTCAGATGGCTCTGAGCACTATGGGACTTAATATCTGAGGTCGTCAGTCCCCTAGAACTTAGAACTACTTAAACCTAACTAACCTAAGGACACCACACACATCCATGCCCGAGGCAGGATTCGAACCTGCGACCGTAGCGGTCGTGCGGTTCCAGACTGTAGCGCCTTTAACCGCTCGGCCACTCCGGCCGGCAGGCCCTGCTTTATGGACCGTATCGTTATAAAGATCTGATCTTACCAGTTAGCTAGGCAGTCACTATTCCGCTAATAACTCACCATAAGAGACCATAGAGCTCGTCTGGTCGCTCAGAGATGGGCAACTTTCACACGAACAGCCTTTTCAGTGAGAACAGCCGTGCCTGACAACGGACTTATGTTTGCCCGGGTCATCCAGTCTCCATTGTACGCTACTCCACAGAAAGACACTTCACGGTGAGTCAACTGCATTGCTTGAAACAGCGCAGAGCTTAGAAGTCATGAGTTCGATGGATAAGATGGATGAATCTGCAAATACTTGTCTATCTATCTCTCCAAATCAGTATGTGTGACGTGCAAACGTTCTTGACTTGCAGGTAACTGGTACTGGAAATCGCAGGAAATACGTCAGAAGCTATGCTGTTTCTCCTGTCATACAGAGCAGTGGTCGCCAAACAGCGGCTCGCGAGCCGCATGCGGCTCTTCGGCCACTCCAGTGCGGATCTCTGACGATATCGACAGCTCTCACCAAACTTTACGGCCACAATGAGTCTGAAAAGTGATGATAATAGAGACACGTATGCAGAGCGTTTCATTGTTTCTGCTTTGCAGTCATTTTATACGTCTATTTGACGGAAGACAGTGAAAGACAAAATCCTGTGCACTCAGATTACATACCGCCTCATCCAAAAGCTCTGTATTCAGACCGGTAATCAAAGTTTGGCGGCGACTGTTAATTGTTGGGTTTTGTACCACAGGCTGAGCACAGGGAAGGTGCCCACGACACACACTAATCAACGGAGCCAGTTTCCAGTGTGTTTAGTGATCGGAACCATGCGGGTCGGAGAAATGCGCGATAGACGAAAATATTAAGCGAATTGTATCTTTCAACTAGCTGCGAATCTTACAGGTATTTCTGCTATTAATTTAGTACGGTATATGACTTTGTGCCGGCCGCGGTGGCCAAGCGGTTTTAGGCGCTTCAGTCCGGAACCGCGCGTCTGCTACGGTCGCAGGATCGAATCCTGCCTCGGGCATGGGTGTGTGTGATGTCCTTAGGTTGGTTAGTTTTAAGTAGTTCTAAGTTATATTGGACTGATGACTTCAGATGTTAAGTCCCATAGTGCTCAGGGTCATTTGAACCATTTATAACTTTGTCACAGAGTTCTTGCTTTTGGAATATCACTCATATTTTAGGTGCTACATGTAGGTGAATGCTCTTCTTTTTTAACTACTGCCATATGAAAGTATGCGTCCTCAGGACTAGGACACAAAATTTATTTCTTATCTCTTCGCATCGACCGATCTGGGATCATTTGGCGGCTCTTTTTGATGCGTTATAATTACTTAATGTTTCTAACTGAGGAAAGACTTCTAAGACGTTCCGGAAAGCTAGCTTTCTTTTAGGGTGTTCAAATTTATCCAAGCTCAACAACTAGTTGCTTTAATAACAACCTCTCATAGTGTAGTAAACAAGAAAGATGACACATTCTCGCAAGTCACAACTTTTCGTCAGAGATTCGTGCACCCATCGTTTTGTCTACCACAGAACATGACGTAAAAACTCTCCGGCTTCGCGTAGCAATGCGTGGGTTTGCAAGATTATACATATTGACAAGCAAAACACAACTACACTGAGGAGCTAAAGAAACTGGTACACCTGCCTAATAACGTGAAGAGCCCCCGCAAGCACGCAGAAGTGCCGCTACACGACGTGGTATGGACTCAACTTCAAATGGTTCAAATGGTTCTGAGCACTATGGGACTTAACTTCTAAGGTCATCAGTCCCCTAGAACTTAGAACTAATTAAACCTAACTAAACTAAGGACATCACACACATCCATGCCCGAGGCAGGATTCGAACCTGCGACCGTAGGGGTCGCGCAGTTCCAGACTGTTGCGCCTAGAACCGCTCGGCCACCCTGGACGGCCATGGACTCAACTGATGTCTATAGCAGTACTGGAGGGAAACGACCCCATGAAACCTGCAGGGCAGTCCATAACGGTTGGCGATATCTTCCGAACAGCACGTTGCAAGGCATCCCAGATATGCTCAATAATGTTCATGTCTGGGGAGTGCTTAAACTCAAAAAAGTGTCTCTGGAGCCAATCTGTAGCAATTATGGACCTGTGGGGTGTCGCATTGTTCTGCTGGTACTGCTGCAGTCCGTTGGAATGCACACTGGACAGGAATGGAAGCTGGTGATCAGACAGTATACTTACGTACGTGTCACCTGTCAGAGTCGTATCTAGACGTATCAGGGGCCCCCATATCAGTCCAACTGCACACGCCCCACACCATTACAGAGCCACCACCAGGTTGAACAGTCCCCTGCTGACGTGAAGTGTCCATGGATTCATGAGATGGTCTCCATACCCGCACACGTCCGTCCGCTCGATACAATTTGAAACGACACTCGTCCGACTAGGCAAGATGTTTCCAGTCATTAACAGTCCAATATCAGTGTTGACGCGCCCAGGCGAAGTGTAAAGCTTTGTGTTGTGCAGTCATCAAGGGTGTACGAGGGCCTACGGCTCCGAAAGCCTATATCGATGATGTTTCGTTGAATGATTCGCACGCTGAGACTTGATCGCCCAGCACTGAAATCTACAGCAGATTGCGGAAGGGTTGCACTTCTGTCACGTTCAACGATTCGCTTCAATAGTCGTTGGTCCCGTTCTTGCAGGATCTTTTTCCGGCCGCAGCGATGTCGGATATTTGATGTTTTACTTGATTCCTGATATTCATGCTATACTCGTGAAATGATCGTACGGGAAAATCCTCATTTCATCACTACCTCGGAGGTGCTGTATCCCATAGCTCGCGCGCCGACTATAGCACCACGTTCAAACTCACTTAAATCTTGATAACATGACATTGTAGCAACATTAACCGATCTAACAACTGCGCCAGACACTTGCCTTATACAGGCGCTGCCGACCGCAGCGCCGTATTCTGCCTGCTTACATATCTCTGTATTTAAATATTCATGCCTATACCAGTTTCTTTGGCGCTTCAGTATATAAAGACACGCTACCTGTCGTACACGACTGGCATACAGTTACAATGAGCCAGTTACTAGGTGGTGGTAAGTGGTCAGCAGCCCACATTTTATATTCACACGCCCCATATCAGTAAACAAGCCGAGTCCAAAAAGGTAAAACGGCCAAGGAAGAAAAGAAACAAAAAGAATATAATCTTTCTTCCTTCTAGCATTTTCTATCAAAGAGCATTACAAAAATTTCTAAGTTCATCTTAAATTTAATGAACAGATGATGCTATATTTAATGATTCAGTCGATCTGTTAACAGACACGCCCATCTCGTACTTAGTGCTCAGTTTTTCAGACACAAACGTGTATTGGTCGTGCATCTTTCGGAACAATGACAAAGTAAGTCAACAATTCACAGTGATCCCACCTGAATCGGCAGTTGTTGAGACAACAGGTGTTATGCCTTGCCTATTCAACAATCGCTGTTTCCACTGAGGAAACTATTGATTGTTGATGTTCCCTGTTGCTTGTTTGGAAGTAATCATGAACAGTACACTCACGCATAGTGAAAACGGGTCCCTACTCTATAGGAGTTGACGCGCTGCAAACAGAACAATTATGTAAGCTATTAATGTAAATTTCCACTAGAAAGTATAGAGAAACAAAACGTTGCCTTACAACGTAATAAATAACTTGCGTGCCGTATATACCACACACTCTCAGCCATTTACCGCAACAAAGAAATTATTACAAATTAATGTTTCTGGTTTTATTAGAACGATAAACTTCTTTTTAGAAGTCACCTCTTAGCTCTAGCTATAAAGAAGAAGAAGCAAAGAAAAACGGGACACGAAAATCGTGAATTAAAAGTTGAAGGACTCAGAAATTTCCCTGCATACGAAACTCGAATGGTCTTCCAGCCAGTCTCATTTGTCAAGAAAAAACAGGCTCATAACAAGAAATCAAATATGGAGATGCACTTTACAACCAAACATGCGTCAATTGGAAGTAAATATGCCCGCCCTCCCCTCCTCCTCCCCCTCTTCCTCCGTGATGTAAGAAAGAAAGTTGTTCAGGAACTTCAAATGAATAAAGAAAAACAAGTTAGACATTTAATCACTGGACGCAACAACAAAATCCTTGCAGGCTTTGTTGTAATTCAAGAGACTGGTAAGAGAGGAAAACCATACGCAGGTGGCAGATACAGAAAAAGTCGATTTATAAGTGCGTCCGAAGAGTTATTCCGTGATTTTAAGAACAAGGTAGAGATTCTTAAAAAATTAAGGAACTACCACTGTCTGTTGAAACAGCGAAAGACGAAATAGTCAGAATATCTTCGAATATTGCTGATCAACTAACTGACAACCTGAAAATGGTTTCATATTTATCTATAGCTGTTGACGTGTTTGGTGACATAAATGACACAGAACAAGTTTCACTTTTTGTACGGTTCATTTCATCTACAGCTCCTAAAGAAGAACTTTTAGGATTGCAGCTACTCACAGGAGTTCGGAAAAAGCAGAGAGTCGTTATCCTTTGTTAAAACTCTACTCAGAAATTTTTCTTCCTTTGATATTGAAATTGGTGCTTTTGAAATGCAATTGCTAGAGCTAAAAAAACAAGGAATTATGGAGCTCCAAATTTAAACTTCTTAATTGTGATATGGAACAATTGGAGAGGAAAATTGTGATTGCAGTTCACGGCACAAATGGTCTGCTTCGAAAGATCTAGAGAAGGAAGACATGGTAGTGTTTAACACCTGGAAAAGTAATCTAGACTCATTTCATCGTGTAAAAAACTAGCATTTGCTGTTTTCGGCTCCACATATACATATGAACAATCTTTTTCAAGCATGAACCTCATATAAAGTAAATTAAGAAATGGCCTTATTGACGAGGACCCGGAATCCTGCCTGAAGTCAACAACATACAAAATGGACCTAGTCGACCTATCCTAAGAAATGCAAGGCCACTGTTTGCATTAGATACGCATATGTATTTTATTTGTCAACAAATAGGGTTATCATTAATAACTGTGTTCTCCATTTTCTGTTAGTACTATTAACCGACTCCTAAAAGCATAGTTGTAGAGCAGGGGTCTCCAAACTTTTGAGTCCGCGGGCCACATTGACTCCTCCACGAAGTCATAAGGGCCAAGATGTACCTAGTGCGATTAAAGCACCATAGCACTCCATGATCACCGTAATGTTAGGCTAAAGGGAAGATGAAATCGCAAAAATCTAAGATTGTGGGAATAGCTAGCACTGAAACGAACTACGATTTTTGTTTAATTACATAATTTTGATTGCTGGACATACCTGACCGAAATTCTGGCGTATTTTATTCTGGCGAATTTCACCGACAGAAAAGTATGTCACTGCACATTCTTCACGAAAGCGTCCTGCAAAGTTAACGAAATCTCTAAATCATTGTTAGCAACACTATTACTGCAAGACGTAACAGAGGTAGAGTATGTCAACGCGTTGCTATTTCAAGCGGCGCAACAATAAGTTTAGTTATGTAGTCCTGTAGCGAGTAGCAGAGCCAATGTCGCGGTGTATTGGTCGCGATAGGCCTCGAAACTCAATTGTCAGTGTGGGTACCACCTCAAATATTTGGCGGGCCGGATACCGGGGATGTCTGGCCAGCTAACACGGGCCGGTTTGCCAGCCGTCGCGGGTCGGTTTCGGCCCGCGGGCCGTAGTTTGGAGACCCCTGTTCTAGAAAATAAGTGCGGCCTACAGAAAATTTTTAATCACTATACTACTGCAATTTGGCCCTTGGCGAACGAGTCTGCCGGCCAGTAGTACACTGGATTACGTTAAAATGCCAGCGGGAATCGTGCCGAGTCGAAACTGGTGGACGGCATACGTTAGCAACCGGCGGCGCCTCCGCTTCACGGTAAACGCCGGCTACTGCCATCGATCTGCCCCGGGAACAATGTCAGGTGGCAACGTGTGCCGCCCAAGGAGGGAGCCAACTTTTAAAAGATAACTCCGAGAACGAGAATGGCGCGCGAGGTAACTTGGTGTCACGCCGCAGGGCTGGGGAGAAATATGAATCCCGGGGGACCTCGAAGGCAGCTTCTGAGTGCTAGCTAGCCTGCCGTGCGGACCCGCCATTATACGGGCTCCCACCCTAGAAAACCGCTGAAAATCTTCGCCGAGTAGAGTTCTCAAACTACCGTAGACTGTCAGAAATAAGCGTAAACTACGCTAGTTTTTCTCATAGCTTTGGTCAGTTAAGGTTGCACCCGCATTACCTGTTTGTCAGGAGTGTTGCATAAAGTGTCGAGAAAGTAAGTTCCGATCGGTCGCGAAATGGAAACGTCTATGAAAATCCGATAAAGCGTTGCACGGACGTGTTGGGCAGTGTCTCTAGTATGACCCTAGATAGCATCACGTCGCTGTTCTCATTTCTGAGCTCACAGTGAGCACGTAAAGATAGCTAGATTAATAGTGTCTCCCGCCAAGTACGAGGGCCTGGCGAGTAATTTCGCCTGAAGCTATGCAGCCAACATTACATTTTCGTCTTCAAGACAATTCTCAGCCGCATTCTGCAGGGGCAATGAAGATGCTCCTGCATCGTTTTCAATTGGAAATGTAAGATTACCCACTATACTGCCCATAATTGTCTCCCTCTGAGTTTCATCTCTGCTCACATGAATCGCTGCTTCTGAAGACAACATTTTGGCACAGACAACGAGCTATACGACAGCGTAGAGAATTGGCGGAAAGCACTGGCGGCTGCCTTCTGTGATGAGGGCATAGGAAAGTTGGTACAGCGCTACGACAAATGTCTAAGTCAGAATGGCGACTACATAGAGAAATAAAAAATGGTTCAAATTGCTCTGAGCACTGTGGGACTTAACATCTAAGGTCATCAGTCCACTAGAACTCAGAACTACTTAAACCTAACTAACGTAAGGGCACCACACACATCCATGCCCGAGGCAGGATTCGAACCTGCGACTGTACAGGTCGCGCGGTTCCAGACTGAAGCGCCTAGAACCGCTCGGCCACACTGGCCAGCCATACAGAAATAGCTGGAAGGTGTAGCTAACTGTTACAAATCAAACATTTCTGATTTTCACTGTGGTTTCCATTTTGCAATTAAACGGAACTTACTTTCTGGACAGCCCTCGTATCGGGCGTTACCTCATGATGATCGCTTTCTTCAAGCATGCAATCGTAGTTTTACACGCTTCCCTTCAAAATTGGAAGCGGTGAACCGTGTAGAAACTGAGTGCAGATCTGTAAAGGCCTGGGTAAACTACAGAAAATTTTTGTTCCACATAAATGTTCTCTTGTCTGTTGCTGAACAGTAAACAGTGTTCATAGCAAAACTGAAATTTTCTATGTTTAATCCCGATTTTATACGAAAATTGTTGATTTGTAATGTGAAACAGAGGGATGTTGTAGTAAAAATGAAGAAAACAGTACAGGCTTATCATATGGCGCTAGGAAACGTCCTCAACAAAAAGGTAAAAGAAGGAAAAGCGCAACGCAAAAATATATCAAACATCGCTTCAATACTTCGACGAACTTGTAAAAAATATATTTCATTTATTCATAAACAACTATCGCATTTACCCACAATAACGGGAAATTCTTGCCTTTGATCGTGATAAAGAACATTTTATTGCGTACAAAATAACAAACTGGAAAGACTGGAAAGTAGAACGGGTTACACAAATATTCAAGAAAGGTAATAGGAGTAACCCATTGAACTACAGACTCATATCACTGACCTCAATTTGCAGTAGTATTTTGGAGCATATACTGTACTCGAACATTATGAATCACCTTGAAGAAAATGACTTATTGATGCATAACCTACACGGATTCAGAAAATATCGTTCTTTATTCCCGGGAAGTAATGAGTGCTGTTGACAAGGGATCTCAGGTCGATCCATATTCCTAGATTACGGAAGGCTTTTGATATCGTTCCTCACAAGCGACTGTTAATCAAAGAGCGTGCATATGGAGTATCGTCTCAGTTGTGTGACTGGATTCGTGATTTCCTCTCGGACAGGTCACAGTTCGTAGTGATAGACGATTAATCATCGAGTAGAACAGAAGTGATATCTGGCGTTCCACAAGGTAGTGTCATAGGCCCTCTGCTGTTTCTGATTTACATAAACGATCTAGGTGATAATCTGAGCAGCCCCCTTAGATTATTTGCAGATGACGTTGTAATTTACCGTCCAGTAAAATCATCAGACGATCAATTCCAATTACAAAATGCTCTAGAGAGAAGTTCTGTATGGTGCGAAAAGTGGCAATTGGCACTTGACAAAGAAAAGTGCGTGGTCATCCACATGGATACTAAAAGAAATCCGATAAATATTGGGTATATGATAAATCGCACAAATCTAAGGGCTGTCAATTCGACTAAATACCTAGGAATTACAATTAAGAGCAACTTAAATTGGAAAGACCACATAGATAATATTGTGGGGAAGACTGCTCTTTGTTGGCAGAACACTTAGAAGATGCGACAAACCCACAAAAGAGACAGCGTAAATTACACTTATCCGTCCGCTGGTGGAATATTGCTGCGCGGTGTGGGATCCTTAGCAAGTAGGATTGACGGAGGACGTCGAAAAAGTGCAAAGAAGGGCAGCTCGTTTCGTGTTATTACGCAACAGGAGTGAGAGTGTCACTGTTATGATACGCAAGTTGGGGTGGCAGTTACTGAAACAAAGGCGGTTTTATTTGCGGCGAGATCTATTTACGAAATTTAAATCACCAACTGTCTCTTCAGAATTCGAAAATATTTTGTTGACACCCACCTACGTTGAGAGAAATGATCATCATAATAAAATAAGATAAATCAGAGCTCGAATGGAAAGATTTAAATGTTCCTTTTTCCCAAGCGTCATTCGAGAGTGGAATGGTAGAGAAGTAGTATGAAAATGGTTCGATGAACCCTCTGCCAGGCACTTAAATGTGAATTGCAGAGTAACCATGTAGATGTAGATGTAGATGTAATTACATATTTCTTACGTTACTGCATGTAAACTGATCCTTTCCTCAGGAGTAATTGCTTTGGTTATATAAAAGTGCAGAAGTTACGTGATCAGATGATTTTTATTAGTTTTAAAATGAAATTTCGATTCTGTAAGGATATAAAATATATATTGCACTAACAGTGAATGATGTGAAATTCTAATTATGTGCAAAAAAAACCAAACAAACAAAATGAAAATAAAGTGAAGTCATTCCTTACATTTTCTCTGCTCATTTATATTTCTTTCCCTACCAATGCTACCGGCAGTACTACCAATTACTATGTCATTTATGTAGTGTACCAAAACTACCAAATGGTAGTCTTGGTACAGCACGACTGTAACGTTGACGCATACACTGCAGTAGTCATGCGCATATTCAACATACAATGGTTTGCAAAACGTAAGGAGGAAAGCAACCTTTCCATGATGCGTCACAGCCAACGGGGATTATACAAAGGACTACCACAGTGTAGTACGAAAGATATACGAAACGAGGACAGAAATGAATGCAGCAAGCCAATAAGCGTTCATAAGTGCGTTCTCGAGCGCGTAATCCCAGTCAAACATTTGCGACTTATGGGCAAGTGCTGATGCTTTGCGCGTGCGCTCGTGATTTGTCGAAACAGGTCTTGTACAGTCCGCGCAGGGTACGGTGGTCCTTGCACAGTGACCAACTTTCGTCTAAAGCGCAGAGCAAGTTTACTTGCTCGTCCGGAAGAGGAGCGAACAACCGTTTTCGGCCGGTCGGCGACACGCTGCGATAATAGCATCGAGACGCACTTCCTGCGGTCTTTCTCAAGCGATTTTACAGAAACCATTTGGTAAAAAAATCATTTTTGCATTACCTATGGCTTCATATGTCAGCTTCATGATGATGTGTTCATCATGTGGCCAATGATTATAGTTATTGTTGTGCTTGCACTGTAATGTACAGGCCGGCCGGAGTGGCCGAGCGGTTCTAGGCGCTTCAGTCTGGAACCGCGCGACCGCTACGGTCGCAGGTTCGAATCCTGCCTCGGGCATGGATGTGTGTGATGTCCTTAGGTTAGTTAGGTTTAAGTAGTTCTAAGTTCTAGCGGACTGATGACCTTAGTTGTTAAGTCCCATAGTGCTCAGAGCCATTTGAACCATTTTTTTGTAATGTACAATGAAAAATAGGAGTAGCTACGATTTTACATTTGGTTCATATTACATAATATGTTGCTGCACATCAAACTTGGCTAGAATGCTGAATTTTTCTTCAGACTTGGGTGGAGGTCTCTATCCGTCACCAGCTTCGAGAAAATTTATCCGATGTAACACACTCATTAGCGATCACACCCGCCAGCGATAAAACCAGAATGAAATATCCGAACGTTCCTCATATTTCATAAACGGTTTGAGATATCGAAATGGGATTTTGGAAAATGATAACACACAAATAGGAAAATATTTTTTGATATAGTTATTGTGCGAAACTTCATTATCTACCATGTTATTCCACTATTTACAGACTTTTGACATGAAAGAATGTAATCTTTAAGGCCATCAATAGCTAGTAAAACGAAAAATACTGCAGACATTGGAAAAACGTAAGTGAAGACCTTACAAATTTATTTTGTAGAGAGGATGTGCTTTTTCATAATTTCCTGGCCTTACTTCTCCTCAGCTCCTCACGTAATAAAATTAACGAACCACTATTTCAGAATTCTCTCGCAATTGCGTCTGCACAACACATCAGTCAGGTGATATTGTGTAAACTCCAATATGTTTTGCCAAAGGTTCAAATGGTTCAAATGGCTCTGAGCACTATGGGACTCAACTGCTGAGGTCATTAGTCCCCTAGAACTTAGAACTAGTTAAACCTAACTAACCTAAGGACATCACAAACATCCATGCCCGAGGCAGGATTCGAACCTGCGACCGTAGCGGTCTTGCGGTTCCAGACTGCAGCGCCTTTAACCGCACGGCCACTTCGGCCGGCTTTTGCCAAAAGACGCAAATTTTTATATGGCCAAAAAAATAGTTCAAATGGCTCTGAGCACTATTGAACTTAACATCTGTGGTCATGAGTCCCCTAGAACTTAGAACTACTTAAACCTAACTAACCTAAGGACATCACACACATCCACGCCAGAGGCAGGATTCGAACCTGCGACCGTAGCAGTCGCGCGGTTCCGGACTGAGCGCTAGAACCGCTAGACCACCGCGGCCGGCTTTACATGGCCACAAGAGAAATGTAGGTTACACTCAAAATTAGCCACTCATGATGTTTCTCTGTTAAGCTACAAATGGTTAACAAGCCAAACGAAATTAAATTGGTATCTTTGTTGCATTTTCAACCGAATTCTTTATAGATGTTAACCAAAACGGTGCTGACAGTAGACCTTTTAGAATGGTTACCATGCAAGCGTGGGCGTGTAGGTGCTCCATTTAATATGTACAAAAAATGTGAGCATAGGCTTCAGTTTAGGATGGTACTTTCTCTCCAGCGCTCAGTATTTCCTCTACAGCGCTTGCCCACACTCCCCACCACCACCTCTGCTCTATCCACGCATACCTTGCCAACTGAGTATTTACCGGCCACAGTATTCTGCGTGCACTATACCAAGTAGTGGGGCCCACCTAAAGTTTACGAATTTTGTATTCAGTATGTGTAGGTGGTAAGATTCCGAGATCGTACGTGGAACTTCCTACAACTATCTTCAGTTAAAAAATAAATGAACATTGAAAGATTATTTAAGTAATATCACCACTTTAAAGAAAATGTTTAACTCTTGCAGCCGGCCGGAGTGGCCTTGCGGTTCTAGGCGCTACAGTCTGGAACCGAGCGACCGCTACGGTCGCAGGTTCGAATCCTGCCTCGGGCATGGATGTGTGTGAAGTCCTTAGGTTAGTTAGGTTTAATTAGTTCTAACTTCTAGGTGACTGATGACCTCAGAAGTTAAGTTGCATAGTGCTCAGAGCCATTTTAACTCTTGCAAGTGGACCTTGTTAGGAGACCTTGCTCCTAATATGGCCTGTAGCCACATCTCGTTCATGTTAACATTCTGGTGCATGTAAATGGCAGGAAAACTGTTTGAATACACTGCAAGAGTTGTAATGTAATTTTATTTTAGAAATAAGTGGAATGAGATGATACATAGACTTTTATAATTACTTGTTTTTACAAACGCTTCATACAGAACTGTTGGTACTTACAGCTTATTAACCCTTCAGACTATTAAATTTAATCAGCAATCAAAATTTTTCTGACAGCAGTATTTTTCGTTATCGTAATACGAACAATAATTGTAATCTTTACATTTTCAATGAACACATGAATAATGATTCGTGAAACTGGTTTGGCTCATTTAACTCATTTTTTACAGGTGGGGCACAGGAAATTTCGCTCTTTTTCTTTGGGTGTCAACCCTACACAGTCTTCGTGCACATATTTCATACATTTTTTGCAAAGTCTCGTGTCGAATATCCTGTCCTCACAGCACACGCGACAAAACAAGCCAACATCTTACAACACTTAACACTTTCTTAGAGGCAGAGATGCTGCTTGCTTCAGCGGAGTCTTATTCTTCTGAATATTCGTTACGGACAGTGACATTTTTTTTGCGATGTGTATCTTCTTTAGACCCAGTGCTTTCGTTGGTATCATTTTTCTTTTGATTCTGCGTGAATGGTGCTTTACATACGACTTGCGCCTTGTAATTTAATGCCTTCTCCATGGTGTTTGGTTTTTTGTTCGGCTTTGGGGTTTGCAAAATTTCCTTGAAAGAACGATCGAGACTAAAGTCTCTTGAACTATCCTTTACTGAATATGCCTCGCTTTCTGATGAACTGGAATCAATTGACTGGCGTCTCTTTTATCGGGAAGCCTTTGGGACTGATTGAGTCTCTGGCAGTTTCCCTGTTTCAGGGACGATTGTCATGTCCTCTTCTGGGTCAGGACGCTCTGATAGACAAGAGTGACCAAATGGAGTGTCTCGATTAACCTCTGGGTCAAAAGGATAAATCACTGTTGCACGTAACCCAGATATGACATTTACTGGGGATGCTGCTTTTGGCCACACCTTGCTGAATAGTTTTCCAAACATACGTCTCTTAATTGCTCTGTTTCCTTCCCTTTCGTGTGTAGACCAGTACAGCTGAACTTCATGATCCCAGCAAGACTCAAACGGTTTGAATACTGATTTATCCACGGGCTGCAGTTCATGTGTTGTGTTGCTGGGCAAGCAGTAAAGTATGATATTGTGCTCTTCAGCAATGTCGCAAATTTCAGGGACCAAATGTGACGATGCTCCATCAAATATCAAAGTAACATCTTTTGCAGGCTTGTATTTGGCAAAATAGGAATAGGGGGAATAACCTGTCCAATTGCATTCCCACATTAGACAATTGTAACATTTTCCCCATGTTCTGGGGCAACAAAGTGCAAGTGTTTCTCACCTTTCCTAGCTAAAACTTCAGGAGACTTGTGGAGTGAGAGTCGACATCCCTTTTCGTCCATATTGTAGATAAGGTGGGATTTGTCAAATAACTCCAATTCGGACAAGACCGTTTTCAGTTTCTGAAAATCATCATTTACAATAATCTTGTTCAACTTTGCAGCTCTTCCTGGATTCAAGTGTTGTGCCTTCCTTCTTGCAATGTCTGGGTGTCTTAGTAGTAAGAACTTGAGCCACTTGCGTCCAGCCAATCTCTTCGTCTCATTAAAAAGATTCTGCACATTATTCTTTTCCTAACATACATATACACATTTTCTGAGCACTTTTGCTGTAATTGGATACCCAACTTCAGCGAGTCGAAAAATTCTTTGGCAAAGTTCTCTTTTCTGAGGTTCGTCTAAACAAGTTTTTCGTCGTAAACTTTTGGTTGTTAGTCCAGAACTTATGTGGTTGGGTAACGTATGTCGAGGAATCCTGTAGGTTTTCGAAGCGGGTCTGACAGGAATACCTTCAGCAACAGCTTCCATAGCTCGTTTTAAATTATCTGCATCCCATGTTGCTCCTTTTTTCTGTGACTCCATCTAAAAACAAACACTTCCAGTAAGCCTGAAGTTCCTGAATTAGGGCTGTAAAACTGTGATTATATATATTTTTAAAGTACCGTAATTCAATTATAGCTACTAAAAATTATTGATCTAAATGCAGAACGCCCTGTCACAAAGATTACTAAAAAGGAATTTAAAATGTTTTCTTTTCACATTTCTTGCAACGACCAACTAATAGATCAGTAAAAATGTATAAAATAATTTAGATTTAATTTAGAGACAATAAATGTGTGTCATTTGAGGTTTCTCAGGATACGCTAAAATTAAATATGCATTGTCGTTATGCACAGCTCTATACACCTGGGTGCTTAATAAGGCCCGTCTGGTCCACGGATGGGCGTTACTGGGAACACCCAGTTTAAAACGCGTGTGCATTTACTGTTTAAAAAGAAACTTATTATTAGGAAGATAATGCCACTATCTTAATACAGCACAGTTTTCTGTTCATAAATACTTATTTACTAGTAAAAATGCTCCATAACGGAAACAATTGCACTATATGAAACATACTGTGAAAATAAGAAGCAGCCCTCCTTCGCTGAACGCCTTAGCACAACTGAAAGTAAAATGTCCGGCACGAGAGCGGGTGCGGAAATAGTTGATGCCTTGGCCACTAGATGTCACAAGCTATCACTACCGAAGACATTTAGCAGCGTTTTCAAACTTTCTATGCTAGAAAATAAGAGTGGGCCTTATTAGCAACCGGGCCTTTCTTTCCTTGTATCACTGTTAGTTTTCTATACAGATTATTGCTTTCTCTGAGAATCTTGAGAACAGTTTCAATGTTGTTTGGGGGGTGGGGGTAATTTCCTTGTATAAGATAATCGGCAGAAGTAGGGTATGTACTGTCTTTTTTTTAAGGCTCTGAGGTAGAACATATAGTTTTAACGTTTCTGTGTGAGTGGCCTATTTAGACAGACAGGTATGAACTAAAGAATAGTTGATAGATTACAGCTATGGAAAATTTGTCTGTGGAGATGTTCTTAGTGTTTAGATTTTTCTGTACTGTGTTCTTTCTGCAGTGTGGAGATTATGAACATAGTCGAACTTGAGAAAGGGTTCAGCGAAAACAATTTCACCCTCCTCTCGAAGTTTCCTATCTACTTCTTTGTCTGTTACTCTTTCGTACGGGCTATACTGCACTATGACGATCCTAGCACAGTGATATCTGCTGTCTTGTTTACTTGATAATGACTCCAAGCGCTGGGGCTGTACTCTAGAATTACTTCTAGAATGAGTTCTGGTCCCGGCTCGGCACGCAGTTTTCATCTACCAGGAGCCTATCCACAACTGTTCTCAATACGTCTTCTATGTGATTTCGTTTAGAGATGGATGCCTTGCCAATACCCTTTCAAACAAGTTCATGTTTACTTTCACCTGCTTTAACACTTACGTTACCTCTCCTGTTCCTCTGGTGCCAAAGTCTTCCTCGGTTTTAAAACGGTGGATCTTGTCTTCGGATCTCGCCTAGATCATCAGGCGCCACTGGAGTACTCACGATTGCAAAACGCTGCGCGGTTGGGATGCGCATCATTATCTTCAGGTTTTACTCCCACGTGCATTGGAGTATAAGCCCATTAGGCTATGCCTCCGTCAAATCTTGTTCTGGTTGGGAACTACATCGCTGTTAACATGGGGAAAACATTTATTTGTCATTGGCGACGCGATCTACACACGTGGTATAGTAGAAAATTACGACTGAACAAATACACTGAAGCGCCAAAGAAACTGGTATAGGCATGCGTATTCCAATACAGAGGTATGCAAAAAGGCAGAATACGGCGCTGTGGTCGGCAACGCCTATAGACAAGTGTCTGGCGCAGTTGTTAGGTCGGTTACTGCTGCTACAATGGCAGGTTACCAACATTTAAGTGTGTCTGAACGTGATGTTACAGTCGTCGCACGAGCGACGGGACAACGCATCTCCGAGGTAGCGATGAACTGGGGATCTTCCCGCACGACCATTTCAAGAATGTACCGTGAATATCAGGAATCCGGTAAAACAACAAATCTCTGACATCATTGCGCCCGGAAAAAGATCATGCAAGAACGGGACCAACGACGACTGAAGAGCGTTCAATATAACAGGAGTGCAACCCTTCCGCAAATTGATGCAGATTTCAACGCTGGGCCGTCAAAAAGTGCCAGCATGCGCACCATTCAACGAAATGGGCTGTCGGAGCTGAAAGCCCACTCGTGTACCCTTGATGACTGCACGATACAAAGCTTTACGCCTCTCCTGGCGCGTCAACACCGACATTGGACTGTTGATGACTGGAAACATGTTGCCTGGTCGGACGAGTCTCGTTTCAAATTGTATCGAGTGGATGGACGTGTATGGGTACGGAGACAACCTCAAGAATCCATGAAACCTGCATGTCAGCAGGAAGCTGGTGGAGGTTCTGTAAAGGTATGGGGCTTGTGCAGTTAGAGTCGTATGGGACCCCAGATACGTCTAGATACGTCTCTGACAGGTAACACGTACGTATGCATCCTGTCTGATCACCTGCATCCATTCATGTCCATTGTGCATTCCGACGGACTTTGGCAATTGCAGCAGAACAATGCGACACACCAAACGTCGAGAATTGCTACAGAGTGGCTCCAGGAACACTCTTCAGATTTTAAACTCTTCCGCTGCCCACCAGACTCCCCAGACATGAACACCATTGAGCCTATCTGGGATGCGTTGCAACGTGCTGTTCAGAAGAGATCTCCATTCTCTCGTACTCTTACGGATTTATGGACAACTCTGCAGGATTCATGTAGTCAGTTCCCTCCAGCACTACTTCAGACATTAGTCGAGTCCACTCCACATCGTGCTGCGGCACTTCTGCATGCTTGCGGGGGCCCTGTACGATATTAGGCAGGTGTACCATGTTCTTTGGCTCTTCAGTTTATATGTTGGGGAAGAATAGCCACGTTTGCAGTTTTTAAAAGCGTTTTGCAGTCTAGAGAACCTAAAACTACACTATTAGCTTTACAAAATAGTGTGTGGGGCAAATTTAACTTTAGATTCACAAGAAAATACACACATACACGACTTAATGATGTTTAAACCACGTTTTAGTCTTTAAATATCACTAGGAAACATATACATATAGACTAGATAAACACTAAACTCACCATGCAGATCCATCTTCCGGCTGCAGTGTGACGACCCTATTCCATGTGTTGAGATGTCACGAGAGCTGCTCCTCCTTTTGTACCCGCCCCCCCCCTCCCCTCCCCCCAGTAATCGATTCCTGTGGCCCACCTGTCTGTGCTTCGTCACGCTGTCCGCCCCAGCGTTTGCCCCAGCGATCGCTAACTGCTGGATTAAAGGTGTGTAATGCCTCCTCGTCCGCAGCTCGTGATCTTGCGGTAGCGGGTTCGATTCCCCGCGGGGCCAGGGATTTTTCCTGCCACGAGATGACTAGGTGTTGTGTCGTCTTCATCATCATTATTCATCCCCATTGCGGTCGGAGGAAGGCCATGGCAAATCACCTCCACTAGGATCTTGCCTAGTACGGCGGTGCGGGTCTCCCGCATAGTCCTCTACGCTCCTCGGAGTATGGGACCTCATCATCAATGGCTCCTCCGCCTGTCGAAGATGCGCTGAGTAAGTGCCACCTTCGTTTTCACTGTCGCAAACACTGTTCAGTACGTGCAGACGCCGCTGTTCCTGCACCGAGTAGCATGCCTTGCAGAGTTGTTGCCGCGCGGGACTAGCCGAGCGGTCTCAGGCGCTGCAGTCACGGACTGTGCGGCAGGTCCCGGCGGAGATTCGAGTCCACCCTCGGGCATGGGTGTGTGTGTTCTTCCTTAGGATAATTTAGTTTAAGTAGTGTGTAAGCTTAGGGACTGATGACCTTAGCAGTTGAGTCCCATAAGATTTCACACACATTTGAACATTTTTTTGCAGAGTTGTTCGTAGTGATCGGGTTTCCCCTCCAGCTCGATTTCAATCGCCTCCTTAGTGAGACTGTCTCAGGACCTGGGAGACTGCGCCACTATACTTCGGTGAGTGCTGGTACTCCAGACAATATTCAGCTACTGCAGATTTACTTGATTTTCCTAGCCACACGCTGAACTTCATCATTACTTAATTATAGGTGGCTCATTAAAATTTGATCAGATCTAGCCGTCTGACTTGGTCTCTGTTTGGTCAGGGCCGGTGAGAAGGTGTTTATTATATTTAGTTGGCTGCACAGACTCCAGTCCAGAACTACACGTTCTGGAAAGAGACTCTCGACACGAGCTCTGACCTCCCCCGGCTAACACGTCTGCACCACTTTCCAGCGACCAGAGACCGCAGACGGTGGCTTGTCGCCGCGCTGCCGCCTTATTACGACAACCTTTGTGCGCCGGGTCGGCCCGGGCCGTGCCAGCAGCGCGGTGGCCACAGAACTGCGGCCCTGATTGATGCGGCCGCTGGCTGCGGCTGCGGAGATAAAGACGAGCCGCGGGACCAGCAGTAATGAGATCTCGCTGCCAGCGAATCCCCGCAAAGAGCCTCGTGCAAGCAATTACGCCGCCAAAGGCCGGCGCTGCGCCGCGCCGCGCGCCGTGCGGGCAGCGGCTGGCTGCGCAGCTGCTGGCGGCCGCCGCGCCAGGGATGAAAGGAATTCCCGTCCTCTTTCTCGCGAGAAACAACGCGCACTCCCCGCTGGGAGCAGTAGCGAAGGCGCTTCTGCGTCCACAAAGAAATCACTTGAGAGCGACCGCGGGGAACTCTCGCCGACTCAGGCGCATTGCCGAGCGCGGCGCGTCTTCTAAGCGCCGTGCGTTACACAAAAGAAAAGACGAGCGGCACTGTTCATAAAGATGCATTCGCTGTACCAAGCTTCACCGTTCGGTGCACTGTGGCAAAGACGTTTTGTCTTTGAACTTTGAAGCAGACGCTCCTTTTTTCCATCTTCGGCAACGATATGGAAGAATACACAGCGCTTTCGACATTTGGCTCTCGATTGTAGTTCACTCAAGATTATTTCGCATCTACATATTCGTTTTGGCATCATATCCCCGGTTGGGACTCATGTGGTGAGTCGAGTTAACTGACTACTATCCTTCGTGTCGACTTCACCAGCTCAGTGTGCATGCACCCAAGTACCAGACATCGGCGATCAAGTACCTGTCATCTCTTCATAATAGCAACACTAGGTCTCTCTCGTAAAAACAGTGGCAAAATTCTGCTCTGCTGTTGATGTCTGTCCCTGGAACAAGTTATTCTGCTCCTTGCACGCAATACAATATCTCGTCTCATTGAAGAATTACCTGAAGCACTTCCTCTTCTGAGAGTCATAACTTCTTAACTTTTACCTCTCTGGCAGTTCGGCAAATGCCTCCGTCCTCCCCCCCCCCCCAGACATTGTTCTTTGTTTTTTCGTTTTTGAGTCAATCACGTCTCTTTCTAAAAAATGGCTCTGAGCGCTATGGGACTTAACTTCTGAGGTCATCAGTCCCCTAGAACTTAGAATTACTTAAACCTGACTAACCTAAGGACATCACACACATCCATGCCCGAGGCAGGATTCGAACCTGCGACCGTAGCGGTGGCGCGGTTCCAGACTGAAGTGCCTAGAACCGCTCAGCCACCCCGGCCGGCCCTCTCTTTCTACCCGCCTTTGTTCATCGCTTGTATTTATATCTTGTTCCTGCCATCCCTTCTCTGAAGTCCATTGCTTTCAATGACCTAATTTGAAATCTACTTCATCGTAACTGTATTTTGTTGTTCTACTTTTTATTCTACTTTTTACGGACAAATGTAAACTCTCCTCTTTTTTCTACTATAGCTGTTACTGATTTCCACAATTTATGTTATAGTTACTTTTAAGTTTTGTATCCCATATTAAATGTAGGAAATACATATGTAGAATGTCATCTAGATGTAAGTGAGGGTCGGGTGACCGTAGTCTTGCTGCAATCAGTAAATCAATATAATGAGAACTGCATCCATCATGACAGTATTGAATTAAACTCATACCATTGTTGGCTCAAAAACCTTGAGGAAAGGCCCAGCAGCCCAATATAAAACGGTTTCCTTCTTCACAGCACTTGACAAGTTCTCTTTGCGAATTGAGTGTCGTAAGTGAATTTGTTTGGTGTCGACATCTGAGACGAGAGGCTATACGCTGAGGTGACAAAAATCATGGGACAGCAATATGCACATATACAGATCGTGGTAGTACCTCGTACACAAGATATAAAACGGCAGTGCATTGGCGGAGCTTTCATTTGTACTCAGGTGATTCATGTGAAGATGTTTCCGAGGTGATTATGGCCTACGACGGGAATTAACAGTCTTTGAACGCGAAATGGTAATTGGACCTAGACGCGTGGGACATTCGGTTTCGGAACTCGTTACGGAACTCAATATTCCGAGATCCACAGTGTCAAGCGAGTGCCGAGAATACCAAATTTTATCCATTACCACTCACTATGGACAAAACAGCGGCCGAAGGCCTTCACTTAACGACCGAGAGCAGCGGTGTTTGCCTAGAGTTGTCAGTACTAACAGACAGGCAACGCTGCGTGAAAGAAACGCAGAAATAAATGTGGGACGTACGACGAACGTATCCGTTAGGGCAGTGCGGCGAAATGTGATATTACTGGGCTATGGCCGTAGACGGTCGACTCGATTGCCTTTACTAACAGAACATCGCCTGCAGTGCTTCTCTTGGGCTCGTGACCATACCAGTAACACGCTAGACGACTGGAAAACAGTGGCTTTGTCAGATAGGCCTTGATTTCATTTGGTAAGAGCTGATGATAGGGTTCTAGTGTGGTGCACACACAACGAAGCCCTGGACCCAAGTTGTCAACAAGGCACTGTGCAAGCTGGTCGTAGCTCCACAATGGTGTGGGCTATGTTTACATGGAACGAACAGGGTACTCTGATCCAACTGAGCCGATCATTGACCGGAAATGGTTAGGTTCGGCTGCTTGGAGACCACCTCCACCCATTCATGGACTTCATGTTCCCAGACAACGATGCAGTTTTTATTGCTGAGAATGCGCCGTATCACCGGGCCATAAATGTCTCCAGACATCGATGCAGTTTTCATGGCTGATAATGCGCCATGTCACCGGCCCACAACTGTTTGTGGTTGGTTTGAAGATGATTCTGGACAGTTCGAGCGAATGATTTGGCTGACCAGATCACCTGACACAGTACTAGCGGACATTTATGGGACCTAATCTAGAGGTCAATTTGTGCACAAAATCCTGCACCGGCAACACTTTCTCAATTATGGGCGGATATAGGGTCAGTATGGCGCAATACTTCTTCAGGGGACTTCAAACGACTTGTTGAGTCCATGGACGTGTAGTGTCCCTTTTGCAATATTCACCCTTATCGAGGTGAAACATAAATAAAACTGACTGTATGTGACCGAAAATGAATTGCAAACGTCGATTTATCTGCGAAAGGTAATAATACTAACTGTAAAAGTATACAATATAGATCGATAGATGCAGAAAAGACATTATTTTTAGTGTATGAGATTATAATGTGTAAGTAATTAAAAGAAGTATTATCATCTCTGTAAGCGTATAAAACACAATGCAGTGTTCATTCTTCTGTCTAGTCTGTTTTGTTCTGTTCGTTCTGGTGTTAGCTGGAATAAGGTACGCAAGCTATTGTGCTGCGCTAGCATTTGTTTCTGTCGTAACGTAATTGCAAATATTTAATGGTGTAAACTGTGTCCTAGTAAGAATATATTGGTATAAAGTGATCTCCGTGTGTTATTTCAAGAACCTACGCCACATTTATCTTATGAAAAGAATATTTAATGAAAATTATGTAGCATGTTTCCAGCTGCTGCGGAGCGAGTAACAGTGATCTCTGATTGTTAACAATTAGCCGCCATTACGCGGTACATTTAAAAATATTTTTTCACAGGACAATGTCTGATAGCCGGAGCAGAAGAAATTATGTAAAACTATTCAGTGAGATTAATTGAAGTAATCCAGTGAAATAATTTTACTAAAACTTGTCTATTTTCTATGATAGTGAACTGGAGCTGAGTAATAGTACGCTATTGCATTTACAGTAATTTGTAGGGAGCCTGGCGCTCGATAAAACCAGATGTAATACGTAATTGGCAACCTACGAAATTCATTATTTTGCTTATTATATCTCTTTTGTATTTTTTCAAAAGCTAAAAGTAAAAACTAACTCCACTAAAAATCAGTAACAGATCACGATAAATCAAAGGACAAACAAATTTACTAGGAGAGTGTTTCCTCTAAATAAATAGTTACATTATTTTTTTTAAGAGATATAATAGACGTTGAGCTGCCGCACTACGCCTTGTAAAAGGAAGTCCGCCGCGATATTAGGAGGTACCCCGCGACTTTTGTCTTATTAGTGTAGAATGTATTGTAGCCTCCGTGATGCAGGTGACAGAGAAGGGCTGGAGTAGATCTCGATGCTGGTGGTCAGCCTACTGTTGTCGAGTATCACTATCTGGGTCGTCAAACTTAACGTCTCAGCTGGCCGATGAGTCACCAACAATACTGTCACTTTCTTCACCCCTTGAGACATTTCGGAAAGGTGTCTTACACCCCTGAACCCGTCGAGCTCCCAGCAACAAGTGTCTTGCCCAGCCTTTGTCTCCAGACAGTCACTCACAACCAGTGGTTGCATCAGTCACTCAGAAGCCGGCTCATCCCTTTGCCTTACTGAAGCCTTTATTATAAATTTGTATGTCAACTGGCCGTTGTACGAGAGAAAAAAGCCCTTCCAGATGACATGCTGGAACATGGTACATCTTTGACTATTTGTAATTAAGTTAAAAGCCCTTTTTATAATAAAGAGCACTTCCACAAATCAAGTACCGGCCCGTGATTTGTCCATTTAGTATTCAGGCGATTAACACCGTGCTTTTGGCGGCATGTTCCATTACGTCTGTCTCCACGGGAGCTTGGCTCCTTGTAGGCAGAGTCTTTCCACCCCCAGTGTCCCCTTTGAGGACACCTGGCCACATAAACGACTGTGGCGAATTTTTTCTCCCACGAAATGAACTGGCTGTTCTTTACCCAAAAGGCTTGTTACATTGCAGTGGCTGCTTGCATTATAGCTCCCTGATAAACAGAACATTGGCAGACTTGCTACCGTACTCTGAGGATGCACCCCTCAACGAGACATACGTAGAACGCTGCATGATCCACCGTCTAATAGCTTCACGCTATCCCAGCAGACTCGCGTGAAGGAGACAAACAACAGAGCCCACCTGCTGCCACCACAACGAGGAAGCAACTCTGACGTATGACTGGGCATCGACGACTCCAGCAACATGAGTGTGGCGCCAACATGGTAATATCCTATGTACAATAAGTTTCCCACTTAGCCAAGCGAGCTTGAAATTTACTCGACAATTTTTTAATTTCCTGTATTTCGCTGAAAATACAAATTAATAATTATTTTCGTTGTACGTAAACTGCTGACCATTAAAACTGGAACACCTGGAAGGATAGCAAATAAGTGCATTAATACAGTAGATACATATGGCCGCGCGGGATTAGCCGAGCGGTCTGGGCGCTGCAGTCATGGACTGCACTGCTGGTCCCGGAGAAGGTTCGGGTGTGAGTGTTTGTCGTTAGGATAATTTAGGTTAAGTAGTGTGTAAGCTTAGGGACTGATGACCTTAGCGGTTACGTCCTATAAGAATTCACATACATTGAACATTGAATAAATTTATGGGTGATATGGCAGCATGCAGGGGCGAAATTTTATTCGCAGGACTGCCACCTCTGGAAACAACTATAGCAGTAGGCTGGCTGGTAATCGACGCAAATAGAGCCTGGATGACATACAGGCGGACGCCACTCCATGCAGCTTCACCTCTATGCCAGAATTAATCATTCCTGGCGGCTGGCTAGTTGGGTGAGAACACCGGCCTTAGCAACAATCGAACACCATCTCTGTCAAGATATGTCTGGACGGCAAGGTTGCACTTGTTTTTCCGTTATCTTGTTGAAAGTTACACCCACAGAGGTCTCGAAGTCAGGGTCAGTCACCGGCCACAACAAGTCAGAAATGTCAGCGTTCTGTCCAAATTGTTGGCAGATTATCGAGTTGTGTTTCCAACGGCGCCCCATTCCATTACGCCAGGTGCTAGTTTTGTATGACGGTGGCGAATGCAATACAGTAACGTTCGCTCTACTTGGAGCCTCCACACATCCTGATCCTGTATGCAGAACAGGAATTCGTCTGAGAAGACAATATGGTACCACTTCTGTGTCCAGCGATGCCACTGGGTGCACCACTCACTACCCGCGCGCCTCTCTCTGCCGCCGAGTCAAGTGAAGCTCCAGGAGTGCTCGCCGTGCTGACTGTCTGTCTGTCTCAGACAATATCGAATAGATACATGAGTTGCTGCAATCAAGCCCTCGTCCCGAGTCAAGATACCTGTTGTATCTGTACGACCCTGGAGGACCGAGAGAACCATACGTCTGTCCTCTCGGGCACTACTCGCGCAGGGCCAATGATATCCTGCACTGCATTGAGTACGGGCCTCCTGAACCCATCGGTAGCAAGTTAGCATGAGAGTCCTGAGAGCCCGATCAATGTGATATTCAATACTACGTAACGATAAACTGCAGTATCGCTACGATACGAATCTGTCACCGTTGAATTTCGACAGCTGTCTTTTTTTTTATTTTTTTTTTATTGCACAACTATAACACGATCTTCTCGTAATCAATGAATATTTAAATGCTCTTTCTGAATGTGAAATCTCCTACATAGTCTTTCCTTATATACAATGCTGTATACGGTCTTATTCCTACCTCCTGAAATGGTAATCATTTGTTTATCCAAGCGTTCTAATTTAGGCCTGTTCCATCCGTTCTTGAAAATGTTGCAGTTTAAACGGTCTGCAGTACGAGTGTTCGTAAGTCGCTTTGCTTATTGTATACCTACTCCGTACACTTTACGGGTGTTGGATTGTTTTCAGCGGAATATTGCCCATTTATGATTGAAACGGCAGATGGATAGCAGTGGCCACTACATAATTAATTGCCCGTCGGAGTGGTCGAGCGGTTCCAGGCGCTACAGTCTGGAACCGCACGACCGCTACGGTCTCAGGTTCGAATGCTGCCTCGGGCATGGATGTGTGTGATGTCCTTAGGTTAGTTAGGTTTAAGTAGTTCTAAGTTCTAGGGGACTGATGACAGAAGTTAAGTCCCATAGTGCTCAGAGCCATTTGAACCATAATTTAATTTTACAGTGTTTGCATGCATGTATATCTGAAGTGATGACGATCTGCAGCTGTATTAACATTGAAAAACTAATTCGCTAATTTCGGTTGCTTTGACATCAGTTGTATTAGGTACAGAAAAATAATTCGAGTTCGAGTCCTGGCCTGGATAAAATTCTCATCTGTCAGTAATAGGTAATGTTTCTATACCTGATGTCAAAGAATTCGCAGTTGGCGTATAAATTTCGTACTAGGCGAATAAATTTCGTACTACATAATCTGTTTCTTGACATGGAGCCCAGAAAGTTGAAGCACTACGTAGTTTGTTGCCGAACGTATGGCTGCAAAATGGGACCACAACAGTGTATTATATGACGATAAGACACCGTGCATATCCGCACGGAATGCAGTGCCTGTTAAAGCGCCGCTTCTGGGATGGAAACGTGCGCCGGGCAGACTGGGTGTGGTTTTCAGGTGGTTTTCCATATCCCATCAGGTGAATACCGTGGCGGTATCGAGTCCCGCCTCTGTTTATACGACTCGCAAACGTTTAGAGAACTTTCGCACACTTTCCCGTGAATAACACTACACGCAGACAGCTACGGAGCATCCATTCAGTCCTGGGGGATAACTGGGTGCCAACAAGAAGGACATCTGGCCACCACTAAAATTAACCATGCGAGATCCGTTAATAACCATGCTGATCCCAAGCGGATGCGGAGTAAAGGCACACAAAAGAAGAAGATATCACATTGTACGTCTTCCGCCCAGAACAACCACCTCTGGCCGTAATAACGGCTTTGATACGCCTGGGCATTGAGTCAAACAGAGCTTGGATAGAGTGTACAGGTACAGCTGCCCATGCAGCTTCAACACGATACCACAGTTCATCAAGAGTAGTGACTGGCGTATTGTGACGAGCCAGTTGCTCGGCCACCATTTATCAGTCAGAGATCTGGAGAATGTGCTGGCCAGGGCAGCAGTCGAACATTTTCTCTATCCAGAAAGGCCCGTACAAGTTCTGCAACATGCGGTCGTGCACTATCCTGCTGAAATGTAGGGTTTCGCAAGAATCGAATGAAGGGTAGAGCCACGGGTCATAACACATCTAAAATGTAACATTGACTGTTCAAAGTGCCGTCAATGCGAATAAGAGGTGACCGAGACGTGTAACTAACGGCACCCCATACCATCATGCCGCATGATACGCCAGTATGGCAATGACGAATACACGCTTCCAATGTGCGTTCACCGCCATGTCGCCAAACACGGATGCGAACATCATGATGCTGTAAACAGAACCTGGATTCACCCGAAAAAATGACATTTTGCCATTCGTGCACCCACGTTCGTCGTTGAGTACACCATCGCAGGCGCTCCTGTCTGTGGCGCAGCGTCAAGGGTAACCGCAGGCATGGTGTCCGAGCTGATAGTCCATGCTGCTGAAAAAGTCGTCGACCTGTCGTGCAGATAGTTGTTGTCTTGCAAACGTCCCCATCTGCTGACTCAGGGATCGAGACATGGCTGCACGATCCGTTACAGCCATGCGGATAAGATGCCTGTCATCTCGACTGCTAGTGATGCGAGGCCGTTCGGATCCAGCACGGCGTTCCGTATTACCCCCCTGAACCCACCGATTCCATATTCTGCTACCAGTAATTGGATCTCGACGAACACGAGCAGCAATGTCGCGATACGATAAACCGCAATCGTGATAGGCTACAATCAGACCTTTATCAAAGTTGGAAACGTGATGGTACGCATTTCTCCTCCTTACACGAGGCATCACAACAACGTTTCACCAGGCAACGCCGGTCAACTGCTGATTCAGTATGAGAAATCGGTTGGAAACATCGTCATGTCAGCATGTTGCAGGTGTCGCCACCGGCGCCATCCTAGTGTGAATGCTGTGAAAAGCTAATCATTTGCATATCACAGCTGCTTCTTCCTGTCGGTTTAATTTGCGTCCGTAGCACGTCATCTTCGTGGTGTAGCCACAACTGGAAGCAGAGATCATACATAGTACAAAAAAAAAAAAAGTGAACTGGCCTGGCCAGTTTGACCAATAAAGTAAAGTGTCCCAATAGTAAACAAATTCACACCCCAGTATGATGTAATATCCCTTATGTGTTTACATTCCTAACTTAATTGTAACAATGTAATATTTCGTGTATTTTAATGCACAATTTTTCTAATAACAAAATGTAACGCCTAAAGAAACATTTTCTTAACATTGTGCCTTTCCTTTTCTTGAAACCTTACAACCAGTCTGGATTTGCAGAAAAGTATATACCCATTGGATTTACAAGTTCAGCAGCTCTTTCCAGTAACAAATTTTCTGGCATGAGAGCGTTGAGAGACATAGTTTGTTTGAACCAAACAAGCAACACAATATCTTAATTTTGTATTTAGCGGTTCTCACAGATATTCTCTTTATCTCGAATGTTGAATATCGAACATAACGTCGACTGCAACTAATCTGCAGTCATAGTCGGCAATTTGATCGCTATTTTCACTTATCATCAAAAGTGTGATCACACGTAGTCCGCAGGAAATCGCTACTGAAAGAAGACTGAACCTTGCGGGGCATGTTCTACTAATGGAAGCTGGAGGATTTTCCGAATCAGAATAAACCGGCTGATGGATACAGAGGTAGGACCTGGTAACACCTGGAAACGATCGTTTGCAAAGGATCTTCAACACATGGACATGAAAGCGGAAGAATCTGGAAATCTTTCTTGTATCCTGCTGCAGAGGCCAGTGAGGGGTCCTTTGATGTACAGGCCCCACAACGAACATGTGAACCCACACGAGTCAGATTGCCCGCCATACTTCACGAACGCCGTGCAGGGACCACGGGTAATCAATATGCCGATGAAAAGGTACTCACCACAGATCTTAACTTTGTAGTATGCTATAGAGAGCTTGCATGTATTTAAACGTGCAGTCAAGAATTATTAAACTCGTCTGAAACAGTTGCTCGCTCCCCGTCGGAGACGGCTGATGGCACACTTAAGACCTGTAGTGTCACGTGCTGTGACGTTCGCACCCGGGGCCTGTCTTTATCACGGACTTCGGCCAGAGACCTGCGTTTCCCAAGAGGGCGACGAATATTCGGCAGCGCCCCCTGGCTCTGCGATCCCCACCTGGATGGCCCGGGACGCGCTTCGCTTATTGGCGGCATAACTCACGCGCTGGAGAGGAGTACGCCATTGTCTACGCTAGCTGCAGCGCCGCGGCTTTCACCGGAAACCAATTAAATCCCTCCTGTTTCAACCTACAGCCTTCGGAACACGTGCAATAGCGTCCGTTTAAAAGAACACTACAAATTTATGGGTTTACCGGAATTGTTAGGACCGCTATCACACGAGGGCGTTATGGTGCGCAACGCAGTATCGGTGAAACGGGTACCTGGCCTCGTTAATAGTCGCAGACGTGATTCATAAAGAGGTGCTTCTGCACTGCAGCGTTGTTCTGGCAACGTCCCAGCGTTATATATCGCTGTATTCACTAGGTTACCCGCACAGTAATTCGTGGTGTTTGGACTAAAAAAACCTCCATTATGCTTAATCACCTTCAGTGAATTTCGTCACAAAAGTTAGGACAGACTAAACTAAGAAAGAAAAAGTTTGTCAGGTGCGAGTAGGACTAGCTCTCTAAGGGATCCATACCAACTTTGTTATTTATATAGGCAGTTCTTCCATCCCGGGAAACGAGAACATCGATATGTTTTACTGTTATCGACATTGATGTCGGCGAAACATCAGTCCCGGGAATTTCAAGAATTTCCAGAATGTTTTACTTTTAGATCTGAAATCGGATAACAAATGACGAAAGAAATATTTTTTCACGTGATATAATTACGGATTAACATTTTTCTGATTTTTGCCCTTCACTTGTACTATGAAACCTTGATACTATCCAGCTTCCATGAGTCTAGGTCAACGGGAAGTTCCCTATAGGTTTTGATGAGTGAGTTTGCGGATGTCAAAATATGTGACGAAAATGGCCGTATCTTTTGATTGTGTTGACTCATAAGGTTACATTTGTTATTGAGGATTGAATAACACCTAGGCGGTGTTTTGTTCTACTGATTTTTATTTGTATGAACTAGTGCAAAGTTTAAGAGTGGTGATGTGCTCTTGCAATTGGTCATTTAGACCCAGCTGGGGATTTAGGGCTAAGTGTTGTTAATTTCAAGTGCTTATAGTAGGCTGAGTTTTCTGCCTATGTTAACTATATGTAGCACTTCTGTGTGTGTTAGATATTTGTGTCCTTCTTTGAGCACATGTTCAGCATAGGTGGAGTCTGATTTATTTAATCTCCAGCTGCGTTCATGTTCAGTCAGCCTTGTTGATATGGCCCGGCCCGTTTGACCAATAAGGTAAACCTGCTACCGACCACAAATGTGACCCAATAGTAAACAAATTCACAAAAAATGGCTCTGAGCACTATGGGACTTAACTTCTGAAGTCATCAGTCCCCTAGAACTTAGAACTACTTAAACTTAACTAACCTAAGGACATGACACACATAGCGATCGCGCGGTCCAGACTGTAGCACCTAGAACCGCTCGGCCACACCAGCTGGCCAAATTCACAACCCAATATAATCTAATATCCCTTATGTGTTTACATTCCTAACTATAACTCAACTGTAACCATGTAATATTTGGTATATATTAATACACAATTTTTCTAATAACAAAATGTAACCCCCAAATAAAACATGGCTGTTGTACAACCAACAATTAGTGTCCAGTGCAGCTGTCACAACAAATACCAAAAAATTGTAGTTTTGCAATAATGTGTAGTCTAAATGATTCTTATTGTTTTCATACATGGTACTGACAAACCATAAAATGTGATTTATTATGTTAAAGAACAGTTTTTCAGAACAAAAAGTCAAAAGACCCGTTTGACAATTCGAAAGACAATACCACAACTTAATTTTGTATGTAAGTGCGTTGTATCTTAGTCCAGAATGTTTGGTTCGTAAGAACACAAGATTCTTGTAAACAATAGCCAGTAGTTATCAGAAGATAGTCTAATAAGCCGAAAACTAGTTCATAAAAATAAAAATCAGTAGAACAAAAAACCGCCTAAGTGTTATTCAACCATCAATATGGAATTGTTCTACCAAGAAGCGACGGAAGAATCCATAAATAAGATTACATTTGTTACATTGCGAAGGAACCATAAACCTTAGTACGTTACATAAATTTCATCTTGATATGTCTACCTCTTACTGAGAAAAAGTGTTAACAGGCGGAGGAAACACATATAATCTGATAACAAATGACGAAATAATTTTTTTCGAGTAACATAATTACAGATTAACAGTTTAAGGATTTTTCTCTTTACTTGCACTGTGAAACTTTGCTTCTTGCCAAGGACAATGGGAAGTCCCTTATAGGTTGACGAATGGGTTTGTAGATGTCCAAACAGTTGCATGTGACATAAATGGCCTCATCCTGTGATTACATTGACATAGAAGCTTTAATTTGTTTTACTGCAAAGGGACCGTAGATTTTTGTACGTAGCATAAATTTCAGTTTGATATGTCTACCCGTCCATGTGAATAAAGAATTTTTAATAAGCAGACAGCAGACAGACTGACAGACAGAGAAAAAACTGATCCTGTAATGATTTCGTTTTTACCGATTGAGCTACGGCACCCTAATGATTGCATACAGAAAGTAGTTTGTGATTTCCACTATTTTTTTTTTAGCAAGTATGTATCCTTTCGCACCGGTAACGAAAATCTCTCGTCCTGTTGTTGCTTTCTCTTTTGGTGCTAGCGATGTATAATGAATGCGAAAACAAACGTTTCCGTGGTGTGTGAAGTTCTGACAGGATCTCTGTTTCGCAGTACAAAAGCCCCTGATGCTACTGTAATTTTGAAGTAAATGCTGTTGTTTTATGGAGACTGAGCCATGAGTAAAGGAAAAGGAGGCGACGGTGCCGTCCACTTACGGAACCCAGTACGAATCTGCACGTCGGAGAAGGTCGTGACGGGACTAGTGTTGAGAGTGTGAGTTGACTAATTGTGAAGCTACAATTTTTCAGCAATGTCCAAAAATGTCCTGTGCAACATTAATATTGCAACGAAAAGTAGCCAACAGTAAAATCAGAACTGACACGGGCGAAAAGTAACACCAGAATACAAGCAAAAATCATGGAGGAAAGAACGAGGGTGTAGTTTGTCACCAACATTATTCAATATCTGTATAGAGGACCTGATGAGAAAACTGAAAAATAGTAGAACACCATCAGCCATAAATATTGGCAGGAATAAACGCATTAATACGACGTTACAGACGGATGATCGAGTTATCATACAAGGCATCGAGGATATATTGCAAATCGCTTCAAATAAACTAAATGAGATAAGTGCAAGGTACAATCTGACTATGTCTATAAATAAAGCTAATAGTGTAACGTCGCGAGTTAATGCGCGGTAACATTCGTTGCTATACAGCCTGCAGTATTGGAGCCGGAGCTGTGAAGGCAGCCGCCAGTTGTGTCGCATCAATGAGTCATGTACACCTGCTGCTGCTACTGCAGCGTGTGAACGCGCCAACGTGTCACTTCGAGCGACTCTGTATTCATGCCACCTATGAACCTAAATGAACTACGGTAAATATTATCCAATTGTTTTCAAACTTGGTATACTACTACATTTTGTTATTCAGAAGGAGATCTCCACAAAATTTCACAGACATACACATTATAGTTTCGGAGATCCAAAAAATTTACTTAAAAATGTAAAAAAACCGGCATTTAGGGAACTAAATTCAGTTAGGAAATATAATAGTTTATCTTTTGGTATTATCTAAAAACATAAACAGAACTCTTAGTGTGCAGAATTAATTAACTGAGATTTTATATTAAAACTTTAATTATTTTTCGTTTTCGTAACATAAAAATCAGACAAAATTATTATTGGTGTCTAATATTGTTGTGGGAGTATATGTGAGTGAATGGAGTGTGTACGTGGGACATTCGTCAAATTTTAATGTTGCGTTATATACCGTCTTAAGTAACCTGCAAGTGTTAGCAAGCCTGTCGTGGGAAAGTGTTCCTAGGGGATTTACCCATTTTGCTGATGACGTGTGTCTAAGTGTGATTGCTATTGTAACAGAGTAGCCAGAAAGACAACTGGAGTAAAATCTGTATCTAAAGAATATTTTCAGAATTATTGCGTTTTCGTTTGTTGAACATTACTTTAATATTTGCAAGTCAGATTGGCGAAAATACGACTGTGATTAAGGATTGGTGTAGGACAGTTTTGGTGCGAGTATGATCATGAGCGAGTATTCTGATTGGCAGTGAGGTTGGTCAGTCAATCAGAATTCAGACGGATCCCGCTCGTTACCTGATAGTTATACTGGGAGTCTCTCGCTAGCTTTGAACGCGGACAGTCATGTTACTAGTGCGCGTCAAAATAATGTATAAAATGAAGGAATATTGAGTTCCTCGAGATTGATTCGAGTCGTGACAAACGCTGATGTAGTTACGGACAGTTTGGTGAAGTTTGGAAGTTCTAGAACGGCTTAGTTGAACACATACTCGCGTGTGAAATTTGGCTTTCATAGTATCCGCGTGGCAATGTTGCACTATTCAACCACTGAGCATTTTTTGGTGAGCAGTTTCGTTTTTGAGAAATCCACAAGTAGGACCGAATGTAATAACTCATGTTAGTACTGAAATTAATGACTGTGAGAACGTTGTTCAATTCGGGTCGGGTATGTAAAGATTTCTGGCTGCTGTGCGTGTGAAATTAGTGTACGAATTGTGAATGTGAAGAAAATAGTCAATAGTTTAAATGTGGACTGAATAGTACCGTTTCTTTGGCTAGATGGACAAAATAAACCTTTTTGTGTGGAAATTTCGGACATCAATTTCCAGAAACCTATCCATTTTCTTACAATCCGATAAATTTCTTAATGACAGTTTTTCTACAGGGCTTTATTTCATTACTAGAGATGCGCGAGCTCAGTAATTGTAGGTATTAGATGGTGTTTTTTTATCAACGCTTCTTTTACATGACCTTGTGAGTATGCTGGCCACGGTGGCCGAGCCGTTCTAGGCGCTTCAGTCCGGAATCGCACGCCTGCTACGGTCGCAGGTTCGAATCCTGGCTCGGGCATGGATGTGTGTGATGTCCTTAGGTTGGTTAGGTTTAAGTAGTTCTAAGTTCTACGGGACTGATGACCTCAGATGTTAAGTCCCATAGTGCTCAGAGCCATTTGGACCATTTTTGAACCTTGTGAGTATCTACGTTGCCGTATGGAGGGACATAGAGCAGACGCCGTTCTGAGGTAGGTGAACTCTAACTTGCAGCCCGCACACGGCAATACACAAAAGCACAGCCACGCCGCAATAGCTTGACCTTTTTAGATATACATCCAGTACGAACAAATGGCTGGCTCTGAGCACTATGGGACTCAACTGCTGAGGTCATTAGTCCCCTATAACTTAGAACTAGTTAAACCTAACTAATCTAAGGACATCGCACACATCCATGCCCGAGGCAGGATTCGAAACTGCGACCGTAGCGGTCTCGCGGTTCCAGACTACAGTGCCTAGAACCGCACGGCCACTTCGGCCGGCCCAGTACGAACAGAAACAGTCCTCAATAGTATACCAGCAGAACAGATAGCCCATTTCAAGCATTTAGAACGTGTCCTATTATACTAATTATGACTACACAGAACGAAACTAACACTTACCAGCGTATACATTGTACAATAAGAAGAACACTTAAGGAAAGAGACACAACTGCAATTTTATAAAGTCGTGCCAATTCGCACTTTATTACATGGGGAGGAAAGTTGGACTCCAAGAAATAAAGATTTCGGCAATTAGAAGCACCAGAAATGAAATTTCTAAGATCTGTGAAACGATGCTCTACGGAACAGATTAGAAACGAAGTAATAAGGGAAGAGTTAGAGATGCAACCATTAACCCAAATGGTCATCTAGTAAAATGAAAAATGGAGTGAAATATGTACTTCGTATGCATTCAAAAAGACTTCGTAATCTAGGAATGGATTATAAAGTTATAAACAATGAGGCAAGAGAAGTGTGGGAAGACCGAGGAAGAGATAATGAGATAGGGCAGATCCTAGGCCTAGCCCTGCAGTGCAGAAGAAGAACAAGAGGAAGAGCTACCAAGTGTGTAAGTAGTGGGTACCAAGAATTTTACTGATGCCCAAGTGCGCAAAGAATGTTAGTGGTTCCCTTATGAACGTCGAAAGGTTGTTTCTGCCAGTCATGTTTTTTATTTACTTCACTTTGCGGACTTGAGGTTTCGGGAATCATTCTCTCTTTCAAATCAGTGTGCTATTACTTTAGGCCGACTCAATTGTGATGATACCAGTGTTTAACAAAGAGACCGTTCTTGGAAATGGGGACAATTTCAATAAAGGCGTCACGTACAAGATAAACGTAATAAAAATCGTAACTAGCAGCAGCACATCTTTTGATATTAACAAGGAAACCACAAGTTTTACTGTAGAGGTTTTCAAAAACAGTTAATAATTGATAAGAAAGGAATAATCGACATTTACATTTTACTGTTATGAGCGGTACCAGAGAACTGTGCGATCCAAGTAACTCCCTCATACAGTGCCGTCATTACAGCTCATCATAACCGGATATATATGAGCCCAGCCCTTCTAGTGCAAGTCGTTTTATATATATTACAGTAAAACACCGAAATCTGGAGAATATCGACTTTCACCGGTGAATGTCAACATTCACATAGTCGCTTAGTGTATGTCCGAAATATTTGCTAAATACCCCACCCCCCCCATGAACCCAGGACCTTGCCGTTGGTGGGAAGGCTTGCGTGCCTCAGCGATACAGATGGCCGTACCGTAGGTGCAACCACAACGGAGGGGTATCTGTTGACAGGCCAGACAAACGTGTGGTTCCTGAAGAGGGGCAGCAGCCTTTTCAGTAGTTGCAGGGGCAACAGTCTGAATGATTGACTGATCTGGCCTTGTAACACTATCCAAAACGGCCTTGCTGTGCTGGTACTGCGAACGGCTGAAAGCAAGGGGAAACTACAGCCGTAATTTTTCCCGAGGGCATGCAGCTTTACTGTATGGTTAAATGATGATGGCGTCCAAATGGGTAAAATATTCCGAAGGTAAAATAGTCCCCCATTCGGATCTCCGGGCTGGGACTACTCAGGAGGGCGTCGTTATCAGCAGAAAGAAAACTGGCGTTCTGCGGATCGGAGCATGGAATGTCAGATCCCTTAATCGGGCAAGTAGGTTAGAAAATTTAAAAAGGGAAATGGATAGGTTAAAGTTAGATATAGTGGGAATTAGTGAAGTTCGGTGGCAGGAGGAACAAGACTTTTGGTCAGGTGAATACAGGGTTATAAATACAAAATCAAATAGGGGTAATGCAGGAGTAGGTTTAATAATGAATAAAAAAATTGGAGTGCGGGTAAGCTACTACAAACAGCATAGCGAACGCATTATTGTGGCCAAGATAGACACGAAGCCCACGTCTACTACAGTAGTACAAGTTTATATGCCAACTAGCTCTGCAGATGATGAAGAAATTGATGAAATGTATGATGAGATAAAAGAAATTATTCAGGCAGTGAAGAGAGACAAAAATTTAAGTCATGGGTGACTGGAATTCGAGAGTAGGAAAAGGGAGAGAAGGAAGTAGGTGAATATGGATTGGGGGTAAGAAATGAAAGAGGAAGCCGTCTGGTAGAATTTTGCACAGAGCATAAATTAATCATAGCTAACACTTGGTTCAAGAATCATGAAAGAAGGTTGTATACATGGAAGAACCCTGGAGATACTAAAAGGTATCAGATAGATTATATAATGGTAAGACAGAGATTTAGGAACCAGGTTTTAAATTGTAAGACATTTCCAGGGGCAGATGTGGACTCTGACCACAATCTATTGGGTATGAACTGTAGATTAAAACTGAAGAAACTGCAAAAAGGTGGGAATTTAAGGAGATGGGACCTGGATAAACTGACTAAACCAGAGGTTGTACAGAGTTTCAGGGAGAGCATAAGGGAACAATGGACAGGAATGGGGGAAAGAAATACAGTAGAAGATGAATGAGTAGCTCTGAGGGATGAAGTAGTGAAGGCAGCAGAGGATCAAGTAGGTAAAAAGACGAGGGCTAGTAGAAATCCTTGGGTAACAGAAGAAATATTGAATTTAATTGATGAAAGGAGAAAATATAAAAATGCAGTAAATGAAGCAGGCAAAAAGGAATACAAACGTCTCAAAAATGAGATCGCCAGGAAGTGCAAAACTGCTAAGCAGGGATGGCTAGAGGACAAATGTACGGATGTAGAGGCTAATCTCACTAGGGGCAAGATAGATACTGCCTACAGGAAAATTAAAGAGACCTTTGGAAAAAAGAGAACCACTTGTATGAATATCAAGAGCTCAGATGGAAACCCAGTTCTAAGCAAAGAAGGGAAAGCAGAAAGGTGGAAGGAGTATATAGAAGGTCTGTACAAGGGCGATGTACTTGACGACAATATTATGGAAATGGAAGAGGATGTAGATTAAGATGAAACTGGAGATACGATACTGCGTGAAGAGTTTGACAGAGCGCTGAAAGACCTGAGTCGAAACAAGGCCCCGGAGTAGACAACATTCCATTAAGACTACTGACGGCCTTGGGAGAGCCAGTCATGACAAAACTCTACCATCTGGTGAGCAAGATATATGAGACAGGCGAAATACCCTCAGACTTCAAGAAGAATATAATAATTCCAATCCCAAAGAAAGCAGTGTTGACAGATGTGAAAATTACCGAACTATCAGTTTAATAAGTCACAGCTGCAAAATACTAACGCAAATTCTTTATAGACAAATGGAAAAACTGGTAGAAGTCGACCTCGGGGAAGATCAGTTTGGATCCCGTAGAAATGTTTTAACAGTGAGGCAATACTAACTCTACGACTTATCTTAGAAAATAGATTAAGGAAAGGCAAACCTACGTTTCTACAATTTGTAGAATTAGATAAAGCTTTTGACAATGTTGACTGGAATACTCTCTTTCAAATTCTAAAGGTGGCAGGGGAAAAATACAGGGAACGAAGGGCTATTTACAATTTGTACAGAAACCAGATGGCAGTTATAAGAGTCGAGGAGCATGAAAGGGAAGCAGTGGTTGGGAAGGGAGTGAGACAGGGTTGTAGCCTCTCCGCAATGTTATTCAATCTGTATATTGAGCAAGCAGTGGAGGAAACAAAAGAAAAATTCGGAGTAAGTATTAAAATCCATGGAGAAGAAATAAAAACTTTGAGGTTCGCCGATGACATTGTAATACTGTCAGAGACAGCAAATGACTTGGAAGAGCAGTTGAACGGAATGGACATTGTCTTGAAAGGAGGGTATAAGATGAACATCAACAAAAGCAAAACGAGGATAATGGAATGTAGTCGAATTAAGTCGGGTGATGCTGAGGGAATTAGATTAGGAAATGAGACGCTTAAAGTAGTAAATGAGTTTTTCTATTTGGGGAGCAAAATAACTGATGATGGTCGAAGTAGAGAGGATATAAAATGTGGACTGGCAATGGTAAGGAAAACGTTTCTGAAGAAGAGGAATTTCTTAACATCGAGTATAGATTTAAGTGTCCGGAAGTCGTCTCTGAAGGTATTTGTATGGAGTGTAGCCATGTATGGAAGTGAAACATGGACGATAAATAGTTTGGACAGGGAGAGAATAGAAGCTTTTGGAATGTGGTGCTACAGAAGAATGCTGAAGATTATATGGGTAGATCAGGTAACTAATGAGGAGGTATTGAATAGAATAGGGGAAAAGAGGAGTTTGTGGCACAACTTGACAAGAAGAAGGGACCGGTTGGTAGGGCATGTTCTGAGGCATCAAGGGATCACAAATTTAGCATTGGAGGGCAGCGTGGAGGGTAAAAATCGTATAGGGAGACCAAGAGATGAATACATTAAGCAAATTCTGAAGGATGTATGTTGCAGTAAGTACTGGGAGATGAAGCTTGCACAGGATAGGGTTGCATGGAGAGCTCCATCAAACCAGTCTCAGGACTGAAGACCACAACAACAACAACTGAAACGTCCCCTTATAACAATTGTACACGACTGTGCTTAACCTGACACACAATATTATTTAGCGCAACGCAATCTGACTTTCAAAAATCCCTGCAAAAGAATGGCCCTGACTAACATTAATTTATACCTTTCACAAATCACTTACCTCACCAAAAATCTTCGTTACTCGAACTGCTGCAAAACAGCGAGCGCCACTACTGCCAGCTAAATAAAAGATTCAAACTACAGAAGGCACTAACTCCTGATAGGGATAGTTAGCAAATGAAAGATATTAATAGAGAACAAACAATGTATTTACCTTAATAGTCATAATACATATAGCAGTTCAATTTCAAAACTTCCGCCATCTCTCTTCCCACATCCACCACTGCTGGCGGCTCACCTCCAACTGTGCAACGCTACGCGCTGTTCACATCCAGCTGCCGCTCTACAATGGCAGACAACAATGCAAACTAGCCACAGACTGCACACAGCACAGCCAGTGATTTTCATACAGAGCGCTACGTGGCATTACCAATATAAAAATCTAAACAGCCTACTTACATAGCCCCCATGCTCCCCACAAAAAATTTTACAAATGTTGTTGGGCACTGGCCAATACATATTTGAAAAAATTTTTCACAATTACAGTAACAATGATATAAAATGCACACACTTATTGATACAATGTTGGTCAAAAGCTAAAATTTTCTCACAGTCCATAAAGACAGTCCTGATCATTCATCATAATAGTAATTACAGTTTTTTTCACAAAGTCTCATTAGTAAAAGAAATTGCACACAGAAGTAGTGGATTTCCATGCAGGCTTGAAGAAGTAGTGGTGTCCTTCCAACAGAAAGACAGTGCTGACTCTTGACATGCTGACAGGTAATGGGCCACAATGGAGCAAACCCACAGCAGAGTCATTCGAAGTTCTGACGAATATTGGTAGGTAGGTCATCACAGAGCAGACCCACTGCAGTCCTGGTAGAGAGTACGGTATTGGTGGGTCACCAGAGGTGCAGACAGGGTCGCCATATGAAACGTCCCCTTATAACAATTGTACACGACTGTGCTTAACCTGACACACAATATTATTTAGCGCAACGCAATCTGACTTTCAAAAATCCCTGCAAAAGAATGGCCCTGACTAACATTAATTTATACCTTTCACAAATCGCTTACCTCACCAAAAATCTTCGTTACTCGAACTACTGCAAAACAGCGAGCGCCACTACCGCCAGCTAAATAAAAGATTCAAACTGCAGAAGGCACTAACTACTGATAGGGATAGTTAGCAAATGAAAGATATTAATAGAGAACAAACAATGTATTTACCTTAATAGTCATAATATATATAGCAGTTCAATTTCAAAACTTCCGCCATCTCTCTCCCCACATCCACCACTGCTGGCGGCTCACCTCCAACTGCGCAACGCTACGCGCTGTTCACATCCAGCTGCCGCTCTACAATGGCAGACAACAATGCAAACTAGCCACAGACTGCACACAGCACAGCCAGTGATTTTCATACAGAGCGCTACGTGGCATTACCAATATAAAAATCTAAACAGCCTACTTACACAACATTCCTTATTTCTGACTTACACCGGTAAATGTTGACATTCACCAGGCACTAATGGTGAATGTTGAATATGTTGGAGATTTATACTTTCTTCTCCGTAATTCAATCGCTATAATACGTCACAAGGGTGACGTAACTTTTTCGCCTCTCTTTCTGAAAGGAATGACCAAGAATTTAAAATACACAGTACATTATACATGAGGAAAGAAAATTATAGTTATAAAAAAATTACTTACTCATGTGACTGAAATCTTATTTATTGCAACAACTTAAACTATTATGACACTTTGAATTGCACAAGAGTCCCTTGCTTTTACAACTGCATTTATTTGTGGAACACTTCCTTTTGCTATGACAGCGTGTATAGCCTTGTCCCCCGCTTCTCCAATTAGCTGCAGCTGCTTCTCTCAGCGACATTTCTTGAAAAGAAATCTCATCTATCGAAAGTAATTTTTCTTTGCAAATTACGAACTGATTACGTGTGTAAAGCTGCTTGAGGGTACCATTTTTATTTTTGCCAATTTATGGAAGTCTGAGTCTTCTATTCCAACAAAAACCGCTAAGACATTTCTGCTATTTGTACGACCACGGTCGACATAAGGGGCTTGTATTCGTACATTATCACCAATTTGAACAGGAGGAAGTTGTTTTTGTGATGTTCGATAGTAACATCTTTGTTGCTTGCAGTAGAAGATTTTCTTTCGCGGCCGCTCTTTTTGTAGAAATCAGCTCGTGTTTTTCAGACAGAATTTGATGTGAAGACGTTGTAGGTTGTGGGACCTCTTCAATGTTTTTCTTTGGAATATGGTTTTCGGTATGACCACCGCTCAAAATTTTTTTATAAGCATTAACAGTTTTTTCAAGCTATTCTTCGGTTTCAGAAGTATTGCTAATTTCTTCGAGTTGTTCTTCAGTTTCAATATTTTCGATTTGTTCGCCAGACAAAAAAGACGATGCTATGCCTCTTTTTGCTTTAACGCCAAACATGGCTTCATAAGGACTTTGCGTATTCCTTCGTGGTATGTAGTGTTCTTGGCAAATTGAACAAAGGATAAACCATCTGACCATTTATTTGTATCGTTATCGTTCATCCATGCAGCTAGCATATTCTGTATATCCTGATTGGCCCTTTCAAGTGAGCCTTGTGTTTGACTGTGACAAGGCTTTCCACGTAGCGTATATTTCGGATATGACTTGATTACTAAATTCTCTACCATTATCTGATTGCAATATTGCTGGTGCACCAAATGTTAAAAATATTGAAAGAACGTGTTGCGCTACTTCTTCAGCCCTTTTAGTTTTCAAAGGTCTTAGCTGGATAAAATTAGTTAAATGATCTTGATAAACCATTATGAAGTTATATTCGCCATCTCTGTTTGACTGCAGATATATCAGATCAACTTGACATCTTGAGTTTAATTCAGAACTAACCATTGGCTTCAAAACAATACCTTTCTTAGGTACACTGTGTTTCATTTGACACTGTTTGCATAAAATTAAATACAACATTACAACTTCATATGAAGTATTTTTGTATTTAACTTGCAACTCTTTAAGCATACGTGTTCTTCCTCCGTGGCCTATTCTGAGGTGAGTTTCATATAGTATACTGTACAATTCTTCATTGGTAACATAATACTGTATGTTCGTTTCCCCTGGTTTTAATGGTACAATTAACTTCTCTTCATCATTAATTTTTAAAACATCAAAACATTTTAATCGTCTGTAATCCAAAGGTGTGTTGCATTTAAGTTTATCAGAAACCCCTTCAAAAAGTATTTTAGAATACTTTTCTTGAGAAAAATAAAAACAATTGTCTTCTCGTTTACCCGCAATTAATGCATTTAAGTTTACATGATGAAGATCACGATTTACTGCAGTATCCATTTAGTATGAATTAGGGTATCGGAAAAAAATTGAGAAAACGTTGCTCGCGTTATCAAAGCTTGCATAAGACTGACAAAGCTGATTGACTCCGAGCAGAACAAACTACAACAATGTAATGAAATATTCGATCTTTCACCGACGTATTTGGTATGTGTTGACATTCACCGGTGAAAGTCGACATTCTCCAATTTCGGTCATTCACGGTAATATATATATAAACGAATTGCAGAGCAGGCCAGGAAACAAATGGTCAACATAACGAGTTTGTGTCCTGGAGAAATTTTCTGAAGATGCGAGGCCAAGGGATAAAACTGGGTAGGAAATTAGTGAATAGTTTCTCAGCGAGCGCATTTCCTGCGAAGGACTGGCCCATCGCTTTTTGTGTCGAAATACTGGCTTCTGTGGCGCCTTATTACGGTATGATCGTGAAGGAAAACGACGTATTTTTTGCGCAGCTAGAGATCGTCACAACTGGAAGCAGAGTTCATACACAGTAGAAAAAAAAAGTGGACTCGACAAAGGGTGAGGAAAGCTGTACAAGCCCCATAATGACAAACAGAGAAGGTATAGAACCTGAGGGTCGATGAAAAGAGTTGCCCGTGTCAGTTCTGGTCTCCGCTAGCTGCTCTCTCAGACTCCCCACATGGTAATGGGGCGAGCACAGCAGTGCAAATGTCTGTCGCAACTACATACCTTACTGCTACTGGGTGAGGAACTGGCTTTTTCTCTCGTTTTCTGTACCGATAATGCCGTCCATAATTTCTTGACAGCCGAGCAGCTGAGATCAAGAGCTCAGAAGTCAGGAGGCAAGTGGGTGCACTCTCGCCAAACCTGACTTTCCCAAGTTTCTCTTTCTCTGAAGCAACTTTCTGTTTCTTGATGTAATTTTACGTTTCCTCGCAAACTTAAATAAATCCTCGTGGCAGCAACATCGGTGGTGTGAGCTCTCTTTTCGATAACTTTTCACCAGTGCTTGACAGCCCACAACTCGCTGTGATCACCTCCGTTACGGTACCATTGTGGAAAGGTCGAAGTATCTTGAAATAACTTGAGTTTTCGGAAGAACTAGTAAATGACATCAAGTGAATACATGTTCACGTAGTTCGTTAAATTCTGTAACATTTCTCTCTGCTCTGAGTTCTCTCTCTTTTGGCTAGTTACAGGTATTAGGAGAGTCACTGCGAGCATGATGCCCGACCGGTATCTCTCAGATCCAAAAGAGTAAGCTGAGAGCAGTGTCGTTATGCGGTGCTGGCAGCATTTCTTGTAGCACCAGTCTTACACAATTATCGTGAGTATACCGCAAGTCATGTACTGAAAACTTAAGCCCTCAAATATGTGAAATTCCAAAATTCTAAAAATAAAAAATTGTTCCACGAAGCTAAACGTGTTTGGAGTACAATGCTATGAACAAAAATATCTGGAAAGATACCGTCGTGTATCTGTTACAATCAGTTTAGAACCTTACCAATCAAACTTTACTTCTCTGACTACCTTGAACATTTTAGTACCGTAGGCAAAAATAAACATGTTAAATACACAGCCTGACCAAAAAATGAAGGACCTGCCATAGGAGGAGGAAAATAAATGTAACTCTGCAGACTGAATGAGATGGTGTTGCAGTGATTACAAAATCAAGTTAAATTTACAAACAACTTGGCGGTATGAGCTCAGTTATGAAGTTGTATCTTCTCTGTCCTGGATGCATGGCTGATTCGGTTCAGATTAGAGTCATAAAGTCGTCGTATCCTGTCCTGGGACAATCTGGTCCACAACTGTTGTAGCGATCCTTGGTATCTTTGATAGTGGCACTGGGGCAGCGTCGGCGTCCAAGGTAGTCCCACACATGTTATATCGCGGATAGGTCTGAGAATGTTGCTGGACACGAGAGAACCCCAACAGTACTCAGACAACTCGTAGAGACACATGTGATGTCTGTTGAAAAATGGCACGACGATACTGTCACATCAAAGATAACGCACAAGTATGCAGGAATCCGTTATGTAGCGTTGTACTGTCAAAGTTTCCTCGGTCACTGCCAACCGCATTTTCCCTGGTCTTGATGTACTAATGGATATCTTGTCAGTTCAGTATAAAGGTTTCGACAGTGGCGTGATGCGCTGTCCAATCTCGAGGAACTCTGTAAGCCAGCCTTTTATTTTGCTGGTTTCGAGCATATGCATTTCGTTTAGTCGACTGTATACTGTTTTTATGCTGTGCTGACCTAATATACAATCGACAGTTTCAGTACCCTGGCCATGTGTGGTAGAAATGCCACCCCCCCCCCCCCCATTCCATCTTGTGGCGTATCGGTACTCCAGTTTTCTTTTTGTCCATCTTGATAAGCCTCCCATGCAAGCTTAAAAGTATGTCAGCCTCCGCGGCCAGTCAACATTACAGTGACTGGCTGCAAAGACACTATAATACTGCTACGTTGGCGTATGTGCCGAACGAGCCATCATCTTCACAAGACGGGATTGTGTTTCGTTGTCACAAAAATACGAGGTGTATTAGCAATGGTGCTATCTCATATAAAGGTAAGAAATAGTTATGAGAGATGCGTAAGATCTGTACTAATTTAAAGCCGCGATATATTTAAGCGAAATATGTATTCTATTCGGCGAAAAAGATTCCAAGAGCTGGCAGCCAACTTTAAACAACGAAGGGCAAAAAGCTCCCGCAACTCTAGAGTATGAGCCCTAACAGCCAGAACTGTGACAACACTGAGGCGTTTCCGTAGAAACTCAAACAAAAGAGCGTTAAGTGCTAAAAAGTAACAGACGCTCAAAGCAGCCGCCACGCCAAGCCTACTTTAAACGTCGCAGATATCGATCAGTGAAAGTGTAAAATACTGAAATACTATGACGTTCTACACAAAGCTATGGAAATTATATGCCTGTGGCTAACAGGCTGCAAGCCGCGGTGGCCGAGCGGTTCTAGGCGCTGCAATCCGGAACCACGCGACTGCTACGGTCGCAGGTTCGAATCCTGCCTCGAGCATGGATGTGTGTGATGTACTTAGGTAAGTTAGGTTTAAGCAGTTCTAAGTTCTAGGGGACTGATGACCTCAGATGTTAAGTCCTATAGTGCTCAGAGCCATTTGAACCATTTTGAGCTAACAGGCTCGTGCTGTATAGATCTACCTTGTGAAGTAGTCTTGAGCGTGAACAGTGCGATTAGAATAGTGTAAACTGGCTCCAGAATATACGAACAATCTTCTTAAGTATTTTGTAATGATGAGCCGTTGACGTTGACTGGGCTGAATTGTGTTGTGAACCACCGGTGAATGAATTTTATCTATAGTGGGTGCTGTTGAACTCCGTGACTGTCCCTTTATACGGTGTAGAAAAATTTCCGCTACCAGTCACAATAAAAGGTTATTTATTTGTCATATGACCGGTTTCGGGCTTGCGCCCATCCTCAGGTGTTTATACATTGATGTACATGTTTATATTGCTGGTGACCACTGTATAAATACAAAAAAATTATTTGCTGTTTATTAAACAGATACAAGTGGGACAATTGTAAGTATCAAGGCAGCATTTGTCGAAAATATATCTGTTCTTACATAAAGATGATATAATAATGATATTTAATTTTTATGTAAGTACAGATATATTTTCGACAAATGCTGCCTTGCCACTTTAAATTGTCCCACTTCTATCTGTTTAGTCACCAGCAAATAACTTTTTTTGTATTTATACAGTCATCATCAGCAATATAAACATGTACATCAATGTATAAACACCTGAGGATGGACGCAAACCCGAAACCGGTCGTGTGACAAATAACCTTTTATTGTGACTGATAGCGGAATTTTTTCTACACCACCGGTGAATATATTTCAGTAGTTGTAGACGAAACTGTGACACCACGCGTGAACAACAGGTGACTGCATTCAAGTCTCACGGTTGGACACTTCCATGTTTGTGCAACGGAAATTTGTCGGCTTTGACTAGTGACTTTATGGTGATGGGTGTTGTGACGTCAGTTATTGGTACATGTTATGAAAGGTATTGTCGTATAGCATTTTCCTATTTCAGTTAGTTTCATACGAAATTAAACTGAATGGCCAAAAGCTACGGGAATGGTTGTCCAAATCGCAGATGTGTCATATATAACACCTAACGTTGCGGATAGAAGCGGGGTATGGTGCAAACGTACACATGATAACTAAGCGGCCTGTTACAGACAGGTGTGCAGTGAACACGGAAGCATGTCACGAGTTCAGCTACTTTGAAAGTAGGCCGATTATCGATCCTAAAGATGCGGGATATAACCTCTCGGGAGTTACACAAGAATATGGATTTCCGAGGATAACAGTATCTAGAGTAGATCGTAACTATCGCAGAGATAATATTTCCACGCGTAAACAGTTTCACAGATTGGTGGGAAGATTTTGATGTACGGACGTCGCGTCGCGTCGCCTCCGCGGGCGCTCTATGATCTACTGATGAGGAGCAGATCGCGGCCAGTTTGAATTTCTACCAAGGCTGCACGGAGACAAATACACCGTTTAGAATTCGCAGCCTTCCCATGACTTTAGGCCATTAATTTGGTTTTAAATCTCTGCTGTGTATAATGAAAATCTGCTGTAGCGTCTTTTTTTATTGAGAAACTGGCTGAATGGTGAATAGTCTTCACGGGTTTGCCGCCGGATCACGTTGTGCGAATTCCATAATATTTACTCGGAGCTACTGTCCGACATCTTCAGGTAGTTCAAACTTGCTGGTGGCTAGGTACGACTGACGGTATCCGCACGCTGACGCCCCGTTTTTAGAACACGTGCGCCGCGGATATCGCATATGCGCAGTGATTGCCATATTGAATATGACGTGCGGATACCGTCAGTCGTATCTAGCCACGAGCAAGGCTGAACCACCTGAAGATGTCGGACAGTTGCTCCGAGGAAATATTGTGGAATTTGCGCAACGTGATCCAGCGGCAAACTCGTGAATACTATGTACAAAACATCCGCCATGAAAGTTTGAAGAGTCACAAACTAGCTGAATACCCAGCGTTGTCCGGATATGCATTTATTTCAATATTTTATTAGTCCATCTCGTCCTTCCCCCTCTCACTGTCCAGCTCCTCTTCCCCCTTCTTTCTGTTCATCTTCTCCCCTTTCCTTTCTGTGTCCTCCTCTTCTCTCTCCCTGCCCATCTCCTCCTCTCCCCTGTCTATGCCTATTTCCCCTTCTCCTATGTCTGTCTGTCTCCTCCTCCTCCTATTTTTCCTATCTCCTCTTTCCTCTTTGGTGTCTGTCCATCTCCTCGTCCTTCCTTCTCTCTCCACGTTATCATATTCACCCTAATAGAAAGCTGATGGTTCTTACACCTACAGTATTTCATTCCAGACTGTGACCAATATGTGTACCAGATTTGATTGAAATCGTTCCAGGGGTTTAGGATAAATTTTTTACCCGTGGCTCTGCCCGTATGCGCGCATGTCAGACATATTTCACACATATTTAATATATTTCACAAGTAGTATTAGTACATTTACTTCACCCGTATGTCTAGCGAATTTCGCCATGCAGTTTCATTTTAATGCTGTTCGATGTTTATGACGTCTTGTCTCCTGAACAATGAGCTGTAAAGTGAAACAATTTTGTAGGTACATCAAGTGGTATATGCCTCACTGTCTGCGAAGTGTACTGGGAATAGAGTTAGCAGTAAAGAAGTAATAAAGTAGAAAGCCATGCACGATGCAGCAGTTTTCTACGCATCTGTGTATTTGACGCGATATCTCCTGCACTATGGGTTGCACAATGATTTAATTTTGGTGGTACATTCAGTCGTATATGTGAATAATGTCTGAAAAGTCCGCCCCGATAGCTGAGTGGTCAGCGTGACGGATTGCCGTCCTACGGGCCCGGGTTCGATTCCAGGATGAGTCGGGGGATTTTCTCCGCTCAGGGACTGGGTGTTGTGTTGTCTTCATCATCATTTCAGGTGCCAATGTGGCGTCGAATGTAATACGAGTAAGACCTGCACCAAGGCGGCCGGACCTGCACCGTAAGGGGCCTCCCGGCCAATGACGCCAAACACTCGTTTCCATTTCCATGTCTGAAAAATATGACACGAATGCAGTTCGTAGTAAAGAAGTAATAAAGTAAAATGCCGTGCTTCAAAAGGCCGTTTTTCTGCATAAACAGCGTGAATGCAGTACACGAGAATCTTTTTTTCCTTTCATCGGTTTGTGGTGATCGTCAGCGAGAAAAAGTTTCGTAAAGGTTTGAACTTGTGTTTGAAATTTCCTGCAAGTCTCTAAGCGCTCTCATTCTCAAATTCTGGGTGACTAAATTATGGGTAAATTTCAAATAAATGAGTACCGGGTTCGAGTCCCGGTCGGGGCATACATTTTCAACTGTCCCCGTTGATGCATATCAACGCCCGTCAGCAGCTAATGGTATTGATTAAATTGTAATTTCATTCTAGAGAGCTGCACGGTCACCAATGGCATCTGTTCTTTCGGACATGTCCGAAACAACAGATGCCAACTTTATATCTTCAAATTATGGGTATTCTCGAGTCGTGGGCTACGCTGCTTTGTCATCCCCACCCCTTTCATAGGGGTGATGCTTTCCAGACAGTAAATGATACGTGTACCTATTTGGTTGACATCTGTCCTGTGGTTTAGGAGGAGATGTGGAACACACACGCATATACGCATACATATGTACATCCATTTTTGTAATTTGTATGGATATGGACGTCCTCGTAGGTGCGAGTACCGACCTTGATTTCACTGATATTTTGAAAATAGCGGGGGTGTTCATTGTGAAAATCATGAAGTGCGTTTTGCTTTTGACAACTTGGTTGAGAAGAATAGGTCTTCAACGACGCTTATTAGCTTCCAGAAAGCGTCTAACGTTATGTGGCAACAAACGTCTCTATATGTATATGTCTCCTGCCTGACGTACACTGCCTGATAAAATATTTGAAGCATCCAGAAGACGAGGAGGAAAAGAAATGAAATGTGACGAGTTGAAAGGGTATGTAATGCAGTTTCAGTGATTTTAAAATCTAATCAAATCAACAAAGAACTTATGAGTGAAATTCAAACTACCAATATAATGTTGCACCAATATATATATAATATTTGAAGTGGATTTTTATGTGCCCATTCGACATAACGGTTCCCAATTGGTTTACTGCGATATTCGTTTTCTCGATGTGTATTAACAGCTACAGTAAAGCACGAGGAATAGCCAGTACTCCGGCAGAGACAGCACCGTCCTTTTCCGCGCTGACTGCTGCCGCAATGCAGACGCGCTGCTCAGTAGCTGCTGGAGTACTGATTATTCTTCGTGTTTTATTGTTCCTGCTAACATGTATCGTTTAAACGAATAACGCACTACAATATTTCGTGACCACTCTAACGAAACGATGTGTAAAATTACAATTTAAAAGTCATGTTGTTTGTAATGGGAAACAAATGGACGCCTTCCGTCGACGCCGGTAGTCGTAGGAAAGACGTGAGGAGGAGTATCGCTTGGGCTTACTCCAGCTACACGTTACAGAAACGAAATAGCAAATATCTGCCGATGTACGGAATGAATCACCTAAAATTTGCACCGCGAAATCCGCCCCCGTTAGCTGAGTCGTCAGCGCGGTGCAATGCCACGCCAAGGGGCCCGTGTTCGATTCTCGGCTGGGGCAGCAGATTTTCTCCGCTTAGGCAGTGTGTGTTGTGTTGTCATCATGATTTCATCCCAATCTCCGATGCGCAAGTGGCGCCGAACTTCCCCGAATGGGGGACTCCCGGCCCACAATGCCGTACACTCATTTCCATTTTGCACCGCAAATATTGCGGAAATGGAAAGTGTTATTGATGTGCGACTTTTACAGATGGATGGCTAGTCAGGAACTCGTATTATTAGCCATTGTATTTTTTGTGCAAACATACACTTTTTTAAATAGAACGTGCCTGCTGACATTAAAAAAGCTAAAAGGAGGACAAATTAGAATGTCAGTGGTGTCTGTTGAGGGATTCTAGTGCGAGTTGCTTACGAGATATCGTATTTGGAAAGTTCCCACATCGACACTGCTACAAAACCTTTGGTAGTCCACACTAAAGAACAACACAACTGCATACACTAGTTATGTGGATTCTGACCAGTAATGAGAGAATCGACCATCATAGGTTGAGTTCAGAATGACCACCGACAACGGCAATACACGATTCCGACTTGGTATGGAACGACTGCTGCGCACGTACTAGCATTGCAGCGATGTCCCAACACGATGCAGTAGTACGTCTTTGCATGTCAACGGGTGTGATCTGTTTGTCCTTGTAGACAGCTCTTTCAGCCTTATCCACAGGAAAATAGACTACAGGCATGAAATCCTAGGAATGGACCAGTAAGGTACAGGTCCTCTGCCTCCAGTCGAACGATTTGCAAAGAATTCTTGAAGACATATTGTGGTACTTTGTGCACTATGGGCTGGACAGCCATCATGTTGGTTCAAAAATGGCTCTGAGCACTATGGGACTTAACATCTGAGGTCATCAGTCCCCTCACCATGTTGGTACCACAGGTTTTTCCTAGTCTGTAGATTCAAAATGGCTCTGAGCACTATGGGACTTAACTTCCGAGGTCATCAGCCCCCTAGAACTTTGAACTACTTAAACCTAACTAACCTAAGGACATCACACACATTCATGCCCGAGGCAGGATTCGAACCTGCGACCGTAGCGGTCGCGTGGTTCCAGACTGTAGCGCCTAGAACCGTTCGGCCACAGCGGCCTGCTTTACTCTGCAGGCAGTACCTGTGCTGAGTTTAGAGGTTAACGATGTTTGCAACATTCATTCTAAGGTACAACTGTGCCCAGCCGACGAGTACGTGCTCCTCTTGAACAACTTCAGCCATTGAAACAAGATCACATTGTGGGTCTGCAGGAAGCTGGATGAATGTATCGATGTACTGCTGCAAATGATGGACGCATTATATCGGTGGTACGCTACTGCTTTTGGCAGTTGTCTGTCGACATTTCGAAACCTGTGGACAATATTAGCCGGCCTAGTCTGTAGAGGAACGTTTTCTATCATCCATAAAAGATGATCTGTTAGGAGGCTGCAATACTTGTGCGCGTTCAGTCTTTAAAAGATGATCTGTTAGGAGGCTGCAATATTTGTGTGCGTTCAGTGTTCCGTCAATGAAAAACGGGCCCATTAGCTGATGGTTCACTATCCGACAACACACATCTACACTATATGGTAGCTGACGTTCCACCTGACGAAGCTGAAGGGGACTGTCAACAGACCAAGAGTTCATGTTACGGCGGTTTACGTGGCCTGATTAGTAAATGTTGCTTCATCACTAAACAAGATACATGATACATCAGGAGTGTCCTGTCTTAACGCGCATGTGCAGAAGCTATCACGATTCTCATAATCGTTTCCATGCACCTCTTGATGGAAAGAGATGTGATAGGGATGGAACATATGTCGACAGAGAATGCGTAGGGCAATTGCCTGACGCACGCCAACCCTCATGCGATTGCGTGGGAGTTTAACGTGCGGGTCAATTGCAACAGCAGCAGCAAGAACGCTATTTTCACCGTCTTCTGTCGTCACTTGTTTCCTTCTGTTACGTTGTCTAGGTGTTACACTACAACTTTCACGTAACTGGTTGAAGAGCTTGATAAGTAATTACAAAGGTGGTTGACGTATACTGCGGTATCTCGCCCCATACACCGTACAAGAACGCATCGCATTCTGCCTACACTCTCCATGTACAAAGAGCATGTCGGCTTTTTCTGCATTGATACATGCTGTCATCCACTCACGACCTACTGTTTAGACTGTCATATTCTATGTGACTAGCAAGTTGCATTTCATTCAAAGAACACACAAACGCACTGTAAGCAATCATAGCAACATCATACCTAGCAATTATGCAGATCAAGATGGCACCTACAAGTTTCGCCGTGCAAACTTTGCGAAGTATGATATCTCGTAAACGACTCGCACTAGACTCCTGTAACAAATATCACTAAGATTCTAATTTACTCTACTTTTAGCATGTTAATGTCAAAAGGAATTGTTCCATTTAAAAATGCATGTTTGCATAAAAATGCACTTTATAAGTATTATTTCAATTTGTTGACAGGCTAACATTGGGAGCTCCTGACTACCAATTCACTCTGTGAAAACCATACAGCAGTAGCTCTTTACCCTTCCGCAATATTTGCGGTTCAATTTTTAGGTGATTCGGCACACTATATATAGGATGGTCAGAAACGGTCTGAAAAGCTTGCAAGGGTGTTGCAGGGTAAGCTGTGCTCGGAAATAATTGTCAAGAAGAAAATTCGATGCGTTGCCCCATTTCCAAATGAATCAACACTGAGGTTAGTCGATCAGGCCGTTGCGCGCGAAATTTGAAGAGGTCCGCCAAATACCAGTCGTGTCCGTTGCACTCATAACGTGTCCTGCTTTTGTATCGCTCTCTTGGTCGGTTTTATGACACCAAACGAAGAACACCTTTAGTGTCACCGTCTCTGGAAAGTCGCTTGAATTTCTGTGCTCAACGGCCTTATTGGCTAGCTTCAATGTTAATTATGTCGGAAACGGCTCAATATTTCAATTCTTTTTTTTTTTTTTTTGTTATCAACACTGTGTTAAACAGACAGACCATCAATTCTGGTGGATGAAGGCTCCGACGTGATTTGCATTCTCCGTGGTTTCCATAATTTACTACAAGCAAGTGTCATGATGGTTCCTACTATAATGCCACGAACGACTATCTTGCTCCATCCTCATCAAAGTAAGTATGTAAATACCTGTATATGTGAATTATTTTTTGTTCTTTAGCAGTAAAGCCGAGAGACGTCCAATATTCTTGTAAAGTGATCAACTGCGACTAAAACTACAACTTATAAATGACTTTTATCTCAATAATATGAATATTTATATATGTGTTCCTTATTACTCCATGTCTCTAACATCTGATGAAGTTCAGTGGCCGAGCGGTTCTAGGCGCTACAGTCTGGAACCGCGCGACCGCTACGGTCGCAGGTTCGAATCCTGCCTCGGGCATGGATGTGTGATGTCCTTAGGTTAGTTAGGTTTAAGTAGTTCTAAGTTCTAGGCGACTGATGACCTCAGAAGTTAAGTTCCATAGTGCTCAGAGTCATTTGAAGCACTTTGAAGTTCAGTGGTTACCTCTTGTTTTTCACTTTGAACTGTAGTAACTACTTTAGTCTCAAGGTCACCTTTCATAGCCGTTACAATGCTATCAAGTTCATTCTTAGTTACTAGATTTGCTAAGTTTTCATCGAGGCTTTTCGTTAGCGCTTCTAATTTAGAATCTAACTTTGAATCAAGCCTTTCATCAAAACTTTTGGTTTGCGCTTCGAACTTATCATCTAAACTAAGGATAAATTCTTGTCTTTCCTGTTCCCTTTGTGTTCGTTCCTGCTGTTGCTCTTGTTCCCTCTGTGTTCGTTCTTGCTGTTTCTCTTGTTCCCTTTGAGCCATCAGGTGCGCAAACAAGACTTCGATTAAATTTGAAACATCATTGGATGTTGAAGTCTGTATTATCTGAGTGGTTTGTAGTTCCTGTATGCTGTTGGGCGATACGTTTACTACAGTACTGAGTGTAGTGTTTATTTCATCTGGCCTATCAGATGGTAGTTCATTCCTGGTCGGCACGATTCGCTATCTAAGTTGGTATTGTGTTCAACTATTTCTTCACTGTCATCTACAACGGAGTATGTTCTGCCCTCTGCCATTGTTTGTTGGGTTCGCGCACGGGGTTGTAAGAAATACAAGATAATTACAAAGGCGTTTCGAATAACACCATGAAATATTTTTAATTTTGTTTCGTGTCCCTGTTCGGGCGCCAATATAAAATGACATTTATCTTAATAATATGAATATTTATATATGTGTTTGGATAGAGAGAGAGAAAGAGATTGATTTTTGATTGAGATTTTTACTTTAAGTCCTAACTGGTACCTGAATTTTGGTTGCTGCCTCCTTGAATGATCAGCTTCTGCACCAGTTGGTGACGTATTACAATTTGGAGGAAGTTATTGTTCTTTAAGGTTTAAAATACGACTCAGTTAGTTACTTGGCCGTATTACGGATAGCTCTGAGCCCAAGTTTTCGAAACTTTTCATACCTAAGGGACCACTGTTGTAAGTAAATAAGATAAAACAGCAATCTGCTTTCCGTGAGAAAAGGAGATTGCTTGGCACACAAAATTCCTTCAAACTTCACGCCCTGCTACATCAAAATTGGTCAGTGGAGTTTAACACCAAACTATTGTACAGGAACATAATCCAATTATTGTAATTAAGAAATTATGAGAGGTTGTTACTTATTGAATGAAAACTATAGAGAACGCATTTCTTTTCCTGTATTTTAGTGAACTTTGTACACTTACAATTCTGTCGATTGATAGACGGCGACGACAATGAAGTTCACCTCCTTTTCCAAAAACACGATATTTCTATTCTTCACTTCCAGAAAATTTGTATACATAAATGTCTGGCAACTCTTACACATACTTTACTCGGTTTTATCACTAAAATATCAATTTTCATTAAATGTAACAATACGTTCTGAGCGACGGCCTAGCAACACGTCCTCTTTCCACAAGATACAGATTAACAGTTCTCTTTTTTTTAATGAATATTTTTTTTTTTTAGAGTCTATACTCAAAGATTCACAACTACTATCGTTGCGGGGATAGCGCACTAAAGAGTTTCTTGCTGTCCAGCTGCGCTTCAGTTCACTTCAAGTACTTTTTGAATCAGATTTACATTTACGGTATTTACATGTATTACAGAGCTTCTCAGAATAAAATCAGGCACAAATTAGTTAAAAAAAGCATTGAGGCTCACATTGAACCATCCCCTTAGAAAAATGTATGAATTACTGTGCTGATAAACCTCTTACATTATTTGATTTTCAAACAGCTGAGTAGAACTGAACGTACTCAGACATTTCGCTCTTTACCTATTCTGGCCGGCCACGGTGGTCTAGCGGTTCTAGGCGCGCAGTCCGGAACCGCGCGACTGCTACGGTCGCAGGTTCGAATCCTGCCTCGGGCATGGATGTGTGTGATGTCCTTAGGTTAGTTAGGTTTAAGTAGTTCTAAGTTCTAGGGGACTGATGACCACAGTAGTTAAGTCCTATAGTGCTCAGAGCCATTTTTTACCTATTCTGATCAACACTAAACTGACACACAATATTTTTAGCGCAACGCAATCTGACTTTCAACAATCTCTACAAAAGAATGGCCCTGACTAACAATAACCTATACCTCTCATGAATCACTTACCTCACAAAAATCTTCGTTACTCGGACTAGTGCAATACAGTGAGTGCCAATACTGCCAGCTAAATAAAAGATTCTAACTACTGAAGGCACTAACTACTGATAGGCATAGTTAGCAAATGAAAGATTTTGATAGAGAACAGCCGGCCGCGGTGGCCGTGGGGTTCTGGCGCTGCAGTCCGGAACCGCGAGGCTGCTACGGTCGCAGGTTCGAATCCTGCCTCGGGAATGGGTGTGTGTGATGTCCTTAGGTTAGTTAGGTTTAAGTAGTTCTAAGTTCTAGGGGACTTATGACCTAAGATGTTGAGTCCTATAGTGTTCAGAGCCATTTGAACCATTTTTGATAGAGAACAAACAATGTATTTACCTTAATAATATTCAAAAGTCATCATATACAGGTTGTTATAAAAAGGTACGGCCAAACTTTCAGGAAACATTCCTCACACACAAATAAAGAAAAGATATTACGTGGACATGTGTCCGGAAACACTTAATTTCCATGTTAGAGCTCATTTTAGTTTCGTCAGTATGTACTGTACTTCCTCGATTAACCGCCAGTTGGCCCAATTGAAGGAAGGTAATGTTGACTTCGGTGCTTTTGTTGACATGCGACTCATTGCTCTACAGTACTAGCATCAAGCACATCAGTACGTAGCATCAACAGGTTAGTGTTAATCACGAACGTGGTTTTGCAGTCAGTGCAATGTTTACAAATGCGGAGTTGGCACATGCCCATTTGATGTATGGATTAGCACGGGGCAATAGCCGTGGCGCGGTACGTTTGTATCGAGACAGATTTCCAGAACGAAGGTGTCTCGACAGGAAGACGTTCGAAGCAATTGATCGGCGTCTTAGGGAGCACGGAACATTCCAGCCTATGACTCGCGACTGGGGAAGACCTAGAACGACGAGGACACCTGCAATGGACGAGGCAATTCTTCGTGCAGTTGACGATAACCCTAATGCAGCGTCAGAGAAGTTGCTGCTGTACAGGGTGATGCTGACCACGTCACTGTATGGAGAGTGCTACGGGAGAACCAGTTGTTTCCGTATCATGTACAGCGTGTGCAGGCACTATCAGCAGCTGATTGGCCTCCACGGGTACACTTCTGCGAATGGTTCATCCAACAATGTGTCAATCCTCATTTCAGTGCAAATGTTCTCTTTACGGATGAGGTTTCATTCCAACGTGATCAAACTGTAAATTGAAAATCACCATGTGTGGGTTGACGAGAATCCGCACGCAATTGTGCAATCACGTCATCAACAGAGATTTTCTGTGAACGTTTGGGCAGGCATTGTTGGTGATGTCTCGATTGGGCCCCATGTTCTTCCACCTACGCTCAGTGGAGCACGTTATCTTGATTTCATACGGGATACTCTACCTGTGCTGCTAGAACATGTGCCTTTACAAGTACGACACAACATGTGGTTCATGCACGATGGAGCTCCTGCACATTTCAGTCGAAGTGTTCGTACGCTTCTCAACAACAGATTCGGTGACCGATGGATTGGTAGAGGCGGACCAATTCCATGGCCTCCACGCTCTCCTGACCTCAACCCTCTTGACTTTCATTTGTGGGGGCATTTGAAAGCTCTTGTTTACGCAACCCCGGTACCAAATGTAGAGACTCTTCGTGCTCGTATTGTGGACGGCTGTGATACAATACGCCATTGTCCAGGGCTGCATCAGCGCATCAGGGATTCCATGGGACGGAGGGTGAATGCATATATCCTCTCTAACGGAGGACATTTTGAACATTTCCTGTAACAAAGTGTTTGAAGTCACGCTGGTACGTTCTGCTGCTGTGTGTTTCCATTCCATGATTAATGTGATTTGAAGAGAAGTAATAAAATGAGCTCTAACATGGAAAGTAAGCGTTTCCGGACACATGTCCACATAACATATTTTATTTATTTGTGTGTGAGGAATGTTTCCTGAAAGTTTGGCCGTACCTTTTTGTAACACCCTGTATATATCAGTTCATGACATCCAGTCTTACAAATTTACTCTCTCTGATGGACACACGTCCAGATCATCCGCTCTCAAAACTCCGCCATCTCTCTCCGCACATCCACCACTGGTGGCGGCTCACCTCCAACTGTGCTGTTCACATCCAACTGCCCAACACTACAATAGCGAATATTGCAAAAATGCCAACCAATGCACACAGCACAGCCAGTGATTTTCATACAGAGCGCTACGTGGCGTTACCAACATAAAAACCTAAACAGCCTACTTGCAACATAACATTACAAACTGCTGCTACTAGTGCTACTAATACCCTAATACTATTGCGCCAAACTCAGTTGTGCAGACGGTAAGAGAGCCATGTCTGCAACCCAGCGACAGTGTACAGACCACCCATCCGTGTACTGGTTTTCAGAACGGAGCAGCTGCTGGCCGCCGTGTACTGGGGAGACCCTGCCGCTGGCTGTCGCACCTGGCGCCTTTCCCCCGAAGCCTCAGCCGGCAGCGGGAGTCGAGGGCGGCGCCGCTAACTTTCTCGTCGTTAAGAAAGTAATTACACGCCCATTCGCCTGGCTTAACGCCAACTTCACACCAGTCTCAGGTAATTAGCTTGACGTGAGCAAATCAGCAAGCAGCTGCAAGATTAATTTCCTCTGCTCTCTTGGCAGTCTTCGTCTGCACCGTGAGAAATATTCGCTGAAAATTTTACGTCGAGCTCTGGCATGCCGAATTTCGTGCCAAGTATATGAAAAATACACTGCGCAAAAAGTTAAAGGATCACTTTTTAGGAACCCCGTAATTGTTTCCCATTCCGACGCACAAGTTTGAAATTTCTCTTAAAGATGCCTACAACCTTCCAGAGGCACACCTCAGACGTTCATGTGCCTGCAAGATGGGTTAATGTATCATATTGGTAGCAAAGTTGACTATATAATTCTGCCCAACGCCAGCAGGCACGAGTCACACAATAGGAGAGTCCTCACACCCCCTCTTACCCATATTTCACCCCTCTTTTTGACGCCTCTGGGACGGTGATCAGAATCGCGGCATCCAGCGTTTCAATCACGTGGTTTTCTTGTTAACATTTCTGACACACTGCCGCTCAGAACAGACCCGAAAACGCTTCGGGGAGTGGGGGGGGGGGGGGGGGGGGGGTATTAAAGGGCGTCAATGAAAGCATCTCCCCTTGAGGTGCTGATTCACGCACATTTCGTTGCCGAAACGTCAGTTCGCAGTGCGCTGATCAACGGGATGACACTGGTGCTCAGGTTCGAATCCTGCCTCGGGCATGGATGTGTGTGCTGTCCTTAGGTTAGTTAGGTTTAAGTAGTTCTAAGTTCTAGGGGACTGATGACCTAAGATGTTAAGTCCCATAGTGCTCAGAGCCATTTGAACCATTTTTTTGAACACTAGCGCTCAACCCTACTCTAAGGATATTGTGAGGCTGCAGCCCCACCGAAGGTGGTGTGATCCCTTTCGAGTGTAGTGTGACGGCAATGTTTGCTCTGTTGTGCAGTTTGGTATCACTAGGAACTGGTAAAAATATTTAACGAAATATGAACGTGATCCGAAGCGGCCAAGTGTTCATACATCCACTTCTTCGAAGCTCGAATGGCCTTATTACGGTAGGGAAGTTGCAACATTAACATTTGCGTGAATAAAACGGGAAATGGTCTTCCCAAGGGCCTCTAGTTCGGCAACACCCTCGATACCACCCACGCATCTTAGTTGAGCATGTTACAATAGTATATGGCAGGAACGTGCGACAACATTCTGCCTTGCAGCTCCTCTAGCACCTGAATTCAGACAAACATCACCAGATGAGTATCGAAGCGATTGCCTAGCCCTCAGGCGCTTCAGTATACGCGATGCTGATTCTATATCTAAGTTTCTGACAAGTATAGTTGTGACATGCGCAACTAAAGTGCGAGGGTGGTACTGAGGGTGTTGCCAAACTAGAGGCTCTTAGAGGGACCCTTTACAGTTTAATTTTCGCACATATTATTGATTATACATCCGTCCCCCCTCCACTGTGATCTCGTCACTGGAGGATGCGAATAAGGAGGCAAATGAACACTTTGCAGCTTCGGATCACATTCAAATTTCATCAAATTGATTTTACCCGTCCCTAGTGATACCACACTGCACACCAGAGCATAAATTGCTGTCACACTACATTAGAAAAGGGTAACACCACGTTCGACAGGGTAGCAGACCCAGGATATCCTCAGAAGAGGTTTGAGACGCCCATGGGGTGGCACCAGTGTCGAACGTTGTCAAGAACGTCGTTGATCATTGCACTCGAACTGTCGTTTTCGACTACGAAATGTGCTGGAATCAACATCCAAGCGAAAGCGGTGCTTTCATTGATGCCCTTTTGCCAACCCCTAAAGCGTTTTCGGGGTGATTTTGATCGGGGTGTGTCAGAAATGTTTCCCTTGGCCACCCAAAAGAAAACTGCGTGATTTAAATGCTGGCTGTCGCGGTTCTGAGCTCCATCGCAAATCCGTCAAAAGGACTGGTGAAATGTGGGTAAGAGGGGATGTGACAACCTTCCCATCGTTTGACACGTGCGTCGTGGTGTTGGGCTGAATTTTGGTGTAATTTACTGACAATGTAGCATCATTAACCTACCTCGCAGCTCACATGAATTTCTCAGCTGTGACCTTTTTTTCGCATGTGTCGACACCTTGCTGTTTGAGCATGGTCAAGCCAGAGAGTGACTTCGCAGGATGCTGAGCTTTTGCACCATTAGGGAATAAGGTGGCAGACATTTTTAAGCGAAATGTCAAACTTATACGTTGGAAAGGGAGACTTTTGGAGGGTTTCGAAAAAAATGATCCTTTCATTTTGCTGCGCAGTGTAGTTGGACGGCATAACATAAGTGTATTCTCACACCAATGTGCTGCCCTTATTTCATTGTAAACCTCACAAAAACGGTATCATGGTTGCACAAATTACGCATTATCACAATCAAACAACTCATAAATTGTCCAGACGTAATAGCAGGCTGTACGATATACGAGACTCTGAAGATGATCAGTGATGGTTAAAAGCAATCTCACACCAATGTGCTGCCCTTATTTCACTGCAGAGCTCCAAAAACGGTATCATACTTGCACAAATTAGGCATTATCACAATCCAACAACTCATAAGTGATGGTTGACAGCGTTCAACGGTGGAAACGTACAAGTGGTTGTATGTGGTAATAAAATTGTTGAAAGAATTACGTTGATCAAGAACTTCTGTTTCGATAATACGTCAGTTTTTCTCAAAATGCGAGGATATTTTGAGACGACGTATGAAACGTAGCAACGAACGCTAGACACAGTTGAGTCCTCTTCCAGGAATATGGGTTTTTGTTAATCGAATGACCGCATGATATTACCATGTTTTTTCTTCGAATGAAATCATATACACAGACAGTATGTGAAAAATTTTGTTTTACGTTTCAGTGGTCAATTTTATGAAGACGAAAGGCAACGACCAGAATATGGTTCAAATGGATCTGAGCACTATGGGACTTAACTTCTAAGGTCATCAGTCCCCTAGAACTTAGAACTACTTAAACCTAACTAACCTAAGAACGTCACACAAATCCATGCCCGAGGCAAGATTCGAACCTGCGACCGTAGCGGTCGCGCGGTTCCGGACTGTAGCGCCTAGAACCGCTCGGCCACTCTGGCCAGCCGACCAGAGTATCTGCCTCCCGTAAATGTGGTTGATAAGGTTGTAATAGCATATCTAAGTCAGAACCACACACATAATGAGAATAAAAAAATAAAGAGATATTCAGTTAAATTTGTCGGAAACTTTCATTTTTATCCAGACTCACTTTCCTGTTCTTCTATTTTGAAATCTGATGAAGTAATTGCTGTACTTAAATTTTCGTGAAGTTTAGTTTCGCCAGTCTCACATAAGCATTTAACTTATTTAAACTACTTTCTCTGCTCTCCAGGATATTGAAAAATATTTCACGTGTGAGTGGAAAGCCACATTACACAGTTATAGCTAAGATGCCATTATCGTACGGTTTTGACTGATAAGCCAAAAAAATAATGATCGCTTAATAGTTTGCATTCGACATGTTTTTGATAAGTTTTCGCAGGCGTGTAGCACTAGATGTCCACGGACAGGTTACTCGGTTCCTGCTGGGGCCGGTAGTTCGTATGTACGGAGCTGGCGTCCAAAAGGGATGCTCCATCGGGTTCAGGACATGCGGATTTCGTGGCCAAGACATCAACGTGAATTCACTGTCATGCCCCTGAAACGACTGTAGCACTATTTTCGCCTTTTGACGTGGACAGCTATCCAGCTATCCGTCGGGGAAGACATCAACCACGAGGAGATGCAGATATTCCGCAATAATGTTCATGTAGTCAATAGTTGTCATGTGCCTTAGATTACGATTACAGGTAACATGGAAACCAAGGTTACTATCCTCGCTAACACAATTCTGCGCTCACCGGCAGAGTAGTACGCGTGGGGTATGTTACAATCATACTTTCGCTTGCACACGGTGTATGTAGACACGGCCGTAGACTTGGTATAACAAAAAACGTGATTTATCCGATCAGGCGATACGTTTAGATTTATTCACGGTCCACTCTCCACGATCCTGTGTCCATCACATTTACGAGGTGCATTCGAGTTCTAAGGCCTCCGATTTTTTTTCTAATTAACTACTCACCCGAAATCGATGAAACTGGCGTTACTTCGCGACGTAATCGCCCTGCAGACGTACACATTTTTCACAACGCTGACGCCATGATTCCATGGCAGCGGCGAAGGCTTCTTTGGGAGTCTGTTTTGACCACTGGAAAATCGCTGAGGCAATAGCAGCACGGCTGGTGAATGTGCGACCATGGAGAGTGTCTTTCATTGTTGGAAAAAGCCAAAAGTCACTAGGAGCTAGGTCAGGTGAGTAGGGAGCATGAGGAATCACTTCAAAGTTGTTATCACGAAGAAACTGTTGCGTAACGTTAGCTCGATGTGCGGGTGCGTTGTCTTGGCGAAACAGCACACGCGCAGCCCTTCCCGGACGTTTTTGTTGCAGTGCAGGAAGGAATTTGTTGTTCAAAACATTTTCGTAGGATGCACCTGTTACCGTAGTGCCCTTTGGAACGCAATGGGTAAGGATTACGCCCTCGCTGTCCCAGAACATGGACACCATCATTTTTTCAGCACTGGCGGTTACCCGAAATTTTTTTGGCGGCGGTGAATCTGTGTGCTTCCATTGAGCTGACTGGCGCTTTGTTTCTGGATTGAAAAATGGCATCCACGTCTCATCCATTGTCACAACCGACGAAAAGGAAGTCCCATTCGTGCTGTCGTTGCGCGTCAACATTGCTTGGCAACATGCCACACGGGCAGCCGTGTGGTCGTCCGTCAGCATTCGTGGCACCCACCTGGATGACACTTTTCGCATTTTCAGGTCGTCATACAGGATTGTGTGCACAGAACCCACAGAAATTCCAACTCTGGAGGCGATCTGTTCAACAGTCATTCGGCGATGCTCCAAAACAATTCTCTCCACTTTCTCGATCATGTCATCAGACCGGCTTGTGCGAGCCCGAGGTTGTTTCGGTTTGTTGTCACACGATGTTCTGCCTTCATTAAACTGTCGCTACACGAACGTACTTTCGACACATCCATAACTCCATCACCACTTGTCTCCTTCAACTGTCGATGAATTTCAATTGGTTTCACACCATGCAAATTCAGAAAACGAATGATTGCACGCTATTCAAGTAAGGAAAACGTCGCCATTTTAAGTATTTAAAACAGTTCTCATTCTCGCCGCTGGCGGTAAAATTCCATCTGTCGTACGGTGCTGCCATCTCTGGGACGTATTGACAATGAACGCGGCCTCATTTTAAAACAATGCGCATGTTTCTATCTCTTTCCAGTCCGGAGAAAAAAAATCGGAGGCCTTAGAACTTGAATGCACCTCGTACAATTGACGATGTCGTTGCGTTGCACTGGAAACACACAGGGGTCGTATGTTGCGAAACCCCCACGTTCTACAATGTGCGCTGAACGACGTGCCCCGAAACAGTTGACCTTGATTCAGCTGTGTACTCTGAGGTCCCATATTCCTTAAATAGCCGCCTTCTATCCCGCTTTACATAGTGGGCAAACCTCCAGCCTCCAAGTTCTGTGATGAGGTGTGAAGGTCCAACACTGTGTCGCGTACTCGCGGTTTTACCATCCTTCAACTACTTTTCCTTGATGCTCACCACAGTAGCAAGGGAGCAGCCAGCCAGCTTCGTGATTTCCCGGTATGATAGGACCCTTTTGCCGCGCCATAACGATCTGCCCTCTCTCAAGAACTGTCAGTCATGATTTCCCCGTATCGTCGCTCGAACAATTCCCCTTTCAGCTCTGCTCCACTCACATACTTTTCTTACCACATCACGTGCTCACAGCACCACCAGGTGGCATTGAGTCCCACAGTGGGCAGCGGTAATAATGTTCTGGCTTCTTCGTCTTCTTCTTCCTCCTGAACCATTTATGCTTAATTGCAGGTCGTTCACAGAGCGTCTCCAGAGATTCTCTTTTCGTCCAAAGTTTCTCATTTAGCATCTCCTCGCATTTCAGTCCTCTTCGGTTCACACCATCCTTCACCCGATTGCTCCGCCTTGAACGTGGTCTTCCAGTTGGCCTTCGTTCAGATTCTGTCTATTCTAGGGGTCTTCTCGGAGGGTTCTTCTGGTCCCATTCTTTTAATTCCACGAAACCATTTAAATCTATTACTCTCCACAATTTCCTTTAGGGGCCTGAACTGAAGAGTGTTTCTTATTGTTTCATTCCTTATCCTGTCTGTCCTCATCTTGCCGTGGATCCCTCGCAGAAAGAGCATCTCTGTTGCTCATATTCTGCTCATATCTTTCTTTGTTCAACTCCAATATTTTGATCCATAGATCAAAACTGGAAGATAAAAGACTTGTACATTATGATCTTTGCTTTGGCAAGTATTTTCCAGTTAATAATTACGCCCGATACACCATAATAAGATTTCGAACCATTTTCTATTCTCCCGGAAATTTCATTCTTGATGTTCCCTTTCTTAGTTAATTTACTTCCTAGGTGCTTGAAAGTGTCTACTTCTTTAACAGTTTTTCCATTACAAGCTACATCCTTAATTGTTTTCATTTTTCCTGCTGATTTTCATTCGTTTACTTTTTGTTAAGCTTATTTCCATGTCTGCTTCTACGGTTACTCTCTGTCAGATGTATGGTTGTTCTTTCAATTTATACACATTTCCTTCCCAAATCATCACATCATCTGCATATGCTAAAATTTTCATATCATCTGCTGCTGACTCTTGTCGAACTTTCCTTATGATGTTTTCCATGGCTGTATTATAAAGCACTGGTGACAGGACACTTCCTTGCCGAAAGCCTCTGTCCGTTATAAACCATTCTGATCTTTTGATGTCTATTATTACACAATTCAGTCACCGTTTGTAGATGTTCCTGATTCTCAGTTGAATTCCTTTTAACAGTTCCAGTCGATTGACAGTTCCAGTCTATTCAGCCCTTTCCCTATCTCTTCCATTCTACAGTGTCATAAGCGTTTTTTACACCTATAAATGCAACTAAGATGTGTTTCCCATATTCCCATTTCTTTGTACAATCTGCCTGGCTGTAAATATGGCCTCTGTAGTTGAACTTCCAGGGCGAAATCTTTGTTGTTCCTCTCATACCTAATTAATTAATTAATTTTTTGGATCATTAGTGAAAGTATCTATGGATACAATAAGTGTGTGTTGATATACAGGAAAAACCAGGAGAAGCAGTCAGTATTCAGGGATATAACGGGAACGACCATTCGAAGCAAAAAGGTTAAGTAAATATGGGTGTTCTCTGCATATGTTAAACTCTATGAGTACTTGTCCATCTTGCTTTCCACACTTTGACAGCTGGTGATAAATAAGAAGAATTTGTCTAGTGAATATGGGCTCTAAAATGCATGCCTTAAGAACTGTGTGCACTTGTTCAGTGGAAGAGATGTGTTTCACAGTAGTGAAGATGATCAAGTGCTCATAACTCTTTAGGTATGCGTTTTATACACCATTTTTATTGAACATTTTTTTTCTTATTTTTGTCCATACTACCATTTATGAAAATACGGAAAACAAAGAGCTTGCAGTTGAAGAGATTGTTTCACAGACTCGAACGTGAAGAAGTGCCCACAGTACTTAAGCTATCTAAGCATAGTAGTTTGTGATTTGATGCGAGACCTCCCAGAAAATAGGATAAGGTGACAAAAAGTCATGGGATAGCGATATGGACATATAGAGATGGTGATAGTATCCCGTACACAAGGTAGGAAAGGGGAAAACATAGGCGGAGCTGTCATTTGTACTGAGGTGATTGATGTGAAAAGATTTCCGATATGATTACGCAGCACGACGGGAATCAGCAGGCTTTGCACGCGCTATAGTAGTTGGAGGTTGGACATTCCATTTTGGAAATCATTAGGGAATTCAATATCTCGAGATACCCAATGTTAAGAATGGGGTGAGAATACCAAATTGCAGATATTGCCTCTCACCACGGACAATGCACTGGGCAACGGTCATAACTTCACTGACAGCAGCGGCTTTTGTGTAGAGTTGTCGTTGCTAACAGAAAAGCAACGCTGCATGAAATATCAGCAGAAATCAATGTGCGACGTACGACGAACGTATCCATTAGGACAGTGCGACGAAATCTGACATTAATCGGCTATGGCAGTAGATTACCGACGCGAGTGTCTTTGCTAACAGCACGATATCGCCTAAAGCGCCTCTCCTGGGCTCGTGACCGTATCGATTGAAATCTAGGCGGCTGGAAAACCGTGGCATCGTCAGATGAGTCCCCATTCTAGTTGGTAAGAGCTGATGGTAGGATGAAAGTGTGGCGCAGATACCACGAAGCCACACACCCAAGATGGTGAACAACGGATATGGAAGCTGGTGCTGGCTCCATAATAGTGTGGGCTGTGTATACATGGAATGGACTGGGTCCTTAGGTCCAACTGAACTGATAATTCACTGGAAATTGTTGTGTTCAGCGAGTTGGAGACCATTTGCAGCCATTCACGGACTTCATGTTCCAAAACAAGGATGGAATTACTACGGATAACAATGAAGATGAAATGGGATTGATAGAGCACTGAAAGACATAAGTCGAAACAAGGCCCCGGGAGTAGACAACATTCCATCAGAACTACTGACGGCCTTGGGAGAGCCAGTCCTGACAAAACTCTACCATCTGGTGAGCAAGATGTATGAGACAGGCGAAATACCCTCAGACTTCAGGAAGAATATAATAATTCCGATCCCAAAGAAAGCATATTAACAGAATATTCCGTCGGTTCTTGGTAGAACAACATTATAATAATAAATGAAAAGCACCAGTTTGCTTTTGTTCTACAATATTATTTTTATTGCTAACCGGTTTTCGGCTTACAAGGCCATCTTCAGGCATTTACTGAGTTTTATCACCAAAGAAGTTAAATGTCAGCAGACAACATTGGAAGAGAAGTAACACATCTAGAGTGAAGTAGAAACATACAGTGAGTAACATCTTTGCAATGAAATAGTAAAAACTGAACAGTACATAAATAACAATGGAGTTGACAGGAAAACCTTTAGCACAAAATAAGAATAGCATGCCTACATAGCAGTTTCTATTGATAAACAAAACTATTGAAATAAGATAAAATTAGTACTAGGCAAGGCTGCATCAAGAGGTATGAAACATGGAGAGTAATACACAACCAACCTGAAGATGGCCTTGTAAGCCGAAAACCGGTTAGCAATAAAAATAATATTGTAGAACAAAAGCAAACTGGTGCTTTCCAAAGAAAGCAGGTGCTGAAAGATGTGAAAATTAACGAACTATCAGTTTAATAATTCACGGATGCAAAATACTAACCCGAATTCTTTACAGACGAATGGAAAAACTGGTAGAAGCCGACCTCGGGGAAGATCAGTTTGGATTTCGTAGAAATATTGGAACACGTGAGGCAATACTGACCCTACTACTTATCTTAGAAGCTAGATTAAGGAAAGGCAAACCTACGTTTCTAGCATTTGTAGACTTAGAGAAAGCTTTTGACAATGTGGACTGGAATACTCTCTTTCAAATTCTGAAGGTGGCAGGGGTAAAATACATGGAGCGAAAGGCTATTTACAGTTTGTACAGAAGCCAGATGGCAGTTTATAAGAGTCGAGGAACATGAAAGGGAAGCTGTGGTTGGGAAGGGAGTGAGACAGGGTTTTAGCCTATCACAGATGTTATTCAATTTGTATATGGAGCAAGCAGTGAAGGAAACAAAAGAAAAATTTGGAGTAGGTATTAAAATCCATGGAGAATAAATATAAACTTTGAGGTTCGCCGATGACATTGTAATTCTGTCAGAGACAGCAAAGGACTTAGAAGAGCAGTTGAATGGAATGGATAGTGTCTTCAAAGGAGGATATAAGATGGACATCAACAAAAGCAAGACGAGGATAATGGAATGTAGTCGAATTAAGTCGGGTGATGCTGAGGGAATTAGATTAGGAAATGAGACACTTACAGTAGTAAAGGAGTTTTCCTATTTGGGGAGCAAAATAACTGATGATGGTCGAAGTAGAGATGACATAAAATGTAGACTGGCAATGGCAAGGAAAGCGTTTCTGAAGAAGAGAAATTTGTTAACATCGAGTATAGATTTAAGTGTTAGGAAGTCGTTTCTGAAAGTATTTGTATGGAGTGTAGCCATCCATGTATGGAAGTGAAACATGGACGATAAATAGTTTGGATAGGAAGAGAATAGAAGCTTTCGGAATGTGGTGCTACAGAAGAATGCTGAAGATTAGATGGGTAGATCACGTAACGAATGAGGAGGTATTGAGCAGAATAGGGGAAAAGAGGAGTTTGTGGCACAACTTGACAAGAAGAAGGGATCGGTTGGTAGGGCATGTTCTGAGGCATCAAGGGATCACAAATTTAGCATTGGAGGGCATCGTGGAGGGTAAAAATCGTAGAGGGAGACCAAGAGATGAATACACTAAGCAGATACAGAAGGATGTAGGTTGCGGTAGGTACTGGGAGATGAAGAAGCTTGCACAGGATGGAGTAGCCTGGTGAGCTGCATCAAACCAGTCTCAGGACTGAAGACCACAACAACAACAGCAACAACAATGCGCCATCTCACCGAGTTACAATTGTTCGTGATTGGTTTGAAGAACATTCTGGCCATTTCGAGCTAATGCTTTTGCGTACCCAAATCGCCCAGCATGAGTCACATCGGAAATTCATGGGACGTAATCGAGAGATAAGTTCGTGGACAATATTCTGCACCAGAAGCTCTTTCGTAATTATTAACGGCTATTGAAGCAGCATGGCTCAATGTTTCTGCAGGGGTCTTCTAAAGATCTGTTGAGTCCACGCCACGACGAGTTGCTGGACTATGGTGGGCAAAAGGAGGTTCGAAACAATATTAGGAGGTAATAAAATTTTCTCGGGCTTCCAGCCGCGACAGGAGGTTAACATCCCACGAGCTTTCCACCGAGCTCTCCTCAGTCATTGTCAAGTGGTAAGAATGACTGCTGTGTCGCCGTGGCCGCATCGACATATAGCCGCACTGCTGGCTGTGACATCACTAGTGCTCTCTTCCTCGCCATACATGGGAATGTTTTCATCCCTCGTCCGTCGCGCCCGTTTTAAATTCGCGATGGCCGGGTCCCAGGCTATGCTGAGCTGCAAACCACCGTCCTTCTTGATGGTGTTTTCAGAGGTTTTTATTTCAATAGCTTCTTTTATGACGCTATCCCAAAATCTCTTCGTCCTCATAACGACAGAAGTTTAGTCGAATTGAATTCGGTGTCCATTTTCTAAGGCGTGTTCTGCCATGGCTGATTTTTCTGGATAGCGTAGGCGTAAGCACCTTTCGTGTTCCGTCTGGTGTTGCTCCACAGTGCGCCCTGTTTAGCCGACGTAGTAACAGCCACAGTGACATGGTATCTTGTACACTCAAGGCATTCTAAGCCCAAGATCGTCCTTCACAGGCCTCATGAGCTGTCGAATTTTTGCTGGGGGCCTGAACACAGGAAATGTGCCTCTTCACAGAACGCGGAGATTGCAGGCTTACCCGCTTTGCAAAGCAGGATTGACCGTGGTCTGTGGAAGATCTGACAATGCACAACTGTTTCGGAGCACACACTTCAGTAACATACTTGAAAATGAGACTTTGCAGCAGACGACCCATTCGTGTACCGTTCATGGCACAGCAAAATCATCAATTACGAATGCAGATACGCCATCATACAGGTGAACGGATGCTTGAAACATCCAGTGAGGTACGGTGACAGGCAAATGGAGCCATTGTTACGCCATGGAAGACACCTGTCTGTGGGAGCTATGGTACGGCACGACGTCTGTAGACGACGCAGATATATTGTGGACAACCTGCAGCCTTCATGCTTGATGTCTTTCCTGACGACAGTGACATCTTCAAGCAATGCAACTGTCCGTGTCAGAAGGGCCGAATCGTTCTACAGTGGTTTGAGGAGCATGATTTTGAACCCTCGTTGTATCTAATCCATCAAATACTGCTGACCTGACCTCGATGGAACACATTTGTGTCTGCGTCACTAACAGGCGCCAGTTACGCACCCACGAACCACCGAGCCGTAATTTAAGGCAATTGCGTGACCTGTCCGTAGACGTCTGGTGCCACATACCTCCGGAATCTCAGATCCATCAAGAATAGATTGTGTACTGCGTTGCAAATGTGGAAGAATGCGCTATCAGCCAGGTCGTCGTTGTGTTTTGTATCAGCAGTAGGTAAAAGGCAATTTAAAGATATGAACAGTACCACAGTGTTACAAATTGCCCGGAAATACACCGACAAACAACATTTTCCCCAAAAATCGTAATCTACGTATTTTAACTAAAACAAATGTGATATCAATGCTGCCTACCCCTTAAAAACATCAAATTTTAATTATTCATATAATTTGATAATGAATATTTTGTTCATATGTGGGTCCATAGCCTCCAAGTATTTTGTGAAAGAAAACGTTTTCGTAGTCGGCTATACAGTTATATTCATTTTTCGTTGTATGATTGGTAAATTTCGACGCTAAGTCGTTTTCAAGCACCTACAGAAGAATACACCAACGTGGACGAGTATTGCATTAATTATATGCACCGTGGAAAATCCTTAAACATCATTACCATTGTGAATGAATTCTACAGAAGCGGTCGTACTTACTACTTATATGTAAACATTATACAGTACGTCATACTTGTTGTGGCATATAGCCAGCCGAAGTGGCAGAGCGGTTCTAGGTGCTACAGTCTGGAAACGCGCGACCGCTGTGGTCGCAGGTTCGAATCCTGCCTCGGGCATGGATGTGTGTGATGTCCTTAGGTTAGTTAGGTTTAAGTAGTTCTAAGTTCTAGGGGACTGATGACCTCAGAAGTTAAGTCCCATAGTGCTCAGAGCCATTTTGTGGCATATAGTCGAAAACACATTGCATTGGTGAATCCATATGTGAAGTATTTAATTTTTATTGCAATCTAAGAACGAATATGTCGTCCTACAAGCTTGTTACCACGTCATCCCATGTGTGAACCACAAAACTTCCAGTCTTAGTTTCTAGCAAAAATACGTTCAAAGATAACATAGCTGACTATCGCTAATGTACGTATTTGTATATTTCATATTCTGCTGGCGTGCCAATAAGTGCAAATTTGATGTTACATACAACAACAAATTTTATGAACCATATGTTACAACGTCAAAACAAATTAATGTTACGTGTTACAACGTCAAAGTAGTACACATGAAGCCGGCCGGGGTGGCCGAGCGGTTCTAGGCGCTACAGTCTGGAACCGCGCGACCGCTACGGTCGCAGGTTCAAATCCTGCCTCGGGCATGGTTGTGTGTGTTGTTCTTAGGTTAGTTAGGTTTAAGTCGTTCTAAGTTCTAGGGGACTGATGACCTCAGAAGTTGAGTCCCATAGTGCTCAGAGCCATTTGAACCATTTTTTAGTACACATGAAGATATATACAAAAGTTTTAAACATATTGTATTTTAACTGCCATCAGTATGAAACGGTTATAAAAGCGACACAGCAAGGCGATAAAGTAATATTCAAAGTCTTACTTTTGTGAAGATAAGATAGGTATCAGAGAGGTATAGATACTGTCATATTATTTGTCTAAAATGGAGCACATATGCTCTTGGTACAGAAATACATCAGCGCTATGAAATATAATATATGTATACGATGCCTGCTTCACACTTAAACATATTTCTGTTACATCCCAGTGAAGTATAATTGTAAAACGAACCTATAACTGAAACTAAAATAGTGTACAGGTCATTATTTATGAAGAGTGTGAGGCACGTAACTGGGGATGAGAAGTTAGGCACGAATGACACGTGAACATATCGTACATGCATTCTCAGAATACGACAATTCAGGGCGTAGAGTAATTATACATTAAATGATATTTATAAAACACGTCTTTCTAACCATCGGTATACAATACCAAGTGGTTCACACGGCTGTAAATATTGTTACATCATATCTGCATATAAAACATAGCATTACATCGAGTAACTGAGACATATGTGTAAGAAATTGACTGATTTGTCAAAGATTACTGGAATATTAGGTACCATGTACGAAAGCAACTTCATTCCCAGTTTAGTATAACACGGTACTTGAATTTTTCTGTAGCTAAATTACAATTAATAGAAAGTCATATAAAACGTAGCCATGATTAAGTCATTAATAAAATATAACCACGTAGGTGTAGCATTATTCAAAAACAATTAAAATAAAAAGCTGGTATATCATCTAGATTGTTACAATTACGGTCTCAAAGTGAACCTATAATTATATGTTGAACAAGGATATGGTCCAGTCTCTCGTACACTGTTTTTCCCGGTGCATATATTTAATGTAATACTTGTCCATGTTGCTATATTTTGTAGGTACTTGAAAATGATTTAACGTCGAATTTGGCCAATCGCACAAAGAACTAAGGTTAAGTGTATTACCTATTATGGACAATGTTTTCTTTCACAATATGTGATAATGCTTTTGACCTTCACAAAATACGAGGGTTGGAACTTAAATAGTGGCAACTATTTATTCACAGCCGATACAAAAGAGTTACATGCTTGCAACAGTTACTGTCCTTCAAAGTAGTCACCAGCGTTGTGTAGAACCAGTTGCTAGCGATGTGGAAGGCGTTGTATACCGTTAGTAGAGCCTGTTCTGTTGATGGTACGAATGGTGCGGTCTGCTGCCTGTCGAATGCCTGGAACAGTTCTGAAGCGTATACCACGAATGGTTCCTTCATCTTCGGAATCAAATCAAAGTCACGAGGACATAAGTCCGGGCAGTATGGTGGATGGTAAAGTACTTCCCAGTCCCATCGACCGAACAGAGTAGTCACAGCTTGGGCTGTAAGCGCCCGCGCATTGCCGTGCAAAATGATGGGTGAGTTGCGCAGAAAATGTCACCGCTTCTTTCGCAAAGCCGGTCGCAGGTGATGCTCGAAAAACGAACAGTAATACTGTGCACTGACGGCCTGCCGTGGAGGAACGTAATGCGTTAGGCTAACACCATCACTGTCGTACACGAGAATCAACATAACTTTACACCGCTCCATTCGCACCATCAACAGAACAGGCTCTGCTAACGGTATACTACGTCTTCCACATCGCTGGCAACGGGTTCTACACAACGCTGGGGCAGTAACAGGTGCAAACATGTAACTCTTTTCTGTCGGCTGTGAATAAATAGTTGCCACTATTTAAGTTCCAACATTCGTATATTGGTACAGTGAAAATCCTTTTACATATAGTTTACGAATATAATATTGATAGAAATTTCCATTAAAACAGTTTAAACTGCGTGGGTTTCAACAGATTAATTAACGTATTTTCCATTGATTCAGTCATACTGTCTGTTTTGCATCTAATTTTATTGAGAACACGAATCAACAAACACACGTCATACTTATGAGAAATTCGACCATTCCATGCGATCACCCAATTCACATCTTAATGTAAAAGTACTGTATGACACAAGCATTTTTGCAGCATAATATGTTTATCTATAGATTATTAACTAGTAGACGTTTCCGTAGTGAACTTCTATGACTTCTTCTCTTCGGTTATAAGGGACATATTTGTGTCCCAAAGGATCACTAAAAACCCAAAGGGAGACACTGTTGCTACAGCCCCCGGAAAAAAAAAAAAAAAAAAAAAAAAAAAAAAAAAAAAAAAAAAAATACGGATCTGCTAATATTGGCTTAATCCGCAAAGTGGCAGTTTGTGATGAAACTGTGTATGCAGTACCTAAGAGTGTTTACATATCGAACTGCCGCCGCCGTGTAGCGTTGCGAGATACCCGTATATTAATGTTGCCTGGACGCGGTGTAGAGTTACGTCGGGGTGCGAGCAGGTTCGTTAGCCTTTACTCGGCCGGCGGCTGAGCTGAAACTTTGTCCGCTGTCCGCGCCAGCTCCCTGTGGGAGCGATATGTCCAGTGCGTGTGGCCCTCCCAGGAAATACGTTCTGCGGTTCCAGCCCCGTGGGCAATCATCTCTGAGGTTACGTGTTGACACAGCCAGACGCACAGGTTACAAACGCTTCAGGGGGAGCTAACAGGGTTTGCCGCAAATATTTACCCTCAGAAGCGTTCCTCCGGGGATGTCGAGGGAGTTCCGCTGCGTGTCAACATCATTTACCCGCGCATAACGCGCACGCCGTGGAAGTATCTCAAAGGCTCTGCGTCTGCCCACGCGTCGTGTCAGTGGCGCCATGAGAGTATGCCGCTCTTCTAATACTTCAACCTTAGCGAAGGCGCTTGAAAGGATATTTGCTTTCCTCACTCTCTGACAGGTTCCAGATATTCCACATTATTTTCTTATATGTGTATATTTTTGCAGGACAGGCAGGTGAATGTAAGTTTATGGTCAAAGACAATTATTTTGTGGATTCCAGGAGATAAGACCGACAAAACGATGAAATGGTACGTGTATATGTGACATAAGAATACATGAAGTAGCGATTTGGATGTAGAGGAAGCCGTATTGCAAGTCCTTTTTAGGTGACGCCTCGTCGGCGACTTGCGAGTCAATGATGATGGAGGACACACAACACCCAGGCCCCTGCTGGGAATCGAACCTGGGCCACCTGCGTGGTAGGTGGTAACGCTACCGCTACGCTACGGAGGCGGACAGTGGACTCAAGATTTACACTGTATAGATGGAGAGGAATTCCTTTCTCATCACCAGAGCAACGCTCCTGAGGCTAGCCTTCACAACAGAGGTGCCCCGCCTACAAGGCGGGGCCGGCCGGAGTGGCCGAGCGGTTATAGGCGCTACAGTCTGGAACCGCGCGACCGCTTCGGTCGCAGGTTCGAATCCTGCTTCGGGCATGGATGTGTGTGATGTCCTTAGGTTAGTTAGGTTTAAGTAGTTCTAAGTTCTAGGGGACTGATGACCATAGCAGTTAAGTCCCATAGTGCTCAGAGCCATTTGAACCATTTTGAACCTAAAAGGCGGCCTGGTACTCGTTAACGCGCGAGCGCGATCCGCCGAGCTCTTTGTCCATAATACGGTGCGGCGTTGGCGGAGGTCCTCACCGTCTTTTAACAGTCTCTTGGATATACTCCGACCAGCTTCTCTCCAACCACCGATCCATATAACACATATCTACCTTTATCGTACCATATCGTACATATTATTTCGTCGAACTCGGCTACGTTCGCAAAGATCTCGCGGTCGGTCACCCGCCCACCAAGTGCGAAGGACTTTTACCATGTGTTTACATTGCCCACCTCTCGCAGCCCCGTGGAGGTGCATCACGAAGTAGTTAATCCGCAGACGGTTTTAGGATGTGTCCACGCACCCTTTTTACCGGCGAACGAGGCTACGCTCAGATATGTCGTTGTCAACAGTAAATTCCCCATCAGTCGTCGACGAGCTATTTCGTCACTTTGCTCTGACTGTCACCTCGACGACACCGATGAGCAGTATGCTACGTGTCGCATGAAACGGGACGTTTGGCTCCTCATCCAACGCATCGTGGGCTGTTACCTCCGCACCGCCCCAACCCCGGTTACCTCGGATTCCTGCTGTTACCCCAGACCTCACACTGTCCTCTTGAGAAACACCACAAACTCATCTGGTTTCGAGGACAGGCTTTAGAATATTTCTTTCGCAACGGCCCACAAGCGGTTTCGTCATCTGTAATTGGATTATGATCGCACACAGTACATTCACCCGGTCACCCCATTAACGACGAAATTTTGCAGGATATCTCCACAGCGTATTTCTTATCCTCTCTCCCCCCCCCCCCCCCCCATCTCCCTCAAATTTGGGGTGTGCCACTTCTCCTCATTTCATTACTCATCAGTTACCACCTTCCACGGTACAGATCATCGACAGTTGCAGGCAAATGAAGGGATGTTATACGAAAAAAATGCGTGGTATTTTAGTTAGGTAAAAGAAGTGTCTGTCTCTGGTTCCAATAAATAAAAACTGGAAAGGGTTTAGGGGACCTGTGTTCGATTCCCAACGGCACCGAATTTTTCACCAAAGGTGCGCGTTCTACGAACGAACTGTTAAAATAAACAACAAAAAAGGAATTATAAAAAAAGTTGAAAAAAGAAAAACAGTAGAAATAAGAAAAATACAAGGTAGTAAACGCATGTTATGTAGAGGCGCCCGACTCGGTAGTATGCCGGTTCGAATACTGACGATGGAAAATTTTCGCTGCCTATATTTTGCCCGCAAAAGGAAGATAGGTGTTATCACCAGACATTGAGCCAATGCCCTGCATTATATTCCAAATCTCTCCACTGTGTCTCATGAATGGAAGGCATGTGTCAGTGTTGATGGTGATCCATTCATAGACTGCGGACGTTGAGCTTGACGGCCCCCCTAGCTGCTACTTCAGAGAAGTAGAGTGAGTGGCGGTACCGGATTTCACCCTCATCCTTCTCTTTATCCGTAGCAACAGACACCAAGTAATACACTGCAGAAGCACTCATGATAGCATACACATGACACAGATTCTCATTTGACACTTCATAGCAGATAGGACGAAGGCAATAGAAAACTACCTCCACTAGGAGCTTACCTAGATCGGTGATACACACGCAGGATACATCAGTGATTTGGCTAGATGAAGCTTATAGTTAAAGGTCCCATTTAACCATAACCTAGGACAAGAGAAGCAGGGGTGGATCAAAACGAAATAGTTCTTCTTTTTTGGAAGAAGGGGAAGAAATGTGGTTATTCATTTTCTACCGAAAATATGCAATGGACTAAATACTGTTATATTGTTGTACTGGTAGTACGCAAGTATGCACTGTGAAGTCATTTTCGGAATTCTTACTGTGACTAGGACTGTAAAGAATTTTGGCAAATACAATACTCATAAAAACATAGAAAATTAACGTTTTGCTTCAGTTGAAATATACCGTCCACTAACTACTGGAGGTTTTCTATACTTCTTTTACAGTTTAAATCATTTAATGCCTCCTTTCTGCATTTGCAAAACACCTAACATAAACAACAACAACAACAACAACAACAACACACACACACACACACACACACACACACACACAATAAAAGTATGAAGTTATTACAATGTCCTACAATAAGATAAAAACTGAATTACAAGGTCGGATACAGTTAAGTCTCTTGTAGAACTGGCCTGAACCTTCTTGAGCTCTGATGGAGACCATTTAAGATAAAAAAGTTCAGATTGCTGGGTAAATGCGAACATGAAGAGCGGGAAGACGATACAAGCCATCAGGCGTATGTTGTACTGGCGGCGACTCGTAGTTCCTTATAGCACGCCGCCTGATCTCTTGAGCAACCCTTCAGATCATGTTTAGTGCCATCACAGGCTGACCATTTCATTATCGCGTCCGGTCCTCCAACAGGTTCCCACTGGGCGTGGCCGGGTTGTCACGTTGCATGTAGATCGTATTTACTCTTCACTCTGCAGTACAAGGGTTCCAGTACTTGAGAATACACTGTTAGAGTAGTTAACCTAAATTAGACGACCACGTCTGGTAAGGCGACCGCTCCCGGTAAGTGGGACATCTGTGTTCGAGTCCTGATCGGACACAAATTTTCACTGGCGTCATTCCATTGTATAGGCGATGGTTGTCCAAATTCGCAACTATGAATATATTTCATGTATTTCATAACGGATGTAGTCTCCTCAGTGCCTGTTCTTTTGGACTTGCATGCATTCCGAAGGAACATTGCATCGTATTCTGGGCAAAACAGACACCGCAATATCATATCTATCCGCTGACTTCGGGAAAGAAGCTTTCAATTAAAATGTCTCCCCTGTATGGGAGTATACATAAGCAATGTACGAGTGCCATTTTAGACACATGTTTGACGACATATGGAAGTTTGGGTCTGGCCATGAAGCATGTTCTGATGGCCTACCGATAAGGTGGCTGCATGTGATTCCTCATCCCAATTCAAGACAAAAGAGTATCTAGCGAAACCTAGTTCCGCCAAGATGTTTAACAGAAATGCAGTCAAAACACAAGACTCTGGAAACACTGCAATTGTGTCGGTCATAGCCAGGAACAGATAGCCTGAACTCTGTGCCGCGGCAGAGGTGTCCTATTAGCTCAGTGAGATGAAGAAATGGTGTGGGACACAGACATGCAGACTCACTGACGATCGAGTTGCGCTCGCTTCTAACTATTTTTTCAGTTGAATCATCAATCTGTATCCAGATTATACCTTCACAAAGCGGTAATCGAGCACTTTGTTTCGTCCACGACGGAAATAAAGCCAATAGAAAATAATACTGGGTACAATAACATCGACTGTATCCAGCTAGCTTCAAAAAACCCAGCAAGAAGGCTACACGGGATTGCATATTATGCTACCCACAGTAATTCCATTCTGTACGTTTGATGTCCAGGTTCATCTTCTCAGAGCCAGTACGTGCATGTACGAACAATGTTCACTTTAGAAGAGATGTTCAAAGCGACCATCTTGCATTTGCAAACAACCTAGTCACTCACTGGATCATTCTTTGCTGGACCCTGTAAACACCCAGTTAAATTGTTGGAAGCTTAGTCGGCCGGTGTCGTAATTTTGAAATGAGAGTCGTTATGGTGGTCGCGTGATAAGTATTTCGCGTGAAGGGCCGTTGCGACACAGGCAAAGGTCAATTGTGGAAACTAAGCCACTAGATATTACAAGTAACGTTATTATAGAATATGCCCGACTTACTCCACAAAATAAGAGGGCACGTACATTCGCGAGTGAGTGTTTCAAAATAAGAATTAATACTGTAAAGGAAATGGGTCATAAATGTAGTTCCGTCGGTACACACTCAGTTGTATGCGGACGTACATCGGGATACAGGCACGTACGTTCTAAATACTATCATTCCCCGTGGCCAAGATAAGAAGAATTGTGATTAAATTGCATTTATTCATCTAATAAGGAAAATCATCGGACTTCCAAATTAAATAAAAAGAAAGACTGAAGGTTCTGAATGTCACGGCAAATACATCGAAACTGAGATTGGCGGCCACGAAGGGAAAGAGATGAACACATTCACGTACCTCTATTGTTGAACAGCGCCGTCGAGAATATCGCCTCCTCCATCTAAATTCTCCATATAAAATTAAAATAATAATAATCTCCCAGAGTTACCGTAGCTGACATCCGTGATATCCTAAATCAGAAAATCATATTGAACATGAATTACTTTCATTGTATAACTCCATTTCACTTTAAAATTACACAACGCGTCTTATCACCAGGATAGGAGAACAGCGAAAGGTAACTAATACTAAAACTAATAAGCGAAGAGAGTAAAGCTTCTTTTGTCCATCAGTGTTAAATGCTTTTCACATTAATCATTGGTATGAGAGTCGGGTAACTATCTATCTATGTATCCCCGTGGCCAAGATAAAAATAATTAAGTTCCTTTACAACCCGAAGTAACACCCCTGCAATATCATTGCTGAAACGGCATGCATGTGAGCTATTAGGTCGTGTATATCCGTGGGTGAAGTACTATAAAAGATAATCAAAATATCCACGGGTGTACTGCCGGTCAACAGTGTCCAACGGGCCCAATATTTCGGCGATCATACATGTCGCCATCATCAGGTGAACTGACGGACTGAGCTCCTGTGAACGTGCCGGTACGGAGATCCGAACGCTATGGCCGCTCAGGGAGAACTGGCTTCGGTCGCGGCGGCGGCCGATTTAAATACCCTCCGCCTGCGGCGCACTGCCTCCGCCGTCTGCGCCCCCCGCCACGGTCACGCGATGGAACAGATTGCGACGGCGTCTGAGATGACGTCGGTGTGAAGGCTCTGTCCGCAGTGGTCGTCACAACTATACGTTTGCTCGATTTACTCTTGATTAACCCAATCCCTGGTTCCCAAGCCTTGCTAAGATTATAGCCATAGTCACGGTTTGTGAGGTCGTCATTGGTGCGAATTTCGATGGCCTCTCTAACAACGCTGTCCCAGTATCTCGACGTCTGTACCTGAATCCTCGTGCGTTCATACTCCATAGCGTGATTTTCCGACAAACAATGTTCAGCGACCGCCGACTTGCTCGGATACATCAGTCGCGTGTGCCTCTGGTGTTCACGGCATCGACCCTCGACGGTACGCATCGTCTGACCAATATACGACTTGCCACATTGACACGGAATCTGGTACACGCCGGCCTTCCTCAGACCGAGGTCATCTTTGGCGCTCCCCACCAGTGCACGAGTTTTATTCGGAGGACAAAACACAGTTCCGACCCGGTGTTTCTTCAAAATGCGGGCTACTTGCCCCGAGAGTGCGCCTGTATACGGAATAAACGCAGTGCCTACCTCCTCCCTCGTGATTTCATCCATCTCCACAGGTTGTGGTTGGGCGGAGGGCACGTTGAATCTGCCATTCTGAGTACCTATTTTTTCGAAATACAGTTCTCAGATCTTCCAATTCATGGGGTAGACTCTCTGTGTCAGAGATAGTGCGCGCCCTATGTACTAGAGTTTTAAGTACCCCATTCCTCTGTGAAGGGTGGTGGCAGCTGTCAGCGTGCAAATACAGATCAGTGTGCGTTGTCTTCCGATACACGCCATGATCTAAGGTGCCGTCAGCTCTTCTCTTGACCAAGACGTCAAGGAAAGGTAATTTACCATCCGTTTCAGTCGCCATAGTGAATTTGATGTTGGGGTGTATGGAGTTTAGATATGTAAGGAAGTCAAGGAGTTTATCCACACCATGTGGCCAGATGACGAACGTGTTGTCCACGTAACGGAAAAAGCAAGTAGGTTTCCATTCGGATGACGACAGGGCTTCCTCCTCGAAGTTCTCCATGTACAAATTCGCTACCACCGGTGAGAGTGGGCTACCCATGGTGACCCCCTCCGTTTGTTCGTAATATTCTCCATTAAAAAGAAAATACGTCGAGGTCAAGACATGCCTAAAAAGTTCAGTGGTCTTCTCGTCAAACCTATGACTAATCAATTCTAGTGACTCTCGCAGGGGAACCCTCGTAAACAAGGAAACGACGTCAAAACTCACCATGATATCTGACTCATCCAACCTGAAGCTATCAAGGCGTTTACCAAAATCCACGGAATTACGGATGTGATGAGGGCATTTACCCGCATAAGGACTTAATATTCCCGTCAGGCATTTATCCAACAAATATGTAGGTGCCCTGATGTTCCTGACAATGGGGCGTAATGGTGCCCCCTCTTTGTGAACCTTCGGGAGCCCATATAGTCTAGGCCAGGGCTTAACAACTGGCCGGTTTTGAGCGCGAGTACTCGCGTCTGCTCAGGCACGTGCTCGCGAGCAGCTGCAAGGTGGCGGAGTAGGGAGGGAGGGGAAATGCGCGCGCACGTTTGAATAGGGCCGCAGCGTGCCTATTGAATTCGCGCCGACTGTGTAACGTTTAAGTACTACGATCAGCTCTAACAGTCACTTCGTTGGTTAAGAATCATGTCAAGTCGCCGTTGTGTAACCCCAGCCATGCTTTCGCACTTCAACCCCCATTGGGAGGAATTGTATCTGTTTACAGAACAAGATGGTGTTGCAAAATGTTTAGTATGTCACAAAACGCTGAATTCTTTTAGGAAATTTAATTTGCAGCGACATTATATGTCGTACCACGCGAAAGACTACGGAAGTGGAAAATGTGATGGACCAGATCGTGCACAGGAAGCTATTAAACTTAAAAGGAAGCTATCCGAAGAAGATCTGGACGACGAAGAAAAATCAACTGAGGCAGCTCTCAGAGTGAGTTACAAAATTGCTTTGCTTTTAGCAAAATCCCTGCGCCCCTTCACTGATGGCGATTTAATAAAAGAATGTTTGGTAGTTGCAGAGGAACGTGTCCATCTCAAGTTGAACAGTTTCGGATTGTGCCATTATCTAACATGACCATTATGCGTCGCATACAGGACATGGCAGACGACGTCCAGAGCCAGCTTGCAGATATCTGTAAAGATTTTATGGCGTATTCTCTAGCTCTGGACGAAAGTGTTGATATCACTGGAACAGCGCAGCTTGCCATATTTATTAGAGGTGTTAATAGAGATCTTCAGGTGAGGGAGGAGCTCCTCGATGTAGTAGCCGTGAAGAACACTACAACCGGAGGTGATATTTTAAGTAGTGTTGAAGAAAGTGTTGAAAATATAGGATTGTCGTGGAATTCTTTAGTTTCAGTGTCTACAGACGGTGCACCAGCGATGACAGGGAAAAAATCAGGTTTCGTTTCACTGTTGAAGGAGAAAATGCAAAAACTGACCGTGCCGAATGAAATAAGGGGCGTTTACTGTGTGATCCACCAGGAAAACTTATGTGCAAAGAGTATCACACTAAAAAATATGATGAGTGTTGTTGTTCGTACAACCAATTATATAAGGAAGCATGGGCTACAACACAGACTATTTAAAAGCTTTCTTGAGGATGTAGAAAGCCAGTATGGTAGCCTGCCTTATTACAGCGAGGTCCGCTGGCTTAGTCGTGGCGAATTATTAAATCGATTTTTTTGCCTATTAGATGAGATAAATATGTTCATGGAAATAAATAACATGTGTGTTCCTGAATTGAAAGAGCCTTCATGGAAATGTGATCTCGCGTTCTTAGCAGATTTAACTAGCCATCTGAATGGTTTGAACATTTCACTACAAGGTAAAGATCTGCTAATTACTCATTTCATAGATCGAACACGAGCTTTTAAAATGAAATTGACACTTTGGGTGCGTCAGCTGGCAACAGGAAATCTAGCTCATTTTCCTAAATTATCATCCATGCAAGATGTTCCCAAAGACTATGAACGTTATTCACATACACTCCTGGAAATTGATATAAGAACACCGTGAATTCATTGTCCCAGGAAGGGGAAACTTTATTGACACATTCCTGGGGTCAGATACATCACATGATCACGCTGACAGAACCACAGGCACATAGACACAGGCAACAGAGCATGCACAATGTCGGCACTAGTACAGTGTATATCCACCTTTCGCAGAAATGCAGGCTGCTATTCTCCCATGGAGACGATCGTAGAGATGCTGGATGTAGTCCTGTGGAACGGCTTGCCATGCCATTTCCACCTGGCGCCTCAGTTGGACCAGCATTCGTGCTGGACGTGCAGACCGCGTGAGAAGACGCTTCATCCAGTCCCAAACATGCTCAATGGGGGACAGATCCGGAGATCTTGCTGGCCAGGGTAGTTGACTTACACCTTCTAGAGCACGTTGGGTGGCACGGGATACATGCGGACGTGCATTGTCCTGTTGGAACAGCAAGTTCCCTTGCAGGTCTAGGAATGGTAGAACGATGGGTTCGATGACGGTTTGGATGTACCGTGCACTATTCAGTGTCCCCTCGACGATCACCAATGGTGTACGGCCAGTGTAGGAGATCGCTCCCCACACCATGATGCCGGGTGTTGGCCCTGTGTGCCTCGGTCGTATGCAGTCCTGATTGTGGCGCTCACCTGCACGGCGCCAAACACGCATACGACCATCATTGGCACCAAGGCAGAAGCGACTCTCATCGCTGAAGACGACACGTCTCCATTCGTCCATCCATTCACGCCTGTCGCGACGCCACTGGAGGCGGGCTGCACGATGTTGGGGCGTGAGCGGAAGACGGCCTAACGGTGTGCGGGACCGTAGCCCAGCTTCATGGAGACGGTTGCGAATGGTCCTCGCCGATACCCCAGGAGCAACAGTGTCCCTAATTTGCTGGGAAGTGGCGGTGCGGTCCCCTACGGCACTGCGTAGGATCCTACGGTCTTGGCGTGCATCCGTGCGTCGCTGCGGTCCGATCCCAGGTCGACGGGCACGTGCACCTTCCGCCGACCACTGGCGACAACATCGATGTACTGTGGAGACATCACGCCCCACGTGTTGAGCAATTCGGCGGTACGTCCACCCGGCCTCCCGCATGCCCACTATACGCCCTCGCTCAAAGTCCGTCAACTGCACATACGGTTCACGTCCACGCTGTCGCGGCATGCTACCAGTGTTAAAGACTGCGATGGAGCTCCGTATGCCACGGCAAACTGGCTGACACTGACGGCGGCGGTGCACAAATGCTGCGCAGCTAGCGCCATTCGACGGCCAACACCGCGGTTCCTGGTGTGTCCGCTGTGCCGTGCGTGTGATCATTGCTTGTACAGCCCTCTCGCAGTGTCCGGAGCAAGTATGGTGGGTCTGACACACCGGTCTGGGTCTGACACACACTCCATTTCCAGTAGTGTAGTTTAGTTGACCTTAATGAAGAATTTGATCAACGCTTTCAAGATCTGACAGCACTAGACAGTGATTTTGATCTGTCCTCCTATCCATATTCAGCGAATATTGAAGAAATTTGTCCTGAGCTGCAACTAGAAATTATTGACCTGCAGTGTGACAGAGAATACAGAGACAAATTTCAGAACAAGAAAAACATTTTGGAATTCTACAGACACTTCCCTCAGGATAGATTTCCTCGTTTGCTCAAACTGACGGCTACAGTAATATCAATGTTCGGTTCCACGTATGTTTGTGAACAACTGTTCTCTGCAATGAAATATAACAAGACGCGCCTGAGAAACGCATTGTCTGATCGAAATTTAAACTGCACACTGCGCCTACAATGCACGAGAACAATTACTCCGAACATAGACGCAATTATAAAGGGCAAAAAGTACAAGATAACCGAGAATCCCACAGTTCAGTGACACCTTTTATTGTGTAACAGTTCACAAATTAATGCGAATGTAGAGGCATACACTAAGCTATTAAAATTATGTGGCACGTGTACATTCTCCTTTATTTGTTTCATTTGTGGCAGTAATAATTCGTGAGTGATATCCCTGCAGCTGGCCGCGGATTTACATTGACTGGCGGCAGTTGTTGTGTGCCCCACGTGACTCTGCCCACACACTGCTCTGGTCCGGTAGTGGGGGTAGCGTTCTCGCGCTGCTCCGTGCTCGCGCCTTGCTGCTCACAGCTTGCTCCGCGAGCACGTATGTTGTGAAGCCCTGGTCTAGGCGGTACCTGACCTTGCGGTAACAATTTCTTAGCGTCACCCTCCGGTAAATCTGCGTCCTTGAGAAGCGACCTCGTCTTGTTCTCCACCTTCTTTGTAGGGTCAACGCTGATCTTCCGGTAGCAATCGTCATTTAGCAGGCTCTGCATCTTATCAGTGTAGTCCTTATGGGAGACAACAACTGTAGCATTGCCTTTGTCAGCCGGTAAGACAACAATTTCAGAGCGCTCCCTCAGATCACGAATGGCCGCCCTCTCTTTACTGGTGATATTTGAATTCATCGGCTTGGATTTCGTCAACGCACGACAAGTTTCACGACGTATTTCCTCAGCTGATTCAGGTGGAAGTCGAGCTGCAACCTGTTCAATAGCACTAACAATTTCTGCGACCGGAGTGAACTTGGGAGTGGGAGCGAAGTTGAGACCTTTCTGCAAAACCGAGACAGCATCATCACTCAACACCATGCCACTCAAATTGATGACAGTCTTGCACGGAACCTGCAGAGATGGTTTGTCAAGGAGACGTGAGAACTTAGCTGTTTGACGTCCTGTTGCCTTCTTATGGGCGGAATCAGCTGCAACCCAGGTGAGACCATCAATCCAATCCCATGAAAAAGAAGTGAAATTACTAGCCAGTTGCAAAAGTAGTTTGAGTAATTCCTGTGAGATAAACTCAAGGCTCCGGCGGGTGAATTGCACTCTCTCACGTACCAATGCGAGGCTGGCTCGTTTCTTGATTCTCTTAGCTGCTGCAGAATCGATGTGATGCATAACCTTAGCAAAATTTGGAACAACATTCTCGGAACGACATCTCTTTAGAATGGCAAGAGTACTTAGCAAACGACATCTACGGTGGTGCAACTTTTCAAATTTCTTCATGCTGCGATACATCTCCTCCCCGTAAAGGTGTATGATGTGATTCTTGAGTTTCTCCCGGCGTATTTGATAATCAAAATATCCATTGGTGTACTGCCGGTCTACAGTGTCCAACGGGCACAATATTTCGGCGATCATACATGTCGCCATCATCAGGTGAACTGACGGACTGAGCTCCTGTGAACGTGCCGGTACGGAGATCCGAACGTTATGGCTACTCAGGGGGAACTGGCTTCGGTCGCGGCGGAGCTCAGTCCGTCAGTTCACCTGATAATGGCGACATGTATGATCGCCGAAATATTGTGCTCGTTGGACACTTTAGACCGGCAGTACACCCGTGGATATTTTGATTATCAAATACGCCGAGAGAAACTCAAGAATCATACTATAAAAGAGTTGCTTTAAGCTTCCTCACAAATTAAAATGTAGTGGATTAAGATACGAGAAATGTGGAGGCCAGAACACTGGACCTCCACGACCACTCCATTTCCCTGGAAACGCTTCATTTAAATTACGAACATTCATTCCAAAGTGTGGTGGTGCATCATGATGCTGAAACCATAGCTGTCGCTGAATACCAAGTGGAACGTTTTTAATGCATCAGGCATAGTATATCAAAGAAACGGACGATGTGGGGATGCATTCAACTTTTCCAGCAAGAGTTAAGGCCTGAAGAGCACTCCTCCCACGATTCCAGCCCACACATTTATGCCAAAGCGTGCATGAAAGCCAAGTTCATGAGTGACATGTGGGTTGTGTTCCAACCAATAATGGCTCTTTCGGAGGTTGAAAAATCTAGCTTCACGAGTGAAGCTAGATTTTTCAGTTATTACCACATTATTTATAAATGTTCATTTTCTTCCACTTCATGCAAAAGCCATTCACAAAACTGTACTCGTCGAATGCAGTCTTCTGGCCGTGGTGTTAACGTGTAACGATATGGACGCAGTTCTTCATGACGCAACACTTCAACAACCAGTCTTTGAGGTATCTGGACCTTTCTTTTAGTATTACGGGAACTTAACCAAGATGATTGGTAAACGGTTTCACGAATTGTATCCTCTCCTTGTGGAGTACAGCTGTTTCTTGGACGACCTCTGTCTGTTACTTGTGGACGAAGATCACCTGTTTCCCAAAGGTGTTGCTCCAGAGGATAAGCAACTTTCGAATCGGGACAGTGCCTCTGAGGGTACCATGCAGCATATGCACGAGCAGCAGCAGCAGCAGCAGCAGCAGCAGATTGGTTATCAGATGCACGCAGCACCAAAAGCATATTGGCGTGTTCATCGTTTGTGTACTCCATTGGGGAGCTGGCTTACATGAACTTGACAGGCTTAGTTGGGCACTGCATGGTTAGTAGGCACATGCATGCTGTTCAATGGATCCAACTCTCACTCGATAGAATATTGTCATGTGAAAAAATGATGTCCTGCTTATAAATGATGAAAAATAGGGAACAGATATCTAAAAAACAAAAAAGGAACATGATGAGGATTTGAACCATAGTTCCATGGTGGATGTGGGTCTGATGTCCCAGTAGTCTATTAAGTGAGCTACAGTGACTAGTAAGATACACTTTTGTCTTAAATCTGAATGATTAATCACTTGCCAACCTCCAAGCATTTTTTCTTCAACCTGTAGAAATAAAGCAATGTGTATGTATGTGTGTATATTTGAGATCTACTCCCAAACCCCCGGGATCGATTTTAGTCAAACGTAGCACAGAAACAATAGGCCTCATGAGTATCAGAAATGTGGTGTTTACGAACTCCTAGCTCCAATACGAACGGAGATATGGACAAAAACGTGATTTTGCAGCACCTGATGTACAGGCTACCCTGTATGACAAGCATGTTGCTGGGGAAAATTATCAGCCTGCAAAATCAACCTGCTTTGCAGGGCAGCCTAGGCATCAGAGGAAACAAGCGTTTCTCCAGGCCCCAACATGCAGGCTGCCCTGCATGACAAGTGTGTTGTGATGGAGTAGTGTCAAGATACTTCATCCACCTGCTTTGCGTGGTGGCTTTTATGTGTAGGACAAATAAATGATTTTCATGCCTCTGATATGTATCCTGCTCTGCATGAGAAGCATGTTGTAGGATCAGTATTAGCCTGCTTTATTGAACTGTATTGCAGGGGCTGAACATGCTAATGAGCGCCGGCCAGTGTGGCCGAGTGGTTCTAGGTGCTTCAGTCTGGAACCGCGCGACCGCTACGGTCGCTGGTTCGAATCGTGCCTCGGGCATGGATGTGTGTGATGTCCTTAGGTTAGTTAGGTTTAAGTAGTTCTAAGTTCTTGGGGACTGATGACCTCAGATGTTAAGTCCCATAGTGCTCAGAGACATTTGAATAATTTTTTTGCTGAGCTTGTCTGGGCACAGCTTGAATAGAGGAGGGTATGGACAGAGTGAAGGGAAGGAGGAAATGGACAGAAAGAAGGGAGGATGGGGATATGGATTAGCCAGATGGGAGGTGTAGAGCGATGATGGGGAAGAGCAAAGGGAAGAGGGGGAGGTGAAGGTGGAAAGGGAGAGTGAGAGGAAAATACGTGCTCAGAGGGAGGAGGAGCAAAGTATGGTTAGTGTGAGAGGGCAGATGAAGAGAGTGAAAGCAGAAGATGCAGAAACAGAGAGAGTGGGGAGGAGGAGATAGACAGATAGAGGTAGGAGGATGATGTGGACAGACAGAGAGAGGAAGACACCGAAACAAAGAGGTGAGCGAAGAGGTGTATTCAGTATACAGGGTGGTCAGAAATTCCCCTTACAGACTTCTAGACTTGTAGAGGGGATTGAGTACATCGTATTTTGAATAGGAACCCATGTCCGGAAACGTCATCCAACGAGCCTACACAGCGTCAAAGTTATAGGCGCGGGCATCTGTAAATGTACTTATACATGGGGTGATTACGTGCTGATGTTACAGCCTTTCTGGGATGCTGGAGAACGATGAATGTATTAATTTGAAGTAAGGATCCCTGTACCGGAAACGAACGAGTCGAAAGTTATGATCTAAAACCGTTCTGATACCTCTGACAGATGAATACATGTACCTGTTCTTGTGTTGTGAAAGGGTAGGGTTGGTAACTTTCAGTGGTGGTAGTGTGGACAAAAACGAGAAAAAATGTCCAATAAACGTGGGATCTAAAGTGCATACCTTAACAGCTATGAACGCTTGCTCAGTAGAGGAGATGTGTGGCATATTAGCGAAGATGAACGAATGATCATAGCTCCTCAGGTATGCAATTTGGAGCCCACGTTTACTGGACATTTTTTCTCGTTTTTGTCCACACTACCACCACTGAAAGTTACCAGCCCTACACTCTTCGCAACAAAAGAACTGGTACATCTATTCAGCTGTCAGAGGTATCAGAACGATTTTCGTTTATAACTTTCGACTCGTTCGTTTCCGGTACAAGGACCCTTACTTCAAATTAATACATTTATCGTTCTCCATCATCCTAGAAAGTCTGTAACATCATCACGGAATCACCCCGTGTATACGTACATTTACAGACGCTCGCGCCTATAACTTTGACGCTCTGTAGTCTCATTGGATGACGTTTCCGGACATGGGTTCCTATTCAAAATACGATATACTCACTCCCTCTACAAGTCATAGAAGTCTGTAACGGGAATTTCCGACCAACCTGTATGGGTCAAACACAAATGTGGGTGAAGCTACTGGGGAAATGGTAGTAAATCAATATAAATAATGTTCAGCTGTGTGTGGTTTACAAATTCTTACACAGTATCTGGTGCATTATACTGTGGTCAGTTTTTGATCCTATCTCCCAAGTGCAAACTGATGTGTAACATGACATCACTGTGCATTGAAGAGCTGTTCTAACCTCGTGACATGGGAAAGCAACTGGATACCAGTGAGCAGACCAACAGTGGAGCAGCTATTGTTGGCTAGCCATTGTTGATGAATCTACTACTATCAGGAACATTGCTTCTTGAGGAGACTGGATCAGTACAGTTGATAACGCCACTACCACTGACTCACCTTAACTCCCTGTGATATCTTAAGGATTTTGCTGTTTTGAGGTAATAATGCATGAGATGAAGACAGTAAGTTGTAACCAAAGCATACCTTTATGGCTGCATATTCTTTTTCTAATTCATTGACGCTGTACTACAGCTTAAACTTGCTATATCCACCCCTGTCAACTGTTTCCCATGGGCCACACTATTCCTGTGTTACATGACTTAATATTCTTGGCATAGACTTAGTAACCGTGACATTAAATCCTACACAATACCTCTTCTTAATTACTGACACTCATGGTACTTATATCATCCTAAATTGTCCTAAAACATTCAGTGTAATCTAAGGAATTCCTATTAAAACACTAATGTTATTCTGGCCTATCATTATAAATTACCAAAGCTTTGGGGAACCCAAGATTTCCATCATCTGAGCCAGGCATCCTCTCAGCATTGCTTGGTGTAGTGCGTTTCTCGGTGGCATACCTAGTACACCACAATGTACCACTTGGTGAATGGTGTGGAGTGCTTAGGGACATTGCACTGAGTGCAGATTACAGATGTTAACAGTTTATTTCTCAGTCCTTCAGCCAATACCACAACAGTACATATTGACAACATGGTGGAAAAGTAAAGAGAGGTCAAGCTCAGGGATGTAAAATCCCATGAGTGGTTTTACATTAAAGTCCAACCTCCTACTTACAGATATTGCTGCTGTTCATAATAATTCTTCAGCAACTTTTGGAAATTTGTGGTAAGGACTATGGGACCAAACTGCTGAGGTCATCAGTCCCTAGGCTTACGCACTACATAATCTAACTTTAACTTACACTAAGGACAACACACACACCCATGCCCAAGGGAGGACTCGAACCTCCGACGGGGGAAGCCGCACGAACCGTGGCGAAACACTTCAAATCACAGGGCTACCCCGTGCGGCAATTCTTGAGCACTCTGATTCATTAGCGCCATGTGACTGCTGACATCAGATTGGCTACTATTGAGGAGTGGAAGAGTCATTGTTTGGTCTGTCTGGAGGTGTTCAACAATTCCACCTAGGTGTCCTGGGATCATATGGCTGGCAAGTGAGACAAGAATCTGGAAACGGTAGCCGCAGAAATACAGTCAGTATTTGTGACAGTTCTCTGTTATACCAGTAAAATTGAATGGCTGCATGTGTGTGCTCTCATCCTGGGCATCTGGCATTGACCAGTGATGAACCTGCATTGGTATAGTACGCATGGCAGACGACCCTGTGGCGTACGCACTCTGGGAATCGGTGTGCTTACTCAGCGATGCTGGTACACCATGTGCTGAGATGATTGCGACGATCTCAACACTCAGGTCATCTGGAAGCCAGTGGCGGACAAGAGAAGCATTTTAGTTTGGTACTCCAGGGATGCAGCAGATGGTGGTATTGCTCAGGAAGACGAATCCTGGAAGGTTAGCTGCGGCGCTGTTTCTGGTGAAGTCTAACGTCAGCGGCATAAAGCTAGGATGATCTCTCTTCACGCTCCGTGATATGGGATCCTGGCAACCCACAGTGGTGGCAGAGTGCAGGGTCGCCAGGAGCGTGGACATCAGACAAAGATTTATTCGAGGTCCAGTGACATTGTTGGTAGCTTCGTCATTATTCGTCGTTGTCTTCATGGTAGTGCCCGACGCAGGGTGGACTTTAAAATACAGTCCATCTGTATGATGATGGCTTGGTGGCCACAGGGAGTATAAATACTGTTGTCTGGAAGCTGTTTATGTGGAAGATGTGGTACTGGCGCATCCTTCCATCACAAAGAAGCTTCTTAGACTGTGGTCACTGTATGACGACTCATCTGTCCCCTTGCAGAAATAGATCAAAGCACAGAATGACTCGTGATGGAAGGGTATGTGCAGTACGGGTCACTGATTCATGGTGCTATAGGCACAGGCACCACTTTGTGCTGTTCTAGGCGCGACAGTCTGGAGCCGAGCGACCGCTACGGTCGCAGGTTGGAATCCTGCCTCGGGCTTGGATGTGTGTGATGTCCTTAGGTTACTTACGTTTAATTAGTTCTAAGTTATAGGCGACTGATGACCTCGGAAATTAAGTCGCATAGTGCTCAGAGCCATTTGACCCATTTGAACCACTTTGTGCATTACAGTGTCATGTCTGAAATTTGTGGAGAGATAACATTTGTTATTAACAATACATTTGACAGAATGTTCTCTAGTCATATGGAACTGACTGACTGTAGAATGATGAGCACACTGGACAAAAAAAAATTGTCACCCCCAGTAGAAACCGTGCTATCACCATGAAATAGTGCTTCCAGCCATATTGGGAAAAGTGTCAACAAGTTTCTTCAAGTATACCAGTGGGCAGTCATTAATGATTAGATCCCACATAGTTACCAAATTGCAGGTATATTGATTGCTTCACTCCACCTACTATTCGAAACACTTCACACATTTTATGTGAGATTAAGGGCGGGTGAATTAGCGAACAAGTCGAAATGCGTTAAGGTGCTCACTATTCATCAACATGGCAAAGTATGCCTGGAGACCCTGTGTAAACAGCTGTTGTTCCATTGGAAAAAATGAGATTCCATAGCATATTCACAATGAAGACATAGAAGAAATGACAATAATTGGTCACCGAAATTGTCGAAATATCTTTCTTCGTATTACTGGTAACCTAAATAAGTCGTTCCAAGTGATGATAAGAAAAATATACTCAAAATATAAGGGAATTACCTCCAACCTGAACTTCAGTCACCATATACCCTATGGGCTGAAGACGCACTCGAAGCCTTGCAACATTTAAAAAGAGGCAAAACAGAGACTCGTTGAACGAAACTACAAGTCTCCAGTCAGCTACTGTCTAACATATCTGGCAACTTCATTCATGGCGTTCCTTTCTGTCATGCTGTCGCGTCTCCATATGCCAAATCTTCCTGCGCTGATATCATACAACTGAGTGGCATGCATACAACAATTCGCTTCCATGTCTTGTGTATTTGGTGGATACAGTTCTACATCGTTTTCAGCGCTCCATAGCGATCGCTTTGAGGGGGAAGCGATTAATATTTTGTCCTGCGTTGTTATGTACCACAGGATGCAAAGCCTGGTTTACACCGGAGCGAACACAGTAAAAAGACCGTCAGGCAATGAGGATTATTTAGGGTACATGGCATCTAGAACAATAACAAGAAAACGATATTACACTACTGACCATTAAAATTGCTACACCAAGAAGAAATGCAGATGATAAACTGGTATTCATTGGACAAATATACTAGATCTGATATGTGATTACATTTTCATGCAATTTGGGTGCATAGATCCTGAGAAATCAGTACCCAGAACAACCACCTCTGGCCGTAATAACGGCCTTGATACGCCCGCGCATTGAGTCAAACAGAGCTTGGATGGCGTGTACAGGAACAGCTGCACATGCAGATTCAACACGATACCACAGTTCATGAAGAGTAGTGATTGGCGTATTATGATGAGCCAGTTGCTCGGCCACCATTGACCAGACGTTTTCAATTGGTGAGAGATATGGAGAATGTGCTGGCCAGGGCAGCAGTAGAACATTTTCTGTATCCAGAATGGCCCTTACAGGACCTGCAACATGCGGTCGTGCATTATGCTGCTGAAATGTAGGGTTTCGCAGGGATCGAATGAAGGGTAGAACCACGAGTCGTAACACATCTTAAATGTAACGTCCACTGTTGAAATTGCCGTCAGTGCGAACAAGAGGTGACCGAGGCGTGTAACCAGTGGCACCCCATACCATCACGTCGGGTGATACGCCAGTACGGTGATGACGAATACACGCTTCCAAAGTGCATTCACCGCGATGTCGCCAAACACAGATGCGACTATGATGATGCTGTAAACAGAACCTGGATTCATCCGAAAAAGTGACGTTTTGCCATTCGTGCACCCAGGTTCGTCGTTGCGTACACCATCGCAGGCACTCCTCTCTGTGATGCAGCGTCAAGGGTAACCGCAGCCATGGTCTCCGAGCTGATAGTCCAAGCTGCTGCAAACCTCGTCCAACTGTTCGTGCAGATGGTTGTTGTCTTGCAAACGTCCCCATCAGTTGACTCAGGGACCGAGACGTGGCTGCACGATCCGGGCCATGCGGATAAGATGCCTGTCATCTCGACTGCTAGTGATACGAGGCCGTTGGGATCCAGCACGGTGTTCCGTATTACCTTCCTGAACACACCGATTCCATATTCTGCTAACAGTCATTGGATCTCGACCAACGCGAGCAGCAATGTCGCGGTACGATAAACCGCATGGTAGCATTCGGGAGGACGACGGTTCAATCCCGCGACAGTAGTAATTTTAACGGCCAGTAGTGTAGAAGTCGAAGGACAGTTTTTAATTCAAGCGTCCCTCGTGGCACTTTAATAGGGAAATTTGCCGTCACCCTTATAGCCCGTTTTTGCACTAAGGCTCTGTTTGGACTCGCTGTGTTTCGAGTGGCGTTGTAATGGCCTGTGGCGCCCGCCGGCGCCCGCATGGCGGATGCCGCGCTGCTAGGCCCGCAGTTTAATTGGCTGCCCGGCTGCTGCCCGCCAGAATCTGCCCGGAGCTGTTCTGCGCTGTTCTATGCCGCGCCGCGCCGCTGTGATGGATTGCGGGCGCGCTGCCAAACTGACGGCCCGCACCCACACCCACAGCCCTCCCCCCCCCCTCCCCTGCCGCCCTCTTTCCCCCGTCCGCAACCCGCCACTCTACACAGGTTTTCAATTTCCCGCCGGCGTGCTGCTGCCCGCGGCAGCGCTGATTTCGTTTGTTCCGGAGGATCTGCTCTGCCGTCGGGGCACGATCTTAACACTCACGGAGGGTGGTGTTAGCCAGACTTAAACGAAATGGTTCAAATGGCTCTGAGCACTATGGGACTTAACATCTATGGTCATCAGTCCCCTAGAACTTAGAACTACTTAAACATAACTAACCTAAGGACATCACACAACACCCAGTCATCACGAGGCAGAGAAAAAGACTTATACGAACTGGGAGGTTACACGCTAGAGCGAAACAGCAAAAGGAACATGAAAATGCGTCCGTGAGTGTTAAAATAAACTTTCACCTTACTTATTGTTCCTTCTTATTGCACTATCATGATTAAGGGGGGTAGGACGTCAAACGGGACGACTTGGAGCGGGAGAGACACCACAGGGTTTTTTAACTCCCACTGTCTATATTTTTAAAAATAAATTCATAAAACTTTGTCAGAAATACCAGAAAGGGTTCAGGATTTACACTTATAGTGGTGGAAGTTCAAAAATATAAGAAAATAATTTATTTTTTTACATTTGTATTTCACCATTTTTTCACTTCTATTGATTGCATTTGTTGCTATAGGTACACTTTTCTTCATAAGTAAGGGAGATTGTTCGATTAGTTTTGCACAGCATACAAACCATTCTTACAGGTGTATGAAACTCTAGAATTTTCCAAATATATTAAAAACTGTGGTAAAAATTGAGATAATTAACTATATTTTTATATTCTTCAGTTTTTCTAAACATAAAGTTTAAAATGCACATTCATTTTTTCATAAATTAAATAATTTCTAGAGTTTCATACACCTGTAAGTACGGTTTGTATGCTGTGCAAAAGTCATCAAAGAATCTCTCTTACTTATGAAGAAACGTGTACCTATAGCAACAAACGCAGCCAATAAAAGTGAAAAAATGATGAACTTTCACATGTAAAAAAGTTTATTTTGTAATTTTTTTTGAACTTTCACTGCTATGATTGTGAATCCTGAATCCTTCCTCGTCATGCTGACAAAGTTTTATGAATTTATTCGTAAAAGTATAGACAGTGGAAATTAAAATGTCCTGTGGTGTCTCTCCTGCTCCAAGACGGCTGTTTTGACGTCCTACCCCCCTTAATGTCTAAACTGTTGATGTTATTTGGCTGTGAGCACTATGGGACTTAACATCTATGGTCATCAGTCCCCTAGAACTTAGAACTACTTAAACCTAACTAACCTAAGGACAGCACACAACACCCAGCCATCACGAGGCAGAGAAAATCCCAGACCCCGCCGGGAATCGAACCCGGGAACCCGGGCGTGGGAAGCGAGAACGCTACCGCACGAGCACGAGATGCGGGCTGTTGATGTTATTTGATCAGTCAGCTACAGTAGCAGTGGCACCTAATTACGGAATTTATTAAAATCTGCACTTGGCTGTGCAAACAGCCATAAAGTGTAATAATGTGATTTCGTGCCTCAGGGATACAAATACACATAAATTAGCAACAAATTTCACTCATATCTGCAGCTAGACGATTACTCTGCAACTCATACTTAAGTGCCTGGCAGATGGTTCATCAAACCAACTTAAGACAATTTCCATACCGAACACTGTCGAACAGCACGCGGGAAAACTGAACACTTAAATCTTTCTGTACGAGCTCTGATTTCACTTATTATTTTACAATAATTACTTCTCCCTATGAAGGCGGGCGCCAACGAAAGATTTTCGCATTGTGAGGACAAAAACTAGATGACTGAAATTTTGCGAAAAGATCTCGCCGCATTAAAAAACGCCTTTTTTAAAATGATTGCCATCCTAACTCTCTTATCACGTCCGTGACTCTCTCTCCCCTATTTCACGATAGAAGGAAAGGAGCTGCCCTTCCTTGAACTTTTTCGATGTCCTATGTTAATCCTATCTGGTAAGTGAGTCGGTACGGCTCGCTATTTGAATTTTTTCCTTTTTGAAATCATCTGCCTTCTCAGTATTCGCCGCGATCTCAATATCGAGATCGGATTGGAGTCTCTGGTCGCCAAATATCTTGGCGAGTTGGCTTCTCGCGCGCCGCGAGGCGTCAGGGCGAGGAAGAAGGAGGTTGCTCTGACTGAGATCTGGACTGTGCGTGAGGAGCGACGTCGGCGTCGGAGGACAAGACCACTTGATCGGTGGGTCCCTCGGAAGCTGTCGGGTAAGAATTCTAAAAACGTGCACGTGTATCAGACTTATGAGTGGTGTAAGCTTTGCTTCGGTACTGCAGTCTCCAGTTAAAGGGCTGCTTGGGAGGAGAGCATTGATACCGGAATTGTCATTTATCTAGCTACTTTAAAGTAAATGATTGTTTTGGATCGAAGCTGGATCAAAGTGAGCGACTGAATCATTGCTTGTCTTATTAAGAGACTCAAGTCGGCCCCCAGCTTGTTAAACTCTGCTATCTACAGTTATAACGAGTAATTTGACACTCAGGTACTGTCCAAGAGTGAACTTTGGAAGTACTCTTAAGTATTTATAATAATGGAAAGATTGACTGTGGAGCTTTTCAGTCGGACGTTTATGAAGCGTGTTCTTATGGTATTTTTGGCCATGCGGTTCTAGGCGCTACGGTCTGGAGCCGAGCGACCGCTATGGTCGCAGGTTCGAATCCTGCCTCGGGCATGGATGTGTGTGATGTCCTTAGGTTAGTTAGGTTTAATTAGTTCTAAGTCCTAGGCGACTGATGACCTCAGAAGTTAAGTCCCATAGTGCTCAGTGCCATTTCTTATGGTATTTTACGGTTCTACTTGTCGTGGCGAAATGGCAGAAAGTATTTTCATAATTTAACTTGGGCAGTCATTCTGTGGTTCGTTGTGGCTCTCCCAAGAGTTTTAAGCCCCAGATATTTTGTTACTGCCTTTTCTGAGGTTGCCTTGCAACAGTTGTTGGTTTGTCTCTTGTCCACCCCACCGCACTGCTGTTTGGTGCGGTGCAGTATAGTGGAAGTTTTCAGTAGTACCGCATCTACTCCCTCGGCAGTTTTAAGATTTGCGAGCCGCATCCATATCGACTTATGATCCTAGTATGCAATTTGTGTAAGTTGCTTGCGTCCAGTTAACGTTTTGTACTCAGTGGAAAATTTTTCCCGTGCCGCATGTTATCCTGAAGGACAGCGCGGTGCGCAACAGCGCATAACCACGACGAAATCAAAAGGTATGTATTGTATATTAGTTTTTAACGAATGTAACCACTGAGCTTAAGAGTTGATTTGTGTGTTTTTTTATTTATTTTGAAAGGAAAAGATTTGCATGCCTGGTTAATTACACACATCTGTGCCTAATTATTTGTTGGGTGTCGTAGGTATCACATGTAGGGAGGTTTACGGTATAAAGTGTTCAAAAGGAAGGAAGTTGTTTTGAGATACGGTGTGCATCGTAGAGGCTACGGGGTTTGAGTGTACGTTGATAGTAATCATATTGTATTGCATTTAAGTTATTGTTTTAATTAAATTGTGATAAATATTTTATTGCCTTTAGAGATTACAGGTGATTTCGGTATTGTCATGTGGCGTTAGAATCTTTTACTAAACATTGCATTACGCAATTTGTATTTTTTCTTTTGCTTGAAAAGGGATTTTGAGTTTTAAGCGTAGTAAATTCACTCTGACAGCTGTTCTTTAATCTATTATTATTCAAGAGACTATTGGTTAAACAATGCTTCAGGAACTTTCATTAAGAAACTACACACATTAAAAAAAGTTTTGCATCACCCAGGTTCCTCAAACTCCTGAAGATGGACAATGACTGTGGATATTGTCTCTTTGACTGTTCAGAGATGTCACTAAACCCTCCCAAAGATGTGAACAACCACGCATGAGGCGCGCCTATTAGACGGATGGGGTCCGCCAGACGATCAGTTCTAGTCAATCCACCAGGAAGGAGGTACCCGGCTCGTGTTGTCTATGCTTCAACCATGCCTAGACGGCCAATACTGCGGTTCGATCGCGTCCGCATTGTTACTTTGAGCCAGGAAGGACTCTCAACAAGGGAAGTGTCCAGGCGTCTTCAAGTGAACCAAAGCCATGTTGTTCGGACAAGATACAGAGAGACGGGAACTGTGGATGATGCGCCTCGCTCAGGCCACCTAAGGGCTACTACTGTATTGGATGACCGCTACCTACCGGTTATGGCGCGGAAGAACCCTGATAGCAACGCCCCCATATTGAATAATGCTTTTCGTGCAGCCACAGGTCGTCGTGTTACGACTCAAACTGTGCGCAACAGGCTGCATGATGCGCATCTTTGCAACCAAGAATACGTGGAAGTTGTGGGGACCAGGGGTAGGCACCGTTTCTCTCATAAAAGTTTTTCATTACCTTTAAAATTTTATAGCGTTATTAACTTAATTTTAAAATAGTAAGTGAACATTCGTTATCATGAACAGCAAGATCCCCAATATACTTACATCAAAAAAAGTTTTGCATCACCTCGGTTCCAAGAGTTCCGGACCTATACAGAGCACTGGAATACAGATCAACATTGCTGTACACATCGGTACCTTCAAATGGTTCAAATGGCTCTGATCACTATGGGACTCAACATATGAGGTCATCAATCCCCTAGACTTAGAACTACTTAAACCTAACTAACCTAAGGACATCACACACACCCATGCCCGAGGCAGGATTCGAACCTGCGACCGTAACAGCAGCGCGGTTCCAGACTGAAGCGCCTAGAACCGCTAGGCCACTGCGGCCGTCACACATCGGTACTTCTAATACCCAGTAGCACGTCTTCTTGCATCGATGCATGCCTATATTCGTCGTGCCATACGTCGTAATATATAAGTTCATCAAGGCACTGTTGGTCCAGTTTGTCCCACACCTCAACGGCGATTCAGCGTAGATTCCTCAGAGTGGATGGTGGATCACGTCGTCCATAAACAGCCCTTTTCAATCCGTCCCAGGCATATTCGATACGGTTCATATCTGGAGAACATGCTGGCCACTTTAGTGGAGCGATGTAGTTATCATGAAGGAAGTCATTCATAAGATGTGCATGATGGCGGCGCGAATTGTCGTCCATGAAGACGAATACCTCACCAATATGCTGCCGATATGTTTACACTATCGATCGGAGGATAGCATTCACGTATCGTACAACCGTTACGGCACCTGCCATGACCACCAGCGGCGTACGTCGGCCCCACATAATGCCACCCCTAAACATCAGGGAACCTCCAACTTGCTCCACTCGCTGGTTAGTGAGTCAAAGGCGTTCAGCCTAACCGGGTTGCCTCCAAACACGTCTCCGATGACTGTCTGTTTGAAGGCATATGCGAAACTCATCGGTGAAGAGAACGTGATGCCAATCCTGAGCGGTCCATTCGGCATGCTGTTGGGCCCGTCTGTACCGCGCTGCATGGTGTCGTGGTTGCTAAAATGGACCTCGCCATGGACGTCGGGAGTGAAGTTGCACATCATGCAGCCTATTGCGTACAGTTTGAGTCGTAACACGATGACCTGTGGCTGCACGAAAAGCATTATTCAACATGGTGGCTTTGCTATCAGGGCTTTTCCGAGCCATAATCCGTGGGCAGCGGTCATCCACTGCAGTAGTAGCCCTTGGACGGCCTAAGCGAGGCGTGTCATCGACAGATCCTGTCTCTCTGTATCTCCTCCATGTCCGAACAACATGGATTTGGTTTACTCCAAGATGCCTGTTGTTGAGAGCCGTTCCTGGCGCAAAGTAATAATGTGGACGCGACCGAACCGCGGTATTGACCGTCTAGGCATGTTTGAAGTACAGACAACCGAACCGTGTGCCTCCTTCCTGTTGGAATGACTGGAACTGATCGTCTGTCGAACCCCTCCGTGTAATAGGAGCTGATTATGCATGGTTGTTTACATTTTTGGACGGATTTAGTGACATCTCTGAACAGTCAAAGGGACTGTGTCTGTGATACAATATCCACAGTCAACTTCTATGACCGGACGGAGTGGCCTTGCGGTTCTAGGCGCTACAGCCTGGAACCGAGCGACCGCTACGATCGCAGATTCGAATCCTGCCTCGGGCATGGATGTGTGTGATGTCTTTAGGTTAGTTAGGTTTAATTAGTTCTACGTTCTAGGCGACTGATGACCTGAGAAGTTAAGTCGCATAGTGCTCAGAGCCATTTGAAGCCATCAACGTCTATCTTCAGGAGTTCTGGGAACTGTGGTGATGCAAAACTTTTATGATTTGTGTATATATGCACCGTTGGAGGAATAAGGGGGCATAACCATATGAAGAACAGAGTCACAACGTGAACGCGTCTAGCGTACACCGCGCACAGTCGTTGTGAAAACTAAGAAGTGGAATTTTCAAAGTAAGAGGAAAGGGATGCAGTGCGTTACTGACAGCGTTAGGAGTGCAGGGAACGGAAATACATCAAAGACTGGCTCAAATCTACGAAGAGCACTGCATGTCTTCTGCAAGGGTCAAGCGATTCGAGGAAGCGCGGATGTCGTTGGCGGGTGATGCACGATCTGGAACACCGCACCGTATCACTGATACCGTTGTCCAGCTGGTGGATGTCCTCATTATTAAAGAGAGAGGTTCGTAACGGTGACAGCCTACGCTTCAGAGGTCGGACTGAGCGTCGGAACTGCAACGAAAATTCAGTGCTCTCCGTACGCCTGTGCCATTCTCCAATGAATTTCCGTTCCCCGCACTGCTTCTACTATACGGAAACGCACTGCACCTCTTTGCTCTTCTGCTGAAGCCTTCATTTCTCTGTTTGCAGTCCTACTAACTGCAATGGCTCGTCGACGCGTACATGTTCTGTCATCGAGTTGGTGTGCGCCTGTGTTCTTCTAGAGGCGAGCTTGGGGCCTCAATACTTTTGTAGGGACCGCACCTTCTTCCATATACAGTGGCATTAAGATATCTTCAGCGGTTTGCATTTTACAGCCTCTGGCTTGTGTCTTTTTGAATGATCCTAACACTTTAGTCACCAGACTCAACGGGTTATCAGTAGGCCAGGGCACACCTTTTCAGAGTAAACAACATTTAAGAACATCGAAAGTATCGTGCATATAATTAAATGAACTTCTCAGGCTGCTACTCCGCCAATGTACCGTGAATGACACCCGAATGTTGGTGGTTAGATGTAGTGTACCACACAAGTGTAGATACGTTATCTGTGCAGTATATTACAGGCACATCCGCAGTGACGAAAGCGGAACGTTTTGAGTTAAACGACGTTGAACGTGTGTTGATAATAGGTATGTAACGCCACCACTGTTTCTTTGGCGTTACCTCGGCAGCTAGCAGTGCAGCCACACCAGTGGAACGCAGCTGACGGATGTTGACTGCCGATACGCCGATAGCAGCATCGGGGCTCTTTAGACAGCACGAGACATAATAGGCCAAGCACCAAAATTCTTCAACCACAGCGCACAGCGGTAAAACGGAGCTGTTGAAGGTTTAGGCAAACCGATTCTACATTGCCAGGCCATGGAGACGTTGTACCGAGCGTGGTTGGAAGCACTGCGTCGTCAAGCGGGGCCGCGAACGAATGTACACTGAGGCAACAGAAGTTATGGGACATTTCCTGATTTAGTGTTGGACTTCTTTCTGCCCGGCATAGTACAGCAACTCCACACAGCATGGTCTCAACAAGACCCTGCAGAAATATTAAGTCAAGCTGCCTCTGCAGCCTTCCATAATTGCGAAAGTGTTGCCGGTGCAGGATTCTGTCCACGAACTGACATCTCGATTATATCCCATAAATGTTCAATGGGATTCGTGTCGGGTGGTCTGGGTGGCCCAATCCGGCCGAGCGGTTCTAGGCGCTACAGTCTGGAACCACGCGACCGCTACGGTAGCAGGTTCGAATCCTGCCTCGGGCATGAATGTGTGTGATGTCCTTAGGTTAGTTAAGTTTAAGTAGTTCTAAGTTCTAGGTGACTGATGACCTCAGAAGTTAAGTACCATAGTGCTCAGAGCCATTTTTTTTTGGGTGGCCAAATCTTTCGCTCTAATTGCCCAGAACGTTCTTCGAAGCAATTGCAAACAACTGTGGCCCAGTGACATGACATCACTGGTTGTGAATATGAAATCCATGAATGGCTGCAAATGGTCTCCAAGTAACCGAACATAACCAATTCCAGTAAATGGTCGGTTCATTTGGTCCAGACAACACAGTAAATTCAACGTAAATACAGCCCACACCATTACGGAGCCACTACCAGCTTGCACAGTGCCTTGTTGACACTTTGGGTCTATGGCTTCGCGGGGCCTGCATCACATTCGAACACTACCACCAGCTCTTAGCAACTGAAAGTTGGACTCATGTGACCAGTCCACAATTTTCCATTCGTCTGGGGTCCAACCGATATGGTTACGAGCCCTGGAGAGCTGCTGAAGACGATATTGTGCTGTTAGCAAAGATACTCACGTCGTCTGTCTGCTGCCATAGCTCATTAACGCCAAATGTCGCGAAACTGTCCTACGCTCGTCGTACATCCCACATTGATTTCACGCAGTGTAGCTTGTCTGTTACCACAGACAAATCTGCACAAACGCCGCTTCTCTCTGTCATTAAGTGAAGGCCATCGGGCACAGCGTTGTCCGTGATGAAAGATAATGTCTCAAATTTAGTGTTCTCCGCGTACTCTTGACAATTCGGAGGTCGAAATATTGACTTCCCTAACTATTTCTGAAATGGAATGTCCGATGCGTCTAGCTCCGACTTCCAATCCGCGTTCAAAGTCTGTTAATTCCCGTTGTGCGGCAATAATGACGACGGAAACCTTTTGACGTGAATCACCTGAGTACAAGTCCGCCCCCGGTAGCTGAGTGGTCAGCGTGACAGACTGTCAATCCAAAGGGCCTGGGTTCGATTCCCGGCTGGGTCGCAGATTTTCTCCGCTCAGGGACTGGGTGTTGTGTTGTCCTAATCATCATCATTTCATCCCCATCAACGCGCAGGTCGCCGATGTGGCGTCAAATCGAAAGACCTGCACCAGGCGAACGGTCTACCCGACGGGAGGCCCTAGCCACACGACATTTCATTTACCTGAGTACAACCACTGCACTGTGGTTTTATAGTTTTTGTATACGGTACTACTGCCATATATGTATTTGAATATTGCTATCCCATTACTTTTTCACCTTAGTATAAGCCGGCCGGAGTGGCCGTGCGGTTCTAGGCGCTACAGTCTTGAGCCGAGCGACCGCTACGTTCGCAGGTTCGAATCCTGCCTCGGGCATGGATGTGTGTGATGTCCTTAGGTTAGTTAGATTTAATTAGTTCAAAGTTCTAGGCGACTGATGACCTCAGAAGTTAAGTCGCATAGTGCTCAGAGCCATCACCTCAGTATAAGTAACCATTAACGGCAGTAAAGGAATTAGCAGTACAGAAATGTCTATGGAGATGAGAGGACCACGTTGGACGCCTTGGCGATATGTGGCAGCACGGAGCCTCTGTAGGTTCGGGCTTCCGCCTCCACACGTTCACCTAACGCTAAGTCCTCCTCGTCGGACTTGTTACTTGTCATCTGCTGGGCTGTCTCCTGACCCACTCTTTCAGAGGCCAAATTATTGAACCTGGAGGGCAGTGGAGCGAGGACATGGTTGGTGCAACTGCCCACCCTCCCGTTATCGTGCGGGTGTTTAAGAGCCCCACATCGTAACTCACTCGGGTGAGGTCCACTATCGGAGGCTGATACGCCCTGAAAGTAAACTGACAGTCTTCAGCACTGCTGGGGTCCTCCATGGGTGACTGTATACCAACCACTAACTGGGCTGTACGCTGCTGTGTAAGCCACTGGAGTCACCGTTGATGGGCGCTAGCGCCGCTGCATGGTAGCCGTCAGCTCGATGCCACCATGTACCATCCTCACCACGAGTTTATGGGTAGAATGGCTACCCCCTTGACCGAGATGCCACCTGTGTAGTCAAAAGAGTGCTAATAAAATGTTTTGACGTTTGGTTCTGTCTGTGTAAGCTACCTAAGGCCTGCTCCTAGACCCCTCCACACCGCCAACACCCATCCCCGCTAAGTCGTCCTGCATCCTCAGATCGCTTCATGTGCAAGGCACTTGGGCATAGCATATCAGAGATCACGCAAGAATTCGAGTTTCTGAGCTAAACAGATTTAGGATGGATTTTCAGCATCACAGCGTTTCCACTTGCAAATACCACTGCACAGGACAAGTGTTCAAATAACGGACGTAAGATGCGTCTACAAACGCTTATGTGCTGATCGAAGGTCTGTGTATCAGATCGTGTCGATTGCGGTATCAGGTGAGAGGAATCCATTTGAACCAGAACAAGAAGAAGACAAAAGCACACAGTGGTTTCGCCTGCCGAAGATTACTGGTGACGCTTTGTCTACATCTCAATACAAAGCTCGACGTCTTGCGTGGTCTGGCGAACGTAGTAGGTGTGCTATGGAACGGTTCTGGCGTGTAGTATGACCCAGTGAAGCCTGGATTAAGTTGCATCGAGCTGACGGGCGCCATAGTGTGTGGCGTATGCCCTGACCTAAGTCATGAATCCATCGTGTCAACAGGGTTGGTCCAGACAAGAGGCAGCATATTTATTGCGGGGACTGTGTCCACTTGATCACTGTTAAGCCACATTCTCTAGCTGGAGGGCAAATGCCTTGTGTACACTATGAGGACAGTCTTACAAAGCTTTTCTGTCACTTTCTGGCATTACAGTACACTAATCGGGACGGCACGTTTCAGCAAGCAATGTGACATTACATCCAGTGCTGTCCATGACTTTTGACGACTTACTGTAGTACACATTACTCGCTTTAAATAATAAAATATTGGCAATTGGTGTTTGTGTGACAGCCGGAGAGTGTGGCTACGGTCGCAAGTTCGAATCCTTCCTCGGGCATGGATGTGTGTGATGTCCTTAGGTTAGTTAGGTTTAAGTAGTTCTAAGTTCTAGGGGACTGATGACCTCAGATGTTAAGTCCCATAATGTCAGAGCGATTTGAACCACTGGTTTGTGTGATCTTTCCAACGCGTTTGCCTGCGAAGATCATGCTATTGTCCTAGCAAAACTAAAATTTTACAGAACTGGTGGCTTTACACACATTTGGTCTGAATCATACTTAATGATCAAAATGCAAAACGTTGTGCTGAATAATTCAAAGGATGTTGAAAGCAGAAAAAGTTTTAGTACTGGGGAGAAATCACAAAGGGATTCGCAGAAGCTTCAATTTTGGATCCACTTTTATTTATTATGTAAGCGAATGGCCTTCCATTTAACATCCGTCAAGCTGAACTAGTACTTATCAAAGACGATACTAGTGTTACAACAAATCTCATTGGAGAGAAGGTAACAAAAGAGGTCTTTGATGATGTTTCTCAAAGGTTTATTAAGGGGTTTAATGAAAATGGGATCTCCCTAAATTTTGAGAAAACACACTGCATTCAGCAACTCATGTAGCACATGGACAGGAGCTAATAACATGCTAGATTATTCCTAATTTTTGATTTTTTGATGTACATACTGCTGAAAAGCCAATGGCATTGCCGCAGTGGTAACGCTGGTTTCCATCAGATCACCGAAGTTAAGTGCTGTCGGGCTTGGCTAGCATTTGGGCGGGTAACCGTCTGAGTCTGCCGAGTACTTTTGGCAAGCGGGGTGCATTCAGCCCTTATGAGGCAAACTGAGGAGCTTCTTGATTTAGAAGTAGTAGCTCCGGTCTCGTAAACTGACATACGGCCGGGAGAGCAGTGTGCTGACTGCATGCCCCTCCATATCTGCAGCCAGTGACGCTTATGGGCTGAGGATGACACAGCAGTCGGTTCGTACCGTTGGGCTTTCAAGGCCTGTTCGGACGAAGTTTTTAGTTATACTGCCGAAAACTGAACTGGAGCAAGCATGTTACTGTGCTGACGATACATCTGAGATCCGCTGCTTTTGCTGTTCATATAATTGCTAGTATTGGAAACAAACAGACCGACCTCCTGACATATTTTACTTATTTACACTTAGTAAGTGTCCAGTGGAGTGGTTTCCTGGCGTAACTTATTACTTAGGAAGCATCGATTGCAAAAAAGCTAGTAGTAACAATAATGTGCGGTTTTCATCTGCAGTCGTGATGTAGGCACCTCTTCAAGGAGTTGGACATTTAACTGCACGGTCATTATGCATTTATTTGCCACTGGAATTCGTCATAAAAATTCCATCACAGTTCGAGATGAATAGTAATGTCCATACTTACAACATAGAGGGAAAAACTTACCTTTATTACGCATTACTGGATCTGTCACTTGGTCAGAAACAATTTCAATATGCACCACCAAAAATTTTTTATCATTTGTCCAACACCAGAAAATTCTTGGAGTTAGTAAAGTAAGTTCTAAATTTGACCTAAAATTATTTCTCCTAGAGAAAACTTTCTATAACATGGACGAATTTTTATTGAAGAACTGATAGTCTGTAAAAAATAAGTTTTTAAATATAGTTGCACGATAGGACTAAAAATTTATGTGCTTATTAATGTGAACAGTAACTATGTATGTACAGCATAATTCAGTTGTCCCTACTGACAGGCTTTATGCAACTTGCAATGCCTTCAAAAACCACATGTGAACTTTTCATATTCTCTCGCTCATTACAGGCAAAGTATTAGTCCTACAGAAAAAATGAACGTGAACTTTTTGTAGGAAATTTAATGTAGTTCAATTTTGTACTGGGATACGTTTTCACTGGAGGTCACGGTTTTCTAGAAATTCAAGAGAAAGGCATTTGAAGTCGCTTTTGTACGTTTTTCTTGAATAATTGAAAGACTACGGCCTCTAGTGAATACGTATCCCCACATAGAGTTTAACTACATTAAATTTCCTACTAAAACGTCCGGTTCATTTTTGCTGTAGAACTAGAAGTTTGCGCGTAGCGAGCGAGAGAAAATGAAAATAATGTGCCCAGTATCTGAAGGTACTGCAGGCTGTAGGAAACACGAGGTAGAAGTAGCTGAATCACCTCACATAACCTGTAAATTGACTCGTTCCACATAATTTAGATAAGAGAATTTTTCAAACAGTTCAGGGAATATCTAACAAACATTAACTGTGCCTGCCTTGACAACACATTTGCCGATCTTCCCTGGCTACATTGTTCAGACATGCAGGTGAGTGTACTTGGATTAAAATAATTTTAAACTCACGATTCAGCGATTCCAGTGGAAGGGCGTGCCGTCAGCCAGGCACGGCTGTTTCTCAGACACAACGTTGAATGTTTTGTAGGTGCATGCAGAGCACCGCCCAGTGAGATGTAATTAATTACCTGGGACAGAACGGTAGGAGATACACCAGCACTAGGCAGCAACAGCTCCCTCCCTCCCTCACGACTCTGACATCAGCCAATCACAGAGCCGTTTTATTCCGTCTGAGCAGTATGTAGGGTAACAGAAGCAGTTCAGCTAACGATGGCGATGGCCGAAGCGTTGACGCAACGCCGGCTTGAGCACGGACTCCCATTACTTCTCGGATATACAGCTCTGTGATTGACAGACATGAGTATCTGGGGGCTGTGCTAGATAATATGCCACGTGGTTTTATTCGATGTGTATTTGCAAGCACACTGGAAATGTAACAAGACATGTATTTTCGTAGGATGTTCTCGTCGCTGTTTCTGCCGTTAGTGGGACGGATTGCAGTGACGGTGGCGGTAGCAGTAGTCATTGTAATTGTAATCCGTCCACTGCTATTGTAAACACACTTTTAAAGGCGAGTATAATCATAAGACGAGTCTTACGTCACACACGGTATATGTCGCGAACTAACAAACTACCCAATAGATCAGAGAAAATATTGATAGCGGTGACCACATCGGAAGTTTAGCTTCAACTGGCATTTTTCACGAACAATCCTTTATATAGGAGATTGGTGTACATATGTTTCTTTATGTTTCGTTTTAGGGAATGTATAATGTCATACTGTACGTTCAGTTGGCAAGTGTAGGCGTATTATCGAGATTGTGGAGTGATAAGAGGGAATGGTTCAAGTGGTTCAAATGGCTCTGAGCACTATAGACTTAACTGCTGAGGTCATCAGTCAAGAGGGAATGTGCATTTAAGCTATGAATATTAGTTAAATTCTTCTACAAGCAGTCTTCAGTCAATTTCTGAAACATGTTTCCATCCATTTCTTGTTACTAGTGGGTGGTTTTCTTATTTAAGTAGTAACACACAACTTTCTACGAAGCTTTCCGCCATATCTTCATGCAGATGAGTCAATATACTTTTTCCTCCTATGCACCCTGGCTAGGTGCTAGTTGCCGTTTCGTTTGTGCACAATTTTATTATAAGTATTGGTGTATGTGATTTCACTTCACTCCTGTTTTCGCCAGCTACCAAATACTATTTTTTGTATCTGAGGATATTAAAAAAGGTTTCAACTTTTAATTTATAGAAAAATCTTTGCATGCTACAGTAGAAGATTATATTGCGCATTTGTATCTTCAAGCACAGTTCCTTGTTACTCTCTCCTACCATAACACTCTGCTGCTTCCTGCATTGTAAGAGTCTTTCAACAACGTATCCACAGTAGATGCTGCAATAGAAAAGCTAACTGCGAATCCGTAATAATTCCATACGTTTGAATTTTTAATACTATATACCTGCACAGACTACTTCTGCTGCAGAAGAAAAGTCCATTGCAAATAGTTGCATGTTATTGGAAAGGTGCAACGGGCCAAATTTACTACGCTATTGAATTACGCGATGTAAGTGGAGGAACCACTAATTGGTGGACACTTTATCTACTCTATTAACTCCTATAGTTGAAAAATTCTTTTAGTAGATTTCGCCAAGTTCGCCCTGACCCGAAAGGCAAAGTTAAGGAATAGCAACTCCAACAACACTGATGCTCTTTCAGGACACAAAGATAGTGTTATAGATGTTAGCACAGAACCGAAACTTATATTCAGAAATCCAGTTGTTTTCCAAGAATATTGTTTAGAGTCAAACACCAGGAGTGCTTTGGTTACACGATCTTGTTGTGCTGAAAATCTCTCAGCTCCAAACTTTTGCAGACACCTTTGTCAAGTGCTGGTTTGCTTCTGTAGGTAGAAATTGTCACAGTGTAGTATCATACGTCCTGATATTGCGACGGGAGTCAATAAGACCAGTTTCATAGAAGTTAAGGACAACTTGTACCTTGGATTTGGAGTTAGTCTTCTAGTTTGTATTTTCGCTGCCACATCGTCACATAGCCTCTGGCGGAGGAGAATGCTTCTGTGTTTAATTTTTTTTTCTTTGCAGTATGTTTTCCTTCCCATCTTCTCTCTTTTTCCCTCTGTGCGTGTGCACGCGTTTGTGTGTGTGTGTGTGTGTGTGTGTGTGTGTGTGTGTGTGTGCGTGCGTAAATGGGAGGATGCGAGTAGTTTGAAAGCCAATCAAGCGTATTCAGAACCCTCGGTATAGTCGTAGCTTCATATTGCCGACCTAACCTTCGTTCAGTTTGTGTTAAAACCAGAAACACTGGTCAGTAACAGAGGGCTGTGGTCCTGTTTCGCAAGGTACTAGCGCCTAGTAGGTTGGCGACGGTTATTTTTCCTCACCCTTGCGAGAAAGTCAGGCGCTTTTCCGTAGAGCCTAGTAAGTAATGGACACGCTTCTGCAAACACTGTTTGAGCATCACGGACAAAGCATTCGCTTAGATTAGTTAGATTTGAGTTTGAAGTTAATTTGGTACATTTCTTTGGAGAGATAATGAAAAGTTTTTGCTAGTATTGCTTATTCTAAATTTTTCTTGGCGTAAGTTCACATGTTTTATGCAGTTCCATGATTTTGTCTTAAGGGGATGATTCTTAAGTTCACAAACTTGTGGTGTTAGTGGTTGTATAAAACGGATGATATTACCTGCAATGTATTTCTGTGTTCTTGCTTATTGCATTCTATCCGTTAGATTTTTTTCCATTTTTAATGCTGTTTCCTTTGTGAATGTTAGACTGAATACCGGCCATCAGCCAGCCACGTTCTTCTCAGTTCATGATTACTAGCTCGTGGCCATGTTTAATTGATAGATCTCATTCTCTTGAGTTCAACAAATACCCACACATGCCCGCAATTCTTATTAATTTCGTGGTTTCTGAATGATTACTGGCCATCAACCAACCACGTTGTCCTCGTAGAAGGCTATTTACATATGGCTACGTTTGAGCAATAGCTCAACGAGTACTCATAAGAATATGTAATTCTGATTTATTTCGCAGTTTCTGAATTTAGGGAAGATAGACTGAATACTGGCCATCAGCCGACCACGTTTTACGAATACTGCTGCAACGCAACATGCGTAGTCGTTTGAACTCATTCCTGAGCTGAGTAAGATTATTTCATATATTTGTGGAAAGGGTCAGCCAGTTACTGATCTTTACATTTTTGTACCATTCTATGTCTTGGTGATGACCTCCGCTAGTCCACCTAGACGTACTCCCCTAGAGCGCCCAAAAGCGCTCTTAGTCTTCGTGAGTATTTAGCCAACTAGATTTCAGTAGTTAACATCCTGCACGCATCAGCGTAAGAATGATTCACACATACACCTTCTCTGGTTCCTATTTTGATCCTCTGATCTTAATTATTTTGACTTTTGTATTTCCATATTTCACATGAGTGGTTGTTCATTAACAGATCATTGTTATTCTACTTTTAAAAGCTTTTGCGTAGGACTGCATCCAGTAAAAAGTTTTCATTTGTTACTGTTAATGTTAAACTAATTTTGTGATCGGTAGATTTAGAAATGAGTAATCATAACACCGCATTTCATAACCGCTTCCCCATCCAGTCAGTCTGAAACATCCAGCGAATATAAAATGTTCATGAGTCTTGTCTGTACCCGGTATTAAGAGGCAGCTGAGCCTTCTACGAGTTAAATTGATGGCCCTACAGAAAATACTGCTCCGCTCACGACGTTGCTTTTCCCTATTATCTACATGACCATAGAATAATCAATAAATTCCTGTTGCGTTATGAGTTGTGCGTCGGAGGTAAATCAGTTGATTACTTTATTGGGCGAACTGCGGTGTGTGTTCGTAATGCATCCTATTGGCATATAGGGTGGCTAACACAGCGCACGTGAACGAGACCTAGCTATGGGAAACACAGGTGTAGAAGGTCGAAATAAATTTAGAGAGCACAGGGGCAGCTTTCAACTGTTTAGGTACGAAGCGCAGCTATTTCCAGTAAGGTAGACGATGAGAGCTGTTACTTTAAAGATAACTTGTACTAAATTCTATTAACCGTTGTTTTCGATTTCTTAGGTATCTCTTCATTCAATCATTGTTACTGTTTGTTTTCTGTACTACTGAACACTGTGATAAATAGCTATTCCCAAACCAGTGCATCATACGTGTTTCCAGAACTCTTTGCGGTCATTTGTAATTTTAGTTCAAAGTAACTGACGCCATATGGCTATTCTATGACTCATTAACAATATTTGGGTTTTCACTGCGTAACTATTGAGGTTATTAATTCGCAGGCTTGTCGTCCATTGAAATCGTGTTCGTTCAACCAATGGTCAACCGGAGACTGCCGTGTCACCTGGCTAATGAAAAGAGAGGTAAAAATGCATTACTAAATGTCTAATTCACAGGACCAAATTGGCTAACTGCGGAGAATTGAAGGATGGATCCCTGAGAAACCAAATTGACTGGACGTTATCAGTCCAAACGGTCGCTTGCTGTTGGTTGAGTCTTTGTTTCATATCTAGATCCATAGCCCGAGAATCTGATATACATCTAATGACTCATTTCTTGCAACACAAAAGGAGTAACTGAAATTGTTTGTCATCAGTACAGCCTCGAAGGAAGATAGAGATTACCAGCTTGTTATCAACCTTATCAACATAAAAAGTACAAAAATGGCTGTAAGCACCATGGGACATAACATCTGGGGTCATCAGTCCTCTGGACTTAGAACTACTTAAACCTAACTAACCTAAGGACATTACACACATCCACGCCCGAGGCAGGATTCGAAACTGCGACCGTAGCAGCAGCGCGGTTAGGGACTGAAGCGCCTAGAACCGCTCGGCCACAGCGGCCGGCTAAAAGGTACACTTAGATATAAACTGGACCAAGTTTTTCTTTATGAAGAACAACCAACTGTACCTACCACGATCCTGTCCTAGTGTACATAACTTCGATCGTAGAACAGTGAATGTATATTAATAATGCCGCCCAGTTTGTCAAAAAGGACACCCAATCCACGGTTCATCGACAAAAGTGCGAAAAACGGCAGCGTAACAGCATCTCAGATGACATGATTTCTCTTTGTTTGAAGTACAAAGTTTATAGTTACAAAATTCTTTATCTTATAACACACTAGTTATGAGCTATTTCATAACCTAACTATGTGTGCAACTTACGTCGTTGTCGTGGCTGCAACGTAACTGGGTTTAATCCTTGACTAAAAATACACTGCAGGGTTTCAGCAGAAGCAAAGTTAGATGTAAACAGATTAAAACATTTCGAAATTGTAACATTACGGGAGTCGTTAGGTTGTTGCTTTCGTTCACTATTTCACACACTCTTGCTTGTTTTCACTTCTTTCAGTTGCTTCTAAACGCCAGGGACGGCAACTTTTATGTCCTCCATATGGCCTCAAAGATTTTTTTATTTATTTTTTATTGAACCAAATTTTTTATGTTTTTCACAAATTGCAACCTTGTGTTCTTGTGGAGATATTTCCATAGCAACTTACATCCCGTAACAAATACCTCTGTAAATCTAGCCAGGAAGTAAAATACCAGTTTTCATAAGTTTAGTCTCGAAATATTTTTAATGTAACGAAATATGTTCTTAAAAAATTTCATCCCCTATTGCACTCCCTCAGGAGCTGAATTTCCTGAAACACTGAAACACGCATTTTTTTTATTTTTAACCGAGAAGTTAAATACCAATTGATTCAGTTATTTTGAGAAGGGCATGAGTTACATTTTTTGCCATATTGAGTTATGCTTGGATTCGTTATCTATGGTCATAGATACATCGTTTTGTATGAAAACGGCATCAGTCCAATGCATAACATAGGCAGGGGAAGGCAATGAGTTTGTTGAACGTTTTGAAAAGGGCATTAGTCCTGGACTCATGCCCCTTTCAAAACAACTATGCTGCTGCTATCTGGTGTCCATTTTAGTAAACTCGTCAAGCAGCTGGTACAATGTAGTTTTATAGTTGATTTGCGTGCAAACAATGACAGTGATATTAATGAATTACCTTGAAAACACATAAATGGCCAACGAAACCCAGAAAAATATAAACAGAATAAGATTAAAAGGTGTAAAGTAAAGGGAAATAACACGTCAGCTATTCTGGGAAAGTCATTGCAGCCAGAGTACATGACCCGATTGCAGATAAGTTTCTAACCTAACTTCTATGTAGGTTACATCTTGTTAAACATATAACCTAATACATACATAATGATCAGCAAAACAAGAAAGGACAATCACTTGGAATTTAGGTACACAATAGAAGTTAGATATATACATTAATGAAAAATTCTTAAAAAATATAAATCAAAAAGTTTTTTTAAAAAACATTTTTAATCGATTTTCCGAAAATTACTTCTTGTGCACTCGTGCCCTCTTCAAAACCACTGATTCAATTGTCATAGATGTAGCCTTAAAAATCCTTTAGAAGTCTTTTTGGTAATTATTTATTTTCAAAAAGCTTTCACGCAATATTTTACGCCCTTAGTGGTTGACTTTCCAAAAATGCTCAAAGACGTATTTTTTATTTTCTGACTGAAAAAACAAATGCAATTTTTTGTAATTCTGTCTTCGTAGCACTGTCCACCTACTCCCAGGAATCCGCTGACAGACGCGAAGAGATATTCAAACGTAGTGAAAGCAAGCACCTGAAGCCTCTGTCTAATTCTCGCCTGGTATAACGGATTCTTTCCCTCACCAACGCCATACTGGCTCGTTGTTTGATCCTCCTGGCGGCCGCAGTGTCTATTTGATGAGTGAACCTGGGGAACGTCGGTATAGTTTGCAGTAATCACGCGAGAGAGCACAACGGTCTGTTTCTCTTCTTATTAAACTCACGTACTCTGTTGACCATGTCCTCCCCGTAGAGGTACTAGGATGTGCTGTTTAAGACTTTCCCGACGTAGTATTTGCTTCACTGGCTCACCGGCGTCGCTTCGGATAATGTTGTGGAAGCTGCTCAATATTTCGACGATACAGCTGCTCGTAATTTTCAGGTGCTTATTGACATGTTGCTGCAATAGGTCGCCAACATGAAAGACGAATCATAGAGCACGGCGACTTCCGAGTGAGACTGCTGAAGAAATACGGCGAGAAGCTTACAGGGGCGTTACGCGGATGCCTGCATCGAAGCTGAACACTAGAACCGAAGAAAGAAAAGGTCTCCGTTCCTTAAGAGAAGAGTCAGAAATAGTGATGTTACCTGCTGACAAGGGAAACGCTACTGTTGTTTTGCCTACAACATCCTATTTCGGCAAGATGACGGATTTATTGCAGGACTCAGCGTATCGCCGTCTTCAGAAGGATCAAACTGACGTAGCACAACGGAAGACATCCACGCTCCTTAAATCCAACCAGTTTCCTGAACATCTCGAAAAGAGCTTAAGAGTACAAGCGGCGGTTCCAGCACGACTTCATGGGCTGCCTAAGATCCATAAGGAAAGGGTTCACCTTTGCCCCATCATGAACAGTATAGAAACCCCAACATATTACCTGGTAAAACATCTGGCTTCTCTTCTAAGCCCACTGGTAGGAAAATGTGAACATCATATTCGAAACTTAGAAGATTTTATAGAACGACTGAAGACTTCGCGTCTCGAGCCAGCTGACATTTTAGTGAGTTTCGATGTGGTCTCTTTTTCCTCACGAGTGCCTTTGGTGGATTCATTACAACATATAGGAACTAAGTTGGAGGAGGACATCTTACATCTGTTCGAACGTGTGCTTACCTCGACGTACTTTTTATTTAACGAACAGTATTTTGAGGGCCTGGGTGTGTGTGTTTGTCCTTAGGATAATTTAGGTTAAGTAGTGTGTAAGTTTAGGGACTAATGACCTTAGCAGTTAAGTCACAAAAGATTTCACACACATTTTTGAATATTTTGAGGAGACTGACGGTGTCGCTGTGGGTAGCCCTTTGTCTCCCTTAGTAGCTAACCTTTTTACGGAAGACTTCGAGGAAAAAGGACTTGAGTCAGCTGTGTTGAAACTTAAATCTTTCTAGAGATATGTAGACGACGGCTTCACGGAGCAGCAACGCTTCCAGCATTTCTGGAGCACCTTAACTCCCTCCAACCCAGCATTTGCTCCACAATGGATGAGGAGAAAAATGGAGACCTCCCGTTTCTTGATGTATTGGTCCACAGGGAAGAAGACGTTCCTTGGGTCACAGTGAGTTTTGCAAACAGACTCACACTGACCTATATCTACGAGCTACGAGCTGCCATCTCAACGCAGTGGCGTGTTGCGGACTCTCGTTCACAGGGCTAGAATTATATCTGACGCAGGGAGCTTATCAGCGGAACGTAGCCATCAAATGGCTCTGAGCACTATGGGACGTAACATCTGAGGTCATCAGTCCCCTAGAACTTAGAACTACTTAAACCTAACTAACCTAAGGACATCACACACATCCATGCCCGAGGCAGGATTCGAACCTGCGACCGTTGCGGTCACGCGGTTCCAGACTGAAGCGCCTAGAACCACTCGGCCACAAAGGCCAGCTAGCCATCTTCGCTCTGTGTTTGTACAAAACGAGTATTCTGATAAACAGATCCGTAGTGCATTTAAACCTGCACGCATTAAAGCTCAAGAACAGCTGAAGAAACAGAGACCTCAACGAGGACGGTTTTTCTACCGAATGTTGGTGGCGTGTGCTTTAAGATTGGCAGGTTATTCAAAAAACATTAAAGGAAATGTGTCTTCCGCCCTCTAGCGCGAGTGAAAACTAGGCTGGGTTCTGTTAAAGACGACCTGGGTCTAAGGAGACCAAGAATATACACTCCTGGAAATTGAAATAAGAACACCGTGAATTCATTGTCCCAGGAAGGGGAAACTTTATTGACACATTCCTGGGGACAGATACATCACATGATCACACTGACAGAACCACAGGCACATAGACACAGGCAACAGAGCATGCACAATGTCGGCACTAGTACAGTGTATATCCACCTTTCGCAGCAATGCAGGCTGCTATTCTCCCATGGAGACGATCGTAGAGATGCTGGATGTAGTCCTATGGAACGGCTTGCCATGCCATTTCCACCTGGCGCCTCAGTTGGACCAGCGTTCGTGCTGGACGTGCAGACCGCGTGAGACGACGCTTCATCCAGTCCCAAACATGCTCAATGGGGGACAGATCCGGAGATCTTGCTGGCCAGGGTAGTTGACTTACACCTTCTAGAGCACGTTGGGTGGCACGGGATACATGCGGACGCGCATTGTCCTGTTGGAACAGCAAGTTCCCTTGCCGGTCTAGGAATGGTAGAACGATGGGTTCGATGACGGTTTGGATGTACCGTGCACTATTCAGTGTCCCCTCGACGATCACCAGTGGTGTACGGCCAGTGTAGGAGATCGCTCCCCACACCATGATGCCGGGTGTTGGCCCTGTGTGCCTCGGTCGTATGCAGTCCTGATTGTGGCGCTCACCTGCACGGCGCCAAACACGCATAGGATCATCATTGGCACCAAGTCAGAAGCGACTCTCATCGCTGAAGACGACACGTCTCCATTCGTCCCTCCATTCACGCCTGTCGCGACACCACTGGAGGCGGGCTGCACGATGTTGGGGCGTGAGCGGAAGACGGCCTAACGGTGTGCGGGACCGTAGCCCAGCTTCATGGAGACGGTTGCGAATGGTCCTCGCCGATACCCCAGTGTCCCTAATTTGCTGGGAAGTGGCGGTGCGGTCCCCTACGGCACTGCGTAGGATCCTACGGTCTTGGCGTGCATCCGTGCGTCGCTGCGGTCCGGTCCCAGGTCGACGGGCACGTGCACCTTCCGCCGACCACTGGCGACAACATCGATGTACTGTGGAGACCTCACGCCCCACGTGTTGAGCAATTCGGCGGTACGTCCACCCGGCCTCCCGCATGCCCACTATACGCCCTCGCTCAAAGTCCGTCAACTGCACATACGGTTCACGTCCACGCTGTCGCGGCATGCTACCGGTGTTAAAGACTGCGATGGAGCTCCGTATGCCACGGCAAACTGGCTGACACTGACGGCGGCGGTGCACAAATGCTGCGCAGCTAGCGCCATTCGACGGCCAACACCGTGGTTCCTGGTGTGTCCGCTGTGCCGTGCGTGTGATCATTGCTTGTACAGCCCTCTCGTAGTGTCCGGAGCAATTATGGTGGGTCTGACACACCGGTGTCAATGTGTTCTTTTTTCCATTTCCAGGAGTGTATAAAATTCCATGCCAGTATGGGAAATTATACATTGGCCAGACGTGTCGCACTGTTAAGGATAGATGTTCTGAACATAGACGTCACATCAGACTGGGGCAGCCAGAAAAGTCTGTTGTGGCTGAACACTGTCTTGACGCGGGTCACAGCATGAACTACGGAGAGAAAAAGAGCCTTTCGTCCGCTTCTACGTACTGAGACACCATCATTAAAGAAGCAGTCCAAATTCGTATAAGTAACGACCTAATCAATAGAGACACGGGATTTTAACTCAGCAAGGCATGAGAACCAGCGCTGGCTGTTCTAAGGCATCGCCGGAAGCAGTCGAACGAATCAGCGCCGGCACTGATGGAGAATCAAAGCTCGCACATTTGAGCTGGTCGCCAACAGTCTGCCCGCACGCGCGCTGGCCCGCTAATTGCAGCCGTTATTTTCCCGGGTCGTGAATGAGAAGCCCGTGGCCCGTTTGTACGGCTAGGTGTACTGGGTGCCGCCGTGCTCTACGATTCGTCTACGATGGCGTTATAGCCTCAACCCTTGGCGCCTGCGCTTTTGTAGCGAGTCAGCGTATATATTGGCGAGCTATTGCAGCAACTCGTAAGGACTTGAAGATGACGAACAGCTGCCTCATCGAAATATTGTGCAGCTTCCACAACATTATACGACGCGCCGCCCGTGAACCAATGAAGCAAGCATTTTTTTATGTGTAACCGAGAAGTCAAATACCAATGTTCATAGATGCAGCTTTAAAAATACTTTGTAGTTCTTTAATAATGATATATTTTCAAAAAATCCTTTCGCCCACTATTTCATCCCCATTTAAATATCCAAAAATGCGAAAACACATATTTGTTTACTTCTGATCGAGCCAATAAATACCAATTTTAGTAGGTCTAACTCCACATTGAATTATTAGCAACATCTTTCTAAAAACACTTCATCACCTATTTCACCCCCTTAGGGTTGGAATTTCTAAAAATCCCCTCTTAAACGACACCTACTATATAAGTTACACACCTTCTCCAAATTTCGCCGGCCGCGGTGGCCGTGCGGTTCTGGCGCTGCAGTCCGGAACCGCGGGACTGCTACGGTCGCAGGTTCGAATCCCGCCTCGGGTATGGGTGTGTGTGATGTCCTTAGGTTAGTTAGGTTTAAGTAGTTCTAAGTTCTAGGGGACTTATGACCCAAGATGTTGAGTCCCATAGTGCTCAGAGCCATTTGAACCTTCTCCAAATTTCAAGTGTCTATCCTTGGCGGTCTGGGCTGACCGACGATGAGCTAGTCAGTGAGTCAGGAGATTGTCTTTTATATATTGTCAAATACTTTCACACGTGGTATTAATTAACGAAACAAGAACAATTTTCGTCGTGTTTGTGCACCTTATTGTACAGTACGTCATCCCTGGGTATGTATAATGGTGTTTTACCTTCTTCCAAAAGCGGATTCACTTATGTATTTTCTGTTATTGCGCCTGTTTGTAAGTACAAATATTGTAGTACATTTACGTTCTCTCTCTTCCACCACTTGTTAGCAATGTAAGCCTACTACTTGACAGGTGAAATGATGGATATGATATTCCGCTATGGTTTAGCAAGTGGACGTAGCCTACCAGCCCACACCCTCTACACTGAAAAATATCCACAGCGCAGAGTGCCCTCTGATAAGCTATTTGGCAGACGCAGGTACCCTTGCACCTCAGAAAACTGAAAGTGGAAGGCCCTGCAGAGTCCACATGCCTGAGATGGAAGAGCACATGCTATGTTCGGTGGAAGAAACCCCTAGGACCAGTGTGCAATGATTATCAACAGCAGAAGGCGTGTCTCACTCTCTTATGCGGACGGCGCTTCACGAACAGTTGCTGTACCAATATTATCTACAGTGCGTTCAGGCCCTAAGGTCATAGAATCATTGTGGCAGACAGCGGTTCTGTCAATGGCTGTTGCAGAAGTGCGCCGCAGATCCACTGTTCACATCCAAGATTTTCCTTACCGATGAGGCAGAGTTCACAAGATATGGTATTGTGAATTTTCATAAACAGCATGTGTGGGCAGATGTAAATCCCCAAGCAATCCAGGAAAGAGGGCATCCACACTGATTCTCAATCAATGTGTGGGCATGTGTACTTAGCGGTAGATTAATAGGGACGTTTGTACTGACACAAAGGTTAACTGGGCTGCATTATCTGGACTTTCTCATTAATGTATTGTTTACCTTGCTGGAGGCTATCATTGTAGCAACGAATACAAATGTGGTTCATGCATGATGGCGCACCAACACACTTTCATCTCAATGTGCACAAATATCTGACGCAGACCTTTCAGGACCGTTGGATTGGTCAGGGATCCCCACACCTTAGCCTGCTTAATCCCCAGGCATCTACATCCTAGACTTTTGGTTATGGAGACTCTTGAAGGAATTCCTATATTGCTCATCACTGAAGACAAATCTACTACAGTCAATGAGGTTAAAGCCTGAGGACGTGTCTGGGGATGCCTCAGACAGCGGTGGGATACCAATCTGACTACCCGAAAACCAGGAGTGATGGCCTGGGATGTCATTTAATTTAATAGCAGGAGCCCTTTGGTTGTCATCCGTAGCACTCTTACAGAACTCCGGTACGTCGACGATGTTATACGCCCAATTTTGTTGCCCATCCTGGGCTTAGATTACAGTAAGATAATGTTCGCCCACAAACAGCGAGAGTTTCTATTGCTTGCCTTCGTGCTTGAAAAACCTTACTTTGGCCATCAAGATCGCCAGGTCTCATCCCAACTGAGAATGTTTGGAGCACTGCGGCCAGTGCCCTTCAACCAGTTCGGAATTTTGACGATATAAAGCGGCAATTGGACAGAATATGGCACGACATCCCTCAGAAGGACATCCAGTAACTCTACCAAACAATGCAAAGCCGAATAACTGATGACATAAAGGTCATAGGTGGACTACCGCATCAATGGCATTATCAGTTTTTCAAGCTCTTTCTCTTCAATAAATCATCCAGTTTTTCTGAAATTGTAACCATTTATTTGTCTGTACATGAACATCACATCAACCAATTTCCTAAGCAATCGGATTATTACTTCGTGGTGCTTCTTTTTATATACACTACTGGTCATTAAAATTGCCACACCAAGAAGATGTGCGGATGATAAACGGGTATTCATTGGACAAATATATTATACTAGAACTGACATGTGATTACATTTTCACGCAATTTAGGTGCTTAGATCCTGAGAAATCAGTACCCAGAACAACCACCTCTGGCCGTAACAACGGCCTTCATACGCCTGGGCATTGAGTCAAACAGAGCTTGGATGGCGGGTACAGGTACAGCTGCCCAAGCAGCTTCAACACCATACCACAGTTCATCAAGAGTAGTGACTGGCGTATTGTGACGGGCCAGTTGCTCGGATAGCATTGAACAGACGTTTTCAGTTCGTGAGAGATCTGCAGAATGTGCTGCCCAGGGCAGCTGTCGAACATTTTATGTATCCAGGAAGGCCCGTACAGGACCTGCAACATGCGGTCGTGCATTATACTGCTGAAATGTAGTGTTTCGCAGGGATCGAATGAAGGGTAGAGCCACGGGTAGTAACACATCTGAAATGTGAAGTCCACTGTTCAAAGTGCCGTCAATGCGAACAAGAGGTGACCGAGACGTGTAACAAGTGTCACCCCATACCATCACGCCGGGTGATACGCCAGTATGGCGATGACGAATACACGCTTCCACTGTGCGTTCACCACGATGTCGCCAAACACGGATGCGACCATCATGATGCTGTAAGCAGAACCTGGATTCATCGGAAAAAATTACGTTTTGCCATTCGTGCACCCAGGTTCGTCGTCGAGTACACCATCGCAGGCACTCCTGTATGTAATGCAGCGTCAAGGGTAACCGCAGCCATGGTCTCCGAGTTGATAGTCCACGCTGCTGCAAACGTCGTCGAACTGTTCGTGCAGATGGTTGTTGTCTTGCAAACGTTCCCGTCTGTTGACTCAGGGAGCGAGAAGTTGCTGCACGATCCGTTACAGCCATGCGGATAAGATGCCTGTCATCTCGACCGCTAGTGATACGAGGCCGTTGGGATCCAGCACGGCGTTCCGTATTACCCTCCTGAACCCACCGATGCCATGTTGTGCTAACAGTCATTGGATCTCGACCAACGCGAGCAGCAATGTCGCGATACGATAATCCGCAATCGCGATAGGCTACAATCCGACCTTTATCAAAGTCGGAAACGTGATGGTGCCTATTTCTCCTCCTTACATGAGACATCACAACAACGTTTCACCAGGCAACGCCGGCCAACTGCTGCTTGTGTATGAGAAATCGGTTGGAAACTTTCCTCATGTCAGCACGTTGTAGGTGTCGCCACCGGCGCCAAACTTGTGTGAATGCTCTGGAAAGCTAATCATTTGCATATCACAGGATCTTCTTCCTGTCGGTTAAATTTCGCGTCTGTAGCTCGTCATTTTCGTGATGCAGAAATTTCAATGGCCAGTAGTGTATTAGAGTGTGTTAAAAAGGTAATCATAAAGGTAAATGGATAATGAATAAAATGCCTAGTGAATAATAGCGGTTGAAGTTATAACAGATGCTGCCTAGGAGTCCACGCGCGGTATGTGTTGAGGGTACTGAGATGAGGCGGCCTGTTTGCGGAAGAGACGGTGACGGCGGCTCACCTGGTGCTGCGGGCGGCCTACCGCGTCTGCGGCGGCGATAAATCTCGAGGAGACGGCGTGGGTCGGCCTGCGGCCAGGCGCCGCTCGTTAATGGCAGCCGCCCGCCTAATGGCGGCCCGCTAATTGCTGGGAGCCGCTTTAAACGCGGCGCACTTTGTCCGCCCTAAGTGAATTAACGCGCCGCGGCGCAGGTCACTCCTCGTTTGTAAGCAGGTTGCAGAAAAAGCGCGCCGCGACTGGCCTTCGTGATGGACTACCTCAGCTCCAACGTCTCTGTATCCCGTAAACAGGCCCCACAAAATAATCGGAAACATTTATCACAACACATGTCAGCTTATCAGCACCGGACACCCTCCGCGTTAATCAAACTTTGTTTTCGTTTCGGCTGGCGGTTATTTATATCCTTTCTGACATCGTCTTCAATTTATCTCTCTCGTGTCCCTGTATCTAAATAACCTGTAAGATGTCCAACAGCTCGAATACGTATATCAGTCTTTGTCATCCCCCACAGTATCTCACTTGCAGCGATCATCCATTAACAGATTAATGACGAGTGCTATTTGGAAAGTAAGGTCTCATCGCGTGCGAAATGCAAACCACAGTGAAAATCCGATGAAGCTTTGCACAAATGTGTTGGAGAGTGTGCCAATCGATCGCTTCGCATCGCTCCCTTCATTTCTGAGCGCACAGCGAGAACGTAAAAAAGCCTAGATAAATGCTGTCTCCTACCAAGTATGAGGTCCTGGTGAGAGATTTCCCCTGATGTCAAGCAGCCCACATAACAAAACTATCACTCGTTTCTTTCTTCGTGATAATATTCGGCCGCACTCTACAGGGGCAATGACGATGTTCCTCCAAGTTTGTCGATGGAAGTGTTTGATGACTCACAATGTTGCTCGTAAATGGTTCCCCCTGGGTTTCATCTCTGGTCACATAAAACTTTGGCTAAGAAGATAACATTTTGGCACAGACAACGTGCTGTACATCTACATCTACATCCACACTCTGCAAGCAATCTGACAGTGTGCAGCGCTAGGTCCTCCCTTCTATTCCAGTCTATTATTGTTCGTGGAAAGAAAGATTGTCGGTATGCCTCCGCGTGGGCTCTGATCTCTCTGATTTTATCCTCATGGTCTCTTTGCGAGATATACGTAGGAGGGAGCAATATACTGCTTGACTCCTCGGTGAAGGTATGTTCTCGAAACTTCAACTATCATCTCCGTAACGCTTTCGCGATTACGAAATGATCCTGTAATGAAGCGCGCTGCTCTCCGTTGGATCTTCTCTATCTCTTCTATCAACCCTATCTGGTACGGATCCCACACCGGTGAACAGTATTCAAGCCGTGGGCGAACAAGTGTACTGTAACCTACTACCATTGTTTTCGGATTGCATTTTCTTAGGATTCTTCCAATGGATCTCAGTTTGGCATCTGCTTTACCGGCGATTAATTTTATATGGTCATTCCATTTTAAATCACTCCTAATGCCTACTCCCAGATAATTTATGGAATTAACTGCTTCCATTTGCTGACCTGCTACATTGGGGATCTTTCTTTCTATGCATTCGCAGCACATTACACTTGTCTACATTGAGATTCAATTGCCATTCCCTGCACCATGCGTCAATTTGTTGCAGATCCACCTGCATTTCCGTACAATTTTCCTTTCTTACAAACTCTCGACATACTACAGTATCATCCTCAGAAAACCGCAGTGAACTTCCGATGTTATCCACAAGGTCAGACACTCCCCTGCGGCACACCTGAAATCACTCTCACTTCGGAAGACTTCTCTCGCATAGCCCTCCTCACACTACATTTCGCTTCGTGTTATTTTTGTTTGTCTGCAAGGCTTTGGCTATGTTTATGTTTGCTCTAAAGTTCCCTTTGCTTCCGCAGCAGTTTTCTAACTCGGTTGTTGTACCACGGTGGCTATTTTCCATCTCTTACGATCTTACTTGGCACATACACATCTAATGCATATTGTACGATGGTTTTGAACTTTGTGCACTTGTCTCTGTACTTGAGACAAAACTTTTGTGTTGAGCCGTCAATTACTCTGAAATCTGCTTTTTGTCACTTTTGCTAAACAGAAAAATCTTCCTACCTTTTTTAATATTTCTATTTACGGCTGAAATCATCGATGCAGTAACTGCTTTATGATAGCTGATTCCCTGTTCTGCGTTAACTGTTTCAAATAGTTCGGGTCTGTTTGTCACCAGAAGGTCTAATATGTTATCGGCACGAGTCGGTTCTCTTTTTAACTGAACAAGGTTGTTTTCAGATAATGCACTTAAAAAATTTTCACTGGAATCTTTGTCCCTGCCACCCGTTATAAATGCTTGAGTCTCCCAGTCTATATCTGACAAATTAAAATCTCCACTCAGAACTATAACATGGTCGGGAAATCTACTCGAAATATTTTCCAAATTTTCCTTCAGGTGCTCTGCCACAACAGCTGCTGAGGCAGGGGGCCTAAAGAGGCATCAAATTACCATTTTTGAGCCTGTTTGAACCGTGACCACCCAAATTATTTCACATTTCGGATCTCCGTCAATTTCCTTCGATACTATTGCACATTTTATCTCTATAAACACGCCTCCCCCTTCACTGTCCAGCCTGTCTCTGCAGTATACATTCCAATCTGAGTTTAGAATTTCATTACTGTTTACATCTGGTTTCAGCCAACTTTCTGTCCCTAGTACTACGTGGACATTGTGACCGTTTGTTAATGAGAGCAGTTCTGGGATCTTTCTATAGAGGCTCCTGCAGTTTACTATTACCACATTAATATTGTTACTCCCTGTTGAGTTTTGCGTACTAGTACCGTGTCGCGTCATAGGAGGCGTCTTGTCGGGCCTAGGGACTGAATTCTCTAACCTAAAAAACTCACATGTGCACTCCACACGTACTCCGCTACCCTTGTTGCCTTGCCGCTTCCCACGTGTAGTGCAAGCCTGACCTATTCAGGGGGACCCTACATTTCTCCACCCGATAGCGGAGGTCGAGAAATTTGCACCCCAGATCTCCGCAGAATCGTCTGAGCCTCTGGTTTAAGCCTTCCACTCGGCTCCAAACCAGAGGACCGCGATCGGTTCTGGGAACGATACTACAAATAGTTAGCTCAGATTCCACCCCGCGAGCGAGGCTTTCCACCTTCACCAACTCCGCCAACCACCTGTATGAACTGAGGATGACCTCTAAACCCAGACGGCAGGAGTCATTGGTGCCGACATGAGCAACAATTTGCAGCCGGGTGCACCCAGTGCTCTCTATCGCCGCCGGCAAGACCTGCACATCTCGGATGAAACCCTCCGGCAAGCAAACAGAGTGAACACTGGTCTTCTTCCCCGACCTTTCCGCTATCTCCCTAAGGGTCTCCATCACCCGCCTAACATTGGAACTCCCAATCACTAATAAACCCCTTCCCCCCGTGTGCCTGCTCGGACCTTGCTCCCTGCCGCCGTTGGATAAGCAGCTGCAGCAGCAAGTCGTATACTCCTAGCTCACTCATTTGTTACATAGTTTAATTCTTAATTTCTTTGCGTGTTTTTGGTACTTGCATTGTTTAATTCATAAATTTCGGGCGTATTATAGTATTTGAGAGTTGTAGCATCGCGTTTTAGTACCTGAATAGTGTAAATTCGCGTAGTCGTCTGTCAACTGTTTTTGTTTTGAACGGCCAGTGTCGGTTGGTCACAGTCAGTGTGCTCCCTGCCGCCGTTGGATAAGCAGCTGCAGCAGCAAGTCGTATACTCCTAGCTCACTCATTTGTTACATAGTTTAATTCTTAATTTCTTTGCGTGTTTTTGGTACTTGCATTGTTTAATTCATAAATTTCGGGCGTATTATAGTATTTGAGAGTTGTAGCATCACGTTTTAGTGCTCGAATAGTGTTAAATCGCGTAGTCTCCTTCCGCCGCCGAGCAGTGTGTCAGCAGTGCACAAGTGGCAGCATTACTGCATTTACTAGGCAATCTTGTATTTTAATAACCGCTTCAATTTTGTGTCGTTTTGTTTGCGCTCTCTGTAGATTAGTTCAGACGTTCTTTGCACAGTTTTTAGCATGGATAGGGACTGCAACTGCTGTGTTCGGATGCAGGCTGAGTTGGCATCCCTTCGCTCCCAGCTTCAGGCAGTGTTGGCTTCGGTCACACAGCTTGAGGCTGTTGCCAATGGGCATCACTGTGGGGGTCCGGATGGGGGTTTGTCGGGGACGGCCAGCTCGTCCCACGCATCCCCCGATCGGACTACGACTGTGGTTGCCCGGGATACTGCCCGCATTGAGGCTGATCCCTCACCTGTGGTAGAGTGGGAGGTCGTCTCAAGGTGTGGCAGGGGGCGAAAGACATTCCGGAGGGCTGAACGGAAGGCCTCTCCAGTTTGTCTGACGAACCGGTTTCAGGCTCTGTCTCAGGCTGATACTGATCTTCAGCCTGACATGGCTGCTTGTCCTGTTCCAGAGGTTGCCCCTCAGTCTGCAAGATCCGGGCAGTCGCAGAGGGTGGGCTTACTGGTAGTTGGGAGCTCCAACGTCAGGCGCGTAATGGGGCCCCTTAGGGATATGGCAGCAAGGGAGGGGAAGAAAACCAAAGTGCACTCCGTGTGCATACCGGGGGGAGTCATTCCAGATGTGGAAAGGGTCCTTCCGGATGCCATGAAGGGTACAGGGTGCACCCATCTGCAGGTGGTCGCTCATGTCGGCACCAATGATGTGTGTCGCTATGGATCGGAGGAAATCCTCTCTGGCTTCCGGCGGCTATCTGATTTGGTGAAGACTGCCAGTCTCGCTAGCGGGATGAAAGCAGAGCTCACCATCTGCAGCATCGTCGACAGGACTGACTGCGGACCTTTGGTACAGAGCCGAGTGGAGGGTCTGAATCAGAGGTTGAGACGGTTCTGCGACCATGTGGGCTGCAGATTCCTCGACTTGCGCCATAGGGTGGTGGGGTTTCGGGTTCCGCTGGATAGGTCAGGAGTCCACTACACGCAACAAGCGGCTACACGGGTAGCAGGGGTTGTGTGGCGTGGGCTGGGCGGTTTTTTAGGTTAGATGGCCTCGGGCAAGTGCAGAAAGGGCAACAGCCTCAACGGGTGCGGGGCAAAGTCAGGACATGCGGGGACCAAGCAGCAATCGGTATTGTAATTGTAAACTGTCGAAGCTGCGTTGGTAAAGTACCGGAACTTCAAGCGCTGATAGAAAGCACCGAAGCTGAAATCGTTATAGGTACAGAAAGCTGGCTGAAGTCAGAGATAAATTCTGCCGAAATTTTTACAAAGGCACAGACGGTGTTTAGAAAGGATAGATTGCATGCAACCGGTGGCGGAGTGTTCGTCGCTGTTAGTAGTAGTTTATCCTGTAGTGAAGTAGAAGTGGATAGTTCCTGTGAATTATTATGGGTGGAGGTTACACTCAACAACCGAGCAAGGTTAATAATTGGCTCCTTTTACCGACCCCCCGACTCAGCAGCATTAGTGGCAGAACAACTGAGAGAAAATTTGGAATACATTTCACATAAATTTTCTCAGCATGTTATGGTCTTAGGTGGAGATTTCAATTTACCAGATATAGACTGGGACACTCAGATGTTTAGGACGGGTGGTAGGGACAGAGCATCGAGTGACATTATACTGAGTGCACTATCCGAAAATTACCTCGAGCAATTAAACAGAGAACCGACTCGTGGAGATAACATCTTGGACCTACTGATAACAAATAGACCCGAACTTTTCGACTCTGTAAGTGCAGAACAGGGAATCAGTGATCATAAGGCCATTGCAGCATCCCTGAATATGGAAGTTAATAGGAATATAAAAAAAGGGAGGAAGGTTTATCTGTTTAGCAAGAGTAATAGAAGGCAGATTTCAGACTACCTAACAGATCAAAACGAAAATTTCTGTTCCGACACTGACAATGTTGAGTGTTTATGGAAAAAGTTCAAGGCAATCGTTAAATGCGTTTTAGACAGGTACGTGCCGAGCAAAACTGTGAGGGACGGGAAAAACCCACCGTGGTACAACAACAAAGTTAGGAAACTACTGCGAAAGCAAAGAGAGCTTCACTCCAAGTTTAAACGCAGCCAAAACCTCTCAGACAAACAGAAGCTAAACGATGTCAAAGTTAGCGTAAGGAGGGCTATGCGTGAAGCGTTCAGTGAATTCGAAAGTAAAATACTAGGTACCGACTTGACAGAAAATCCTAGGAAGTTCTGGTCTTACGTTAAATCAGTAAGTGGCTCGAAACATCATGTCCAGACACTCTGGGATGATGATGGCATTGAAACAGAGGATGACAAGCGTAAAGCTGAAATACTAAACACCTTTTTCCAAAGCTGTTTCACAGAGGAAGACCGCACTGCAGTTCCTTCTCTAAATCCTCGCACCAACGAGAAAATGGCTGACATTGAAATAAGTGTCCAAGGAATAGAAAAGCAACTGGAATCACTCAACAGAGGAAAGTCCACTGGACCTGACGGGATACCAATTCGATTCTACACAGAGTACGCGAAAGAACTTGCCCCCCTTCTAACAGCCGTGTACCGCAAGTCTCTAGAGGAACAGAAGGTTCCAAATGATTGGAAAAGAGCACAGGTAGTCCCAGTCTTCAAGAAGGGTCGTCGAGCAGATGCGCAAAACTATAGACCTATCTCTCTGACGTCGATCTGTTGTAGAATTTTAGAACATGTCTTTTGCTCGAGTATCATGTCGTTTTTGGAAACTCAGAATCTACTATGTAGGAATCAACATGGATTCCGGAAACAGCGATCGTGTGAAACCCAACTCGCATTATTTGTTCATGAAACCCAGAAAATATTAGATACAGGCTCCCAGGTAGATGCCATTTTCCTTGACTTCCGGAAGGCGTTCGATACAGTCCCGCACTGTCGTCTGATAAACAAAGTAAGAGCCTACGGAATATCAGACCAGCTGTGTGGCTGGATTGAAGAGTTTTTAGCAAACAGAACACAGCATGTTGTTCTCAATGGAGAGACATCTACAGATGTTAAAGTAACCTCTGGCGTGCCACAGGGGAGTGTTATGGGACCATTGCTTTTCACAATATATATAAATGACCTAGTAGATAGTGTCGGAAGTTCCATGCGGCTTTTCGCGGATGATGCTGTAGTATACAGAGAAGTTGCAGCATTAGAAAATTGTAGCGAAATGCAGGAAGATCTGCAGCGGATAGGCACTTGGTGCAGGGAGTGGCAACTGACCCTTAACATAGACAAATGTAATGTATTGCGAATACATAGAAAGAAGGATCCTTTATTGTATGATTATATGATAGCGGAACAAACACTGGTAGCAGTTACTTCTGTAAAATATCTGGGAGTATGCGTGCGGAACGATTTGAAGTGGAATGATCATATAAAATTAATTGTTGGTAAGGCGGGTACCAGGTTGAGATTCATTGGGAGAGTCCTTAGAAAATGTAGTCCATCAACAAAGGAGGTGGCTTACAAAACACTCGTTCGACCTATACTTGAGTATTGCTCATCAGTGTGGGATCCGTACCAGATCGGGTTGACGGAGGAGATAGAGAAGATCCAAAGAAGAGCGGCGCGTTTCGTCACAGGGTTATTTGGTAACCGTGATAGCGTTACGGAGATGTTTAACAAACTCAAGTGGCAGACTCTGCAAGAGAGGCGCTCTGCATCGCGGTGTAGCTTGCTCGCCAGGTTTCGAGAGGGTGCGTTTCTGGATGAGGTATCGAATATATTGCTTCCCCCTACTTATACCTCCCGAGGAGATCACGAATGTAAAATTAGAGAGATTAGAGCGCTCACAGAGGCTTTCAGACAGTCGTTCTTCCCGCGAACCATACGCGACTGGAACAGGAAAGGGAGATAATGACAGTGGCACGTAAAGTGCCCTCCGCCACACACCGTTGGGTGGCTTGCGGAGTATAAATGTAGATGTAGATGTAGAAGGAGCGACCACATGTCCACTCACAGGCAGAGCGGGCGATGCCACACGGCCAGCCTCCACATTGAGCCCCCGCCTCGTGCGACGCGAACGCCGCTGAACCCGCCACTCCCCTTGGGGAGAGGGTGGCCCAACCGCATCCGGTACCCGCGAAGATGACTCGTCAGCAGGGACCGTGGGTGAAGCATGTAACACCTGGGGTGTACCTTGCGACGCACCAGACTCCCCACTCCCGCTACACTCCGACGCAGCAGCCTAAAGACGGCTGATCGCGGCCATCAACAAGTTCAGCTGTTCGCGAACAGTGCCAGCTCCTCCTGCGTCCGTACACAACAGTCGTACATTCTATCCATCCTAAGAAATCAACAATTAACTGTAGGGAGTTAATTAACTTTTAATTAAACTGCTAATTCACTAAAGGCGGCTGATAGCTGACTGAATTGTGGTTACTAGAAACTTCTTGTTGGAAACAATGAAAATAAGCACTACCTGTATCTGGACTGTATTCAAAACAAACTCGAAATCTATGGAACACTATTACTAGTACTCGAAAATTAAAGCTTCCTGAAAGCAAAAGCACACGGAAAAAGAAGTGACACGTAAGAAAAACACAGTTAATACTTAAGATGGGATGATTGGCGGAAAACACGGGTAGTTGTCTCCTATGACAAAGGTATTGGAAAGTTGATACAACGCTACGACAAATGTCAAGTTCGAGCGGCGACTATGCAGAATACTTGGAAGGTGTAGCTCGCTGTTGCAATTAAAACATTTTTGATATTCACAGTGGCTTCCACTTCGCGACAGATCGGACCTTACTTTCTAAATGACTCTCGTATTTCTGAATGAATTATGACATCTTCCACCCATCTGTATCTCCTTTGAAAAAGTATAACACAGACTTACTTTTCTTATGCTACCAAGTATATCCTCACCTATCCAATTTGTGACACTTCGTTTCTCTTGACGGGGCAACCACAACTGTTATTCATCGTCAATAATAAAATTCGCTACAGCTGTAGTCGTAAAAATTATTTATACCTAAACAGAAAAACGCTACCTTCTCAGGGAATATGTCCCGTCTTCAGGTGAGTATTGAAATGTGAGTACACAAAGGAAGCATATTTAATGTTAAATTAAACTATGCTTAACATATGTGCCATCTTCAGGTGCACATTAAAATGTGAGTCGACAAGGGATGCACAACTAAGGTTAAAATAGGTTAAAATATCCAGAATGAGATTTTCACTCTGCCGCGGAGTGTGCGCTGGTATGAAATTTTCTGGCAAATTAAAACTGTGTTCCGGACCGAGACTCAAACTCGGGACCTTTGCCTTTCGCGGGCAAGTGCTCTACCATCTGAGCTACCCAAGCACGACTCACGCCTCGTCATCACAGCTTTACTTCCACCAGTAGAGCACTTGCCAGCGAAAGGCAAAGGTCCCGAGCTCGAGTCTCGGTCCGGCACACAGTTTTAATGTGCCAGGAAGTTTCATAGGTTAAAATATGTTTAACATGTTTTAACCTATTTTAATCATAGTCATGCATCAGCTCATATTTTAATATGTACCTGAAGATAGACATATGTCCTGAAACCGGACAGTGCATTCCTTTTTAGAAATAAATAATTTTTACGACTATAATGGATTTTATCATTGACAATTTTAATTCTTCATTTCGAATGCGATAGGACATATCTTTAACCACTGAGGAATCACCAGTTTGGTGATGGAGGGAAGATTGGATGGTAGAAACTGTCGAGGCTGCAATACCGTAAGCATTCGTCTGTTTCTCTCCTAGTGATTCGGTACAAGTATATGACACTTGTACAGTGCCCGTCGGAAAGTAGATCTGCGCTCTTGAGGGATTCAGGTGTCGTAATCCTAGTCTTTGTTTGATGTTCGGCATGATGATGTATTTTCCAGCTCCACCCCAGTGTTTCTACTGGAGGAGAAGGAGCTTGTTGGTTACTATTTTTCGGTTCGTGACCTGCATTATGAAACTCTGAATATGGTGGTGATCATTGCTTTTCAAACAAGTGGATAACTGCTTTAGGAATTGTAGGTCTAGTGTACATATACGGGGTATTTCTTGAAGAGCATCCACAGATTCAGTGCCAAATTCTATGTCAGACTTAGGAGTACTTCTGCTAGCTTAGCTTATATTTTTTCCATAACTTTTCTGCCTCTCTTACCCACTACTTCTATATGAGCGCTGAAATTGAGTCGCTCGTCCAGGAAGACACCAAAATGCTGGATACATCCATTCTTTTTATGGGCATATTAGTGAGTCACAATAATGAGTCTCTTAAAAGGTAGCCTTTAAACAAAATATACGTGGTTTTTTGGGACGCTACTGATAACTTTATAACTTGCCATCAATCATGCACAACTGCGTTATAATATGTTTCCAGATGGCTTCTCAAGCTATCCTTCACGATAATTATTATATTATCGCCATACACCACCAGTTACCTGACTGAATTTCTTGCGGCTTTTCTAGGAATGGATACAGCATCAAATACCATCACAGGAGAGAAAATGGCTTCTTTGCAGATAATTTTGTTTGAATGTTGACCTGGACATGCGTGTCTTGGCTCTCTGTCCTGACTTTCGGCCAGATTTATAGAGTTGAAGGAAATCTATCTCTCTTAGGTGGTCAAAAAGTGGTGCCTCAAGAATGACTCTCTTTATAGCTGCTACGTATTTGGATGTCGTGTTTGTTATTAAGGAAGTTGCCGCATTTACAGCATACTCTGTTGACTTCCCTTTCCTAAAGCCAAACTTATGAGGATTCATTATACTGAGCAATGTTTTCCCTGCAGTCTGCTGAGCGAGAGAAGTGGCACAATGGTCAGCACAGCGGACTACCGCTACGGAGGACGACGATTCACTTCCCCATCAGGTCATCCAGATTTAAGTTTTCCGATTTTTTCCTAAATCGCCTAAAGAAAATGCTGGAATGGTTCGTTTGAAGCGGTACAGCCAGTTTGCTTCCCCATCCTTCCCTAACTCCGAGCCTGTGCTCCAATGACCCCGTCGTCAATGAGCGTTATACTCGACTTTTCCATCCTCACTTAGCTCTGCAGTGTGCTACGAAGCATGTTCAGAAAGTAAGTGTACTAGATTTTTATATTGTTTTAGAAAAAAAGTATTGTCGATATAAATGTTGACTATTTTTCCACATTCCTGTCATCCCGTTCAATGCATATGATTACACGTTGCATAAACTTGTTTGTGCCCTCCACAAAGAACTCTGCCACCAACTCCTTCCTCCCTTCAGAACCTCTTTCTGCACCTGCCCGTCGGTTGAAAATTTAATTCCACCCACGTGTACCTTTAGGGCCGTTAAAAGCCACCAAGTTAGGGAAATATGGGGGTTGGCTCAAAACATCCCAACCAAATGAGTCCAAGAGCGGCTTGGTGGCTAAGACTGCGTGAAGATGGGCGTTGTGGTGCAGCAAGGGCACTCAGCATTCCAATTATTTTGTTTTGAATTATTCTTTTGAGCTTTTTAGGGTTACAGTACCATTGTGCATTGATCGTATCGCCCTGAGACAGTAATTCGAAGGAAATAATCCCTTTTCGGCCCCAAAACACCGTCAACATGATTTTTCCCCGAAATTGTGGTTTTGAATATTTTAGCATGTCTGCAGCTCGTGGTCATGCGGTAGCGTTCTCGCTTCCCACGCCCGGGTTCCCGGGTTCGATTCCCGGCGGGGTCAGGGATTTTCTCTGCCTCGTGATGACTGGGTGTTGTATGATGCCCTTAGGTTAGTTAGGTTTAAATAGTTCTAAGTTCTAGGGGACTGATGACCATAGATGTTAAGTCCCATAGTGCTCAGAGCCATATTTTAGCAGATAAGGAATTGATGTGGCACCACTGTGACGACTGTCTATTTGCCTCAGGCGTGTTATTAACCATCCACGTTTCATCTGCAGTCACAATAGAACTCAGAAAATCTTCGGTTTACAGTGCAATTCACTCAAAGTCGCGGGCACTGTTAACCCGATTTTTCTCCTGTTGTTCTGTCAACTGTTTTGAGACCAATATTGCGCATAGTTTCCGGTATCCCAGCGTTTCTGTGAGTGTCTAATATAAGAGACTTCTGGGGACTAGTGGAAAAAACGGTAGAAATTTCATCCATTGTCAATCAACGTTCTTCACGATGAGTTTCCTCGATTTTTTGCCTCCACTCATCAGTCGAAATGGGAAGTCTTTCAATCCTCTGTTCGTGATGAACAATAGTTCTGCCTCTAGTAAACTGCCTACAGCACTTAGATACACTCGCTCTGTTCATAACATCTTCGTGAAGAAATTTCGGAAGGTGTTAAGCTTTTACCGAGTCAGAAGCGGATCATAGCACGTGGCTCGCTCTTGGCGGTATTCCGTATCGGCATCGCTCACGCGTGTTTCTGCATTGGTCTCTCTTGTCAGTGGATCTCCCTCTACCACTTATTGTTGCCGACCCTCAAAGAACAAGAAAAGAAAACCACAGTCCGTTATAGTCACAGCACATTTACTTTGTTATCGTACACAATGATTTTTCAAGTACTTCTTCTATAATATCTAGCAGGCTAAGTGGCCTATAACACTTTGGAACGATCTTCAACGACATTGTCCTTCAAGATAGTTACGCCTTAACCATTTTGCGTATTGTTGGTATATGTCTTGAAGGAGACATGCATTAGCCATCTCACAGAAATGTGCACTAATCTGCACACGAGGAGCCTGTAAAACTTGCACAGGAAGTGTTCTTTTTTTTTACTTTCAGTATTTTTTATCGGATTTCCTCCTCCGCAAATGAACACACCAATAGATCACGTACGCACATTTCTCTTTTATGACGTCTCCTATATTCGGCGTTGTCAGAGTGTTAGGTATGTCTGAGAAAACCGTATCCACTAATAATTGAGCTGACTGTTTCAATTCTCAGTCGTAGTTCCTCTCCCCTTAGAGTTGACAGCGTAGCCGGAGATTTTACTTGTTGACACACAATTTTCTGAGACATGCCCCAAGAATCAAGAGCCACAATGTGTGCAATCAACCGCTTCCAGCTCTACTTGTGGAATGTTATCTTGAAATAGTTGCCTCAGGTTAATGCACCGTTCAAGTCTACGAGATCTGCCAGCCAGGGTGGCCGATCGGTTCTAGGCGCTACAGTCTGGAACAGCGCGACCGCTACGGTCGCAGGTTCGAATCCTGCCTCGTTGTTGGTTGGTTTGGGGAAGGAGACCAGACAGCGTGGTCATCGGTCTCATCGGATTAGGGAAGGATGGGGAAGGAGGTCGGCCGTGCCCTTTCAGAGGAACCATCCCGGCATTTGCCTGGAGCGATTTAGGGAAATCACGGAAAACCTAAAGCAGGATGGCCGGACGCGGGATTGAACCGTCGTCCTCCCGAATGCGAGTCCAGTGTCTAACCACTGCGCCACCCCGCTCGGTTCCTGCCTCGAGCGTGGATGTGTGTGATGTCCTTAGGTTAATTAGTTTTATGTAGTTATAAGTTCTAGGGGACTGATGACCTTAGAAGTTAAGTCCCATAGTGCTCAGAGCCATTTGAACCATTGTTTTTTTTTTTTACGAGATCTGATAAAATCTTGCTCTTCTGTCCTATACCATCACTCTTCGGTGGCCTCCGTTCCATGGAAATCACCTACTAGACTGTGTATGCCTGACTTGCAGTACGGCTTGCTGCGTTTCCAATGGTTCTCTTGTTTTTGTGTCTATACCGTCACTAATATCTGCAGGTTCCGGGCAGAAAGAAAAGCATTCCTCAGCTGGTTCCAGTCAACCTTCCAGATGCTGTACTTCTCCACTTGTGTCCCCTCCCGATTTCTAGTACGTATTGCATACGGGTTGGAACAGGTATAAGCGCAAATATTTCTGTCGGTGACTGAGTACGGCGTACTGAAGAACATTATGTCGGTATTTACGACACTTTCAGACTAATAATTATGTCTATTACAAGTCGTATGTATTCAGGTTGGGTAGCACTACCAAGTACATTTTACAGACAGCAGGTGGGATGTTGAAGCGTGGAAGCAAAACGGTTAGTCTGTGCTGACAGGCGTAGTCCACTTAGTGGTCCAGCTACGGCCGTGCAGAACACATCAGATAGTAAAGTATGTTACGTGTTTGTTGGAAGACTCTTCGACGCAGAGAAGAAAAAACCATCACACTGCTGTATGCACAAATTGTGGTACCACGTATAAAAATTTCTGTTCTTACACCCATTACACCCTCAATTACGTGTTTTTCCGTATGGTTTATACTGGGTTATTTTGCAGTATTTTACGTTGTCGAACACTTTTGCTAGGTCAAAAAATCCTTTGAAAGTGTCTTGATACTTCTTAAATCTTGCCGCCATTATCATATATAACGTCAAAAATACTGCCCTTTTCTAAATCCAAATTGGTCGTTGTTTATCAGATCTAATCCTTTTTTCGATCTAGATTACTATAATTATTTTTAAGGATGATTCAGAACAATCACAGTGAGTCGTCTGAGAAAAAATAAATAAAGCACGCTAGATGAACAACATAATCTGTTTTACAACAACTGATAGCGAAAATGCTCCAAAGACAGTAAGTCAGTTTTTAATAAAATTAGCTGATATTCAATTTTCCATCCATTCGCCTGTATATCATACTTACCAGTAACTTTTACGTATGAGCTATTAAGTTGGTTGTGTGGTAGTTCTCGCATTTATCTCTCTCTGCTATCTTTGGAATTGTGTGGATAATAATCTTCCGAAAGTGCGATGCAATGATTCTAGTCTCATACACACGAAATTGAATTATCGTTAGCTTGCGATTTTCCACAATTATTTTAGTAATTATGGAGTATTATCAATCGCTTCTACCTTGTTTGTTCGCAAACCTTCCAACGCTTTTCCGAACTTTCACTCTAATAGTGGATACCCTGTGTCCTAGAAATCGAGATAAATCTCTTCTCGCATCTCCTCAGCAGACAGTTCCCATCTTCATAGAGGCTTTTAAGTTCATTTAGCAGTGGAATTCCCTAGCGTTCTTAATATTAACCCCTTTTCTTTCAATTTCACTGAAAGCTATTTTCGTTTTTTAGTATGCTAAAGCTATCCTTCCAAAGACCATTTCATTTTGATTTCTTCAAATTTTTCCTGCAGCCAGGTCTCTTTATCTTTCGTGCACAAACTATTTATTTAATTACTCCATGACTTATATCGCTACTTTCTTTCTTTTTCTGATAAATTTTCTACTCATTTCTTTCATCGGTCAGTTTAAGTATTTCTTCTAGTACACAACGCTTCTTCGCAGTCACCTTCCTTAGATAGGTCTTCGCAGTGGGTGGAAAGAAAGTGGGGCGACTGGAGGTAGGAGGAGGGTAGTGGTGAAGATACAAGAGGGGATTGTTGCTCTCTCCTGGATTGTGGGACACAGATTTTTTTCTTCACTACGGAATTCTTGCATGTATCTAGAAATACTTATCTGTGATTCTACCAAACTGTGGGCTTATTCTGTTGTGGTATTTCGTTGCTGAGCGCGACTAGGAAACTCTGGTCCTGGCAACCGTTATGTAACCTAGATCTGTTATCTTGTTGTGCTATTCGCGAGAGATTTTGGCCGACGTTACTTAATGACATAAAAATCAATTATATAAAAACCAGCTCACTTCTCCATGTCTGTGGATGCCCATGCTTTCTTGTACCTATATTTGTTTGTTCAAGTTCGGTGATTACTCTTTAAAGGAGTGTCCATTCCACCTTAACTTAGCTGCCTCCTGGCTTCAAGCTCATATCGTCATTCCTTGTTACCTCAATATTCCATTTCCTTGCACACTGATTCTACCTGATGATTGTTTTGAACTTCAGCGTACTGTTCATCACAAAATTATTGTGATCTGAATTTGTTTTTGTCCCTGGGCATGTCTTATAACCGAATATCTTGCTTAGGATTCTCTGTGTCACATTGATGTTTCAGGAGATGTTGTTGTTGTTGTTGTTGTTGTGGTCTTGATGCAGCTCTCCATGCTACTCTATCCCGTGCAAGCTGCTTCATCTCCCAGTGCGTACTGCAGCCTACATCTTTCTGAATCTGCTTAGTGTATTCATCTCTTGGTCTCGCTCTAAGATTTTTAGCCTCCACGCTGCCCTCCAATACTAAGTTGGCGATCCCTCAATGCCTCAGAACATGTCTTCTAGTCAAGTTGTGCCACAAACTCCTCTTCTCCCCAACTCTATTCAATACCTCCTCATTAGTTATGTGATCTACTCATCTAATCTTCAGCATTCTTCTGTAGCACCACATGTCGAAAGCTTCTATTATCTTTTAGTCCGAACTATTTATAGTCCATGTTTCACTTCCATACATGGCTACACTCAATACAAATACTTTCAGAAACAACTTTCTGACACTTAAATCTATACTCGATGTTAACAAATGTCTCTTCTTCAGAAACGCTTTCCTTGCCATTGCCAGTCTACATTTTATATCCTCTCTACTTCGACCATCATCAGTTATTTTGCTCCCCAAATACCAAAACTCCTTTACTACTTTAAGTGTCTCATTCCCTCAGTATCACCCGATTTAATTCGACTACATTCCATTATCCTCGTTTTGCTTTTTTTCATGTTCATGTTATAGCCTCCTTTCAAGACACTGTCCATTCCGCTCAACTGCTCTTGCGAGTCCTTTACTGTCTCTGACAGAATTACAATGTCATCGGCGAACCTTAAAGTTTTTATTTCTTCTCCATGGATTTTAACACCTGCTCCGAATTTTTCTTTTGTTTCCTTTACTGCTTGCTCGATGTACAAATTGAATAACATCGGGGAGAGGCTACAACCCTGTCTCACTCCCTTTCCAACCACTGCTTCCCTTTCATGTCCCTCGACTCTTATAACTGCCATCTGGTTTCTGTACAAATTGTATGTAGCCTTTCGCTTCCTGTATTTTACCCCTGCCACCTTCAGAATTTGAAAGAGTTTGTTCCATTCAACATTGTCAAAAGCTTTCTCTAAGTCTACAAATGCTAGAAACGTAGGTTTTTATTTTCTTAATCTTGCTTCTAAGATAAGTCGTAGCGTCAGTATTGCCACACGTGTTCCAATATTTCTACGGAATCCAAACGGATCTTCCCGAGGTCGGCTTCTACCAGTTTTTCCATTCGTCTGTAAATAATTCGTGTTAGTATTTTGCAGCCGCGACGTATTAAACTGATAGTTCGGTAATATTCACATCTGTCAACACCTACTTTCTTTGGGATTGGAATTATTATATTCTTCTTGAAGTATGAGGGTATTTCGACTGTCTCATACATTTTGTCACCAGATGGTAGAGGCTTGTCAGGAATGGCTCTCCCAAGGCTGTCAGTAGTTCTAATGGAATGTTGTCTACTCCTGGGACCTTGTTTCGACTTAGATCTTTCAGTGCTCTGTCAGACTCTTCACGCAGTATCATATCTCCCATTTCATATTCATCTACATCCTCTTCCATTTCCATAATATTGCCCTCAAGTACGTCGCCCTTGTATAGACCCTCTATATACTCCTTCGACCTTTCTGCTTTCCCTTCTTTGCTTAGAACTGGATTTCCATCTGAACTCTTGATATTCATACAAGTGGTTCTCTTTTCTCCAAAGGTCGCTTTAATTTTCCTATAGGCAGTATCTATCTTACCCCTAGTTAGATAAGCCTCTACATCCTTACATTTGTCCTCTAGCCATGCCTGCTTAGCCATTTTGCACTTCCTATCGATATCATTTTTGAGACGTTTGTATTCCTTTACTGCACTTTTATATTTTCTCCTTTGATCAATTTCTTCTGTCACCCAAGGATTTCTACTAGCCCTCGTCTTTTTACCTATTTGATCCTCTGCTGCCTTTACTACTTCATCCCTCGAAGCTACCCATTCTTCTTCTACTGTATTTCTTTCCCCCATTCTTGTCAATTGTTCTCTTATGCTCTCCCTGAAACTACGTACAACCTCTGGTTCTTTCAGTTTATCCAGGTCCCATCTCCTTAAATTCCCACCTTTTTGCAGTTTCTTCAGTTTTAGTTTCAGGAGATACTCCGTCGTAAACATTCAAATGCGCAAAAGACTAACTTTTACTAAAACGAAGAGCAGATTATGCAGACTATACTGATCGAGTGTATGATAGTGAGACACGTTTCAGCAAACTGCGGTTGAATAATCCAAAACTAATAAAATAAAACATGATTCGTGTTTTGCACCTTCAACGATAAAAGTTTTACACGCGTGACGTCAAATCTGTAACACATTAACTCATTTGTGAAGCAATCAGACGGTTGAAGTTCTTTTTTTTGAGGAAACGTCAAAAAGTAAGTAACATATATCGTCTCACGCTAAGATCGTTACGCGACGAGTGTGGCGAATTGCCAGGAGAGAGTACATGTTCAGGCTTTCAGTAGACACAGTTCTGCTGCGATACGGCTGACATGCATCGCAGTGTGGGAATGAAATGGCGACGTAACTGGAAACGTACTCCAAAGTTGATGTACGGGGAGCAGCATTAATTTTGTGGTCAATCTGTTGTATCTCGCAGTACTTGTTCACTACATAGTTTAAATGTGGCAATTAACTGATGTAATAAGCGTTTCTTCTCACAGTGCCACACAGTGTGGGGTATGCCCACAAAAAGTTGTATAGTACAGTCACATACTGACTTGAGGCATTTATAACAAATTATGTGGCAATATTAAAATTGTGGTGGCACATGACGTAAAGTTCATTCCTCATAACTGAAACGAAGAGTACAAAACGTAATGTAGCGTGACTGTCAGTTTTCATATACAACATATACAACGGAGTACTTAAATGCGATCCATTTGTAGAGTGCTACCTGCTGTGAATCGTAAAAAGCATCATGTAGTCAAAAGCGAAATGCACTAACGCTGTTAATCTTCATCTACATATTATAGGCACTTTACATATGGAGGCAATCCCAGCGAACAAATTTCGAAACGGCAAAAGAATTATTCATGTAATTTGAAACACGGACTACTGACAAGTATGAAAAAAAGATATGATCTGAGGAGATGTTTTACACTATGTTTTTCAAGAAAAGAGCCAGCTCCGATGAGAAAAGTCTCAAACACGAACATGGGACGGTTAGTTTGTTTCCTTTTGAACTGCTCGAGGAACGATATGCAATGGTTTCAAGGTGTTTTATTATATTCTGTTTTAGTTGTTTAATTATAGCTCTTAATGAGGAATCCAGTGAACATGTTATGGGACCAGGCGTGTACTGTAGTGAAGATGTGTTCCTCCTAGAGTTACGCTCTAACAAAAATGCCTACTACATAAATGACATAGTGTGTGTTAGGATTACCGGTAGTATTGATGGAATTGTTAGGTAAAGACATAAAAATGAAGGTGTAAGAGAGAAAGTGAGAGCCGACGACTTCTCTTTTTTTTTTTATCTGTTTTGCACTTAACTGGAACCCACATCATCCAGTGTTAGTCCATTGTGCGTCTTATATCTATGCAGAACATAAATTGCAGTTCATAAGTAATAAGACTTAGTCGATCGCGTAACTTAGCGCTTTTATGCAACCAAAGAAATTATCTTGATGCAAGTACGATTTACGTGAACGAACACAAATATATATATATAATTATGGTTATTATTTTGTACTCAGTAGAGCATTCTACATGATGACCAAAGGCAAGAGTTTCCTACTGTTCCTCATCTATGCAAGTGATTTGGGAGACAATCTGAGCACCCGTTTTAGGTTGTTTGCAGACGATGCTATCGTTTACCGTATATTAAAGTCATTAGAAGATCAAATTAAATTGCAAAACTAATTAGAAAAGATATCTGTACGATGAAAAAATTTGACCCTAAATAACGAAAAGTGTCAGATCATCCACATGAGTGCTAAAAGGAATCCGTTAAACTTTGGTTACACGATAAATCAGCCAAATCTACAGCACGTAAATTCAACTAAATACCTAGGAATTACAATTACGAACAACTTAAATTGGAAAGAACACATAGAAAATGTTGTGGTGAAGGCTAACCAAAGACTGCGTTTTATTGGTAGAACACTCTGAAAGTGCAATAGATCTACTAAAGAGACTGCCTACAATACGTTTCTCCGTCCTTTTTTGGAGTACTGCTGCGCTGTCTGGGATACTTACCAGATAGGATTAACGGAGTACATCGAGAAAGTTCAATGAACAACAGCATGTTTTGTATTACCACGAAATAGAGGAAAGAGTGTCACTGACATGATACGGGATTTGGGGAGGACACCATTAAACCAAAGGCGTTTTACGTTGCGGAGCAATCTTCTCACGAAATTTCAGTCACCAACTTTCTCCTCACAGTGCAAAAATATTTTGTTGACGTCGACTTACATAGGAAGGCACGATCATCATAACAAAATTAGGGAAATCAGAGCTCGCAACGATAGATGTAGGTGTTCGTTTTCCCAGCGCGCTGTTCGAGATTGGAATCATAGAGAATTATTGTGAAGCTGGTTCGATGAACCCGCTGCCAGGCTCTTAAGTGTGATTTGCGGAGTATCCATGCAGATGTAGATGTAGATAAATGCCAAAGTAGTTTATGGATAACGGAAACATGTTTTAGATAAGTTCGACGAATTATTGAAGCGATGTTTGATATATTTTTGTTTTGTGGTTTTTCTTATTTTACCTTTATGTTGAGCAAATTGCGTTTACTAGTCCACAATGGATAAAAGTCTTATAAGATAAATCTGTATTGGTTTCTTAAGTTTCACTACCGCATCCCTCTGTTTGACGTGGAAATGATTAATTTTCGAATAAGACCTGAATTAAACATTGACAGTTTCACTTCTGCTATAAACACTCTTAATTCTTAAGTAGGAGACAGAAGGATAATTATGTAGAACGAAAATGTTCTGTAGGTGATGTGGCCCTTTATATACCGTCACTCTGCTTCTAGACGGTTTACCGCTTCCGGTTTCAGGGGAATCTAGTAAGACAGTGATCACTTACGCAAAGAAAGCTATCTTTATGAGGTAATGCCTAATAGGTATGCAACACACCCTAATAGTTTTACAACTCTAGTTCCTCCAAAAAGGCTGTCGCGAATCCCGATAGCAGTGCAACAGAGCTAGCCCTCCAGTCGCTATACTATGAAATTGTAGCACATTCCATATTCAACATGGTGTTACTAAGTTGCTTTGGTCTATTTTAGATACCAGAGGAAGAAAGATGTTCCTTCTTCCAGAAGCGGTGCGTGCGATGATCTGGAACTTCCAGGCAGATTAGAAGCGTGTGCCGGAACTGGGCTCGGACCTTGACCCCTTGCATTTCACGGAGAAGTGGCCTGGCGGCTGAACTGTTCAATCAGCCCTGTCATCCTCCACACATTGCCGAAGTCCTCTTGCGTACGTTGCCGGAGTAGCATTCCTGGAAGAAGTGATACTGCGTAGGCTGGCTTACCAACAGCTTAGAGGAATGTCTCCAGAAAACATTTTCACACTGATTTGAAACTTGGCAGATTAAAATTGTTTGCCAAACCAAAACTCGAACCTGGGATGTCTTTCCTCTGTGGGCAAGTGTTGTACTGAGTGAGCTATCTTTCTTTTCTTACTCTTGCCTCACATTTTTGGTGGTTTATTGATTCAGCCATCTTTATTCACTTCTTTTTACTTCTCTTTCCTTTCGCTCTACAGTTGTGCTTTGATCGGTGAGTTTCTCCGCTATATTTTTCTTAAAGGAAAATTTCCGGTAGCCTATGTAGTGTCAGAACGTTTTCTTTCAATTGTCAGAGCTCGTTTAGAAACGGGATGCTTCTTCGCGAAGCAAATTAAATGTAACGTATTCTTATAAAACAATAATTATTTTTTTTGGTAAGCTTCGAACTACGTCCTTGACGACAAATAAATTAATGTTTTTCTCTCCCATTAAGACAAATATCACACTGTAAAAAGGACGAAACTTAAATGCAGAGAACATATAAATTTAATTTCCTTTTCACATTTGTTAGAAACTTAGCGCATTTGATTAAGATATTTGAAGGATGGAAACTCTAAACGGCAACTGAGTTTTCTAACGCAAGTATAAATCTCAATTAGCGTTTTTTGTCTTTTTAGGTTGTTAACATAAATTGTCTGTGATGGTTAGATAAGCTTTATGTATGTATCAAAAGTCAAAATCTAACTTTTATCAATTGGTGGAAACGAGGTTTCTTTACAATTTTAGGCCCAACATTGATATTTCTCTTTTCTCTTCGTGTTGTGTTATTTATTGTTTATATTTTGTTCCCAGTTTCAGGTTTGTTACTGTTTTCCATCTAATCTTCTTCAGGTGATCCTGGATAGCTCTGCGTGATATTTCATAAGTTTAGCGCTTCCTTCTGTTACACGGTTTTCTCCATTGTCTTCTTGTTACGAAGTCGAGGTTAGGCTTCAGTATACGGTCTCAATATTTTGCTTCCCAGCCTTTTTTCATCTAGAGGAATTTTTTAACATGCAGCACAGAACTAGGTGTCGTATCATTATTTTTGTTTTCCCTTTTATAATTTCTTGATATTCGAGGTACTAGTTTGGATTTCTCTTCTTAGCTTCTTCAGTGCTTAGATATTTTATACAAGGCACTGTTGTTGCTTTCTACTCGCTCAATGAGGGTTTTGAAGACTGCCGCATTGTGGCAGAGACTTTGTTACGTACATTTTCCACGGATTTTTCTAGGATGGCGCCTTCATCGGTCATAGACTCGCATTTGTTTTCTGTATACTGAGTATAGTTATTTTCAGTGTTTTTCAGCTGTTCTTTGCTTTCACTAGGGCTTACTGCCATCCCCATATGGTCTTCTACTTCCAAAGGCGCATTCTCATGTTTCTCATCAAGTGTGTTATCAGTGACACCGATGGCATCCTCGCTGACTCATTTACTTTCATTGTCAGCTTTATCGCTCTCATATTCAATTCTCTTACTCTTTGGTGATCGTTTCCGTGACTTCTTCATTCACATTTCTATCACTTCCAAGCCCCAGTGCACCCTTAGAGGGGTAAATCCACTCTAGCAAAACAGTGCCATATGTCATTACTCCTGGTTGATAGTTTCCAATAGGAAATTGTTCAGAGTGCCTACGGTCCCAATTTTTCCTCAGATGTTCAACCGAATTGCATATGGAGCAAGTGCGAGTTTGGGTTTCATACGCAACACACGTCATAGGACCAATTACAGCCACAAACGAGAGTATGTGCTTTTTCAGTTCCACTTTGATTGTTCAGTTGCCGTTGAACCAGTCATAGGAAAAGTTTTCGGACTATACTTCTTCTCCGCTATCGTAAGCTCACCCGTATAAGCTTACTCACTCATCTTTTCTACGGGCACTTCGAATGGTAAATTACAGTCTCTCACCGGTATCTAGGCATATTCTGCATACATTATTAACATTGTGGTAACAGAACCATCATTATGACCGAGGACCAGACTATTCATTCTCGAACGTCGTTTTTTGTGTATTTCATATATTTACAATTTAGGTTAATCTGAATACGTATGGGGGTCCACTGCAGTCGTCAGGACTGTGCCGAGCAGTGCGATGGAGTGATGAAGATCTGTTTACGCTCGAGAACGTCAAGAAAACGTTATTCACCGTGACATGTTTACTGCCCAGAAATAGAGATCTGTTTTCCCAGGGCGCTGGCAGTTTATTCTGGCCGGTAGTGCGCGGACCCCGTCGGTAATAGTAGACAAACGTCCGCCTTGTAGTACTGCTGCATAGTGGATGGTTCGTGTGACAGTAGTTAGGGCGTCACAGCTGCTCGTTGCCTTCCCCGATGTTGTTGCCGGCGCGGCCCTCGCTGTACGAAGATGGACAGCAGCTCTGTGAGCTGATCTGTGAAGCGGCTTCCGCGGTGTCGATGACGTCTGCCCAGGAGACTTGCACTCCAACCCAGCCTGAAGTACTCGCTGCCATGAGGATCTCGACCCGAGGGTTCCAATTCGCAGACAGAGGTCGGCAGCATTAGTGGCGGCTGCAGGAATGGGTCAAGTAACAACAGTGGTCTCCCTTACGATGGTGACAGAATACAGCTTCTTGGCTCCGCTGGTCAAGCCTCCAGTAGGCCAGCAGGTTGGTGGCGGTCTCTAGACCCATCAGTGATGAACTTAAAGTTGGCGTTCTAGCGTGCAATGGAATAGTCTCTCCAGCGAAACTTGCAGCTCCATAGATCAATGTAGATGACTAGCGCCACAGAAGTTTGACTTACATAGCCTCCACAATCCACATGGCAGCTGCAGATGACTTCATTGATTAAGAAAGGCACAGTATTTATGCTGTCGCTTCCGGTGCACTCTGCTGTGGTGGAGGTATCAATGACATCATATGTACTAGTTTTCCCATTTGGTGAGCTTTACTGATGGCTTCACACGTTCGTCTTTTAGACACTCTTTTCCGCTGTGCCACTGGCTGACTAGTTTCTGCTGTATTGTATCTGGGCCTTCTCGTGACCCTCTGCTTGTCTCCAGCATGACGGCATCTTATTGTTGCTATGACTTCACTGTGTTTCGTTCGTGGAGTTGGGCGATCGGCCAGGCCTGCGTGTCGCAGTCGCTTCAGTTCAAATGGCTCTGAGCACTATGGGACTCAACATCTGAGGTCATCAGTCCCCTAGAACTTAGAACTACTTAAACATAACTAACCGAAGGACATCACACACATCCATGCCCGAGGCAGGATTCGAACCTGTGACCGTAGCGGTCACGCGGTTCCAGACTGTAGCGCCTAGAACCGCTCGGCCACTCCGGCCGGCAGTCGCTCCAGTGTTCACCTCGACATGATCAGTATTTCTCACTAGATCGCTGTATTGAATCATGTGGCTTGGCTTTCAGCTTAGCAAGTGAGAAACTTCAACGAATTTTTAGTGTTCGCCTGAAATACTGTTCTGCGCTAAACATCTTCCCTTCCCTTCAAAAAAATTAGCCTCGAATTTTTCAGCTTGGAGCATTTCTGTAACAACCTCATTATATACAATTTCCACTAATATTTATGCAGCGTTCAATTTAATCACCCTTCCATACTCACGGTCTCCATCACATGATTTCTTTGATGAATCCATATTTATAAAGCATTACATTCTAAGTCCATCACATCGAGTTAATCATCTTGATTTTTATCGAAGCTATTTCTTACTCACTAATACAAAATTTCCATACAATTTCACGTTTATGTAATAGTTTACCCGTAAACTCTTACTATTCCTTAGCCTTAATTACAAACCAATCAATGGGTATTTGGTGCACAGGTAAATCTGGGTGATAATTTCATTTGAAAGAGAAATAGATTACACAAATCGCAATCAGAACCCCTGCAGCGTTTGGATGTAGTCGTGATACTGTGTCGTTGCTCTGCTGTAAGTTCCTTCCTGTGTTGCAACTAGTTTAGTGAGTGAGCGAAGGTTGTCCGGGTGTACGGTATTTTTTTTTTTTTTTAGGAAAGTTAGTTTTGGAGAGTCAGCATCAATAGCGGTTTCTCGGGCGTGTACGACGTATGTTCTGTCCACTTCGACGTCTCTGTGTAGAGACTGTAGCTGACGAAATGTCGTGCCTCTTATGTCACAAGCAGTACCATTTACTGGTACTCTGCTGTTCCGTGATTCCATTCTAGTCATGTCCTTTAGTTTCCAGTGTTCATGATAATTTACAGTTACTATTTACGGAGAAAAAAATGGAGTATACCCAGTGGGTGCCTACTCTCTCGAAATGCGGATACAGCGTTAACACTTTTCTTCATCTTGGCCTAGGAATACCTGTACTTCGAATATTTGTACGTCAGCCTGGATCAGCCTACTCGGGCAGATCGTAATACTTTCCCTCTGACATCCGATAAGTCTTCCAATGACGTCATAGAGTAGCCGTCCCTTTGCTCCTACATTATTAACACTTACTTGGTTTGTACCTGTACCCGTTTCCCTGCTATCTCCCACTTCACTAGACAGGGGTGTACCGTAAAGCGTTCACACCCGGTACTGGGAATGGAATTACCACACGTAACCTTGCACCATCAGTACTCATTTCCTTCGGGTAGTTCCACTACGTGCCGTGATTCTGCTGTGGATTTCTTTCAGGCTTTAAAAATTTCTGTGATGGCAACAGTGTAGAACTTAATTCTCCATGAATGGCATGATGTACTGCCTCTTGTAATGTAATCACTCCCGTCCTTACGTCATTCTGTCTGTCTGTTAACACTTGCAGAAACCTGGCCACAGACATTCTTCCACCCAATGAATTCAGTCGATTTTGCACTGCTTCTGTATCGCTGTTTAAAGCCCGTACGGTATGTACAGTACTTCGCACTAGTTCGACAGTTAATTCTCTCACTGTCTTTGTATTATGCAGTACATGCCACTGCTCCAGGTTTGACAGTTGGATGGTATGCCATTTACCGCATGTAGTGTCCCTTTTGCAATATTCACCATTATCGAGGTGAAACATAAATAAAAATGACTGTATGTGACTCAAAATGAATTGCAAACATCGATTTATCTGCGAAAGGTAATAACACTAACTGTAAAAATATACGATATAGATCGATAGATGCAGAAAAGACATTATTTTTATTGTATGAGATTATAATGTGTAAGTAATTAAAATAAGTATTATCATCTTTGTAAGTGTATAAAATACAATGCAATGCTCATTCTTCTGTCTAGTCTGTTTTGTTCTGTTCGCTCTGGTGTTAGCTGGAATAAGGTACGCAGCTATTGTGCAGCGCTAGCATTTGTTTCTGTCGTAACGTAATTGCAAATATTTAATGGTATAAACTGTGTCCTAGTAAGAATATATTAGTATAAAGTGATCTCCGTGTTATTTCAAGAACCTACGCCATATTTATTTTACGAATAGAATATTTAATGAAAATTATTTAGCATGTTTCCAGCTGCTGCGGAACGATAACAGTGATCTCTGACTGTTAACAATTAGCCGCCATTACGCGGTACATTTAAAAATATTTTTTTCACAGCACAATGTCTAATAGCCGGAGCGGAAGAAATTATGTAAAAATATTCAGTGAGATTAATTGAAGGAATCCAGTGAAATAATTTTATTAAAACTTGTATATTTTCTGTGATAGTGAACTGGAGATGAGTAATGCTATGAGTATGCTATTGCATTTACAGTAATTTGTAGGGAGCCTGGCGCTCGATAAAACCAGATATAATACGTAATTGGCAACCTACTAAATTCATTATTTTGCTTATTATATCTCTTTTGTATTTTTTTGAAAGCTAAACGTAAAAACTAACTTCACTAAAAATCAGTAACATATCACGATAAATCAAAGGACAAACAAATTTACTAGGAGAGTGTTTCCTCTAAATAAATAGTTACATTATTTTTTAAGAGATATAATAAATAGCGCCCTGTTACGTGGGGCCCGAAGAGATAAAATATTTTTTTAGGGTTTGTATGTATGTAATTTTTAACATGTATTGTATGTATTCTAATGTCTATTAAATTCCATTTCATGGGTAAACTTGAACGAGGAAAGCGGAGAAGAACTGTATAGACCCTAAGAGGACGAGATAGCAAAAAGAAAAGAAAAGAAAAAAGAAATGAAGGTAAGGACCACTATGCATAAAAGCTTGCTACATAGGCCCGTATCATCAAAGTGTAGTATCATAGATGGTACATGGTGTACAGTGCTGTAGATATTAATATTTTGTGATTTTGAAAACAATAAGCAGTTCGACTTATGAACTTAGTCCGCATTTGTAGTTTGGAACAATTTTTGTAGTTAGCCCAGTGAAAGTTATCGTCATTATGGGTAAAGTTGGACGTGTGTTAGATTTGCAACCAGATAATGTGTCCAATGTTACAAATAATGTGCAATTATTGAGCGATATGGATAGTGACACTGACTTACTAAATATTAATAGTAGCCGGGGGGGGGGGGAGAATGTAAACAATGTAGTTTCCGGTGATATGCCAGGAAGTAGCCACCAGACGAATACAGTAAAACCGATAGGTGCCTCTAGTAGGGCTAGTGATAATTTTCCAATGATTAGAACAACTACCACACCGGTATGCTCACCAATACCGGATCCATTTGCTGAATTTTTACGGAAATTAGAGAAAAAGAATCAACAGCTAGTGAATCAGATAAGGGAACAAAACGAAGAAAGAGAGAGATTGAGGGAAGAGAGGAATGAACAGCTAGTCAATCAGATAATGGAACAAAACAAAAGAAAGAGAAAAGGTCTTAATAGAAAGTATAGGTACAATGTTCGAAAAGATACATTCAGAAATGACAGAAATAAAGAAAGCCCATGCCGAACTGCCGAACATTGTAAGCAACATAGCACAAGATGTGCAAACGCTTCAGACGGCACATACGACAAGTCATCCGGGACGAAGTAGAACAGCTTGCGAACCGAATGGACAATTTAGAAATGACACAAAAAGAAGCCATAGAAACGCATTTAAATGATCAAGCCCAGAAAGTAGAAAAAGAGTTCCATGACTGGCTCACTGAAAAAGAAAGCCAGATCACGGAACGTGTAGAAAGCAAAATACAGTCTGCTCTGCGAAAAGTAACTAACGGAGCAGCTGTATGTAAACAACCCACAGTAGACACGCTACCACTCGCAGGTGGAAAAAGCGAAGCGAGAAACAAATTGCCAGTACCGCTGTGGTTGCAAGAAATAACACATTGGATTGCTAATGTTTAACAACAACTGTGGCACGCCTGTAATGAGAACATTACGTGCAGTTCATACCAACTAAAAAGCGATTCGGAAAGAGGAAACATACAGTTTACAGGAAGCATTAATATTCATAACCCCGTGGGGGCAGCTTCTACTTCCAAAAGCAATAACATTGATGAGAGCTTCAACAATCACAGACAATTCCAGGTAATTAACGCGGAAAAGAAAACAGTGCATCCGGTAATTTCATAAAAGGATTCCGAAATGTATTACCGAGTGCCTGGAACGAACGGCAAAAATTCAGTTCATAATCGCACACATACAAGACGACGCTGCCTTGTGGGCAAATGAAGTCATAGAAAATTGCCATAGCCTGGCACAATTTGAAAAATCTTTTGGATGACCCTATATCAGCCCGTGATGTGATCAGAATCTTATACGAGACAAATTAATAAATGTACCTGAAAATGACCTGGAACGGTACTTGTCTGTGCTGGACGAAATCGATCTCTCCCAGGAAGAAAATAGGATAAATAAAGACCGGGAGAACAGTAATGGCTCACCACGCAAGTTTAAAAATGGCAACAACAATTCCAATTTTGGAAGCCACGGAAATGGAAAGGAAGATCAATCCGCAGAACAAAACAGGAAGAACGGTCAACCATCTTACAATCAAAAACGTAGGTGGGAAGATAGAGGACATCCCGGCTACAGTAACAGTAATAATAACTACAATAACAAACGTCGAAATGAAGGTCTATGGCCGCAACAAAGCAGTAGTGCCAACAACCGCACTTACCCGGTGCAGTGGATGCAAACTTCTATGCCACCACCACCGCCTCCTAACGGTAACCAGTATCAGTGTGGCAATAGGAATTCTATGCAGAATACTAATGCAATACCACAAACATGGACAGACTCGAATAGCAGCGTAAGGATAGTAGAAATGCCCACTGACGGAAACCACCATAGTGCAAGACCGTCAAACGAACAACGGCCACAATAAGCTCCCAATTGATGGTCGGCGAAAAAACAGGGGGCACACCTATAAACAATACACAAGATAATATATTATTACTGAGGTGCCAAGATGGAAACAGTACACAACATGATTTACTTATGGAATCAAAACAATGTAACAAAAAAGAAATAGCCGGCCTGAGTGGCCGAGCGGTTCTAGGCGCTACAGTCTGGAACCGCGTGACCGCTACGGTCGCAGGTTCGAATCCTGCCTCGGGCATGGATGTGTGTGATGTCCTTAGGTTAGTTAGGTTTAGTTAGTTCTAAGTTCTAGGCGACTGATGACCTCAGAAGTTAAGTCACATAGTGCTCAGAGCCAAAAAAGAAATAACTAAAGTACAAACCATCATAAAAGCTAGAATTAATGAAGTGCCAGTAGAAATATACATAGATACAGGTGCCACTACTAATGTTATGAGCTATGATCTATTCAAAACCTTGAGCCAAAACAGCAACTTACCGACATTTCCTGTACAAAACTGCTGTGTCATTGGAGCCATGGGAGCACAAGCACAAAACATTCAGTATCAGGTGCTGGTAGATTTATGCCTAGGGGAAGATAACGTAAAATGTATCTCTCTCGTAGTCAAAGGATTGAGAGTAACCTGCATCCTGGGGGGAGGTTTCATGAGCGAGAAGAAAGCAAAAATTGATTTCTCCAGCGGGAAGATCTCCCTACTGAATGAAAATGAGCAGATTGTACTAGATTTAACACGAACAGTAAGTACACCTGGTAAATATTACCAGAGCGTACGAGTAAAAAGCGAAGAGATGCCCATATTTCAATTAAGCAGCAATTTAAGGGGCCAGGGAGAATATTATTCGGACGCAGCTCACAACTAAACGCTTCGCTGGACCGAAACCCTTAACAACAAGGCACAAGAATCATGTTATCTAACTGAATCCCAACGAAAGCAGCTCGCACAGTTGTTGAATAACTACAGTGATGTTTTCTCTGATAAACCTGGAATCATCAAAGGGTATATGTATAATATAGATGTGTTTCCCCATGCGATATTCTGCCAAGCATCATATTCAGTACCGTGGACGAAAAGGGAGGCAGTTAACAAAGAAATACAAAAAATGCTGCAATGGGGTATAATAGAACCATCCCTTTCGCCGTACAGCAGTCCGCTGGTAGTTGTAGCAAAGCCAGATGGAAAAATCAGACTTGTCCTAGACACCAGGAACATTAATTAAATTATAGTACCCGTTAGGACGAGACCGGTGAATTTACAAGAACAAATACAGAAATTCTATGGAGTCAAATATCTCACCTCGATAGATATGCGAAGTAGTTACTGGCAAATCCCGCTAACCAAGGAATCTAGAAAATTCACCGCCTTCATTTTCAATGGAAGGAGTTATCAATTCAAAGTGTTACCTTTTGGACTCAACGTAAGCGCAGGCGTATTTATTACGGCGTTGGACCAAGCGCTAGGCGCACAATTATTAGAAAAAGTTACTCTTTACGTGGATGACCTAGTGGCCACAAGCACATGGGAAGAACATATAGAAATCCAGGAAAGAGTGTTAAAAAAGCTAGCAGAAGCAGGAATAACTACAAATCTTGAAAAATCAAAATTTGGGAGGGATCAGCTTAAATTCCTTGGGCACATCATATCACCTTCCGGAACAATGCCTGATACCAAGAAGATACAAGCGATCAAAGAATTCCCACAGCGCACAAACAAAAAACAGTTAAAATCATTTATCGGACTAGTCTCCTTTTTCCGACGTTTTGTGCCGAATCAGCTGCTCAACAATGAAGCCTTGCTCACCTTATTGCGAAAAAATGTCACATGGAACTGGTCTGCAGAGTGTCAGCAAGCTTATGAAGAGATCAAAGGAGCCCTAGTGAATGCACAAATGCTCTACCATCCGGATATGACCCGGGATTTTTGTATAGCCACCGACTCTTCATCCTATGGTTTAGGAGCATGTCTGTTTCAAGTAGAAGTAAACCAATGGGAACAGGGAAATAAGAGTTATAGCTTTTGCCAGCCGAGTGCTTACTCAATGTGAAAGAGCATATTCGGTGACCGAAATGGAAGCACTCAGTGTTGTATGGGCTCTGCAAAAATTTCATTATTATGTTTATGGCAAGTCAATTAAATTGTTCCGTGATCACCAAGCCTTAAGCTTCCTATTAACCTGCAAACTATTACATGCCAGACTAGCCCGTTGGGCATTAGTACTACAGGAATACAATTTAAAAATTATGTACATAAAAGGGAAATATAATGTCATTGCGGACGCTTTATCACGTCTGCCAGTAGGCATGACACAGCTAGATGAAACGATCGAGCGAGAGTCAGAATATAAAGTTTTATTAATGACGTCGCAACCATACCGTCGCGAATATTTGCACCTGTGCAAGAATGTAGGACAGCTGCCAAGACGAAGATCATACCTGGACGAAAGTGAAACGACCACTAATATTAGAGCAAGCTAACAGCGAAAATTCGTGGTACAAAGTGGAGAACAACATATTGTACCACAGAAATGACACCGCCTTAGAAAACTGGTGCGTGTGTATCCCGTACAAATACATACAAAATTTTATCTGGTACACGCATTACGCATGGGGACATGTAGGGATACATAAGTGTGTGGCAATAATACAAAGGTACTGTTACATCCCAAATAGTAAACGTGTGGTCCAAAAGATATTACGAACTTGTGACGTTTGTCAGAAAGCTAAAGCCAACAATAGAAGCAACAAAACAGAAATGCATCCAATTATTGCGATACAGTCACTTCAAATTGTGTCAATGGACATCGCAGGACCATTACCTACGGCTCGCGGTGGAATGAAATATATATTAGCTGTTTACGGTACCTTTACTATGTATGTGAAATTGTTTCCAATGAAAACCAATACTGCCAAACAGATGATACAACGCATATGAAAAGAATTCATACCGAAAACAGGAAAACCACTAAACGTTCTAACAGACAATGCTCGATATTTCACTGGTCAACTGTGGAAGGAGTTTCTACGTGACCAAAACATAAAGCATATATTAGTTGCACATTTTCACCCGGAAGCAAGTCCCGTAGAGAGAATTTTTCGGGAATTCAACAGATTTATCCGAACATATACTCATCAGCAACATACAAAGTGGCCGGAATTGTTACCCGTCTTTGAAAACATACACAACAATCTACTTCATCCAACTACTGGATACACGCCCAATGAGTTATTATTTAGTACTGCAGAACTAAATAAATGGATCATGCCACTACCAAAATTGCTGCGCACAGATAAAAGGCAAGAGGATAAAATAAAGGACGCCATCAACAACATGACGAGCTGCGCTAGTCAACGAAAGAGACGATATGACAAGTCAATAAAACGGACAGTCCCATACCAGATAAACGACTTACTTTTAATAAGAAACCGTCCTAAGTCGTCACTCATAACAAAGAACAAGAAATGGCAAATGCTGTATAATGGACCGTTTAACATTATACAAATACCGCACGATTGTAGCTACCTTAAGGCTGATGTGATGAGCAGGAAGATCAAAGGATTGTATCCCTATAAGGACTTAAAGAAATTTGTGGTACCTGACAATAGGACATGAATGGTTTACCGTATTTTTGTGTAATATGTAGGTTTTGCACAGACTTCAATATATATTTTTGTGTAGTTGTAAGAATTTGATGTTTTGTTTGTGCTTAGTATATAAGATGTTTTGTCTTTATGTCAAGGAATGATTTACACATCAGCCTTCAAGAATGACTAAAAAGAAGCTAAAGGACCATCAGTCCAATGATAGAATTTGTTTAGAAACATAATCAGTAAGTGTAAGATGTTTTTCAGTGGTTATTAGAGTTAGTAACTATAAATTTTATTATGCTGTGTGATAAATGTTTATTTAAAGTATGCACTAATTATTCTAATCTGTCACATGAAAAATGAACAGAAAGGTGTAGGCAAAAGACTGTGCACATACCATGTGACATCTATGATACTGTGCCTTGACCATAAAAGAGGAAGTATAAGCATCTAGCCACAATATTTGAGATTAAATGAGAGCTCCACTTTAGAGCCTGTTTTTGACAGTTGCAGACCTTTTTGCGCTAACAGCTTATGGAGCAAGCAAATACGCAGCGGTCCTAATCCCCGAATGAATATAGCCTATGACAAATTTATTAATGTTCAAATATAAAAGTATTGCAAGTCAGGCCAGAATCCGTTGTATGTATGATGTAACACTTAATTGTATGCAATAACGGAACAAAAGTGCCTTTGATCCGTGAAATTTCATTGTAACATATTGTGTAAACGAACAGACATCTGTGTCACTATGTGATATAAAAAAACCAGTAATCATGTAATACCATTGTATCAAAGTCATGCTGTAAGCAATACTAACAGGAACTGTAATAGTGTGTTGGTATTCGCGGAGGAAGTGTGAACTTTGAGAACTGTATTAGTGATCAACTTGGACAGTGAACACTTATGTGCTGTACAACTGAAAAAACGCGAGGTACAAACATTAACAAAACATATCTGTGTGCAGTGACCGAAAACACAAAACTGTGATCAGTGTGTGCTCGAAACTGTACAGACAACATTTTTAGTTTGAACGCTACCTCCTGTGCGCCAACAATTAATATAACGTCACGGACCATGTAGTAGGATGTTACTGCAACGGCAACTACGGTGGAACGCTGTCAAACAAAAACCGTGAAACATAAATATTCCATACGAAGTGATGACGACAGGGATGTGCAGTGCTTACTTCAGCATCATATCTCCTGCATCATTCAGCACCAGTACGTGCAAACGAACACGAAAATACCAAGTAACTGAGCCTGTGCCTCGATGATGCAATAATGTTCATTAATCAATTCTTACCCACAGCCATAACATCTTACAATATCCGTTCAATAACACATGTGCATTTGTTTCATGATTTGCACGAGTCAACATCCTCTCCCGTGCTGAAAACTTTAACGAGCGGTGCGCAACAATGCAGACGCAACACGCAGACAAAATAACGTCGATCCGTACTCCACATCCTGACCGCCGGCTACGGACAAGAAAGAAGACAACAGTTTCCAGCCGACGTTCCATGGCAACGGGCACTAGGCATCGCGGTAGCGACATACAGAGTCATCCATACCACACGACGAGAAATGCGCCGACAAAAATTAAAAAAAAACTCAAAATATTACCAACACAATATAAAAAATTTGATGAACACTTTCATATAAAAACTATATGTTTGTTTCTGTTTCAGAAAATTTTATATGTGATGTAAATACTTGTAATACCAAAACATGTAGAACCAACTTATGTAAGTAACACAAAGGGTTAAATCTATCAGCTCTGCCGAGGTTTTTCTGGGGTTTTCCGGCGGCCCTCGTCCAAATGGAAGAGCTTGTTATATTGCAACTGTCCCCAGCCATGTTATGTAAAAAGACTCAAAATGAATGTGTACCCATGACCTAATACACGGTAAAGTGAACTGAAAGTGACCAACGAACGAAAGAAAAGTGACACTCGTGGTCTACAAGGACCAAACATTAAGTAGTGTATTCCTTGTAGCCCAGGGGCCGTGTAGTGTCCCTTTTGCAATATTCACCATTATCGAGGTGAAACATAAATAAAAAGGACTGTATGTGACTCAAAATGACTTGCAAACATCGATTTATGTGCGAAAGGTAATAACACTAACTGTAAAAATATACACTATAGATCGATAGATGCAGAAAAGACATTATTTTTATTGTATGAGATTATAATGTGTAAGTAATTAAAAGAAGTATTATCATCTTTGTAAGAGGATAAAATACAATGCAATGCTCATTCTCCTGTCTACTCTGTTTTGTTCTGTTCGCTCTGGTGTTAGATGGAATAAGGTACGCAAGCTATTGTGCTGCGCTAGCACTTGTTTCTGTCGTAACGTAATTGCAAATATTTAATGGTGTAAACTGTTTCCTAGTAAGAATATATTAGTATAAAGTGATCTCCGTGTGTTATTTCAAGAAACTACGCCACATTTATCTTATGAATAGAATATTTAATGAAAACTATTTAGCATGTTTCCAGTGATCTCCGACTGTTAACAATTAGCCGCTATTACGCGGTACATTTAAAAATATTTTTTCACAGCACAATGTCTAATAGCCGGAGCGGTAGAAATTATGTAAAAATATTTAATGAGATTAATTGAAGGAATCCGGTGAAATAATTTTATTAAAACTTGTCTATTTTCTGTGATAGTGAACTCGAGATGAGTAATACTACGCTATTGCATTTACAGTAATTTGTAGGGAGCCTGGCGCTCGATGAAACCGGATATAATACGTAACTGGCAGCCTACTAAATTCATTATTTTGCTAATTATATCTCTTTTGTATTTTTTGAAAACTAAACGTAAAAACTAACTTTACTAAAAATCAGTAACATATCACGATAAATCAAAGGACAAACAAATTTACTAGGAGAGTGTTTCCTCTAAATAAATAGTTACATAATTTTTTAAGAGATATAATACGTGGATCTGGGAACATCCGCGACTCCTTTTATCCGTCCTAGCGTGTCATTCAATTTTTAGATGTCTTCGTTGTCAGTTACAGAACTATAGGACCCTCCAAACCAAAGAATGTTGAACCGATTGCTTAACGTAAGTTACGATCAAAGAGCGAAAAGTGAACAAACACCTCAAAATATACTACAAATAGAAAAAAATTACAATACTCTCCAATAATCGAGAAAAGTCAAACGCAGTAAAATGTAATCAAACAGTGATCTCATATCCCATCTATCGTCGTGGCCGAAGGGCATAAGGCATGATGGATGTATTTCGTTCACAAGTCGTCTGTTCCTTCTTCGTTTTCCTAGATTTCGTATTCCACACTGCATATGACGATGGTACTTGCTGCATGGCATCCACAGCTCGCTTAAATGGCTTAATGCACCCAATGTCAGTAATAGAAGTTTTTGTTGGCATCTGTATCGTAACATTGACAGGCAATGTCATTTCCTCCACTTGGTATGGTTCACAGCATCAGATCAGTAACCTCTCTGTTTTCCCCTTGGGTTTATACAGATCTGTTACCAATACCTACAGGTCGACCCTGTATTGAGGCAACTTCACCATGCGTTGTGCTATACACTCCTGGCGTTATAAAGATTTCCTATTTCTGCATTTCACCTGTTTGTCAAACGTCTCACAAGCTTTTCGCCAAGTTTTTCATTTATTTAGTGTCAATTGCATTTTTCGGTTCTGTCACTGGTTGCCACGTGTATTTTGAAATTGAATGCACAATTTAAGTAAAAATCCCACCTGTCGTGATCACTATTGAAACAATAGCTCAAAATCTTCTAAATCACGCTATGAACTCACTCTGTTCTCCCATTGGCTTGAGGGTGAAAGGAACTTGTCTGCGGCTTGTGAATGCAGAGCAGTTAACACAACTGTTTCATCATATACGAGATAAGATCAATGGCCTGATCTGTGATTAGAATTCAGAGCGCCAAATGTGGGAAAACAACTGCTCACCATTCCTTGGGCAACTGTATTCCCTGTTAGTGAGGCCATGGATTCTCGCAATATGTTATGGGAAATGGTCCATTATGATCAGTATGTGTCTATTTCATGTTAGTGTCCCATTAAATACGCCTAAAGTATCCATCCCTATCATTTGAAATGGTTATAATAGAATTAGTTGGTGGCTAAGACCAGCCAATTATGCACGGTACACAGTTCCTGGCCCATTGTTTGACATCTCGTTTCCTGGTCCTCCACTAAAATTTCTCAGTAATGGATCTGTCAGTTGCTTTCAGCCAAGCAAGGCTGTGGCCCTGCCAACTGGTGGTCATATACTTGTTTCAGAACTTCATCCCAGAATGCTGTGGGTACTACCACTCAAAGCCCATGTCTTGTCATTCCACACAATAAGCCATTGTGTATGATGAGCTGTGTTTGCCACTTGAATTTCACACAGTGAGCATCAGCTACCTGGGCCTTTTGAAACTCTACGTTGTTTCTACTCAGTGCTGCGACTGCAATTTTCCTCCTCAAACAATCTGCATTGATATGTCTCTTCCCTGATTTGCGCAGTACTTCACAATGAAATTCGCTCAATCATAGTGCCCACCATAGTAATCTGCTGGAAGGGTCCTTCAGTCATAGTAGCCATTCAAACGTGGCGTTATATGTTACTGCTTCAAACCGCTGACCATAAAAAATAACAGCGGAACTAAGAAATACCACAGATAACTGCCAACATGTCTTTCTCCATCATCGCTGTGCTTTGTTTGGCCTTCAGAGCGTATATGCTACAGAATATTTTTATTGTGTGATCGTAGGTTTTCTTGGCGAATGTTGTTGTTGTGGTCTTCAGTCCAGAGACTGATTTGATGCAGCTCTCCATGCTAATCTACCCTGTGCAACTTCTTCATCTCCCAGTACCTACTGCAACCTACATCCTTCTGAATCTGCTTAGTGTATTGATCTCTTGGTCTCCCTCTACTATTTTACCCTCCACGCTGCCTTCCAATACTAAATTGACGATCCCTTGATGCCTCAGAACATCTCATACCAACCAATCTCTTCTTCTAGTCAAGGTGTGTCACAAATTTCTCTTCTCCCTAATTCTATTCAGTACCTCCTCATTAGTTATGTGATCTACCCATCTAATCTTCAGCATTCTTCTGGAGCACCACATTTCGAAAGCTTCTATTCTCTTCTTGTCCCAACAATTTACCATCCACGTTTCACTTCCATACAAGGCCACAATCCATACAAATAATTTCAGAAACGACTTCCTGACACTTAAATCTATACTCGATATTAACAAATTTCTCTTCTTCAGAAACGCTTTCCTTGCCATTGTCAATCTACATTTTATATCCTCTCTACTTCGACCATCATCAGTTATTTTGCTCCCCAAATAGCAAAACTCATTTATTACCTTAAGCGTCTCATTTCCTAATCTAATTCCGGCAGCATCGCCTGGTTTAATTTGACTACATTCAATTATCCTCGTTTTGCTTTTGCTGATGTTCATCTTATATCCTCCTTTCAAGACACTGTCCATTCCGTTCAGTTGCTCTTCCAGGTCCTTTGCTGTTTCTGACAGAATTACAATGTCATAGGCGAACCTCAAAGTTTTTATTTCTTCTCCATGGATTCTAATTCCTACTACGAATTTTTCCTTTGTTTGCTTTACTGCTTGCTCAATATACAGATTGAATAACATCTGGGATAGGCTACAACCCTGTCTCACTTCCTTCCCAACTACTGCTTCCCTTTCATGCCCCTCGACTCTTATAATGCCATCTGGTTTCTGTACAAATTGTAAATAGCCTTTCGCTCCCTGTATTTTACCCCAGCCACCTTCAGAATTTGAAAGAGAGTATTCCAATCAACATTGTCAAAAGCTTTCTCTAAGTCTACAAATGCTAGAAACGTAGGTTTGCCTTTCTTTAATCTATTTTCTAAGATAAGTCGTAGGGTCACAATTGCCTCACTTGTTCCAACATTTCTACGGAATCCAAACTGATCTTCACTGAGGTCGGCTTCTTGATGAATATGCTGCTTAAAAGTCTTTCAGGCATGGAGCAGGATGGATTGATCATTTTAGAACGAATTTTGGGCAGCGTAACGTGCCTTCATCATCAGGTCCCTCCTGTTGACTGCCATCCTGGATGTATACCAGTCGTGTTCCCTCCTCCACTGATCTCGCGCATGGAGCGCGCTGTGTGGCGGCTGCAGTGGTATTGGTAACCCGCATTCAGGACTGGAGCTGCGGTCCTCTGTCTACGCCCCGCATTAGCCATGCTCAGTATTCTGTTTCCGCTGCGCTTGGAGAACTTTCATTGACTTTGTTGATGAGATTCTTTTGTATCCAGATTTCGATAGCCTTCTTGTATACACAGTGTCAATAGTGGAATATGTTGTGCAGAATTTTTGTATCTTCGTATTTCATTTTTAGCTTGGTTTCAACGCAACATTTAGCATCTGCTGATTTTTTGGGCTGCTGGAGGTCGGCGTGCTGTTTGTGTTCTGTGAACCTGTCTTCAGTTGTGCGAATGGTTTGTGTAACATATGCATTCCCGCACACGCATGGTATGTAATTCGTTCCAGTTTTACGTCATCTTTTACTGTTTCGAAAAGGGATTGGGTCTTTACTGGCGGTCAGTGGTCTGCGTGACGACCCAGACTTTGTCGTCCTCGCAGCAGATAAGGAAACATAAACGTCTTACTAACTGACGCAGTATACAAAGAGAAAATGTACCAACTCATAGACGACGCAGCTTACAAGATGATGATGACGGATCCAACCAGGCGGATGCACCGCAAGACGATTGAACTCCTTCGAAGTACTTTTACAGAAGAGACAACGAAGAAACTTCGGACAAGTGCTGCCGCATCGCCTAGGCTCTACGAGTTTCCAAAGGCACACTAAGAGGACATCCTTCTAAGGCCAGTAGTAAGTACAATAGGAGAGCTAATATACCAACTTGCGAAACACTTGACGTCAAGTTTTGAGCCCGTTGGTTGGCAAATCAGAGCGCATCACGAACTCGGCTCAGTTCGTAAAACGTCTACGGGAACTTGGATTGGACAGCTCAGATCTCATGGTCAGTTTCGACGTTGTGTCAGTTTTCACGAGAGTTCCACTCAAGGAGTCGCTGGAACTTAATAAAAAGAAATTTGGGCCCTTATTCATTAAACTTCATATCCACATATTTTCTTTTTGATGGACGTTATTGTGAACAGACAGAACGCGTGCCTATGGATAGTCCTCTCTCATCTGTGTTGGTCAATATATACACAGAGGACTTTGAGGACAAAGCACGAGACTCAGAACCATTAAAATCGAGTCTTTTACAGATATATTGACGATATGTTCGCTATTTAGCCTTACTGGAGATGTGTGCTTCAACTTTTCTTGCAACACCTGAACTCTATACACAACAAAATTCAATTCACTATGGAGATGGAGCAAAACGGTCAGCTTCTGTTCTAGGATATTTTGGTACGAAGAAAACCGAACTGAACAATGGGACACAGTCTACCGGAAGAGAACCACATAGATCGTTACCTTCACGCCTCTAGCTCTTATCGCCCATCACAAAACTAATGAGTGCTAAACGCGCTTTTCCACATAGCTCACGTGCTCTCCGACAAAGAAAGCCTAAAACCGGAAATGCATCACATCAGGGGTGTGTTCCAGAAAAACAGCTACAGCGGCCGCCGAACTCGACGTGCCTTCAAGCAAAGGGCCACACCACAGGCAACACTCGATTAAGACCAACTGAAAAAGACAGAATACATTCCATAAGTGAGCAACGTATCTGGAAAAATCGGTAGAATTTTGCGACGACAAAATATCAGATGTGTGTACCGTCCACTGGCGACGACCAAATCCCTTTGAGGGACAGTAAAAGATGACCTGGTACTCCGGAAATCTGGAGTGTATTACATACTATGTGAGTGTGGGAATGCGTATGTCAGGCAGACCATTCGAACAACTGCAAAAATGTGCACGGAACACACACAGCTTACCAACCTCCAGCAACCCACAAAGTTCAAAATGAAACGTGAGGATACAAAAATTCTGCCCAACAAATTCCACTATTGGGTCTGAGCGTACAAGGATGCTATCGATTTCAGGCTACATGAGAACCTATCAACAAGGACAATATCCGTTCATCTTAGTCAAGCGTGGGCTCCAGCACTGAAAATTCTTCAAACGCCGCTGAAACTGGATATCGAGGATGGCGAAGGCGGAGCACAGACTCAGGACGAGCTACCCCCACCACTCCGGTTGGCACGTTGCACAGTCCGGAATGGTATTTGAACACTTGGTCAGTGGAGAAGGGAGACGACCAGTATATATACGTCACCCATTGGTCGTGGGCGTCAGTCAGCAGGAGTAATTGATGATGATGGCATGTGACACCGTCGAAAATTTGTTCTACAACGATCAATCAATCCGGCTGCATACCTGAGAGACTTTCAAGCATGTTCTCTATTATCTGCACTCTGACTAAGGATACAGCCAACCCCCGTACTTTTTGCATTGCAGGATAGAATTAAGTGATTTTCAAAGATTGGATGTATGAGAACTGGGCCTAATGTCGACACTTGTGTCAGAGTATGGAAGATAATTTGACTTTCGGTAGACCATTCAATTTTTGCACCTTTTTGTAACAAATGGTTCAAAGATTCGGTACTTTCAGCAAAGTTCTTTTCAAATTTAAGATAATAGTTACAAAGAGCCAAAAACGGTTGCATGTGTTAAGCTGTCTGCAGTGGCAAGGTATTCCGAGCTGCTAAAATTAAGTGTGGATCTGTTCTCACACCTGCCTGACTAATTGTGTAACCAAGATAATTTACCTTCATTGCTGAAAAATTACATGTATCAATGCTTATGTACAATCATGCTATCTTGGTCCTCTGAACACTTCCTCCAGCCATCCTGTATGTTCTCCCAGGTCACCTGAAAACGTTATGGAGTGAACAAGATGAACCATACATTGTCTTAGCATCAGTCCTCTAGTTACTCATTCAACAATCTTTGTAATGTGGCGGGAGAATTCCTGAGTCTGAATGGTATTTGAACGTACTGGAAATGGCCGCAGGGGATGGTAAAAGCTGTCTTTGGCCAATCTTCTGGCGCTACTTCCATGTGATGATACCCACACTTCAAATACATGGTGGAGGAATATATTTACACTGACCAAAGTTGTGCAGAATCTGCATTGTGTTCGTTATAGCATATGTTTCGGTGATGATTTTTGGATTAAGATATCGGTAGTTACAAACAAATATTTATCTTTCAGTGCCCTTTGATGACTTTTTTGGTACCAAAATGACATGTGCCTCCATATCATTTTCATTAACACCGTCCGCTAGCCGTTGGTTGACAAATTCTTCCGTTATTGATTGCATACATTTCGGGGTTCTGCTTGGTTCCTTATGCACATTGTTGGTATTCTGTGCCACGAGACTGACGTTGGTGGTAACGCACCACTCGGCTTAAGTAAATTCGTGAAATACTGTAACAAGTTTTCCATGGCTTTCCTTTCGTTCTCTAGTGAATGTTATACTTTTTCACGAAGCGCAGGTGTGTTGAAGATTTTCTTGTGGCTGAAGTCCTCACTTGACATATCTTTACTATTTTTCTCTAAAATACCCAAATTAACAATCAACAAATCCTTTGGCATAGTCACTTCGTCCATGCCAAAATTATCGAGACTGACTGGGACCATAAAATCTCCAGTCACGTCACTAATGTGTACAATACTTCTGCGTACAAAACAGTGTGACTTATCAAATTCTTCTTTAGTTTCCATTGGATCTAAATACATAAGTAATCCTTGGCTAAGTGCATACCTGTGATAATCCAAATAAACTTCTTTGTCCCATGTGGTACTGTATCATGCTATCTGGTCATTAGTGCCTGTCTCAGCAGTTTATTTGGTATCACCTTTATGACAGGTGAACGCTATGATATCGTAACACTTGCAGCTGTTGCCTCTAGAGAAAGCAGTGTCCCACCAAGTTAAATTGTATGCTGCCAAAGATCAATTGTTGCACGATCTTTAAAAAGAAAGTTGAGTCCGAGGATCGCACAGTACCCTTCCCCAACACGTGGCAAAACTTCCACGTATTCCTGAAAATAATTCGTTTCCAGGCTAAAACTGAGCAGTGTTGTTCCCAATGATCTTACGTCATTATCAACCACTCCTCATAACCTTCACCGCGAAGACCTAAATCTCTTTCTGCCCAAGACGTCCAAACTGACTACCGACACATGAGACACTGTGCCTACTGCAGATTTGTGTTCCTTTCCATCGACTTTGTCTAGGAAGCAGAATTCCGCCTCTGCATACATTCCTGCAGTCTCATGCTTTACAGGGAACGCCGTTCTGTGGATGAAGCAACCCTATTCACGTTTAACGACCTGTTATTTGGACGTAGCTTATCCTGCCTCTTCTTACGGCAATCAGACGCATTATGGCACGTTTCCCCACATTCATAACATTCCGTCAGGAGACATTGCTTCCTGATGTGGCACGTACGCTCACGTCTATAACAAAAACCATGGTCACCCTGCCTCTGTGTTGCAATGTCAGTTTCCTCTAGCTGTGTGGCGATCATAATGGCGGCAGACAAATCATTTTTGTTCTCCATTCTTGCCCTCTTTGAGATGTCAGCAGAAATATCCCTTGCAAGCATATCTAGAGCCTCATTCTCTGCCTCATGACAGATGACTCTATCGTAATCCGCACTGCGCTTTAGCTCGTACGTTTGTGCATTCAATTTCCCAATTCTGACAGAGAAAGTCTGTACTGATTCGTCGTGTTTCTGTGACAGTCCTCTGAGTTTCCCTCTGATAAACCTTGTGCTCTTCTGCTCACGATAGTGCTGGATAAGACCTTTAGCCAGTTCATTAGATGTTGAGGCCTTACTAAGAGTCTCGTCTTACATAACGTACGTTTCCGTGTCACCTACTAATAACAATTTAGCCATAGTCAATGCTGTTTCCTCAGACCACATTTTCCTGATTTGGCGGCAGAGCTCATGTCGACAATAGAACCAGACACACTGTCGCTTACTTTTCCTGAAACTGGCGTGATAATGTTAGCCGTTACGGGATCATTGAAAGGGGCGAGTAAACTCTATACAGTTTTGGTCTCAGAGTGACTTGCCCACCAGCGGATGCCTTCCACGCAATGCCTCGCTGTCCTGCTTACGTTGGGCTGTAATCTGGAACACTGTGAAATGCCCCTCCAAGCTTCCACCACTTCGTTCGTCCATGTGTCTGACATATTTGTAACCTCTATCTGCCATTGTACAAGAAAAACAAGCATAAAGTGCATCCAAGACACAAATAAGAACAAAATTGCACTTAATCTTTGCGCCGTATCATGGCCCAACGGGACTCTGTGCACTGCTGTGCCTCACGACCAAACCTACACGTGCTATATGTAACTGACACTGCTTGAACACATTGAAAGTCATGTCCAGACAGATTACAGTATGGAAATCTCTCTGGCTGCAGGTAAACCTTCTCAGTGTTCCCAAGTAATAAAGACAAATCCGGCCAAGCGGTTCTAGGCGCTTCAGTCTGGAACCGCGTGACCGCTACGGTCGCAGGTTCGAATCCTGCTTCGGGCATGGGTGTGTGTGATTTCCTTAGGTTAGTTAGGTATAAGTAGTTCTAAGTTCTAGGGGACTGAACCATTTGAAAGACAAATCCACAGGTTCTTGTGGCCAAAGGAACGACACTTTGAACTTACGGTGGAGGTCTCTAAGGCCCAATAGGGTAACAATAAGAGACACAAGGAGAAGACCAACAAATATCAGTCACTCACCACACTGCATTCTAGCGAACTGCAATCCTTAGACGCCGATCTTACAGTGGAACTGTGCGGACGATGTCGGCTGCTGATGCTGTAGGCGTTTGCGTGTGACACCAGATGTGTATGTCCCTATCTCTGGTAATCACTTGCTGACACCAAATATAGGCTTCCGCTCCAATACCCCTGCACTTATCAAGATCGTGCCGAGCAGGGTCCGATGATAAGGCTGTTTACGCTCGAGAGCGGCAAGAAAACATTATTCACAGGACATGTTTATTGTTCAGAAATACAGAAATGTCTTTCCAGGGTGCTGGCAGCTCAGTCGGGCTAGTATAGTGTGAACCCATCAGCACTAGAAGGGACGTGATGCATAGTGGACGGTTCGTATGACAGACATTACGTCACAGCCGCTTGCTACACTCTGGTGTCGTAGCTGTCATGGCCCATGCTGGATGATCCGCGAGCTGATCAGTTTAGTGGTCTCCTCTACGTCAAAGACGTGCACCCAGCAGACTTGCGGTCCAGCCGAGCTTGAAGTACTCGTTACCATGCAGACCGGCACCCACTGCAACCGGCTGGGCGTCAGAGGCCAACAACATCAGTGTTTACTGCAGGAATGTGGCGTGCAGAAGCAGTGGCTCCTCCTGACGATGGCGGATGGCGAACAGTTTCTTGGCCCCTCTGGTAAAGTTTACAGCAGGCCATCTGCTGGATGGCGGTCCCTGCACCCCATCCATGACGACTGGAAAGTTGGCGATGTATCGTACAGTGATAGCGTGGTTCCAGTGAGACTTGCGGCTCCATAGATGATGGTAGACGACTAGGCAAAAAGAGGATCGACAGAATGTCAATAAATGATGCCATCTGAGTTCATTCAGGTGACGGGCATGAACTAAGATACACAAATAACAACATACACTGAAAGTATAGGAGACAATAATAGATATCATCCCAAAACTAAATTTAAAAATACCAAACCAAAGCCGCCACGCTACTTAGGACTAAAAAAAAACAGCAGAAGACAAAATTCACTATCGAATCCCCTATCTTTACCCTCTTCTGCCACAGAATATCAGAACGGTAAAGCAATGAAATCCAACAGTAATGACAGATTAATTTTACTACGCACCCTGTCAGCGAAATATGCTAGGCGCATCTGCGGCCTCCTTCACCACGTATAACAATAGGACACTTAAGTAAACCAGCCGTATATCGCTCGTTTACATTACAGGCAGCATTTTTCACAGCAAGCACACATTCCTCTAACTGTCGTGTTCGAGAACACGCCGCAGCAACTAGCTCCTTATTCCTTGCTGCGCTGCATTCCTCGGATCCGCGAAGCTCAGGACCGTCCGCTGCTGCAGTCGGAACGATGCTGCGTGCTAACAGCGAATGCGTATCAGCCTCGGCCCACCGAGTGCCAGGCTGCCTCGCAGCTCCGCCACGCATTCCATGCTTCGTGTCCTCAGGAGGCGGTCCTCACTCTTGAAGCTGCTGGTATAATTACATTCGATGACCGATTCCCAACTGCCTCCGCTCCACAGCGGTTGCCTGTCGCCTAACGATGGTGGCATTCCGAGCACTTGCCGCCCTCTGTTCGCGACCATTCGCCTGTTACCCTCTCAAATGGTTCAAATGGCTCTGAGCACTATGGGACTCAACTTCTGAGGTCATGAGTCCCCTAGAACTTAGAACTATTTAAACCTAACTAACCTAAGGACATAACACACATCCATGCCCGAGGCAGGATTCGAACCTCCGACCGAAGCGGTCGCGGCGTTCCAGACTGTAGCGCCTAGAACCGCTCTGCCACCCTGGCTGGCCTTACCCTGTCAGATCTACACATTTAACATATAGTAATGAAATTACTAGAATAACTTTGTCTACGGAATATATTTAATTGATTAACGTTCCTAAGTTCACAGATTAAAGCGCGAGAAAAGCCATTGTAAATGTTAAATACCGGTACATGAATAACCGATGTAATCGGCAGAATGTTGAATGCAAGCATGCAGATGTGTATGAATTCTGTCATACAGATGCCGGAAGGCAGTTTGTGGTATGGATTTCCATGCTTCTTGAACTTGGTCGGTCAGTACAAGGACGGTTAATATTGGTTATGGATGACGTTGGTGTTGTAGACCGATGATGTAACGGACGTGCTCGATTGCAGACAGATCTTGTGATCGAGGAGGCCAAGGCAACATGTTGACATTCTGTAGGGTATGTTGGGATACAACGGCGGTGGACGACCGTCATATTGTTTTAAAACACCCCAGGGAATGCTGTCTATGAATGTGCTCCACAACAAGTTGAATCACCAGACTGACGTTTGCAGTCAGGATGTGTGGGACACCCACGAGGGCAGCTTGGTTGCAGGCACTCACCTCGCCTTCCTCTGACCAACACACAGCCATCAGTAGCACCGAGACAGAATCGGCTTTCACCTCAAAACACTACAGACCTCCAATCCACTCAGTAATAAGCTATCGCTTGACACCACTGAAGTCGCAAATGGCGGTGGTTTGGTGTCAGTGGAGTGTACGCTACAGGGCTGGCTCGGAGTTGTCCTTGAAGGAACCAGTTTGTAACAGTTCGGTGTGTTATTGTGGTGCCAACTGTTGCTCGAATTGCAGCTGCAGATGGAGAATGACGTGGCACAGTCATACGTCTAACATGACGGCGTACCCTCTCGCTAACGCCACGTGGCCGTCCGGAGCCAGTGCTCTTGCGATGTACCGGGTGATCAAAAAGTCAGTATAAATTTGAAAACTGAATAAATCACGGAATAATGTAGATAGAGAGGTACAAATTGACAAACATCCTTGGAATGACATGGGGTTTTATTAGAACCAAAAAATACAAAAGTTCAAAAAAAGTTCGACAGATGGCGCTTCATCTGATCAGAACAGCAATAGTTAGCATAATAAAGTAAGACAAAGTAAAGATGATGTTCTTTACAGGAAATGCTCAATACGTCCACCATCATTCCTCAACAATAGCTGTAGTCGAGGAATAATGTTGTGAACAGCACTATAAAGCATGTCCGGAGTTATGGTGAGGCATTGGCGTCGGATGTTGTCTTCCAGCATCCCTAGAGATGTCGGTCGATCACGACACACTTGCAACTTCAGGTAACCCTAAAGCGAATAATCGCACGGACTGAGGTCTGGGGACCTGGGAGGCCAAGCATGATGAAAGTGGCGGCTGAGCACACGATTATCACCAAACGACGCGCGCATGTTATATTTCACGCGTCTAGCAATACTTTTTTTTTTTTTTTTGGTTCTAATAAAGCCCCATCTACATTATTCCGTGGTTTATTAAGTTTTCAAATTTATACTGACTTTTTGATCACCCGATATCTTCCCGTGACCACCGGCGCCAGCAATCATGTACAGTGGCTACATTTCTGACAAGTCCTTGTGCATTATCGTAGAAGGAACATCCAGCTTCTCGTAGCCATGTTACACGATCTCGTTCAAACTTCAATTAGGTGTTGATAATGGCGTCTTTGTTGCCTTAAAGGCATTCAACTCACTATACCCAATCTCAAAGATAACTAATTCTCACGACCGTTACAGCGTGTATTTAAAGCAAAGCTGATTTGTATCCTCACAGTGGCGCTTCTAACGCCACTCTTATGCGACTGGTCCGAAATTTGAATCTCTTGAATCTGTAGAAACGCGCCTATCAACTTTCGTTTATCTGCCACAACTCCTTCTTAGTGTGGGGACATTTTTCCGTCAGTGTATTTGAACAAGCACCGCCAGCGGCAGAAAAGATGAATGTACAACTATTCACCGCCCAGTGATTGTTAAAGAGGAGATGTTTTATCAGCACACTCCCTAAGGAACCTAACTCGTATACAGTCAGGACCAGACTTATTAGCTGAGTTAAGATGCATCGCTCAGCTGAGGGTATCTAGTCCTAAATTAATCAAGTTGGCAGCTCCTATTTATTCGAACTTGCGAATGGAAGAGAGGTACGGCAAAATGATAGTGGTAGCAGAAGTACCTTCCGGCACACAGGGTAAGGCGGCCTGAGCAGTGGAAATGCGGAGTTGTTTGAACGACACTCTTGTGATCGACCTCTTTCGTGAGCGAACTACATTTTATTTGGATTCGAAATTAGGCAAGCTATACCTGATATTTTCCTTTATATACGCACGTTCAACACGTTAAGAACGACTCCGAGTATCGTGTTAGACAGGATGTCTTGACCTAACCGCTTACTGTTTCCGATATTCCGCGAGCACGTCTTTTGTTTACTAGGAGACCGTGTAGAGCAATGTCAGAGGCTTTCCGGAAGTGAAGACAAATGGGGTCAGACTGTGCTCTGGGTGTTCAGGTGGATCACAACGAGCTGACTATATTCTCCGACTTTGTGTCGTTCAACACTGTGCTTTTTATTGTACAATGCTGAAATCTGTGATCCAATCACAGACTGGACGTAGAACGATGACTTCTTATACGCCCATGTGGGAATCGTCAGTCTCTCTTAACTACACTGACGCAGTGCGTAGTGAAATAATAAACATGCGTAGATTGCGTCCTGAAAACCAGTTCTTGCAATTTCCTTCGCGGTGTTTTCTAGCATATGTTGCAGTTCAGATTTTGTGGCACTTTCCTGTGATTAAAACACAATTGGAACCTTTCAGAGTGCGAGTCTTTTTACACGTTCATTGTTTCCGTCACAGTAAGCATCTCCAGTATGATATATATCCCATGCTCTACCACAGTTCACATTTGACATAATACCTGTTGTTTAGACTCAGTCTGACAATATACTACTGAAGGCAAACAAAAGAAAAAGCATTCCTTATCAGATGGAATTAATGGTATTAAGACATTTAAAGAAATTGAAATATAAAAGTGTGAGCCTTAATGAAATTCATAGTCGGGACTGCGGCACCATTTAATTACGTACGAATGTAGGAAACGCTTCCGGCATTGTATGCATTCAACGTTCGAGTCTAAAAGCTTCCTTCGTTGCGATTACGGCTTCCTGGTGCTGCTAAAATGAAATTCCTCGACCGCATATCTTGCTGCGAATGTGCCTCAGATACTACGGGAACAGCTTGATAACAGCCGCGGGAGTTGGCCATATTAAATTCCTCGTAACGCCAGCGGCGACACAAGTAAGTCTAGGGACCTATCACGCGGCTCTACGATAACGTGGCACTGACAAACAGCCGCTTAGGGACTACATTGCTTGTTTGGACATCTCACGTTCACATGAAAGTACTGAAATGATGGTATCAGGAAATGTGTAGCTGTACCGAGGTGTTCATCCTGCGTAGAAGATGTAACGTTTCGTAGCTCATTAGAGACTGCACACAAGAACGTGACAGGCAACTACACAAAATTTATTCGCAGTTGCGAATAAGGACAGCCCCCAACTGTATAATGGAATGACGACAGTGAAAAATTGTGCCGGGCCGGGAATCGAACCCACATTTCCCGCTTATCGCGAGCGGTCGCCTTGCCATTTGGCTAGCTGAGCACGACTCACGGCCAAATCGAAACAAACATAAATGTTCACTGTCGTAATTCCATTATACAGCTGGTAGTTGTCGATATTCGCAACTGCGAATACGTTCCATGTAGTTCACAACGGCTTTTGTCCCTGCAGTGCGTGTTCCTTCAGACTTGGCATGCATGTCCGAAGGAACATGGTATCGGACTTCTGTAACAGCACAAACGCTGCAACATCGTACGCATAAGAACTATACCAGAATTCGCCTGGATGAAGGAAACCACGGAATACATATATTTGCTTAACGGACGGGGATATGAATCCCACTTCTCCTGAATACGAGTCCAATGCCTTAATAACTGCCTCATTTCTCTGGCTAGAATTGTAACAGACATGAACCATAAGGTTTCTGTGACATATTCTTCGAGACTTTCGCGGCAACTTCATAACATATTGCCAGTAGAGAACTTATTCAGTTTCTTCGGTCGACGGCTGTCTGCATTCATCTGAGAATTCAGCAGCACCAAAAACGGCCATTATCAAAAAATTATTCTCAATTGCCCACGTGATGTATTGAAATGCGTATATGTTTTTCTGCGATTCTTGAAATACGTCATCCAATAGTTTCTTTGCCTCTGATGTGCCATGTACTAAAACGACATCAAAATGATGACGCGATGACTGACATTAGTTGTAGTTTGGATACGGAAGTTGAAAATGTTATCCACAAGAAAATGCTCCAGAGTATCAAAATGGTTCAAATGGCTCTGAGCACTATGAGACTTAACTTCTAAGGTCATTAGCCACCTAGAACTTAGAACTACTTAAACCTAACTAACCTAAGGACATCACACACATCAATGTCCGAGGCAGGATTCGAACCTGCGACCGTAGCGGTCGCGCGGTTCCAGACTACAGCGCCTAGAACCGCTCGGCCACCCAGGCCGGCACCAGAGTATCAGAAAAGCATTTCTTCAATAGTGCAGAGAAAAAGTTGTCTTGGTACCAGTAGGAAGATAAACTGGATGAACTATCTTATTCTGTCAGAAGAAGCTGAGAAAGAATAATTTTTTCATAAAAATTTGTAGTAAATACTGTATGATTTTGCTAGTGTGATAACAGATCGAAGAAGTCAGCTTGCGTTCTGCTGTAATACGACTAAATATTTTAATCTAGTTACACACTTGCGGTAGGCTTGCTGCAATCACTGCGACAGAGACAGCGGCTCGGCGTAATTTAATTGTAGTAGCTAAAGACTCACTATGTGCGATTCCATAGACAGCTGAGACTTTTCATTTGTGATAATTAAAACATTATGAATGTGCCTCTGCAAACAGAATCTTCTCTAGCCCTTAAAGGGACGTTGAGAATGAGAGTGATCTATTTAAAGGCCGGAGACGTATTACATCATCTCCAGGGAGGGTGACTCTTTCAGATACGAATCAATATGCGTCAACGTCTTCAAAGATGGAGTGACTTTTTGTAAATGAAGAAAAGCTATAAGTATAGATTTAACTTTCTTAAAACCATCTTTTAAGATAGGTCGGAGGGCCTGTATTGCTTGAGTTCGTAAATGTCTCTGGAAGGCAACCTCTTCTCCGAGGTTGGCCTCTACCGGTCCTCCCATTGTTCCATAAATAGTTCTCTTGTCTCCAAATATTTCTCTAATTTTCCTAAAGGAAACATCTATCTTTCCCCTAGTCTCACACGTTAAGGCAGCCTTCCATTTGCTCTCTAGCTCAGTCGTTTTGCACTTTGTGCCAATTACATTTTTAATTGTATTTGTTCCCTTTTTCCTGCTTCATCTGTTGTAATTTTTCCTTTCTTCCTTTCAGCAGTTACATTCAATATCTCTTCTGACATCCAAAGATTACCACCAACCCTTGTCTTTTTCTGTATTTGATCGTCTGCTGCCTTCACTATTTCATTTCTCTGCAACGCTAATATATTCCTTTCCCCTGTTGCTCCCAGTCATTGCCTAATGCTTCCTATGAAATTCTCCACAACCAGTTTTCAGTTCAGTTTATGCTCGGCCCTTCTTCTTAAATTCTTACCGTTATGCGCTTTCTACACTTATAATCTGCGGTCATATTTTAATTTCTGCTTACTTAATCTCTGTCTTACAATTACACCATCTATTTTAAATCTTTTGGCGTCTCCAGTTCTCTTCCACGAATACAATCTTCTTTCATAATTCTTAAAACACGTATAAGCTATTATTAAATTGCGCACAATTGCTCTTTCCCAACCTATGTTATCCTACTACTTTTCCTTTTTTACCTTCGAAATCTAGTCCCCACCAAAAGTAAACATCTCCTTTCACGATCTAAATAATTTGTTTTATCTCGTCACACACTCTTTCAATTTCTTCACAATTTGCGGAGTTATTAGACATATGAACTTGTATTCCTTTAGTGAATATTAGCTTTGTAATTTTTGTGTCTGTGTTAATGTGTTGACTTTGATGTTCATAGCAACTTTCTGCATTCCTAAAAGAGTTTTCCCTGGCATTGCACTTACGTTTTCCCTGACATTGCACTTACGTAATTCCCACTATATGTAACTTCAACCTTGTCCGGTTCTCTTTTCAAATTCCTTAATCAATGCCGCAGGTTACGGGATTCCAGGACGGCTATTTAACTCTTGGCGTTTTTCAACAAAGAAGATGCCATCATAATTAAGTAATGCAGTAGATATCGTAGGGAAAGATAAAGGCTGTTTCTTCTTGATTTCAGCCGTTTTTATTACCAACATAGCAGTACAACAATGGCCAACATTACTAGGCCAGGCCACTCAATCAATCATAGAGACTGTTACCCAAGCAGGTAATGAAAAGGCTGTTGCCCTTCTTCAGGTAACATATGGTTGTCGGGCTTCTCCACAGATACCCTTCCGATGTGCTGGTACCCGCAGTACGACTATCTGTATGCTAGAGGGATGGAAGGACAAGGTCCATAATTCGTGGAAGGAGCTTAACTGAAAATATATCACAAACAAAAAGGCTTTAACGCGACTCTTCAAGCTTAAAAACTTACATACTACGTAAGTCTATCACATTAACGCACACTGTTTCAGTGTGTAATACGTCCAGCATCCCCACCATTATTACCTTTGTTTGTTATTCGATGTTTTCGTTTTGACTGTACTTTCAGTAGAAAAATGGCTCTGAACACTATGGGACTTAACATCTGAGGTCATCAGTCCCCTAGAACTTAGAACTACTTAAACCTAACTAACCTAAGGACATCACACACATCCATGCCCGAGGCAGGATTCGAACCTGCGACCGTAGCGGTCACGCGGTTCCAAACTGAAGCGCCTAGAACCGCACGGCCACTCCGGCCGGCTTTCAGTAGAACAAGAGGGGTATGTCAGATATTGCTGAAATAGTGTTCAGGGCCATTGTTAATTAGGCTTACGACGATTTAAACTTAGATAACTTCTTTTACCAAAGTATGCTTGATGTGGAAGGAATCAAATGTAAAAATGCAACAAATGAAACATGAGTACTTGTCTTCCTCACCTCCACATCCTGAGAGGAACAGGTCCTATAACTCATATCCATCCAAATCTCAGTTAATTAATGTAGAAGCTTCCACCCGTCTCAACTCAAGTTCGTACAGCATGAGAAGATATGTTCCAAAGCCCTGAACCTCATCCAAGGCAATTACACCTGGTGCGAATATTTCACTGAAAAGTCAGTCTACACAGTGGATTCTTGGGAAGGGAATGGAAAAATCGACTAATCAAACTAAACAATGAAACAAACACAAAGAAAATAAATTAAAAACTTGAGCAAAACTTTTTATGCTGCAGCATATGGTATTGGCACCGTGACACTTGACGAACACCTGGACTGTTTTGAAAAAGACTTGCACATCAAACGGAAAATACTTGGAACCAGTGAGACGAGGCCCAAAGGCGAAGCGACGACAATCCTCAAGTTTGGGCACCTCCAATTTCAGAAGAACTCGGATGTAAATTCGCATTTTGGTGGCGTAGCTCTGTTAATTCACAACAGGAGGGAACACTTAATTACCGAGGGCATGTTCATTTCAGGCAGAGTGATCCACTTGATCCTCGAACTGAATGCTGAGATTAGCCTTTAAATTATTTTTACCTACGCACCTACTTGCATCTCAACCGATGAAGAATTAGAGCAATGTTACGGATATGTGACAAAACAACGGATTCAGAAACCACCACATTTTCGTTAATACTTAGCCACTTTAGTGACAAGATGGGAGCGAGATCTACAGAAGACCATATCTTCATCAGACATTTTTGACTTTCAGCGCGAAAGCAGAGAGGACAAATGTTGATGAATTTCCTCAACAAAGAACGCTTATCTGCATGAACACATTTACAAGATAAATCTGAAAAAGAAATAGACTTGGAAAAGCCCTGACGGCACAGTTAAGAATGAAATCGACTAAATCGTGACATCGAAGAATTGTATGTGCTCAGTTGCATCAGATATAAATCGTTCCAACACAAAACCAATCATAGACTAGTTAGAGGCAAGATCCATATCAACATTTGACTCGAAAGAGAGATTAGCAGCAGTATTCGAACAGCAGTAACGAAAATCGGTACACACCAAAAACAGAACAATCCTAGATTCAAAACGAAACGAAACAACATACAGAAAGAAGGCGAAACAGTAACAGAGACGCGCTCAAATACAGAGACCTCAACAAAAACATAAAGAAGGATCAGAATAGATAAGAGATCACTCAAAGCAGAAGAGAAGACTGATCGAGGAGACCATCAAAATCTACGTGAACATGCGAGTCCCTCGTTCCAGTCAATCAAAAGGGAAGCTTATTGTCTACAACATTCTGAGTGGCCAAAGAGACGATGTTAGTGAAAGAGACAAAATTATAAAAACTACAGCAGACTGTCACTGGAGGCTCTATAGTCAATCACTGACAAACCAAAGGCCGCATATTAAATCACGAAGATTTGTTACGAATGTGGGGTAGGAAGAAATGAAATATGTTGATAAAAATGAAACTGAAACAGCTCTGACACAACTCAAGAATTGTAAGGCGCCTAGAGAAGATTATATCACGAATGACATTCGTAAAATTGGAGGTAGACGAAGAAGAATTCCTAATTCTATTAAATAAAAGTCTCGTGGAAAAGGAGATTCTAGAGTCATGATAAAAGGCAGATGTCAGCCAGTAGTAGGGTAGTAGGGTTACGGGCACACTTTTCGTATCAAATTGATATGAAAATTAATTAAATTGATCAATTAATCACCCCCACCCCCACCCATCCCCGCCCCTGGATGACATCACGTGTTTTTTTCAGCTAATCGTGTGTCCCAGCCCCCTCCTCCCCTTCCCCCACCCCCTCTTCCCCCAACCTACCCAATTGGTGGGACTTTCGAATTTTGGCGGGAATTTCGAATTTTCGTGGGAATTTGTTTGTCCCAGGGCTGTGCTGATGTTCAGTTTTAGTGTTGTGAACGTGGGATAAATATATATGACCAGAAAACGCCTATAACGTATATGAAATAAACAAAAAAAATGTAAGTCACCTGTTGTCTGACACGGCCAGCTACACTTTATCTTGTAACAACTGCTGTAAAACGTCCACAGCTAAGACACGCCGCAAGTAAATCACCTTCATAAAGGTGCCTGTAATAGTAGACGAAAACGTGTGTACATCGTGCTGTGATGCAACTCAGCGGTCTATTTGAAAATAAAAAGTAGTCCATCTAAAACCACCGAAATTACGCCTCGTCTCTACAATCGTTACACGATGTATGGAGACACGCAAAATCATTTATACCGTCCCCTGGTGGTCATAATCCCAATTTCTAAGCTATAAGGGCTGTGGCTGCAAGCTTAATTTCAATACGTTGGGATATTGTATTTGTCTCGAGAACATTGTTGATGTAATTTAAAAAAAAGAAGACTCCAAAGTTATTTAAAAAAAGATAAAAAGTTAAGAAACATAAATGTCCTGAAAAACTATCACTGTTTCATTGTACTTTTATAATATCATCCGTCAAAACAAAACAAAACTGCTTGTTACCACACTGGGAACAAAACTCACCTTATGTTGCAAAAATGATTGATCTGTGAAGAAACTGACGCCCTAACGGGACAACCAATTCTCCCTGTCTCTCACCCGTTTGAACGACACACGGTATGCATTGTTTATAAGTAAATAACCACTGTCTGGCTATTATTGTATGCCCGCATCTCGTGGTCGTGCGGTAGCGTTCTCGCTTCCCACACCCGGGTTCCCGGGTTCGATTCCCGGCGGGGTCAGGGATTTTCTCTGCCTCGTGATGGCTGGGTGTTGTGTGCTGTCCTTAGGTTAGTTAGGTTTAAGTAGTTCTAAGTTCTAGGGGACTTATGACCACAGCAGTTGAGTCCCATAGTGCTCAGAGCCATTTGAACCATATTATTGTATCAGACAACCGCAAGGTTCAAAGTTAATTACACTGTCCAGTGTGTCCACTGTCCATCTATAAAAAGCCTCAAGAAACAAGTTTTGCAGGGTAGACCGCTGCGAAACTTGCAAGAAGAGAATCAGTCAGGTTCTGAAACGTACCGACAGGGATGTGGAGTTATGCCGACTCCAGTGCCGTAGCAAGCTGTGCTACGTTTCTCGATTCAGGAGGATTCGTAGTGCGAACAACTCGCTCGAAGTAGTCCCAATTATTCTCGATTGGGTTTAAAGCCAGGGAGTTAGGTGACCAGATGAGTACAGTAAACTGACCTCGGTGTTCATCGAACCACTCACTTACACTATGATCTGTGTGGCACGTTGCGTTGTCATGCTGGAAGGGAGAATTGTCACACTATGAACACTTTGATCGAAAGCTACCGAACTGACACTCCAGTATTTCTGTGCCTGTGGAATACTTTGAAGAAAATTTTCAGTATTTTCAGTTCAGTTTATCTGACGTTACTGAAACTAATCAGGTGGATTTGCACCAGCTTCGTATTTCATTCTATGAGAAAAGTCGAATCATTGGTATGAAGGACACGAGAGTCCCATAACTACAGACAGCACAGAAAGTTAGCTGTACCGCAATGCCTATAGAACGAGTGGTGACGTGGTAGACTCAGGACAACAACGAGGTAAGAAGATTAGGCACGCTTCTTTCCAGAAAGGCTAAGGCAAAAAAAGACCGTAATATTGTTCGAATAGTTCTGACGAATAGACACATTACAACAGCTTAAATATAGGTACAGGTTACTGGGAGAGATTAGAAGCCACGTTGAGATCTCAAGTTGCCGCTGATAGCATACTGCAGATGACAATGACTTACATGGTGTGTGACCGGAGTCAGCTTGATCGTTGAGTCGCATTCTCTGGCGGTCAGCAATGAATCTTGCTTATGTTTGCGGCGGTTACATAGACGCCAACCTGTTCATAGACGGCATGGTGAATGCTCACAAACCGGTCCCGGTGGCCGAGCGGTTCTAGGCGCTTCAGTCCGGAACCGCGTGACTGCTACGGTCGCAGGTTCGAATCCTGCCTCGGGCATGGATGTGTGTGATGTCCTTAGGTTAGTTAGGTTTAAGTAGTTCTGAGTTCTAGGGGACTATAACATACGCTATAATATACGAATGCCCCAGATACTTGTATTCTGCACATTTCGGCTAACCGGCCACATGCAGACCAACAATGACGCTCCTTTCAAACTCTGTCAGGTGTTGATAACACTGTCTCGCATCAGAGTCCTTCACAATGATTACTCAACATCTGACGCAGTTCACGCCTCTTGTATATCATACCAGACTTGGTGAAGACGAAGAACACTAATACATTCAGGTGACCCGTTGTACCTGTCACAGAGAATTGCTACTGTAATCCTTTACATATCCGTCGATGTTGTGTACGTGAACGAAGTTATATTGATATCCAACCATTTCTTCTAGATGCTACACTTGTTCGTCTGGCAGTGTTTATGACATGTAGACATAAAAAAAAGATAAAAAATAAAGTACAGTGTGTACATAACTAAAACTCCAGTTTCAGAACGATATAGAAAGATAACCACTGTTCAGAATGACGTAAAATTTGAGTAACATATTATTGACGCAGGGGGTAACGTCACGGAAAAAATTAACAACAATCTGACCAATAGATGACACTGTAAGCGTTAGAATATGCTAACCAAAATACCCGCGGCACACGGCTGTTTCTTAGTTTGCGTCCGAGACGCCGAGGACCGTCTCCATTAAGGATTGCGCGCTGTTCGTAAAGCTGTGTAACAAGACCGGTGACTGTGTACCAATAGCATTGCAGAAGTTCCTGACAAGGATGCGAAAAATGCATTGGTCCGATATCTGCTGATGGCCTGGCGAAAATGTTAACAAAATTCGAAAAGACAGGTTCTTTTCAAGTGCAGTGTGGAACTTACGTCTATGATACGGTCAAAGAATTGCAGTAAGGGTCGAGCATACAAACATGCAGTGAACGGGGAACTGGCCGAACGTTGGACATGCCTGCTGGCATAAAATCCTATGGAACGACCTGTATTGCTATACATATAACATCACCTGCCGTTGTAGACGCGCTTACGTAACAGTGCCACAACTGTTGACTGTCGAACTTGCGCAGTCACATACATTGAACAATGCGGATGATGTAATGCGCAGCTCAAACCATAACCGTCGTATCCACCTGTCATCTGTAACCGTCCCCATTTACGATGAGACGCAGGGGGTAACGTTGAAACATCCCCTTAGAAAATATTAAAATGACAGTGCTTGAAATCCTCTTACGTTGTTTAATTTTCAAACAGCTGAGCAAAACTGAACGTACTCAAACATTTCTGTCTTTACTTGTTCTGATCATCACTAAAGTGACACACAATTTTTCTAGCGCAACGCAATCTGACTTTCAATAGTCCCTACAAAAGAATGGCCCTGACCAACAATAACCTATACCTTTCATGAATCACTTACCTCACAAAAATCTTCTTAACTGGAACTACTCGCTACGGTCGCAGGTTCGAATCCTGCCTTGGGAATGGATGTGTGTGATGTCCTTAGGTTAGTTAGGTTTATGTAGTTCTAAGTTCTAGGGAACTGATGACTTCAGAAGTTAAGTCTCATAGTGCTCAAAGCCATTTTTGAACTCGAACTACAGCAATACAGAGAGCACCAATACTGCCAGCTAAATAAAAGATTCTAACTACTGAAGGGAATAACTACTGACAGGCATAGTTAGCCAATGAAAGATTTTGATAGAGAACAAACAATCTATTTACCTTCGAGTTTCGGTCGTGCACATAGTTTTAATCTGCCAGGAAGTTTCATATCAGCGCACACTCCGCTGCAGAGTGAAAATCTCATTCTGGATACCTTAATAATGTTTAAAAGTCATCATATATCAATTCATGATCTCCATCTTTACAAATTTCCTTTTTCTGGCGAACACACGTTATAGCTACCTCTCAAAACTCTGACATCCCCCTCTTTACATCCACCACTGCGGGCGGCTCACCTCCAACTGCCCAACAGAGTTGTGGCGATTCGTGAATGAGTCGTTCATTTGAACGACTCTAAATAAAGAATCGTAAGAATCGAATCGTGATACGGACAAATAGTCGTTGAAAAGAATCGTAAGAACGATTGCGTGTTTCCGATTTGTGGCGATTCCAAGTTCCAACGATTCATCGATTCTATGTACGCTATGTTATGAAGGCGACTTCCGAATCATGCCGAGTCGTGCCGAATGATTACGACCGCCAGATGGCAGATGCGTGTGAACAAAGGAAGCAATTTTGAACCACCTTTCGCACAAATCGACTCGTCTTTCCTGGCATACTGAAATAAAACAATAGATGGAATAAAATCAAACGTGACCGTTCATCAATTAAGGCATTACACGTATAAATCGAGAATCACACTTGTAACGTTGTATGCATGTTTACTCATAAATAAACTATTTCTGGGATATCTTATCATGACACAGTTCGATTCTAACCCCATTGAAAATTTCAGACATGTCCTGCCATCTGTGAGTAAGATGTAGAACTTTCTGCATTCCGTAAGAATCGTGCCATCGCAGACTAGAATGAATCGTGAACGAATCGTAGGAATAGATTCTCAATGTGAGATTGAATCGTAGGAATCGAATCGGGAAAAAGAATCGTGTTGCCCAACTCTACTGCCCAACGCTACGCGCTGTTCACATCCAACTGCGCAACGTTACAATAGCGAATATTCCAACAATGCCAACCAGCCACAGACTGCGTACAGCATAGTCAGTGATTTTCATACAGAGCAGTACGTGGCGTTACCAACATAAAAACCTAAACAGCCTACTTACAACGTCACCTGGAAAAACAGTATGAAACAAAGGAAAATCTTCATTTAATTTTTTTGTTCAGTTACGGTTCCCCCTGCATCAGTAATGTGCTGTTCAAATTTGCCGTCATTCAGATAAGTAGTTTTCTTTCTACAGCGCTTTGAAAGTGGAAATTTAATTATGGTCACCCTGTACGTGACGAAAGACACCGGAACGTTACAGTGCTGCTACAGGCAAGAGATAGTTGTGCAAACGCACAGAGGTAGCGAAAGCCTACGCTTGTTTTTGTCATTTGTCAGAGAAGACGTTCACGGGATTAGCCTTGTGGTGGGAGAAGGGGGAAGGGGAAGAGGATGATCTCGCACCTAGCTACCACCTACACGTGCTCGGCTACGCACCCTCCATCTTGTCGGGCGTCGGCGGCGCTCATAAGTTATGGAGGGCTGGCCCGTGCCTCCCTGGCGTGACATCACCTGCCGGAGGAGGGAGGGAGGGAGGGAGGGAACAGTGGGCGGCTGTAGCGGCGAGGTGTGGGCGGCGGCGACGCCGTAATTAGGGTCCGGCGACCGCGGTGCCCTGAATGCTGCATGAGGCGCGATCGAGCCGCGGCGCGACCTCAGCGCCGCCCACTTGCCGGCGGCCGGCGGCCGCTTCCTCTTCATTTGGCTTTCATCGAGGAAGTGGCTAATGCCCGCTTACTCCGCATAAAGCGCGCCCGCGTCGCAACGTGTCGGCCTCTGCGCGGAATGAACTGCGCACTCGAGTAAAATATTAACGCCGTTACAGCCGGCGCAGGGGCATCATTAATTGCTCAGCTATTCATTATGAGCGGTAGTTGGCCGCTTAGTAATTAACGAGGGTGCTCGCCGGCGCGCGAGGAGCTGGCGAGCTTCCAGAAGGACTGCTTCAGTGTATTCGTCACTTCTTGCGAGAAAAACATTAGGGAAAATTGTTATTAAATTGCCGTGTACTTAGCCCAACGCTGTATCACAGATGGGCAAACAGGGTCCTCTACGTAGACCTGAGAGCTTCTTGTATGCAGGCGAACGAAGTAAGTTCCCCAACCAACAGATATGAGCCCTCAGACCGAACAGAGCCACCAGTAGCAGAATTCACCACAGTTGTGCATAGAACTACTCAAGAGTTACACCGTACTTTTTCACAAGCAGAAAGGAAAGTAATCAGAGAATACACTATCTTGTCTCATACATTGGGATGCACCTATGCAATGCAGAATTGGCCACTAGATGTGTCGAGAAGCGGACCACCGAATATAAAAAGGAGGCAGGAAGTACTGTATTGTCAGTAGAGAGCGAGTAATAACAGAGTGGGTATGGCAGGAGAGAGCAGTGACTTCTAATGTGGACTAGACATTGGATGCCAGTTGAGTAAAAATGCCTTCTAATGCTGCCCATTACGACAGTTGATGATGTGACTGTGAAACGGAAACCAGAAGGTGACAACTACAGCTAGACCAAGACCAGGCAGACATCATATTCTGACTGAAGGGACCGTCGAGAATTGCGGATGGTTGTTGCAAAAACAGTCGCATGAAATACGGGGGGCGTCTGAAAAGTCCGTGCAAAAATAAAAACTACTTACATGTTTGGGGTAGACCATTTTTATCTTTTGACACCGTCTCCTTTTAGAATTATACACTTCTTCCAACGCTGTTCTAATTTGTTGATCCCTTCCTAATAATAGGAATTGCCCAAGTCTGCAAAATACCTATTGGTTGCTGCAATCACCTCCTCGCTTGAATAAAATCTTTGTCCTACCAGCCATTTCTTCACATTGGGGAACAAGTAATAGTCCGAGGGAGCCAAGTCTGGAGAATAGGGGAGATGTGAAACGAGTTGTCAGGTACCGCGCGCCGCGGAATTTGAATCAGCGCCAGACGTCATGGACGTCGAAGAACCATAGAGGTCTCTGCACCATCGCGCCGTAAGCTGTGGCGGCGCGCGCCTCCTGGCCCGCTTTTAGTGTGAGGGCGCCACAGTGGAACACGTGGTCCCAGTGGCTAATGGCGGCACCACCGACAGCGTATTTAAGCGCCTGACTCGCGCTCAGCCAGCCCCCCCCCCCCAAATTCTATAAGTCCCTCCAGATCCTTGAGCGTCATGCACTCCACCTCGCCTTCCGTATACGCCTCCCGTCCCCCACGCGGATCCTCTATGATCTCATTCCTTTCCCCCATCTGCTCCTATTCCTCAAACATATCCGCATCATCTACACCTCCCGCCGCCTTGAACCCTCTCACCCCCTGGTTGCTCCTCTCCTCTCCCATCCCCGCCCCCTGCCACGTCTTCACTGTTGTGGCCCCCCTACCCTCCATCTCTACACCCTACATCTCCTTTCCCAAGGTGGCTTCCATCAACTCCCCCTCCCAGATGATGCCCTCTCTCCCTCCATTTATCCCTCCTATCAACTCTGTCCTTTTCCCGGGCTCCCTCGCCCCCCTTCCATCCTCTTTCTTCCCCACCTCCCCTCTCTTTGCCCCCTTCTCTCCCCCGAGTCCTTTTACATTTCCCTCCTCTGCCTCCTCTCATTCCCTCTTGCGTCTGCCCTTCTCCCCCTTTATTAGTGCTCTCCCGCACTTTTCGTTTTTTTCTCTCCTCCCTCCTTGTTTTTCCCCCTCCTCCAGGCCCCCCCCCCATCTGCCTTTGGCTCGGGAGTGCCATATTTGTGCCGCCATTTTCGTGCAGTGTTTTACAGTGTGTGTTTTACAGTGAGTGTTCCGTGTTATGTCTTTTGGGAAGTGTAGCGAACAGTGACAGTTGTAATTCTTTGTATCATTAAATTAATGTCACGAGACAATATTTACCTTGCCGATCGTACTGTAAAGTAAATGTCACTGTCAGACCCTGCTTCTTTAGTAGTCTAATTTTTTAACAAGTTAATAGAATTGCAGAACCATATTTACGTTAGCTTATATTTAATTTTTTTTTCTTCTTTTATTTTACGTGATCTTGTATGTTATGTGTGCTTCTGAGCACGAATTACTGCGTTGGATGTGTACGGCATTGTACTTTGGTTGTGGTTATCGCCATCCATTCTTTGCTACCAGTGTTATGTGATTTGTTTATTTTTTGCTTGGGCGACTTTACGGTGGTTCAATATGGCAAGTAATGAGCTTGGTGCAATTTCAGTAGACAGGGATGTGAAAGTAGTCTCTTTAGGTGAAAGTAATCAGGTGGAGACGAAAACAGAAGCAAGTAGTAGTGAAATGTCGAAGGATTCCGGTATAGGTGACAGTAGTTTATTAACAGAGAAGGGAGGTCTAAATGTGGTGTCGTCACCAATCATGGAGACGCTCAAGTGAGATAAATCTAAACTTAGGTCTGACCTGTTCATCGTTGACATGCTCAGACAAATAAAGGAAGACATTAAGCACCAGAGGCATGAAAACAAACAATTAAGGGAAGATATTATGTGCCAAAAAGAAGATATTAGGCGATCATTAGACAACCAAAAATTATTATTGCAAGATGACAAACAATTCAAGGAAGATATTAAGTGATCGGTGAGCAGATAAACGAACGACTCAGTAAAAAGATCGACGAGACTAATGAGGCTTTAAGGAAGCTGACTGAGTCAAGTCATCAGAGGATAGATGAACTTACCGTTCGGTTTGAGGAGAACGTTGCAGGCAATATTAAACGTTTTGAAAAGGTGGAATTGAAGTCATAGAATTGAAGGAAGAAATTACTAAAAAGGTTGAGGCTTACGATGAGCATTCGAACAACTGGATGAGGAAGTGAAACACTGTAACACAGGATATCAGCTGTTGCGCTAAACCAGGATGCTTATGCATGTCGAGTGGAAGAGGTAGGCATAGTGAGGTAGGCAAGACTAATGAACAGGTCGGTCAGCAGGTGAAGAGTGAAGTGAAATCACTATTACGTGATGGAAGCATTACTGGAGGTAGCTTGATTGGTATACAAAATGATGAGGTCTTCCTTGGCATAGGGAATTTTAAGAACTTCGAACCAAATGGGAGGTGGCATACTAAAGATCTCTTAGATCAATTTAAGGGCGTGTTATCTGAATTATGGGACGAGCAAAGGAAGGTACGCTTCGTTGCAGCAAGATTGGAAGGTGAAGCTGGTACCTGGGGTATGAGAATAGGACATAAGTGTACAACCTTTACTGAATTTGAAAAGGATTTTTGCAACAATATTTTCGAGACAGAAGCAAAATGAAGTATGTAACAGTCTATACCAAGGTAAAAGGTTTGAGAGCGGGTGTGACCCGGAATTAAAGAAATTTTTCAAGATAATTATGAGAGGAACTAGTATTTAGGTGAGCCAGTGACGACAGGAGCAATAGTGTCCCTGACCATAAGTAAGCTACCAACTGGACTTCAGGATAAGTTGCTAGGTATCGCTAAAGATGACGTAGAGGCAATGAAATTAGCCTCAGGACAATTAAACCCGTTGTATGAGTCACAAGGTACAGGGGAAGGAAACTATGATGGAAGAGTATCAGGGAACAATGAAACCAATACAAATAACCATTCAAACCATGACAATAGACATAGTGGACGACATTGGAATAATTATTATGACAGGAGACATTACGGTGGTTTCTGTGTCTATGGTGGCGGCTACGGATATCAGAATTCAAGGCACAATGCATCGGATGACCAGGTGCGAAACTGGAATGATAGCAAGCGGAAAGCGTATATAACATATTTTGAGGGTGTAACCAACAGCATACCTCATTCCACAAGGGCAAACACCAAGTGGAAAACATTAAACTATACTATAGTGAGCAAGATTAATGACTGATTGTTATATGTGATGTGTGGGAATCTGTACATATATTGGCTGCTACTGTCCATAAGTACAAACATTAATTTCTGATTATTATGAGGTTTCATGAGGACACTCGAATCGAGTGAGATTTAACTAGGATGTGTTACAGCCATATGCAAATTTTTTCTTTCTTTTCACCTTCTAGCTGTCTAACCTAGATTATATGTTTTACATTTCTTCTTGCCCACACAGTGATATGGTTTGAGTGATTGCTAGTGTGTATTGTATATAGGTTGTGCTATCCTAAAGTTTTCATTTAAAAGTTTCTTACTACTCCTACTTTATGATTGCTATTATTTTTTATACCATTCATTTGTAACTAAATTTAACTTAGTGGACATCCACATATTTTTTTCCTTCTTAATAGCCTATGTGTTTATTATGTCATATAGAATATTGTAATGTCTACTGTAGTAGTAGCAGACTAAGGCTAAGTTGAATAGGCATTGCTAGGGCAACACTGAGAGCGCCATTAAACTGTTTCATGTATGCCAATGGACGAATTACCGCGAGGCGATCTGCTGGTCGGCTCATCATCGACACTACAGTCACTCCCTACCGCTTTCAATGAAACGAACGCTCCCTTGTGATGCAGTGTTGTGAGTAGTGAATTAATTGTTTTTCTTTTCCCAGGATTTTGACAGTGCTGATGGAGGTTCTACAGTCTTTGCCTAATAGTATCACAAGTGGTATTGTCTACCAAGAGTAGCAGTGAACGCGTGTGTTTTTCTGCTTTTTTTTAATCTCTTTCTTTCAGGCACCTGTCTGTCATATCTAACCTATTGTATTTGTAAACTTTTCTATTTCAGGGACTCAATATTCTTGTGTCTAAGTGTATTAACTATTTGTATATCCACTGTATTGTGAGTTTTGCGGTACAGGTTGCGCTTTAGGTAGGGTCCTTTTATTATGTAAAACTTTACGTATTTGACAACTGTTCTTTATGTTTTCATGATTATGTGTAGCTCATGTCTGGTCCATAATGTGGCAATGATATATACCCATGGGACGGGGCAGTATACCCCCCACCCCTCACATCATCTCCTCAACCCGCTTCAGGAGAGAAATATCTAGATTTTCGATATTTTCTTCGACAATTCGAAAACTTTTTTCGTGCGGGAATGTAAGCGTATTATCATACCGCTGGCTTAGTTGTGGAGTATCTTTGCGGGCAGCTGCGTCTGCAGAGTCGAGCAGGGGACACGGAACTGTTACGTTATGTAGTGTGTAGCTCTGCATGTGAGAGGCATTGTCAGCATGGAAGCTGAAGTGTTGCTACGAGTGCTATTACAGTAAAATAAGTAAATAATTTAGGGGAAAGTGTGTCAGAAAGTAATTTAAAAATGAGCAATGCTGCTGATAACGTATTTGTGTATCCTCTCGTTGCGTGTCGTACCGTATTGTATCAGTCATCCGCGCCGTGTTCGGTCTCCCAGAATGAACTGATGTGAATCAGTAGAAATTAGTTACCATAAAAGAGTGCAATCAAGTGCCAGTGATTTGTAGCGAGCGTGAGAACGTGCGTTCGGTCATCGCGTTTCCTCATTATCAACAACCAACCGCACCGCGACGGTTACGCGCACGCTCGTACAACTGAGAACTGTGAACTGTAAATTTAACTTTGTGAACAATGTTAAAATTTATTACTAGTGTCAAGGAAGACTGGTGCCTAATATCTGTGTATGCGTGACGAGCGTCTGAACTTTTGTGCGATCATTCGGCTTCCGCATCATCAACAATCACCCGCGTCGTGTCGGTTACGCGTGCGCTCGTCCGAATGATATTGTAGACTGTTAATCATCCATTAATTGGTATAACACTTCTGAATTAGAAAGCAGACAGTGCAACCTGCGATTTTCCTCTAATCGTCTCTGAATATAGTTGTTCATACCAGCCGTCGATCAGTATTGTGTTTTAACGTTGAGTGGCTCCCCTAAACCCGCTTGCATAATTCGATATGTCGGATTCAGCTAAACTGGTGGCTGTCCGACCTTTGCTTAACGTGATTCAGAAGAATGAAGACCTTCAGTTGAGCAACAATAACTTTATTGCGAGCGCGTATCTGACGACGCCCGGCATGCATGGACCGATCGGAGCTATAAAATTTGCTTCCGGCCTACACAGAGGATCCTTAATCCTCGGAAAACTTCCGTAGTTAGGAGAGAAAACAGTACTCGTCCACACAAGTCAGGAGGCATGGAACTACTCACCAACTCTAGAAACAAGGAATAATAATAATAATAAACAGAACGTATATAAAAGCTAGAAAACACAACGCCTCTAGAGGCTGGGCGCGGAACTACACAAACGTCGCGTAAAGTAATTACGACCGCACGCCACTGCACTGACACACGCGCACAGCACACACACACCGGCGAGCTTGAATTAGCGCGCGGCAGCGTCGCTACAGATAGATAATTTCAGGCAAGCCAGCAGCAGTGTGGACAGAATAATACGATTGCCGCGGGATTATCAGGTACGTGGTGTGGACAGGGCGCACAGTCGAAGAACGACAACCACTTTAAGATACCACCCCACCTTTTTTTGTATTCCGGGCGTGTTACAAGGCCGCACGTCAATCTATTTCTACATCCGCTACTGCTAAAAGCGAATATGGTGGAATTTCTCCAAGTATATAGAGTCGCAAAAATAGAAAATTTCAGTTGGCTGCACAGAAAATAACTTATCATTGTCACATTTGGCATACTTGCAAGACAAGCCCTCCCTACCACGTTATCCAATTTGTCTGAATCCCCAGACTGAAGTTCACACCTCAGGCGTCTTGAAAAATGTACGGAACCCATGGAACACATCGTGGGTGTGATGGGAACCCGAATACTTTCATATCACACTCCAGACCACAGTATTCATGAAGTGACGCAAATTGCGTTTCATGCTTGGCAATAAATTCCTCAAAAGGACATTCGGAGGCTGTTTGACCTCACGCCACAATGATACAACAATCTATTCGTGCACTTTTGGGAGTCTATTTCTACGTTTACACATCTACTCTGCAACTGAGGGGCTGAGAGTACAACTGGCACAAATGACATTTCACAAGAAAATGATCTAAATGCATATTTGGAATGCTAACATGTATGCTTCTTCTGAGTTAAAGAAGTACAAGCGATTTCCTAAATAGTGGCACAATCTGCGATGATAAACTTTAACCTCTAAGCCAACGCCTAGACTGAATTTAGAATACGACTAGTACAAGTGAGTAGCAGTAGTCTAATCTGTGTGCTTGTAAGACCACTTATAGTAATATTTAATGCATATGTAATGCCGCGTTAAAACAATCACAAAACTGATGACAAAGAATATCTTAATCGTGTGAAAGTTGTTGCTCAGTTACAGACACACACTTTCGGTGATATCAGCGGGAAACGTCTAGCTACAGTTTTGAATGGGAACCAATGTTTTAAAACATTTCATTTTTCATTAATAACGAAACAGCACGGCAACGTCATATTTGAAATACTGAATGAATGACTTGAGGTATAAGCAGCATATTGACAAAATAGTTTATAAGGTCCTTGGACCTGATCATACGTAAATGAAATGTGGTGATGATTTTTGGTTCTCTGAAAACGCAAAGAAACACTTCACATATGTATTTTTCCCCAAGACAGGATGGAAGCAGTGGTGGAGGTCAGCAGAAAATTTTTGCTAGGGAAAATAAAAACAGAAAACTTTCTTTCAATTAAAACCATGGATGGTGTAGCAAAGGACAAAGTTGCTAAAGACACATAAGGAAACAAAATAAAATAAAGGAATATAATGTGCATCTGAATCAGCAAGCAAAATCCTCAAATAGTGCAGTTCACATATGCCCTAAGCCCTGTTTTTGAGTTGATAGAAACGGATTTTAGGGGGTCCAACATTGGTCCCCCATCAACACCTCTTCTGCAGCATTAGCATCAAGATGAATTTGAAACAACATTTGAGAAATGAAAAATCTTCTGGAGATGAAGAACTACATCCTTCCAATTTATAATGAGTTCTATAATAATGCAGGGTGTACATAAAGTTCATGGACACTGTCAATTATTTATTGCATAAGAACCAAACATTGCACAAATATCATACATATGTCATTTTGAAGAGATACCCTGAAAGTTTTTTTTTTTTTCATGTATACCACCACAGCGTAGTTTGTTAATTTGGCGATAGTCAGCGCTAGTTACAAATATGGCGAGTTCAGGTGCGGAACAACAGAAGAAGACAGCTGTTTCATGAAATGGTCTCCCCGATCACCAGATCTTACTCCGTGTGACATTTTCTGTGGGGACACATTAAAGATCTGGTATATGTGTCGCCTCTACCACGTGATGTAGCAGAGCTCCGGGAGAGAATACGGGAAGCGACTGCCACAATCGATGATGCAATGCTGGGAAGGGTATGGCAAGAATTCGATTACCGTAAAGACGTCTGCCGGGTCACTCATGGTTCGCATATCGAATGTTTGTAAAAAAAAAAACTTTCAGAGTTTCTCTTCAAAATGTAATATGTATGACATCTGTACAAAGTTTAGTTCTTGTGTAGTAAATAACTGAAAGTGTTCCCGGACTTTATTTACACCCTATGTATCCCTTCCCATTGTACCCAGTTATCATGGTTGTAAGAAGAGGGGATGGAGAAAGAAGATGCGGAGCAGACGAGGAAGACTGATCAATGCACGACACAATGGTACAGAATCACAAGTTCTGCCGCAGAATAAACGGTCTTGAAAAGATATCACAGAATTAAAAGTTTAATATTCCAGAGACACTGATTGTGAGAAGATTATGGAAGTGACTATGAATAATCTCTGAGGGTGTTCGAGCCACACCAATATATTTTTGTTTAGGTATTTTTATTTCATCTTGTATTTACTTAGCAGTTTTCTACTTGTTATACTAATTTTGCTTTAATTACTCTTATATCCTTGTTTATTAGTGAACATGTATTGTATTATGTATATCCTTTCTACTATAAAAAGAAAAAAAATCTTCAAAATATTGCACAGTAAATAAAATATTTTTGCACTTGTACCTGTTTTGTTCTAAAAGGTTTTAAGACGCAAGGGGCATAAGTATTTTTAATATATTATGAAAATATTGCAGGGGCACTACATAGTCTAACCTTACTTACATCTGTACACAGACTAACTGACCATTAAGACAAAATATCTGAAGTTTTGATAGTAACTCACATACTTTATAAATAGTCTTTTTACTTTAGCAGTCATTTACTCTTTTACCCCAAAAGCCACTTGGTCCAGCTGTACGCTCAGTCCCTCGGTGCACACTTAAGTGTTCAACAGAGGATGCACTGAAACAAATTCAGACTATTTCTCTGCCATTTCAGGGTCGAAAGCACGTGGTAAAAAAAAGGCACCTAAATCTCTCTGTGCGAAGTCTGATTTCTCATATTTAATGATTTTGGTCATTTATTCCTGTGTAACAGGAAGCCAAAAAAGTATTTTGACGTTGTGAAAAGCTCTCATTACAACTAAATGAACGCTGTTTTCATAATTACCAACCCAAACCCCCTGTCATCTATTCTTATACTCACGATATTCACTCCTGTATTTTGTGAAAATACAAGACGAGGCTGCCATTCTTTAAACTTTTTCTATGTCTTCCTTTCTCTATGTCCTGTAAACTAAGGAGCCTATACCACGCAGGAAAACTCCAAAAGATGACAGATAAGCGTAGTGCACACAGTCTAGTATATTTCGTGTACATTCCATGTGTTTCGCAAATAAAACGCAACGTTTGGTTTGCCTTACCCACAAAATTTTCTGTGTGGTGATCATAAGATATTTAGTTGCGTCGACAACATTCAAATATGTATGATTTAACTACACTGAATAGCCAAAGAAACTGGTACACCTGCCTAATACCACGTAGAATCCCGCGAGGACGCACAAGTGCCGCAACACGACATGGAATTGACTCGACTTATGTCTGAAGTAGTGCTGGAGGGAACTGACACCATGAATCCTGCAGGACTGTCCATAAATCCGTAAGAGTACGAGGGGGTGGAGATATCTTCCAAACAGCACGTTGCAAGGCATGCCTGATATGCTCAATAATGTTCATGTCTGGGGAGTTTGGTGGCCATCGGAAGCGTTTAAACTCAGAACAGTGTTCGTGGAGTCACTCTGTAGCAATTCTGGGCGTGTGGGATGTCGCACTATCCTGCTGGAATTGCCGAAGTCCGTCGGAATACACAATGGACGTTAATGGGTGTAGGTGATCAGAAAGGATGCTTACATACGTGTCACCTGTCAGAGTCGTATCTTGACGTATCACGGATTCCATATCACTCCAGCTACACACGCCCTACACCATTACAGATCCTCCACCATCTTGAACAGTCCTCTGATGGATTTACGTGGTTGCCTCCATACCCGTACACGTCCATCCGCTCGATACAATTTGAAACGAGACTCGTCCGACCAATAAACATGTTTCCAGTCATCAAAAGTCCCTTGCCGGTGTTGACGGGCCCAGGGGAGGAGTGAATCTTTGTGTCGTGCAGTCATCATCAAGGGTACACGAGTGGGCCTACGGTTCCGAAAGCCCATATCAATGATGTTTCGTTGAATGGTTCGCACGCTGACACTTGTTGATGTCCCAGCATTGAAATCTGCAGCAATTTGTGGAAGGGTTGCACTTCTGTCACGTTGAACGTTTCTCTTCACTCGTTGTTGCTCTCGTTCTTGCAGGATCTTTCTCCGGCCGCAGCGATGTGAGATATTTGATGTTTTACCGGATTCCTGATATTCACGGTACATTCGTGATATGGTCGTACGGGAAAATCCTCACTTCATCGCTACCTCCGAGATCCTGTGTCCCATCACTCGTGCGCCGACTATAACACCACGCTAAAACTCACTTAAATCTTGATAACCTGCCATTGTAACTTCAGTAACCGATCTAAAAACTGCGCCAGACACTTATTGTCTTATATAATCATTTCCGACCGCAGCGCTGAGTTCTACCTCTTTACATATAGCTGTATTTGACTACGCATGCCCATACCAGTTTCCTTGGCGCTTCAGTGTGTTTTTAGTACTAATGTGGCAACTTCACACCTTTTTTTGTTTAGGGTCATTTGCCACTTTTTGGACAATGCAGATGCCTTGTCTATACCATTTTATAGTTTAATCACGAACCACGCAGTGCTGTTCAATTGCCAAATATCTATTGGAATTGGAAATATGTCCCCATCTTCCAATCCCCACTCTCTCTGACCATCACCTTCTCCACATATTTCTATATCCATCTCCTTATCTCCCCTTTCTCTGTCCCTCTTGTCCTTCTCCCTCTCTATGTCCATTCCTCTCCTCTCTCTCTCTCTCTCTCTCTCTCTCTCTCTCTGTTCGTCTCCCCTCCAAATCTCTCTCTGAGCTTGAGCCTTGTTTATTTTAATTAGGTGTGTTATACATATTAAAATAAGTTTATTGTTGTATCGTGTAAAAATAGATAGAAAAGTGGTCAAGAAATTTTCTAGATTTTTGATAATACGTTTCAACTTTATATACTATATATGTATCTATATATTCAGAAATATGTAGCCTATTTAAAGTAAATTGATCAACAACTTTTAGAGATATTTCGTAACAACTTGTCCCCATTATACATTGTGTTTATTTATACACCACATATAGTAATAATAAATAGTCTATGTCATCGGAACGTTAATGAGAGTGTGTACAAAAAATTGAAGAATATAGGTAGAGAATTTTTGGAGACTTTTGTTAACAACCTTTCTCTTTCAAATATTATATTTATTTATATATTTTGTACGGGGTTATTCTGTCATGATTTTACAAGCTTTCAGGCATCGTGAAGAAGGGTAAATGTATCAATTTGACGTTGGGACCCTGTTCCGGAAACGATCGAGTCGAAAGTTATAAGCGAAATTCATTCTGATACGTCTGATAGTAGACCTCTTCTAGTACTAGTTCTTTGATTTCCATAGTTTGGAAGGAAACAATAAGAAAAATGGCTAGCAAAAGAAGGCTCTAAAATGCATACCATCAAAGCTATGAACTGTTGTTTAATAGAAGAGATGTGTTTCACAGTGCCAAAGATGAATCAGTGATCATAGCTCTTAAAGTGGAAATTTTACCGAACTTTTTTTTTCTTTTTGGCCCGTACCATCTTCTCCTAAAATATGGAAAGCAAGGAGCTAGTAGTGGAAGAGGTCATTGTCAGAAGTGTGAGAACGATTTTCGCTTAGAACTTTCGACTCGGTCGCTTCCAGACCAGGGTTCTTACCCCAAAACTGATACAGTTACTCTTCTTCATCATCACTGAAAGTTTGTAACATCATCAAAGAATTACTCTGCATGTTAGAAAATATACAGCCTACACCCATCTTGGTGTTTAATTAGAGCGTCATGTAAATATTTCATGCAAATCGGTCAAGAAATTTCCGAGGTTTTTGGTAACAAGTGTCCCATTGGTTTTAACTTGAGACAGCTAAATACCTCGAAAACTATGCATAGTAAGAAAAAAGTTCGAGATGAAAAATGAATATTAATAAAGGGGACATCTGTCTGTGCTACATCTAGTCACCTCCTAACCACTTCTTCTGCGTGGGTGGGATCAACTTTGTGTCTTCACATTGCTTATTCGAATTCTACGCAAAAAACCACTGTTTTCCATTCATGGTGGATGGCTGAGTAATTGACAATTATCAAGTGTGCCTGTTTCTGATGTTAAGAATCGAGGCATTTGATTCTACATTTCACTTGCGTCGTAAATGAAAATCTTTGTTGTTCAACGGTGGGTGCTGATGTTCAAACATTACTTCAGAGTTCACAAATGTGATTGTGCAGTACAAATAATATGGCTGAGACATTGACATTCCTGGCAAAAAAGTTACTTCTATGGAAACACAGTTTTCTGTTGTCTATGGCGTCGATTGTGGAGGTTCCCAAAAACATCGGAACGCTCGATTTCGGTGGCTGCCCCAGAGCCCCACCTTCATGGTGTCTGATTTCGGTGCTTCCATCCATCCGCCGTAACTCTCACACTGGCTGCTACGTACCTACCGGAGGAATGCGAACCACAGCCACTGTATAAGGCAAAATGTCCGTGAAGTGATAGTGACAGGCGCGGCTACCATGGATACATACATATCATGTAAACACTGACACGCTCATCCCATCGCTCAGCGCCTCACAATGCGGCGCGCCCCACAGCCGCGCTGTGGCCTTTATAAACTGATATTGATTCTGATATTTAAATATCAACCGGTAGAACACAAAGGCTTACATTTACATTTTAAATGAAATGTAGAATTAAATGTACTAGTTCTTGAAAGCAAAAACAGGCACGCTTGATATTTGTCAATTGTTGTTGTTGTGCACTTCAGTCTGGAGACTGGTTTGATGCAGCTCTCCATGCTACTCTGCTACTGTGCAAGCTTCTTCACCTCCAAGTAACTACTGCACCCTATATCCTTCTGAATCTGCTTAGTGTATTCATCTCTTGGTCTTCCTCTATGGTTTTTACCCTCCACGCTGCCCTCCAATACTAACCTGGTGATCCCTTGATGCCTCAGAATATGTCCTACCAACCGATCCCTTCTTCAAGTTAAGTTGTGCCATAAATTCCACTTCTCCCCAATTCTATTCAGTACCTTCGCATTAGTTACGTGATCCACCCACGTAATCCTCAGCGTTCTTCTGTAGCACCACATTTCGTAAGCTTCTATTCTCTTCTTGTCTAAACTATTTATCGTCCATGTTTCACATCCATACATGCCTACACTCCATACAAATAATTTTAAAAATGACTTCCTGACACTTAAAGAGCCCCATTTACCAAGAATGGAAATCAGTGTTTTGTATAAACTGTCGTATTTTTTTTGCATAGAATCCAAATGTGCAATAAAAATGAGGGGTTCCCATTTGAAAATACAAAGTTGAGCCCACCCACGCAATAGGGGAGAGTAGGACATGGCTATTTGTAGCACAGACGAATGTCCCCTTTACTTTCACAACATTACACCTAGAGCATTCTTTTCGAGGTATTTTGTTGTGTCTAGTTAAAACAAACACCTTATACATGTATATAGTCTATATACTAAAATATGTAGCCCACATGCATCCGAGTGTTTATTAGAGCATCGTCTAAAAGTTTGAACTAAATCGTCAATAACTTAACGAGATTTTTCATAACGATGTTGAACAACGTTATGTCTTTATATAGTAGTATAGATGCTGTGATTTGAAGAGTTTAAAAGGTTGATAAACGTCATCCTCAAACAATCTAAGATGTCTCTAAAATACTTTGCATAAGGTCAGCACAGTAAAGGGATTATAAAGCTCTCTTGGGGCACCGCAGATGTAACTGCAGTTTTATTAGCTCTTTCTGACTGTTTGATTACTGTTAGAATCATTGATTAATCTGGCTTTTAAATCCTTTATTAGGGGAAAGGTGGACAAAGTGGCCATGCTAATGAATATTTTTTTTATCTTGCAGAAAATAAATAAGGAATAAACTATGTATTAACATACGATATCCTACATACTTAGCTACATAAGGCATTTTTATTTTCATTTTATCTCGTTAAATTATATATATATATTACTCTAACGCTACCAAACGGCCACTTTGCTCTTCGGGGTGGGGCAAAGTGGCCATGAGGTGGCCACTTTGCCTGATATAAAATACAAAATTTAAACCGAATTTGTATACTAAATGAAACTGTATTTTCAAAATGAAAACATTATTACATCGTAGAAAAAGAAAGTTTCACACTGAATTCATTTACAAACATCACAAATAAAGTGATTGTCTTCTTCTTCACACCCAGCACAAGTCTCATGTGCCCATCGTAATCAGCCCAAACACCTTATCCATCCTTCATTTTCCCTTGACTTAGAATATAAGACCCTGCAGAAAAGGCAATCAGTGTCACTCACGTCACTGTCCAAGTCATGAAACAAAGCACGCTTCGCTGATTTTGATTTCGTTTTCCGCTTTCCTTTAACTTTTTCTTTGCTTCCATCATTCCTCTTCTTACTCTCTTTCTTCAGTTCCAGCTTTATTTTCTTAAGTCTTTCCTTTTCTTCTTTTTCTGCTTTTGCGTCTACTAGTTCCATCTTGAAAGGGCTTGAGGTCAGAACTGCAGCTGTTCCTTTTTTAGTTTATTTTCTCGTTTGATAAAACTTGCTTTAGGGATTGGAACAATATCGTGTGGGCTAACAGCAAAAGTATAGGGCCTACTGGTCTTGGAGATGCTGATTAAATCGTATGAAGTACTGCTATAAGGTAGTGGGCTGTGTTGACATTCTGAAGTAGGCCTACTTGGCTTTGGCGAGTCTTCAGAGATTAGAACAAATGTGGAGTTTGGATCTCCAGATCCTACAGTGACATTTTGTCTGTGGTCATTGGAAAACACAGGAAAACTGCAGTGTTGGATGCAGAGGTTGCTGGTCGGCAATCAATGTCTCTAGAAAGCGGGTTCTCTTTACTTGCAGGTGGTGTCTCTTGACGTCGAACAATCTTGTGTTGCGAATCTGCCAACTATTTTCCTGGCACCGCAGTAGACGTTTCCTGTAGGTCTTCAACCCCTACTACTTGATTTTCAGCTTCTTGAAGAGAGGTAGAAGCTTGTACAGAGATTTCTGCGGTCATGGCTGCAGCAAAATCCGCGCCAGTAAACTTCTGTCTGTTTTTTGGAACTATGCCACATTTTCCAAACCCCCTTACCGCAATAATTGGAGTAGCTGCAAAGGGAAATGCCTCTCCAAGAAGTTTAGACACCTGATACTGTCACTAGTCTACCAGGATTATTACGCAAGAATCTTTCAATCGCTTGGACAGAATACGTATTGAAAGATCCCATGAAAGAAACGTCTAGTGGCTGCAGCTAATGACTGCAATGGGGGGGATGCAAACTACAGTTGTGTGATTTTCTCTAGTCTTTTCAATGCAATCTAGATTTTTTGTATGGATGTAATGTCCATCAAGTATGAGTAAAACTCTGTCGTCTTCGGATGGCTTCGCAAACTTCAAGAAATGGTCAAACCATTGTATGAAAATCTCAGTTAGCATCCACCCTGAAGGATGACAAACAAAAGCTGTTCCAGGTGGAGCACTGTCTTGAAGTTCCACTTTCATCCGCTGTCTAGGGAAGATGATAAAAGGAGGAATAAAAACTCCCCCAACTGACATAGAAATTACAAATGTGGAGAGAACACCTCTCTCTGCAGATGTAAGAGAGCCGACTTGCCGTCGTCCTTTTAGAGCAAAAACCTTTGAAGACTTTGACTGGAAAGTCATAAGTCCAGTTTCATCAACATTGTAAACCCTATGAGGAGGATACAAGCGATGTTTTTGAACATCCTCCAAAATGTCAACAAACTTGGTTACATTTGTTTTGTTAAATGTCTGCGCCTTGCTGCCGAAGCCTCTTCAGGATTTCGTAACACAAGTTCATGATGGCGCTTTCTGAACTTGGTTACCCAATCTTTGTCTGCTAATTTCGTTTTTTTAATTGAAATCGTGAGGAATGTTATTCCGTTCAGACAGTTGGTAAGCAAGGCTGCGCAAGTGAGCTACAGTAATTCCAAAAAAACGTACCTTCATATCCAAGAGATAATTTACCAACTGCTGTTCTTGGTCTTCGTTGAAAACAGCTCGAAAATGGCCTAATACATTTTTATTGTCAGTGGCGCCTTGATTTTTATTTAGTACACGACGTTTTAGTGTGTTCCTAGGCATACTGTAAGCTTTAGCAGCCGTTTGATAAGGCATTCCATCTTTCTTCACGGCTTCGATTGCTCTTTGCATCGCTGTGGGGTCCCGTGACTGCTGTTGAACTCTTACTCTAATATTTTGACACAATCGCTACACCTAAAAAAAAATTTTAGTATTACATCTTAAATAGCATTAAAATATGAAAGTAACACGGCGTTTTCACCTTAAATAAAGCTGAAATGATCTTATAAAGTATTGTTAATTTATTATATAATGTAAATACATAGTACAATAATGGATCTTGGAATATAATTACTAGTCTACATTACTTGCTAAAATAGCTTTTTTGCAGGTGACAACCACTACACCAGGCTTTAATCCGCATGGATTCAAATAAAACACACGCTATTATGCTGTTTGAAACCATCAATAGTTTTTTAAACAACATACAATTCTATTATTTTTCAATGAAAATATATTTTACTTTATGTTGGGCAAAGTGGCCATGGTCAGGCATAGTGGCCTCAGACGTGGCTACTTTGCCCTCTTCGCCGCTATTACATAAATGCCATACTACCAGCTAAATGAATCGAGGTGTATTTTTTTGCCTAAATATACCTCTATTAAGACGTTACTATCAGTTGCCTGTATTATGAATGAAAGTTTGGTTATAATAGTTAATTAAATATGCTTACCTCACATCAGGACGTTGAAAAACACGAAAATATTCAATGACTTTTAAACAAGTGATCAGAACAGCTTCCACCTTCAACACAAATAAGATGGCGTACCACTGGAATAGTTGATGCGTCTGCCGCTGTGCAGCAGCACCGTACAGCGCAGTAACAGCCAGTGGCCACTACGCACACAGTGTCCACTATGCCCACCCTTCCCCTACACAGTGAATGTTACTAAATGGGATCTGTCGATGTAGTTCTATTTTCCGCCAACAGATAGCAGTATCTGGTTAGTCAATGGCGATCGACTGTTAGGTCTCGATCGTGTGTTGTTTGTTGACAAGCGCATGGCATTTCTGTTTTGGTCTGCACTTGTAACTTCATAAAATAATATCAGTTATGTATTATTTATACAAAGACTTGTTTTTGTCAGTTTCTTTTGCTTACAGAATTAGACATATGTGCACATTTTACATTTCTAGAATGTGCAGCCGAAATTAAAATTTTAATCGTTAGAAAATTTTATTCCATTTCGAATTAGTAGATCTTTGCCATGTGTATAGTTTAACTTATGATGATGTTACTAACGGTTGATTACAGGGATATTCAGCACATTATTTACATCCTGCTACTCACGTATTCACCTTTAAATGTGTCAACAATAACGAACATGATGTAAATTATAATTCTGTAATCTGAAGAAGGCATTTCAAGTAGTTATATTTACGTGATATTATGTTGTAATTTACAGGTTACCAGTCACAGTATAACTATTAGTTTGATATTAGTTACTTGTAGACACGTCGCAGTCACTGACAGAAACAGTAATTGTTGAAATTTTGAAAGGTGCCATATCTCATTTTAAAGATGATCATGAGGAATCTACTTTGGAAGTAGTTTTTGACGAAGAAGAGATTGCTGGTGAAATTTTGAATATAGACTGTTTAGATATGTCTGTAGGAATTTATAGGTTGAGTGGCGATGAAGAGGGAGAATTAAATGAAACATTTCCAAGTCTTGAAACACAAAATTCAAGTGAATTATCTGCATGTTACGTTAGGAGCAGGCACGTGCGACAAAAAAAGGAAAACCAATAGATAAAACCTACAATTACACATTTTCTGAGCCTCCAAATGATGACTTAGTCATGAATTACTTTGAAAAATTTATTGGTTGCAGCATGGCTCAGAACCTAGAAAATCCAACCAATTAATATTCTACACAGAAAACAGGGAAGCGATCGACACATTTACAATTGCAATGAGAAGGATGCAGTTATGATTCTTGAGTTTCTCCCGGCGTATTTGATAATCAAAATATCCACGGGTGTGCTGCCGGTCTATAGTGTCCAACGGGCACAATATTTCGGCGATCATACATGTCGCCATCATCAGGTGAACTGACGGACTGAGCTCCTGTGATCGTGCCGGCACGGAGATCCGTACGCTATGGCTGCTCAGAGGGAACTGGGTTCGGTCGCGGCGGCGGCCGATTTAAATACCCTCCGTCCGCGGCGCGCTCCCTCCGCCGTCCGCGCCCCGCGCCACGGTCACGCGGTGGAACAGATTGCGACGGCGTCTGAGATGACGTCGGTGTGATGGCTCTGTCCGCCGTGGTCGTCACAACTATACGTTTGCTCGATTTACTCTTGATTAACCCAATCACTGGTTCCCAAGCCTTGCTAAGATTATAGCCACAGTCACGGTTTATGAGGTCGTCATTGGTGCGAATTTCGATGGCCTCTCTAACAACGCTGTCCCAGTATCTCGACGTCTGTACCAGAATCCTCGTGCGGTCATACTCCATGGCGTGATTTTCCGACAAAAAATGTTCAGCGACCGCCGACTTGCACCCGATACATCAGTCGAGTGTGCCTCTGGTGTTCACGGCATCGATCCTCGACGGTACGCATCGTCTGACCAATATACGACTTGCCACATTGACACGGAATCTGGTACACGCCGGCCTTCCTCAAACCGAGGTCATCTTTGGCGCTCCCCACCAGTGCACGAGGTTTATTTGGAGGACAAAACACAGTTCCGACCTGGTGTTTCTTCAGAATGCGGGCGATTTTCCCCGAGAGTGCGCCTGTGTATGGAATAAATGCAGTGCCTACCTCCTCCCTCGTGACTTCATCCATCTCAACAGGTTGCGCTGCAGTGGTTGGGCGGAGAGCACGTTGAATCTGCCACTCTGAGTACCCATTTTTTCGAGATACAGTTCTCAGGTGTTCCAAATCCTGGGGTAGACTCTCTGCGTCAGAGATAGTGCGCGCCCTATGTACTAGAGTGTTAAGTACCCCGTTCTTCTGTGAAGGGTGGTGGCAGCTGTCTGCGAAATACTGTGCCCGTTGTACACTATAGACCGGCAGCACACCCGTGGATATTTTAAGGATGTAGTATTGTTTATTACGTGTTCAAGTGGAGAGTAGAGATAAACATGAAGACCATACCGCTAAAATCCTTTGACAATAGGAGAGTGCACCTTATTTCTTCAAATATGAGTCAAGAGTCCATTGAAGATGTAAGACAGCGGTCGATTGCAGCTAATCAATACGCGAATGTCCCTTGGTCTGCAACTGTAAATGAAATGCAACACTTTTATGAGTGTGGTGTTGATCTGCATGGTATACTAGTCCAACCGCTTAAAGTAATATCGAGGAACGCTAGTTCTATCTCAGAATAATATTTCATACGATGAATGTGATAATATCAATAAATGGGCAGAAAAATGTAAAATACAGACCACTACTTGATTTTGTCAATGATATTACAGCAAGGATTTTGATGAGGTTACAGCGAAACCAAAAAAGAGGTGTGTTCAACCGATTCACCTAATCCAAACTAACTGAAGAAAAGAACAGAAAAAGCACGTCGTCCGGTTGTTGATGTACGCTGTGATGATACAGACAATGGAACAGAACACCTCCGTATCATAGTAATATGCAAATTGTTCGTAGAAAACTATCTGTAATGAAGTGCCCGAAATGCAGTACAGTTTTTCTCAGCTAGGATAAGAACGGTTTTAGAAATTTTCATGTAAAATGAACTTAGTATCACCCCGTATTAACTCCAAAAATATTTCACTGTAACAAAGAAACTGAAATTCTTACGATGTAATGTCTATTTTCTAAAATGCATATTTTTGATTAAAATAAGTCGTGAACGGAAAAAAGGCAAAAATGTTTATTCTTTGCTTTCAACTGCAACACCTGTGCCCCAACGACCCAATTGAAACCAATTCAACAATCATACATCAAAGTGTATTTTTCAAAAATACTTTTAAAAATCCTATTTACTGCGATTTAAAGACAATGTGACTTGAAAGAAACAATGTTTTCGTTAGTAGAAAATAACTAAGGTCAGAAGGGCTTAGATCATCATTTATTATGAACTGTGATTTTTCTGACAGGAAGTAACGAAGGCAGTCGCACGCAATCTGATGAGAATCCACTTGTGAGGTACAGTACCAAAAACCTACTGGAATTATACAAATATGAAATTAACTTAAGATTTCCTGTTGTACCACTAGTTAATTACTACGAGTTAAGAGCCAGTTTTAGTTCACAAGAACGCTGTTCTCTGCACCTGCATTAATCATTCGACAATAGAGCTTTTTCATTGAGATTATTTACAATAATATAAGGGAGGAGTTCAATAAGTAACGAAACACAGTTTCTTTTTTTTCTTTTCCTTTTTGGTGAAAGCAGGTTGGTTTTATTCAGGATTCTAAAACACCACTCTTTTAGCTACAAAACCATATTTTTCAACATAATCTTCGCTCAGAACGATGGCCTTACACCACCTTACTGGGAGGTTCTTTCTTTCGCGCATGGTTCCACACTACTGGTCTACGTCTGAGGCAACGTCTTGCTGCATCAATAACCTCCACATCATCGACGAACTGCTTGCACCGGAGTCCATCCTTCACTGGGCCAAACAAGGTGTGAGATCTGGGCTGTAGGATGGATGAGGAAGAAGAGTCCAATGAAGTTTTGTGAACTCCTCTCGGGTGCGCAAGCTTGTGTGAGTACTTAGAGCACTAGTTGGCGGTCCACCGCCCTTATCTTCAGTTGATACATGCAAACATGAGTGCTTTGCTCACCACCGGCGTGTGCCACAGTGAGTGAAAGCTTATACACAGGTTTACTCGATATTGTTATCTAAGTATCACAGAAAAGTTAGCACGATCACATCGTGTCCAGCTATGTCACTGCTCCTTCCGTGACATTAACTCTTCTGTAAACTGCAAACCGCGGTTTGAGGCAATCGTCTGCCTTGGCAGGCGGGTGACAAAAACAGCCGCCAGCGCACTGCACTCTGTCCTGCTGGTGCCAATAGCAGCAGAGAACGGACTGCAGAAAATCACTCTAGGCTGGAAATTAATGGAACAATGGCAGAATTCCAACTGGACATAGGCGCAGCCGTCTATCTGATTTATATAGACACGTGCCTATGCATCGGCTCACCACAGCTACAGTATCCTCAGCTCAGAATGTTAACATACAATGGGCATTCGATCCCGTCGTGGGGTCAGATCTTAGTCTATGCTTATTAGCTAGGTTACTAAACCTTTCAATGGGATATGCTACGATGACATCTAACATTTTTAGCTTATGCGCTACTGCGATTTTTGATTTCCAAGAGCAAGACCAACTGAATCTAGTTTCCTTCACGATTCTATTCAGAGAACTTGATACGTTATGTGAACAGTATAAGCAACTGTTAGACCAACATGGGGTTGTGCAACGACGTTTAAAGCCACCCATCTTTAAAGCAAATCAGCAGTGCCTAAATTTTGTAGGGCACATACAGAGACTTTTTCCATGGACGATCAAGTTCAAGCGAAACTAGATTGATTACAAACAATGGAAGTAACATCACTCGTATCGTCTAACCACTTGGCAACACCTATGTAGCAGAAAAGATATTAAAATATTTGGTGAAGTCTATCATTAACGTTGAGGTTATCACAGGTGTGTCTCTAATTGCCAGGCTAGAGGAATTGTTAGTAAAACTGGCAGGTGGCCATTATTTTTCTGCAGTAGGTTTAAATTGCTTGTAGATGATGTTTGTAGTGATTAATATCGAATTTGACATGTATCGTTATAACAAAATGTCGTTTGGGGTCGCAAGTGCACCCACAGTGTTCCAAAGACACCTAGAGCAACAGGTCCGTCATAAATTATGTTAATTACTTAGATGACTTGTTAATTATCAGGACCACATGACGGGAACACCTGCAACTTCTATAGATGTTGTCTGAGAGGCCTCAAATTCATCGTCTGCATTGTCAGTTCGACAAGTGTAATGTCTCTGAGCCAACTGTAATGTACTTAGGATACACTCGTGCATAAAGTAAAGAAAGGTTTACGACCAGGCAGGATCATGTGGATGCAACCAATAACTTACTAGCTCCTAAGAACTTAAAAAGACTGAAGTCGTTTTTGTGTGTAGATAATTATGCGAAAATCATGTGCAATGTGATTCTAATTTCCTACTAGTTTAATCAGTCATGTAAAGAAGGAGTTACTTGCAGTTAGAGAAAGATGCGTTTGTTGTTATATATGGCGTCAAGAAGTTTCATGTATATTTGTATGGTACCAAGTTTCAACCAGTGACTAGTTAAAAACTAATAATTTTGTTATTCGGTTGCCACGCGAAACTTGATGCTAAGACACAGCGACAATTCCACTGTCATCGACCAAACTAACAGCCAATTTGTTCTACTCTTCTATTTGTTCAGATGTTTTAATGTGTTTGAATTTCTAAGGGACCAAGCTGCTGAGGTCATCTGTCCCTAGACTAACACACTACGTAAACTAATTTATGCTATGAAAAACACACACACCCAAGCCCAAGATAGGACTCGAACCTCCGGCGGAAGCGGCCGCGCAAATCGTGACATGGCGCCTGCAACCGCGCGTCCACTCTGCGCGGTGTCTATTCGTCACCGCCAGTGTGTGTGGTAATAAGTTGTCGTACCTACACTGAGCAGGACACAAAAGGGTGGGTATATTGCTCAATGGATTACTTCTGTTCTTTTGTATTGGTGTGACCTATGCAATATGCCAGTCCTTACGTACGGATCGTGCGATGCATATTGATTCCAAATGGTCGTCTCCACACCATACAAAATCTGGGTTTCCATGGTGACTTGTTGACTTGCAACCTGTTTGATTTCGTCGCGGGATTTTCAGCCGATATTTGTTTAACGATTTGTGTGAGACCTCCACAGCACGAGCGTCTGGCACTGTCGAAGATTCACCCTATTTTTCTTGTAGCAGACTGGAGTAGAGCCCGCGGTCGGAGATTATGTGTAGGAGTATTCCTTACCTGGTCATAACTGCTGTTGTTCCCTGTTTGTTACTTACAGCGGTCGTTCGCTGCAGAACGGAAATCCAAGATCCGTTTATTTTTTATATTTCTACTTTGTTGCTAAAACTACTGTGAAATTTTTGAATTTGAATGGCTTCCATGAACAAACGGATTGATAGCTCTTGCTTGCTTGCCGGCGAACTTTATTGTGTGATGAGTATCACACGGAATGTGCTCCGCCACGGCCAATTTCTCCACCTGCTCCATTCTTCAGTACCGTCAATGTTCAACGATCCTGGTCCTGGTGGAACGTCCTGTCTTTCCAACATTACCTTTTCCACAGGTGCGAGGTGTGCAGTATACTTCAGACATTACACGTGACTCTTTTTTCCTTTGCTGAGCTGAGACACACTTTTCTCTTAATGGTTTGTTTATTTTAGGCTGTACGCCTTGTTAGCGCAGTATAGTGCCGATTCTGTTTGTACCCATGAGATGTACTGCTCGGACGCCGTATCCGACATTTCTTTACCAGCGTGTCAGTTTGCTGGGTGTTGTATTTCGTAGCACTTGTTACGTAACTAGCCGAGTACCCAGCGTTCTTCAGAATGTATTCTAGGTGTTACATCTCGCATCCGCGGTGCTATGGCTCAAATATTTGTCTTTCTCATTCTACCAACGTATTAATCATACCTCTTTTCTGGCTCGAATGTTGGTTTACAAGCATGTGCAGGTATCAATCAACCCATTGTGTCGGTTTCCGATGCACGCTTTTGACCTGGTTCTCAACCATTCCTCATAACGGGCACATCTACAAAATATAGTTGTTGATCCTTGCCGGCCGCTGTGGCCGAGCGGTTCTAGGCGCCTCAGTCCGGAACCGTGCTGCGGTCGCAGGTTCGAATCCTGCCTCGGTCACCGAGCGGGGTGGCGCAGTGGTTAGACACTGGACTCGCATTCGGGAGGACGAGGGTTCAATCCCGCGTCCGGCCATCCTGATTTAGGTTTTCCGTGATTTCCCTAAATCACTCCAGGCAAATGCCGGGATGGTTCCTCTGAAAGGGCACGGCCGACTTCCTTCCCCATCCTTCCCTAATCTGATGAGACCGATGACCACGCTGTCTGGCCTCCTTCCCCAAACCAACCAACCAATCCTGCCTCGGTCATGAATGTTTGATGTCCTTAGGTTAGTTCTAAGTCTAGGGGACTGATGACCTCAGGTGTTAAGTCTCATAGTGCTTAGAGCCATTTGAATCATTTTGTTGATCCTTTTCTACTCCCACGTTAAATGTTATATAGGCATGGAGGTAGTTCCTATGCCTTAGGAAGTCACCGAGCTGTTCCTCACTGGGGGTACAAACGACGAAGTTGTGGTACCTGCGCACCACCTATGGTTTAGAACGTGCCAAGTTCAGCACCTGCGTTTATAAAAGCTCCATCAAGAAAATGAAAACCAGCAGATTAAGTGGACTTACTGTGACATCTTCCAGCTGTTCGCAGAAATCACCATCCCAGCTCGTGCCTTCAGAAGATAACGCGACAGATGCATGTAACCTCCAACCATGGGCTCAACTCCAGTCCGCCACCAGCAACGGAGGTCGATTGTTTGACAATGCTAACCACACGTGGTGCCGATACGTCAGAAAGTCATTAAACAAACGTCAGCTGAAAATCCCGTGAAGATAGACAATAGACACTGTATCTCCACAATGTTTAATAAATATCGGACTTGCTATCGGATGGCATGTAGTTTACTTCTAATTATAATGATATGGGACCCAGTGATCTCGTGGTTGCACACAGTATCACAAAAATTATGGCCGGTTGCGATACCGTCGGCGGCGCCTATACATCGTGGGGTGACGTGGAAGAACGCGCCGTCACGAGTCCGCCCCCGCTGGAACAAAGCCTCGCCGCGCCGTAACTCAGCACGGAGCGCCTGTATTTATGCCCGCCCGCGACGCTCCGGAGCGCCAGGCCCGACTTGTTAGCAAAACTTTCACCGGCCGCCGGATTTACGGCCCGGGATTTCCATCAGATAACGGGGCGCCCATCTTAGCAGAGTGCGCAGCCTCTCTTCCCCCCCTCTTCTCCCCTCTTCTGCTCTCTTCACGAGAAGACGCTTACAGCAAATTGACCGGTAACAAGTTCTGCTCCACTGGTTGGGTTAGCATTCCTCTACATTTTATTACTTCAAGTGAAAAGTGTTACATTACTCCCATCGGCCGTTCAAACAAGGTGTAAATGTTTCCTGCAATACTCTGCAATGACAAAAAAACATTTATGAGTTCTCTATTCCAAAAGAAGAGAAATTATATAGAAAAGGACGGACCAATGGAAGTGCTGAGGATACTTGGAACTGGGGCCAATATGAAAAAATTAATTCAAATCGTATATTACAACTTTGGAAAAATTAACGGAGCACTTGAGACACAGGCTCAAGAAGATATGAATTGTTCCATAAGACCAGTTAGACTAAAAATGGGAGTGGACTGATACATCAAATGATTAACCATGTTCCGTACACTACTTGTGTTTACAAAATCAAAAGACAGATAAATGCTAAGCTTCAACAGACATATAGATGAGGTAGGGAATACTGCATATACATGGGCGCATTTGAGAGGTGCAATTCACACGGCCTACGGTGAACAATAAAATGGAACTATTTGTGATGAATGAACGCCTCGCTGTTGGGGATATAAGTGACAAGTATTTTATGCACATTAAGGGTGTCTGAATTATCTGGGGCACGAATCGCAGCACATCCATCACCACCAAACGGTTCCTCCAGACCTCCACTTAGCTCTTTCATACGAAGTGAATGAGCTATCTGTAGGCCACTTGAATGATCTCACAGAAAAGATTTCACATCACTGCTGGTCATATGAACCAGAAAATTGTAACCTAATTCCAATTAAGTACTTAGTTTTTCTGGAAGAGATTTTAGGGTTGGCTACTTTTTTTTACTGAATCTTAGTCTTCAGTTTGTATAACTGCATGTTTAGGACCCTGTTGTATGTGAAATATTCAACGTTTAGGATATAACAACCTCTGCAAAGTTCTGATACCATATTCAAGAAATTTGATCTCATTTATTCATTATCCTTAACTTTACGATGTAGATCATATTTTAGACAATTACTTTATGCGTCATTCATTAAATACAATTCCGTTTACACTGTAGTTGACGTATATTTTTGAGAAATTTGGGAGGGCACTGAAAATGCAAAATTTCGAGTTCTGTGTATTTAAACGAAGTTAGTGCTGTCTACATTCTTTCGTGTGCTAAGACTGCCAACAACAGAAGTGGTCGCCCGAAGAAAGTGCGAACCCAAGAGAACATAATTTTGAGTTATTCCATGTTCTGTGATGATTAATCTTAAATCCTAATGTACTTATTTGTAACTTTTTCTATAAGCAATTACACCATTTGTTTACCTATGTTTTTTGTTAAATGGGCAAAAAATTGCCAATATCTCTCATAAAATTGTTAGTTGTGACACTGTTCCTACATGTCAGTTGGCGCTATATTCATCAAAAGTACATAATTATAACTTTTTCTACGAATTGTTGCATATTTGTTAAGCTATGTTATCTTTTACAATTGGTTGTCGGTTAGCACTGCCTTCATCAATAATACTTGGGAAAGTTTCAACGTTTTACATCATAGCGTGGTATACTAGAGTCGCTAAACATAACAACCTTAAAATATTTCCAAAGTTACAGTGACAGTTTGTATGTGGTGACATCAATGCAGAAAGCATTTGTGAACTTTGTTTCATGTTATTTTAAATTAGCAAAAAGAATACTGAAGAATCAAATCTTTTCCCAAAATATAAACTATAATTTAATATTCATAAAGCACGTAATGTAGTAACTCTGAGTTTTTTTTAAGTGGAGTCACAACACTAATAAAGCATTAATTATAAGGGAGTGGCAAATGACTCTCTTCCTCTTTTTCTTGCTATAACATCTGAAAACTCTGCATTCAGTTGGTGTTTGAGGTTCACTAACATGTGATTTATGTGCTTTCATTTAATGCAAACGTCATGTTTGAAGTTGATGTCTTGAGTATAATCACGGTTTCTTTTTACTGCTCTCAGCTTTGTTTCTTATCGCAGCACTGGCGAAACAGTAACAATCTTACAGGCGTTTATTGATATTTATTACACTGTATTTATGCTGTACGTTTATAACGTCAAAGAATATCTCACAATTTTAACAAATGATGTGTCTAAGACTTTTGTGGTTAGACTGTTGGCAATGTTTTGCTATGCCACAGTGCGATGTCTTCAACATTGAATGTGTTCGCTGGTGCTTAGTCAGGATCTCCGCTACTGTTATTAATGATGGCTCACTGTCATGATTAACTCCCTCGCCAAGCATCCATCACTGTACTAAATTATAAGAAAACGATGTGTCTGCCATATTGTTACTGTGACAGGCCTCTGTTTTCATCCAAACGCAAGAGCATAAATACGTACAAGGCTAAACGATTTTTATACCCAGCAAAAACTTTTTTGCGGTTCAAACGCAGCTACTTGTTACCAGGATACAGTGCAGCTGAAACTAAAACAGACAACACCACCGAGCTAATTTTGACTGAATTAAGGGTTGTCACTTTTCTTCCACCGACCGCTTCAATTGTTACACATTACTCTCTCCTCCTTTCTGTACCTGATAAAATTGGACGAACTTTCTATGTTTATTTTAATGCGGAATGTTTTACAATGATACAACACTTCGAATATTTCTCCCTCCCCTTTCTTCCCCGCTCTTCCTCATCCTCGATAATATTTTGGAATGAACTGCATACCATTGTTGGCTCTGAGCAATATGCGACTCAACTTCTCAGGTCATCAGTCGCCTAGAACTTAGAACTAATTAAACCTAACTAACCTAAGGACATCACACACATCCATGCCCGAGGCAGGATTCGAACGTGCGACCATAGCTGTCGCTCGGTTCCAGACTGTAGCGCCTAGAACCGCACGGCTTATCCGGTCGGCACACACCATTGTACACTACTATGCAGGTATCATCGTGAAGTTTGTAGAGTAGCTGTTAGATCTCAAAAACGGATCTGAAATAAGCAAAATTTCCTCTCCTATACAATCTTTATACCTAAGAGACTGCAAAATGTTATAGATTATTATCAATCGTTTTTTTTAACGGGCATAGCAAAAGAAACATGAATTTGCGTGAATCTGAGTAATTGGGAGATTAGCGTTTAACGTTCCGTCGACAGCTAGGTCATTAGCTCGGAGTACGGAGGATGGGAAGGGAAATCGGCCGCACCCTTTCAAAGAAACAATCTTGACATTTGTCTGAAGCGATTTAGGGAAGCAAGAGGAAACATAAACAGGGATGGCCGTACGCGGGTTTGAACCGTCGTCTTCCCGAATGCGAGTCCACTACGCCATCTCGCTCGATTAATCTGAGTTATCGTAGCAAATATCTCACCAGACATGAAAGTGTATAAAGTAACGTGCCTTATAGCCCGAGGAGTGCTGTGGACATGTGGACCCTGTCTGTTATAACAGATAACAAATAAACGGCCATCGTGTAAGCACACTTCCTGTAAAATAAATAGCTGTGGCTCTGCCTGCTACGTCAGCACCGACACTAACATTTCATGCGGAAAAACCATGTAAGGAAAGTGAAGAATACTATACACAGTAACTGAGGCAAGCTTTGGTGTTAATATTAATAGAATCTGTGAAGTTTTACCCACCGCTGAAGGGGAGTAACGTGTTTCGTATCAAGTGGTTGTATGTTGACAGCTGAGAACAAGTCAGCACAAATTCTTCCGAACAGGAAAGTGGTTGGAGAGGAAAAAGTTAATTTGACATAATACTTGAACATAAATTCATGTAACTGACTTCAGATATTTAATTAATTCACAATAGCACGGGTAATATTAATGCTCAGACAACATTTGACGCACACAGTTCAGTCATATAAGAACATAAAGATAAGATCAATTGACGTTTCCATCAACACGAATAGGGAGTGTCAAGAAATTTTGTGTCGTGCCATTAGGATGAATAGTAGCAAACATATTCTATATCACAATAGCACTGGTAATAGTAATCATCACAAAACACTTGACACGCACAGTTCCGTCATACAATAACATCAAAGTAAGATCAACTGATGTTTCCATCAATATGGATAGGGAGTGAGACGAAATTGTGTGTTCTGCCATTGGGAAGAATAGTAGCAAACTTATTCTGTATGGAGCCTAGAAACAAGCTCTTCTCACAAAGACACAAAGACCAGATTTCAACACGTGAATCACTCTACCAAATCATGAAATTTTCAGTAAATCTGCGATGCGAATCGAGAAAATAACTATGATTGAGCCATATTCTCACTGCTGATGATTAGAAAAATCATACTGAAAGTGTGCTCTTGCATAACACCCATACATATTACCACAAAACTGCACGACAAACAGCAACCTGCACCGTCAGGCACCGAAACAAGTCTTAATAGAAGCACTACAGAACACAAAGTGTTTATTCGTACACGTGACACAGAAATACAGTGAGGCTAGCTGTAACCTAATTGATCGGCTTAGCTAGAACTTACGAAAGTACTTCCTGAATACCTCGCAAGCTCAATCAAAGACACTGAAATTGTTCGCAGTCGATAAACTAGGTACAGAATAGCATCTGCATAGTAAACCTACGGTAACTATAACACGAAAACATTGAGTAGTGAAAGCAGCAAATTAAATTTCAAATTCTGCAAATGTAAGACCCAACTTGGAAGTTTATTAATAACAATTATGAACCAGATATTGACAAAATGAAAAAAAATTACATAGATACATAACGGTACTTTCGTGCTTTGGACACAATCAATTAGAAAATATATACAAAGGCACGAGTGAGAGATTTTCTTATTGTTGATGTTTCCATCAACTTTGTGATTCGCGTTTACCAAGAAAGGTAGGTGCTGTAGATTTGATGGATTCTTGACTAAATAGTGTTGTCGTTTCAAGCTTCTGATTAAAACAGATTTTCATTGTTTCCCTTATATGAAACCCTCAAAACTTGGTTTGCTGGACGTGGTTGTCTCTGATAATTGTGGCTCTGGGAATACAGTTTATTAATTATTCATCCCTTCCATGTAGTCCTCAACGGACAGAATTGCGTATATAGTTACACCGAGAACATTGTTAATATTCACATTGAAAGCTAGAATGTACATTAATGCGAGCTGTGTGAATCATTATATCATATTTCAGGTCTTTAGGAACGTTAATGAGAACTGAAGTAGACAGCACAGCAGAAATTGTGAACGACGTTGGTCAAGGTAGAGACGAATAAAGCAAATAAATAGCGTGCCATCGGATAAAGCTTTAAGAATACTGAGCAAGGATATATAAAGCAATGGTTGAACATACAGGTGCTTGTAAAGCCATGTTCTTGACGCGAAATTTTGAGAAATTTTTCGCAGTCTGGCTGAAAGAAAAGAAAACGCCCTGTTCTCAAATTTACGCGACGCTGGAACGGAAGAATTCTGTCATTCGAGCTCTGCTGCTGTGGAAACTGCAGGAATGAACCCGGAATCACTCCCATTCCGTTATCGGATGTTCTCACCTCCTTTAATATCCGGCACAATATTTACTCGCGGGAGAGAGGGCGGTGCGATATCTGCGCCGCCTCGCCGCACCTCTAAATGGTGGACACAGATGTTTAATTTCCGCTTCTGCTACCGGCTCTGGAATGCAACGGTTCCGAAGGGAATAAATAACCACAAAGCACATTCTGTTCAAGAAAAGAAGGCGCTTGTATCGACAAGGGCATGCTGGTTTTGACAGCGTTGTGGTGTTCTCCACTCCTAAAATTGTAGCGTTGAGCTGACAATCGTAAGAGGTATCGAGGCCACAGTAAGGAAAGAATGTAAATAGAATGTTCAGAGAAGAGAGCTGACATCTGTTAAAAATTATGTTCGTCGAAGAGCGATTACAGAAAAAAATTATCGCTAAGATCAACTGAATATTAGAAAAAGCCATCGTAAGCCACCAAACGCTGCTGTTTACATAATAATTTTTATTCCATGTTATTTTCTGCCGTGAAACCATCACATTTTTGACATAGTTCGACATTAGTATAAATGTTTTCATAGGAAACTCGTCCAGCTTTAGCCAGCTTACAATGTTTTTCTTTTTTTTTCTAATCGTTAGTTGTTCTTACCGAAAATGTTTCCTGTAATTGTTTGTCAATAAACGTAATTTATAATGGTTTTCAGGTTTCTTCTCTGACTATTATATTTACTATCTTTTCGCACTGTGCTCGCCACCTCTTGTGGTTGACAGTGTTCTAGGAGTGGTCCGGCTTTACCAGACGAGCGGAGCATATGTGCTGTCTGTTTCCACTTGCAGCGCTAGCACGCTCTCCTTGTTTACGTCCTCCAACCGACACTCACGTGACGTTCTACCGCGGCAAGTTCATAGCGAATCAATACAGAAAATCAACATTGAAATTCACATTTCGAAATGACATTGCTAGGCCAAAAGCACTCGATGTTGAGCGCTTTTTGAAGGAGAAGGCCCAGATCCCATCTGCCGACATCGTACACAGTACGGTCTGTGTGAAACATTAACGACAGTACATGTGACAAGGTCCTTCGAGGGATGAATCAGGACTCCATTTCTGCCATGCAGACGGAAATGTTGGAATCGGCGAGGCTGACCATGCCAAACTTTACCTGTGGACTGTGCATTTTCTAAAACCACTTGTAACGCCGGAAATGCATATTCTCCTGTTTCAAATCTATTGTACTATAAATTTTTTCCTTATTTTGTTACCTCAAGATATGACATTTCTGTCTCTTTATATATTGTAATTGTTTTACTGTTTGTATATATATATTTATGCATTTGTGTCGATGTATAATTGGTTGTTTTGTAAATATTATTTGTATTTTTACGCTGGGTCTTGCCTAGGGAAAACTATGCTATCGAACGAATACGTCGATAGGTCGTGTGGAGAACCAGAGTGTTTAGGATCTTTGGTAGTGTTAACTCTGTCGCATGGAGCGCGGGCAGAGAGGGGCTGGCTGGAGGAGTGCAGTGGAGCAGGTGTGTTGTGTGAAGCTCCCGCGAGTTGCCGCGCTTTCGGGGTTTGGCAGCATGTAATTCCGCTCAACTTGCGATGAAAGTTTCTGAAATGGTGTCGCGGACGGGAAGCATTAGCTGGCGCACATCAAGAGCCCGTTTCGTCTGGTGACCGTGTCGAGAAGAAGGCGCGCCAACATCCAGCTTCTGCAACAGCGACGGCCGACAATGAGTGACTGTCGCCACCTCCTTGATCGACGGCTTCAAACCTTCAAGCAACCAACAAGGAAGACTGGAAGCACGCGAAGTTTTAGAACTGTATGGCAGACCTCAGCTTTTCAAACTTTTAAAGTTGTTGCATCACAAAATTACAGCAACTTAGCATGAACGTTTGTTGCTCATTGTCCCAATTGCATTACCAAGCAGGGTCCCTTCCTTTTCCGAAATGAACCCGAGTGTCGTTGAAATTCAGACGCCAGCATTAAAGTACAATCATTCGATGTCACTGCTTTAATTTCAAAGTTCAGTTAAGGTATTCATAGCTGGCTACAATATTTAGATTACACAAGCACAAATTATGATTGCGAGTTTTGTTACCATATTTTAGCTTACCTGTGACTGCAGCTCAGCTTGGTACGTACTAAATTTTACTACTGTTAATTGTTCAGAATCATTTAATTCAAGTTCAAAGTTAAATCCCTTATTTCTAAATTGCGTAGATTCAAGTAGCTTTTGAAATGATTGTTGAGGTATGCTTCAGAAAGAAAGCTCACTATTAACTTCAGTCACTAAATTAACTTTCAATTTTCCTGTTTTGTTAATTCTTTTGCTAAATTAAGTCAGAGTGTAGCGAAATTTATTACTTCTGACAAACTTTCAGTTCTCACACTGCACATGTCAACCTTCAGTTGCCACGCTTCTAGTGCTAATTATATGTGTAATAACCTTTCTTTTTCAGTTACTATAGTAATTGTCCTTAGAACTGGCGACCGTAATTTTCCCCAAATCTCAAATATCTAATTACCGCTAATTAATTGTTAACGTAACGGCCGCACATTTACTTTCTTTATTAACTTTACCCCTTTTCAAAATTAATTTCCACCTGTTTCATTAGCATTTTTCCTTTCATTTAGATGTAACCCTTTCCTCCCTCTTTACCGACAGATTAACTTCGGTGACGATTGCTTTTCCCAAATTTCCATTAGGTACACGCGGTTTAATTTTTCACTGTCATAAAGGTCGATAAGTGAGGGGGGGTTACACACTCCAAACTCCCATCAACAGGTGTTGTGGTTATGCTCCACCCCTACGGCGCGGTACAAGAACAATTGGCGGCAAAGTGGACCCAGTTTAAGACATATCCAGTCCTGAACTGAGTATGCTAGGCGCAGTCAACATGCCGCACCTGCGGATCGTCTATTGGAGAATCTGATACCAGCCTCTCATGTCCCACTGGTATTGGTGGCGCATGTATCGACATTCATTCTCGAATACAGCTATTTATTCGTCGATCTGTGACGCAAGATTTTTACGCAGCCCTTCTCTAGGTTTTTCCATGTAATATGTCAGAAACTAAGCATTCAACTGTCCATTGGCCACTAGTGTGGGAAACAATACATCACGATATTCTGTCCACCACTGTGTGTGCGATGTGGTATCAAGTCATCAACAAACAAAATGTGATGAGACACGGACTCCAACTTTTGCCCTGACTGTCGCCTCCTGGACACTGATGGCCATTACTTCATGTGCATGACGTCGTCCGGTGTTTGGCGACTGACACAGAAGAACTTAGCTTATTGCCTCCACGTCACACCTCACAACTAACGTAATTGAAGCTTGGACCCTCCTCCGTCCAAATGACTATTATTCCGCCACCCCTGCCCTCCCCCCTCCCCATCCCCCGCACACAAAATATCATGTGCTCACATCGTTCAAGGGAATGACCATCGACTACGTGTTCGGCCATGGGGAAAAAATGAAGCCTGATTACAGATGTTACCAGCAAAACCGCTCAAACGCACCGAGGTACTGTACACTCTTCACAAATTAACTACGCAGTGTTTCCGTTAAGCGCCACTCCTCTAGTTAGGGAGTGTCTGGCTCAGTTTGACATTCTGTGCAGAATCACAATGGAGCCAGATTGTTCTGAATTGTAAGAAGTGAGGAAGGAAAGAGGCTGTCTGGTTCATGAGAACCTGGCGAAGCAGAATGAGTCTGTTGTAAATATTTTTACCAGCATTGTTATAGACAGAAAACGCCAATGGCAGTGGGCAAGAAAAATCCGATTGCACCATTTCTTGAAGAAAGATTCTTTTAACCGGTGTAGCAGAAGTAATACACAGATGTTATAATATATAAAAAAATATGTTTTAGATTAACGAAAACTTCCTAGGTCCCGGATTCAGAACTAGATGCTGTTTAAATTTTGAATAAAAAGCATCACAATGGCTGCCGACAAGTCAACCTCCGTCTGCCAATGGCCTTGTCAAAGAAGGCGAACAAGCGGACGGGGCTTCAGATCACTTCGTTGTCCTTGGTGTGGGAAGTTGCCCTCAATAGGCTGAAGGTACAACAGTGATCAGCAGCATGAGGACGCAGAAGTTAACGGGAAACACTGCATTAAAGACGCACAATATGTACCCACAGGACAAGTGGTCTATAACTGAATAGTTTCATGATGATCTTTCCATTGCAAAATGTTCGTACTGGTCCCCATTCGGCTCCCCTGGTGGGGACTGTCCTGGGAGAGATGACCACGAAGGAAAGGTGGAATAATCAACTAAAGTACCATTCTGTGGGTGTGGAAGGCAGAAGTTTGAACGTAGTGAGGAAGCTACGAAACCTGAAAAGACATATGCAAAAGCTCAGTCTAGATATATTAGGAGTCAATGAAGTTAAATAGAAAGAAGGTAAAGATTTCTGGTCAGACGAACACATTGTCATATAAACAGCAGCAAAAAACAGTATAAAGGAAATGGATTTGTTTTGAATAGGAAAGTAGAAAAAACAGTGAATTACTGCGAACAATTCAGTGATAGGGTACTTCTCATCAGAATTAATATCAAACCAACACCAACAACAATAGTCAGTATATATACACCAATGTTGCAAGTAAGAGTTAAAGAGAAAGGTAAACTATATGAGGATACTGAACACATAAGTCAGTATGGAAATGCAGATGAAAATCTAATAATCATGATAAATGGAATGCGGTTGTAGGGGTAACAATAGAAGAAATTGTTTCGGTAGAATATGTGTGTGAGTCCATAAGGGACGAAACTGCTTAGGTCGTCGGTCCCTAGACTTACACATTACTTAAACTAACGTATGCTAAGAAGAACAGACGCACCCATGCCCGAGGGAGGACTCGAACCTCCAGCGGTAGGCGCCGCGCAATCCGTGACGTGGCGCCTCAAACCACGCGGTCACTGCGCGCTGTTTACGGGAGAATATGGGCTTGACAGAGGAGAAGGACTAATTGCGTTGTGTAATAAATGTCAGCCAGTAGTAGCAAGTACTATTTTCATGGATCACAAGACGGGGAGGTATACTTGCAAAGAGTCGGAATCATAGGTAGATTACAGCTGAATTACATCAAGGTCAGACAGAGATTCCGAAATTAGATATTGGATTGTAAGGCTAACACAGGTGCAGTCAAGTAGACTCATATCACAATTTAGTATTTATGAAGAGCAGACTGAAGTTGAAGAAAATCGTCTGGAGGTATCATTATGGAACGAAATGAGGCACTTCACTGAAGTACTGAGGAGTGATTGGCGCGTTTGAAGTTTACCAAAGGTGTGATCACTGCGATTAGGAATTCTACAAGAGGCACTTCAGTTGAAGTTGCTGTATAAAATGCAATCACAGATGTTGGACGAACAAACCTAGGTACAAGGTAGGTCACTGTGAAGAAACGTTGGGCAACAGAAGGAATACTTCAACTGATCGACGGAAGAAGGGAATACAAAAATTTTCAGGGAAAGAGAAGAGACATAAATATAAATCATTTAAGAATGAAATAAATAGGGAAATGCAGGAAGTCAAGTCGAAAGGGATGCAGGAAAAATAGGAAGAAATCGAAAAAGAAAATGATCGTCGGAGAGATTGACACAGCATTAAAAAAAAAAAACTTCCGTGAAATTTAAACCAACATATGATGCATTACAACTGCAATGGGAATTCCAGCGTTGGAGACAGAGGAGAAAGCGGATAGGTCGGAAGCGTACATTGGAAGCCTCTATGAGTGAAAGGAACTGTATGATGACATTGAGTAAGCTATAGGAAAAGACAGGTAATATACAATATATAGAAGAGCTCAGGGCAACAATAAGATTGGAAGACGAAGAACGAAGTGCTCGAATTAAAAAGGGTGTAATGCATGGATGAAGTCATTCGCCTCTACTGTAAATTCTATGCAACCAAGTAACAATGATGGAATGAAAGGAAGTTTCAAGAGTGCGATTATAAATCAGGGTGAAGCGATAGCACTGATAAATTACTACCCTCAGCGAAGGTGAAGACGAAATACAGGATCTACTGAACTGGATAAACAGCTAGTGAGTACAGATCTGGACTGAGATTAAATGGAAGAAAGCCGAAAGTAATGAGAAGTAACAGAAATGAGAATAGCGTAAACTTGACATCAAAACTGTTGATCGCAAAGTACACGAAGATAAGAAATTCTGCTATCGTGGAAGCGTAATAACCCATGACAGACGAAGCAAGGACATAAAAAGCAGACTAGCAAAGGCAAAGATAGCATTTCTGATACAACTTGTAAGCGTACTGTGACATCGCTGGCTTAGTTGTGGAGTATCTCTGCGGGCAACCGCGTATGTAGAGTCGAGCGCGGGACACGGAAATGTTGTGTTGTAGGTAGCTCTGCATGTGAGAGGCATTGTTAGTAGGGAAGTTGAAGTGTTGCTACAAGTGCTATTACAGTAAAATGATGAAATATGGAAGTGATTCAGAGGAAAGTGCGTCAAGATGTAATTAAAAGTGAGCAATGCCGCCGATAACGTATTTGTGCATCCTCTCGTTGGGTGTCGCACTGCATCAATCATCCGCGCCGTGTTCGGTCTCCCAGAATGAACTGATGTGAATCAGTAGGAATTAGTACCATAAAAGAGTGCAATCAAGTGCCAGTGTCTTGTAGCGAGCGTGAGAACGTGCGTTCGGACATCGCGTTCCGCATCATCAATAATCAGCCGCGCCGCGACGGTTACGCGCAGGCTCGTACAAGTGAGAAATGAGAAATTAACTTTACGAACAGTGCTATATCATTACTAGTGTCAAGGAGGACTGGTACCAAATATCTGTGTGTGCGTGACGAGTGTAAGAACTTTCTTGCGCTCATTCGGCTTTCGCTTCATCAACAATTATTCGCGCCGTGTTCGGTTACGCGTACGCTCGTCCTAGTGATTTTTGTGGACAGATAATCATCCATTAATTGGGATAAACACTTATGAATTAGAATGTAAACAGTGCAACCCGCAATTTTCTATTATTGTCTCAGAATATAGTTTTAGTACCAGACGTAGAACAGTGTTGTCTTTTGATGATGAGTGGTTCCCCTAAACCCGCCTGTGTATTTCGATAGATAATTTCAGGCAAGCCAGCAGTGTGGAGCAGAACAGTACGACCGCCGCGGGATTATCAGGTACATGGTGTGGACAGGGCGCACGGTCGAAATGACAAGCAGTTATAAGGTACCACCCCACCTAATTGTACCCCCGGGGGTGTTACAAACTGATAAACATAAAACAAACCAGGAGCGCTATCTCCACAGTGTTGCTTATTCTAAGACATACATGACACTTTACATAAATTAGTAACACTGTAAGTTACATTTATTTTCTCCGTATGTACGTAAAATGAGTTGAAAAATGAGAATCTTTAAATTACTTGACTGTTCTAAAAGAAGCGCCACACAGCCCCCTCAAATGCTAAAAGCACGAGTGCTGGCACTCTGCCTTTGAGCATTCAGTACTATTAGTATCAGTTCAGAAATGTCAGTTATACGGTTTGCGTGAAAGCTTCGGGGTTACAACAATCCTTTTATATTTAGCTGTTTTTGATTATCGTCTGTACTCTTGGCTCAATAACTTCAGGTCTCATTAGTCATCATTGCCTGATTTTGGCTTTTACGTAATTTAGAATTAATGGATATTTTTTTCACGTTACTATATATTCAATTATTTTGCTAGAAAGATGATGTCAAAATAAAAAACAATTATTTCAGCTGTGCACAGGAGTCAGTTCAAATTTAGCTCCCCGTTCGGGTACAGGTCGACGGAAAGACGTGAGCTGAAAGACCATGACAGAGCTGAAGGTCATTACCCTTCAAATTTACTGGAAATACTTGTTTGACAATACGTATTAGTACATTCTTTTGTGTGCAATTTTACATGCATCCGGTATCACAAACTTTTAGTTTGAATCATCTCAATTCTAAAGTCTTTCAGATTTAGGTAACATAGTTTCATGCGATGTCTGCAGGGTTACCTGGAGTAGCCAGAGATCAGCATCGGGGTTGACATCACCTCGTACCATTCGAAGAGCGTGAAAAATTCTACAGCAGTATTACAATTTTGTTACGTGTAATTATTATTTACAAACATTTCTCCTCACATACAGTCATATACTACACGACAATTACCAGTTCTGATAATAGAATTTGGCCAATTTTCGTGTGAAGAATGGTTTATTCTCAAGTTAGTATCTTGTTCATGGTTAACAAATTCAACTTTCATTCCTGTATAGTAGATAATTTTTTAATCTGGGAGAATTAGCGTCTTTATGTGTTTGGTCTGCAAATCCGTCACACCTCACTACCAATCACAGGTTACATGCGCTTCTTGTACGTCATTTAGAATTAATGGATATTTTTTTCACGTTATTATATGTTCTATTGCGTGGCTACAATTATTTGGCTAGAAAGATAATGTCAAAATAAAAAACAAATATTTCAGCTGTGCACAGGAGCAGTTCAAATTTAGCTCCCCGTTCGGGTACAGGTCGTTCTAACATTCATGAATTAAATAGCTTCGATTTCCTTGGTCAACCCATGTTGCATTCCTGATCCACGGTTAGTGCGAGGTGGGTTTTATTTTTGCGCAACCACCGTCCCAGAAGCTGAATTTCTTCTGTGATGTCAGCTTGATTACTAGTAACAAACTTCAAGCCATGTGTTGCTTGCTAGAATTACCCATAATTCTCTGCGTTTGAAATGGGGAATACACTTGCAATATTCCAAGTAGACATCACTAACAGTTAAGTAATGAATTAGTATCATGCATTTATATTCATGTCTTACACATTCATTCGTAAAGACATAACATATTTGCACTCACAAGAGCGTACATTCACTGTCACTTCAAACCTGAAGCACTAACTCCAGATTCTTTATAGTTTATGTTAGCATCCTCCCATTTTCTTGCGTGACAAACCCTGAAATATTCTGCCCCCACACAGGTAGAGTTCACATCAAGTTACAAATCCTGTCTTGCCCTTTCCCTTATATAATATTTTAAAATACATTTACTTACCTTTCTCTTTTAGACTATTTGATCAGGCAGATGTTAATGAAGTTAGGCTTAGCTTACAGACTGTTAAACAATGTTATATATTGTAACGTTATATCTATTAACGTAGTTTTGTCTAGTTTTGTGAGCTAGATTTGGATATCAATGTTCGAGGCTCTATTTTTAGAAAACTTCGTGACAGAAAAACGCTCTCCGTGTAAAGATTAAAGATCTGTAGCAATTTTCTTGAAATACGTGAATGAATGCCTGAACTGAGAATGCATACCAAACTGGAGTCATCGTGTAGCGTGTCGTAATTGCAAGTGGTGTGCTTACTCTGTGTTATTGTTAGCAAAAATTTATACGAACTGATTGGGCAATGCAACTCCCAATACCAATAAAGAAATACACTCACTGCAAAATAAATTCAGCCCCTTAGGTACAGAATCCTCTGATCTTGTTCAAAACTAATAACTTTGGTCCGAGTGCATTCAATAAATAAAGAAAATTGTCTTACCTCTAAAACAGCAATGGTGGATCACATTATATTCCACTCTCTCATGAAGAAGAATAAAACATACTATCTACTGACTCAGTAATATGCAATGCTGCCCGTAATACTTTGAAATATACATGAAATTATTTTGGCTGATAAATGAAAACAATTAAGAAAAATTGAATTTCTTTAAAAAACATATGACATGGACAGGGAGGCGGTAGTGATTTCGGTCAATTAATAACACTGACTTTTTCAATAGTGAAGTTGTATTCGAAGTTAAGTTTGGCTTTTCAAAACATCTGACAACTAAAATTACATTACTCAGAAAAATTACATCCTTTTTACTAAATGAAAACCTTTCTTTGCTGAAGAAGTCACAAACAATTAGATTTGTTCAGCAAGTATTATCTGACATCAGTAAAAGGCATAAAGACAAATCATCAAATTACGTATTTACAAATCTTTGAAACATTACAAAAGGAAAATATCTACAATACACATCAAATCTGTATAGCTACATTTAGGGGTTACTGAACATAGAACTCACTATTACCAATTATCAGCCAACTCATTTACACTAATGTGCTGGCAAAAGGAAAGTAATAAAAAATTAACTTCTTTAGCTTCTGCTTCCACATTTATATTTCCAATAATACATGTACTCGTAAAGATTCATTGTAGTATCAGTTCAGTAATCCTTTATTGTCACAATTAAATTTACATTTCATCATTTCACTTCACTTTTCATTCCTTTATAAAATCACTCATCATTTTTAACTACCTATTTCACGTGCAGTATAACACAAAATATTGAGATGAGAAAATTCCTGCATCACAATCTAACACTTGGTGGTTCATAGAGCACACCATAAAAACTGCCTACTGCATCCTCTTTCGTTCACAGACTGATACATACTCACTGCTGTGCGACAAGCGCTCTCTTACTCCAACACTACCATTTCGCACCAGAAGCAGTATCTTTGACTATGCGATCGTGCAAAGTCAGCGATCCGCTTTATAGAGCCTATCAGAGACATACATCGTTTACAATATAATAGTTACATTTAAGTTTATTAGTATTACAATATTCGGGTGCCACATATAATTTTACTCTAGTAGACTCCTTTTATATTTTATAGAATGTAGTAAATATTATATTTAATGCTACTCTACTAACTAATAAATTGATTTTGAGTGAACAAGTAATTCTCTGGTAATATACATTTAATTTGGCGAGTATGTTCTGCTCAAAAAGTTGACTTGTCATCATCTTGGTGATACCCTATTCCACTTCACACATTTTTGTTGGTTGCGCACTGTAGAGCTATAACTTAAGTGCTACTTAATATGGGATTTGCTTATACACTACTTATAAACTACTATTTACATATTTACAGTTTGAAGTCTACTGAAACAGAAATCCCTCGTCAGCTGCACACATTTAGTTTCTTTCGTGGTATTGTGTTCATGAATTACTTCTAAATCTTCTTCCCAAGCAGCTGTTACAATTAACAAACCATCAACACACAATATTATCCTTTCTATTAGATCTAAATCCAATACAGTATCCAATGCAGTAATGAAAACTACAGCACTTTCATTTAACCTAATCGGTAGTACGTGGAACTGGAGTTCCGACCAGCAGATATAAATGATCCATTCTTATGTGGTGATTCTGAAAGTACTATCTGCCAATATGACAATCTGAAATATATATTCTAGTCAATATCTTACTATTTATAAGAGTTATTGGTCACATAGATACTGGTATTATAATTTGGTTGATATCCCTCACATCTGGCACGCGTCTCACCCTACCATCTGGCTTAGCTACAACTAATAAAGACTACTGTATGGTGACACAGAGGGATCAATAATTTTCCACTGAAACATTCTCTTAATTTCTTTACTCGTTGCCTTTCGTTTAATCTACAGAACGGAATAGGTTCAACGACAAAGGTTTCGTGATGGATCAGATTCATATTGTACATATATCCATTTATAATTCCATGTTTTTTGCAAAATACTTCCATGTAATGGGTGAGAAGGTCGTATAATTTCTTCCGTTGATGGTAATTTAAAAATTCTGATTAACTTACCTTGTTTCGTACTGGACGTACGTCTCACAACTGTCTCTCTAGAACACTAGCTATCCTAATTTTTTTTTTTTACTTTTACGTCATGACAGAATTTTCCGTGAACCGAAAGCATCTATATCAAATCGATTACCATTTCCTTGCCCTGTTCCTGTAAAAAACTCTTACCACTAGTGAATCTAATCCTACTTCTTTTTATCTTAGGAATTCAAGAGCTAGGATGCAAAGTACTTATATGGTTTTAACCGCCAGAAAAGTGTGCAAAATGGATCCATTGCCCATATGAATTGTAGCCTGTAGTTGCTCCATAACACACTGCGATTTGGCACCAACGGTACCAGTCACTTCACAATCATGTATGAGTGGAGTAAGTATGTGGGTCTCCGTACTTATCTTAAACAAAGCATCACTAAGCACATGACTGAAAGCTCCATTTTCCAGAATCACATTTGCAGAATATTACATGTACTGGTTTTTACTGCTGTTTGTATTACCTCATTATACAGTTTTTCGCATTTCTTTGCCTCCGTACATAACTCTCCTTTCTTTTCTTTTCTATCGTTATATCTAAGCATATTAATGTGTTCAGAATTATGGTTATCTGTGTTTTGTGACTGTGTGTATGGCCGTGACACCCATTTCCTTCGACGGTGAACATCAATGGCGAAATGCGGTCGCATTTAGTTTCACTGTCCAGTCGTATTCGGTCGGTTGTCTTCTGCCGCTTCAGTTATCCGAAAACTGTGTGTTTGAGGTTTCCAGTTTTGTATTAGGCTCTGTTCCTGATTCATTCTGACATTACAGCTGTGTGTCGTACGTTTTGAAAATATGGCAGACTACCGCTTAAAAAAATGGTTCAAACGGCTCTGAGCACTATGGGACTTAACATCTGAGGTCATCAGTTCCCTAGAACTTAGAACTACCTAAACCTAACTAACCACACACATCCATGCCCGAGGCAGGATTCGAACCTGCGACCGTAGACTACCGCTTAGTTGCCACTGGACAGTATAATTAGTTGCTATCTGTTGTTACATCGATTTCTATTATTGTTGCCATTCCGATTTGAACTGTAATCTGGGTGGAATCTGTTACCAAATCTGTATCTCTTGTTACCATTTGGTCTGACTGCGAACGGAAATTATTGTTTTGCCTTCCCTGTATATGTGAGTTGGTTGTTCTGAAAATGACGATCTCTCTTCCCGTTGTTATTGCCATTATCAGAGCTCACGGACAGAATCGTGTCTGTTACTGTTATTATTATTTTGTTTCGTTCTCTCGCGTAACAAATCTAGAGAATCCAGCACAGCTATGAAAGTTTCTAAGTCAGTGTCTGGTACATTAACTAGCTTCCCTTGTATGTTCAAATGTAACTTTTAAAATTCTTAACACATCTAGGGGTGAAATAGATTCATCCTAGAAATAGATTCGTCCTAGTATTTAGTCTCATTCAAGTATCGTTCGAAATGTTTTCCCAGTGTACCGTGGTTGCTATTGTTCGGTTTTGTTTTATTAACTTATTTCCTTAATTTTTCGTGTATACAAATTGACTAATATATAGCCAGAAATGCTTTTTCAAACTGTGGGAAAGTTTCAAATTTTTCCGCTGCATCTGTCACCTATAGAGCTGCGTCTCCGTTCATGTATGCTACAGCGAAAAAAAATCTTTGGCATTCAGTCTATATTTTCGGTACAACACAGGAAACCAATATATATTGTAAAAGTAAGTGCCTGCCTCTAAAACTCTCGCTACGATCAAGGTAGTTATGCGGTGTGGTAGCCCTCTATTCCACGTTCATGAAGAAAGGTCCCGCTTTTACCTGAAACGCATGCTTTTGAAGATACGAGGGCTGGAAAGTTTCATCCTCTAGAAATTTCTAAAACATTGCAAAACATTCGAGAGAATTTGAGAACATTCCAAAACATTCGAGAGTACATGAATGCATTCCATAACATTCCAGAGTGTTACGGAATGTTCCACAATGATCCAGAATGTTCTGGAATATTCGAGAATAGTCTGGCCCATTTGGGAAGATTTCAGAATGTTTGGAAACATCCCGAAACATCCCACATCATTTTGGAACATTCCAAAACACTCTCGAATGCTGTGGAATGTTCTAGAACATTGTGGACTATTGTAAGCCTTTCTGGTATATTCTGGAATTCGACACAGGTGGAGATATCGATTGGTGGGGGAACCCGTCGTGGGTTCGAACGTCAGTTTCTTATCAACGACGAAGGGAGGAACCGAAAACGTAGTGTAGTGCAGTGAGTGAATAAAAACAAACAATGAAGTGTGAATAGTGAAAATGATACAGTGACTAAATATAAATCTAAAGTAAAGTGTGAAAAGTGTACTTAGTGTATATCTTAATAAAAAGTTGCGTTCACTTATATTTTAGACAACGTCCAATCGTAAAAGAGGAAGAGATTTTGCCAGTTCTGAAGCAAAACAGCCAAAACGAAAAGAACAGCGAGAAAACGAAACAGATGAAGAGCGCAAAGCACGTTTAAGTTCCCAACGAACGAGAATGAGCTCCGTGAGAAGCAGAGAAACCGAAGAACAACGAAATGAAAGGACTGAAGAATCAAGAATTGCGACACAAGACTGTGAACTCATGCCAGCCAAGAAAATATCATCCTACGAGAAGCGCGGACGAGCACAAGTAAACAGTATTAAATAACAAATGAAGCATTCCATTATGACGCGACGAAAGAATATAAGAGACAACATCGTAATCGGAAAAATAGATAACAACTGCCAATTTTGCAGCTCGAAAAAATTCAGTAGCGAATATCAGGATTGTGTGGCATGAATGGAAAAATTCGATTACCACCACTGGAAGCAACTCTGCAGGAATTTTTACATGGCCGGGAAGACTCCAGAAACAAAATGGTTGAAATGGTTCAATTGGCTCTAAGCGCTATTGGAGTTAACATCTGATGTCGTCACTCCCCTAGACAAAGAACTACTTAAACCTAACTAACCTAAGGTCATCAACCACATCCATGCCCGAGGCAGGATTCGAACCTGCGACCGTAGCAACAGCGTGGTTCCGGACTGAAGCGCCTAGAACCACTCGGCCACAGCAGCCGGCCCAGAAACAAAACACTTTCTTCAAAATATAAAAGTGTACAAAGCATGTTTCCAAACGACTTCTTTCTGTGTCACTTTGATCAACACTAACAGAGATGAAATTGATTGTCTTTTCCTTTTCCATCCAAGGGCAAATCTGTCCCAACATGGGATCATTAATGCCACTACCCAACGAAGACCATAAATTTCTGCAAGTACATTTAATTGGAAATGAATAAACAGGAATTGATCAACGATGGACTCAGTGGACTGAGACGAGAAGTAGTCGGAGATGCACAGAGGACCTTACACGAATACAGACAAATGGTTCACATATTCAAAACAGCATTGGACCGAATGATTTCTGAAGAAGTTATAATTCGAGTTGACAAGAAATCACAAGGAGAACACGAACGTCGATTTAATGCACCTCAGATAGACGAAAACGCCATCGTAATTGTGGACAGCAGAAACGGAAGGCGTGACATAATTGTACAGCGAGGAAGAGAAGGACTACAACGCATTGCAGAGACACACCGTTCATATGATGTCCTTCAATAATGGATATTAATATTTATGCACAGAGAAGACGGATATCATTTTAGTATGTAACAAATCTAATATGAAGCAGGCGTAGTAAAATACAAAAAAGTCACTTCCAAGGAGTTCAGTGCTTACTGCTTAATTATTAGAGACAGCGAAACATACAGTCACATTCTCAACACTAGCTGTTTATTCCAACAATTCCTGGTAGATATTACAAGTATGTATGTAAAAACAGAAGTGAAACGGAATCTTTACATAAGAATGAATCAGAAGAAACTACTTACGGAAGAATACATCCACCTTCGAGGCGCGCCGGCCGGAGTGGCCGTGCGGTTCTAGGCGCTACAGTCTGGAGCCGAGTGACCGCTACGTTCGCAGGTTCGAATCCTGCCTCGGGATTAGGTTAGTTAGGTTTAATTAGTTCTAAGTTCTAGGTGACTAATGACCTCAGAAGTCGCATGTGCTCAGAGCCATTTTTGAACCTTCTAGGCGCAATCATAAATGACGGAAACATTGACGACAGTGGAACAATGGTAATCCTACCCTCATCATACATAAGAGGTCCTAGACACATGAACGACTACACTTCAAATAACAATTAAGATACGGACAAGACCCCATTCATCGGCACGACATAATAGCCTGAGTTTTCCGACAGACATAAATGTGCTTTATTGAAGTAATCAAGAAATACGACGTGTTTGGAACTGTTACATGCTGTATGTACACAAGCCAATGTCAAAGTCGAGGATCGTTTAGAGTCACACAATATCGTATGGCTACACGACGGAATTAATCCCACAGATATCGACCAAATCTTCCTAGGGGAATTTCTCAACCCAGAAGAAGATCCGGAACTGAACGACATAAACTTTGTGATCAAAAGCATCCAGACACATGGCTAAAAATGACTTACAAGTTCGCGGGGCACTCCATCGGCAATGCTGGAATTCAATACAGTGTTGGCCCACCCTTCACCCTTAGCCTTGATGAAGCTTCCACTCTCGCAGGCATTCGTTGAATCACGTGCTGGAAGGTTTCTTTGGGAATGGCAGCCCATTCTTCACGCAGTGCTGCACTGAGGAGAGGTATCTATGTCAGCCGGTGAGGTCTGGCACGAAGTCGGCGTTCCAAAACATCCCAAAGGTGTTCTATAGGATTCAGGCAGGACTCTGTGCAGGCCATTTCATTACAAGGATGTTATTGCCGTGTAACCAATTCGCTACAAGCCGTGCATTATGAACAGGTGCTCAATCATGTTGAAAGATGCAATCGCTATCCCCGAATTGCTCTTCAACAGTGGGAAGCAAAACATCCATGTAGCCCTGTGCTGTGATACTGCCATGGAAAACAACAAGGAGTGCAAGCCCCTCCATGAAAAACACGACAACACCATAACACCACCGCCTCCGAATATTACGGTTGGCACTATACACGCTGTCAGATGACGTTCACCGAGCATTCGCAATACCCACACAATAGCATCGGATCTCTACAGTGTGTACCGTGGTTCATCACTCCATACAACGTTTTTCCAGCGTTCAATACTCCAATGTCTACGCTCCTTACACCAAGCGAGACATCGGTTGGCATTTACCGGCGTGATGTGTAGCTTATGAGCTCGACCATGAAATCCAAGTTTTCTCAGCTCCCACCTAACTGTCATAGTGCTTCAAGTCGATTCTGATTGAGTCTGGAATTCCTATGTGACGATCTGGATTGACGTCTGCCTATTACACATTACGACCCTCTTCAACTGTCGACGGTCTCTGTCAGTCAACAGATAAGGTCGGCCTGTACACTTTTGTGCTGTACCTGTCCCTTCACGTTTCAACTTCACTATCGTATCGGAAACAGTGGACCTAGGGATGTTTAGGAGTGTGGAAATCTCGTGTACAGACTTATGACACAGGTGACACCCAATAACCTGACGACGTTCGAAGTCCGTGAGTTCCGCGGAGCGCCTCATTTTGTTCTCTCACGATGTGTAATGACTACTGAGGTCGTCGATATGGAGTAGTTGGCAGTAGGGGGCAGCGTAATGCACCAAATATGGAAAATGTATATTTTTGGAAGTATCCCTACACGTTTGATCACATAGTGTAGTAGGGAAAAACATGATTCACGGACCATGCGGAACATGAAACCCCAACTCGCCGTGTATGAGTGATGGAAAATGTACAAAAACATACCAAAAGCTATATTTGGGCGACACACAAACAAAGTTGATGGCTATCCAAATACAGAAGATGATCACTCAAAAACGGTGACTTCACAGCAAAAATACTAATAAGAGGCAGCGACGAACTGGAAATACGTGATCAATATTTGGTACAAAATAACGCACTACTTTCTAGAACCCGACAGGATAGCCGAGAGCGCTAACGCGCTGCTTCCTGGACTGGGGAAGCACGCCGGCCCCAGGTCTAATTCGCCCGGCGGATTAACGACGACGGCCAGTGTGCCGGCCAGCCTGGATGGGGTTTTCAGGCGGTTTTCCACATCCTACTAGGTGAATAAAGGGCTGGTCCCCACGTCCCGCCTCAGTTACACGGCTCGCAGACGTTTGAAACACATTCACACTCTTTCACGATTTACACTCGACACAAATAGCTGGGGTACACTAATTGCATCCCGGGGGGGTATGGGGTGGCGGCAGGAAGGGCATCCGGCCACCCCCTACAATTAACCATGCCAAATCCGTACTTAACCCTGCCGTCCCTGCGCACGATGCGGGATAAAGGCAGTCGCAAAAGAAAGAAAGAACGCACTACTTTCCAAAATCTTCTAACTACATAAAAACGTGAAATACTGAAATTCAGTAAAATCCTCAAATTATCTGTAAGTACGTGAACAAATGCAGTGACATGGCAGTATTCCAAATAGCCAAAGACAGCGAAAAACAAAACAGAGACTGCAAGATCCTGGTATACCAAATGGAAAGATACATCAACAGTAACGAAGCAACGCAGCTGACTTTCGGTTTTCCCATAGACGAACGCGAACCAATAGCAGTACATTTGGAAAATGAACGGTGCGTTTGTTTCACAAAAGACATCGCCAGAAAAATTGCAAGCGAATCACCTCAGAATACAACATTAACAGCTTTATACCAACTGCGCCAAACGGATCCATTCGCGAAACCTGTTATACGTGTAACACAACAAGAAAAATCTTTCAAGGACAAAAACAATAAATTCCAGTAGAAGATCGTTCAAGAATAATGAAAACTATCGCCCTAGGCCGAGTATATACCGTACATCCGATCAACGCCGCTTCTATCTCCGGATGTTGCTACACGAAGTACGGGGACCAACAAGTTTCACAGATCTCAAGACTGTCGACAGTTACCTATACCAGGCGTACAGAGAAGCATGCCGACACTCAGAAGTACTGGAGAACGGCAAACACTGCTAATAGACAATACAAGAAACCTCACTCACAGCCTCAGCTGAACAAATGAGAGACGTATTCGCCATAATAGAAACGACATGTAAGCCATCGATTCCAAAACAACTGTGGGACCCCTTCAAAGAGAGTATGGGTGATGACATACTGTACCAAATCCTACAAGCTCATTCTGAACTGACCATCGAATTCAAGGACGACATCATCAATGAAACACTCATTCGCCTACGGGATAATTGTTTAGCAATAAACAACCAGACTTTAGTACAACTTGGGATGCAAGCAGCACGAGAAGATGCTATCAGTGCGCTAAAGTTCGAAATTACAAAGGAAAAAAGCTACATCATGAACGAACTACTTCAATATATGATTCACAACGTATTACTACTCAATAACTGTCTAAAGGAAATTTGCAACTTTATCATTGACCGGATCGACAAAAGTGACGGAACTATTTACTTGGGTGCACCAGGCGGCACCGGGAAAACGTTTATAATAAATCGATTGCAGGCACACCTATGGGAGGAGGACGAACTGCTCACTTCCAACCCCTCGTTACATACCTGGTCTATTTTGAAACTAAAATTTATTCGAACTGACCATGAACAGTTCCCATATTTCATATAGAATCATAAATTCCCGTTTAAAGGAAAGAAAATTAATTAACAGAATAGTAAGAACCAAAGTAGTAGAATATTATATGCAAAGTACACGGGATAGGCAAAATAATGGGAACACCTGCACTTACTTAGGAATGGTTTATTAATAATGGGTTCGACCCCCATTTTCCCGTGATACAGCTGCGATTCTTCTTGGAATACTGGCATATAATGATTGTATAGTCTCCAGTGGAATTTTATGCCACTATTCCATCAGAATCTCTTCTAACTCCTGTCGTGACGAGGAAGGAGGCGGAGATCTGTTCCGTAGTCTGCGCTCCAATACCGCCCACAAGGGTTCGAAAATGTTTAAGCCCGGGCGGGGACTGTGCTGGCCAGGGAAGACGCTTCAGTTCAGTTGCAGGGTGCTCATACCGCGATTGTACTGTCCTGGTTGTGTGTACGGGTACATTATCGTCCTGAAGTATGGCATCATTGTTTGGGAACAACATGTGAGACATGGGGTGCACCTGATCACCTAAAATGTTCACCAAAACAGAAAAAATACCACCGTTGATTGAAAAACTGAAAAAGGGGGAATACAGTTCAAGTCCTATAACACTAAAATGGATGGACAACAAAGGAGTCTGGTTGCTTTCCACTGTAACAATAGCAGATTTTGTTGAAAGTGAGAAAACGGAACATAGAATGAGAAAAAATAGATTGTGCAGTGAGCTATAGTAAGTCAGTGGGTATTGTTGATAAGAAAGACATTATTTTAAGATCTGTAAAGTGCATCCGAAAGAGAATGAAGTGGCTCAGGAAAGCATTCTTCCATTTGACTGGCTTGTGTGAGCGAATGCAAAAATAATTTTTGAAGCAAAAATCAACATAAGAAACCATTGGCGAAACACCGCTTGGAACTAATCCGCCAGTCTCTGGAGAAATTTTATAGACAAACATGTAAAACTGTGGTCGCATGGATATAAAAAAGAAGCGACTCCATTTGGATTGCAGAATAAAAAAGGACAGGATTCCTTGAAGCAATGGTGACAAAGAAGATTTCCCAGAGATGCTGTGTGGTATGTACTGCTAAATCACAACTAAAAATGACACGTATAAGATGCAAAAAGCGTATTTTTGCTCATTGCATGATGTCATGTTTTGAAAAATATCATACACAAGCAAAATATTAATTTATTTCAGTAACAATGTATATAGCAAAAAAAAAAAAAAAAAAAAGATCAGAAAAGTAGAAAAAAGTTTTAACTCAGCCCGCTGATGTCCAAACCATGCGTCAAAAATGATAGTGGCAAACCACTAATCTAAATCGTTGTGAACCAAAGAGATGTTTGTGAGCTGGAAGGAGGTAGAATCTTCTTGTCGGATTTTTTATTGTAGAGAATCAAGTTAATGCTTTCATTACTACTGAAGCAACTTGCCTATCGCAAAATGTGTTATAGAAATTTTTTTCTTTGTTTAATTCTGCGTCAGGCTACATTAGACAATTTGGTTCAAAAGTTTGCTAATTAATTTTCATTTATGATTGTCTGAGTTTTGGGCATCTTCTCTAGGAAATGTTCACTTTGAAACTATACAGGGTACGCAGGAACAGTCAGAAAGATCAGTAAGTGTGTTGCAATGTTGGTTCTCCTGAAAAACAGTTCCTAAGAAAAAAATTCGACATGTTGAGCCGTTCTCGATTTAATTAGCTTTGACGTTAGACAATCAGGTCGTTATGCGCACGACACTTGCACGCGCTAAAATGCGATAATGTACAGAGATCTGCGAGTCAGTGCGTTATGACTTTCTGAGATGCTTATTACCAGTTAAAATGGGCGGTTTTAGAAAGTGGTAAATGTAAGATAGGTGAGCAAAAGCTACGTTTGCGGAGTTTGAGGAAACCAAACAATAAACACGTTTGGCGACACTGTCTCTGGCAGGCTGCTTGAATTTGCGCACACAACGACCTGATTGGTTAACTTCAGTGCTAACTAAATTGGAAACCGCGCACTTCTCTTTCTTACTGCTGGGACTAGAGGTAATATTCTAGTGTCTCCAGCTGCGCATCAGTCCGTGTTGCTATATATGCGCCTGTCGGGGGCAGGAGTACAGTTCTTGCGCTCGCTGTAGAGCCTGTGTTGTTCTTACCTTTCTGACTCTATGATCCCAAACGCTTGAAACGTAGTCCACAATAGCGATTAAGACTGCGTTGTAGTGCATCATTATTGCACATAGCGGCAGCTGAAAACCTCTTTGGGCAATTGTTGGCATTTTACTGAGGATTTTAATGCATATCTGGCACTCAGTTTCTACATGTGCATTAAATTTTTGCTTTTCGTGGATGTTTATACTAAAGTACCTATATATATGCCGGCCCAGTTAGCCGTGCAGTCTAACGCACAGCTTTCCATATTGGGAAGGAGCGCCTGGTACGCGGCACGAATCCGCTCGGCGGACTTGTGTCGAGATCCGGTGAGCCGGCCAGTTTGTGGACGGTTTTAAGGCGGTTTTCCATCTGCCTCGGCGAATGCGGGCTGGTTCCCCTTATTCCGCCTCAGCTACACTATGTCGGCGATTGCTGCGCTAACTTCTCCACGTACGCGCACACCACCATTACTCTACCACGCAAACATAGGGGCTACACTCGTCTGGTGTGAGTCGTTCCCTGGGGGAAGGGGGGGGGATGGCGGAGGGGTGAAGTGGACTGCAGCAGTAGTCGTCGTGGGGTTGTGGACCACTGTGGCTGCGCCGGGGACGGAGCCTCTCCGTCGTTTCTAAGCCCCCGGTCAATATACAATACAATACAATACCTATATATTTCCTTTCTGTTTATAGGTTTGTCATTTACTCTGATTGTGGGGTCTCTCGTTCTTGATAATGTGCCTTTTAGTAACACATAAATTGATTTGTATGCTGTTATCGTTTGTTCGTTTTCTACACAGCAGTTACATTGTCTTTCAGGAACTACACTGCTACTTTCCTCTAATTTAGTCATTGAATTGTCAGATGTTATAATTAGCAGATCGTCTGCGTAGGGTGTGCAGCCTATAGTGTTCGTTATGTTCCGTATGTGGTTCAGCAATAGTTCTATGCAACATTCACATAGAGCTGGATCACAAACAGAGGTTTCTGGGCAGCCTTTAGTGACATTTTTTTACAATTTTCTCACTGGAATATTATAATCGCACGTGCCTGTCTGTTCAGTAATCTCATAGGCTGTTGTAGAGACACCTGGTACAGTCAGTCTCTTTCTGTGTATTGAACAGCGTAGGCTATCACAAATTTGATCAAACTAAAGAAGACATATATACAACTAATGATATAAAAATAAGAAATATTCATTCCAAAGCTGATGCTGTTATTATTACAGAACCATTTATATTAAAAATCTCTCTTTAACAATCAGCTATAATACCTAATACAAAAAACTTAATGGACAAATAGAAAATAAATATATGGAGTAAGATGCAAACTTCAGCTATAATACCTAATGTAAAAACTTAATGGACAAATAGAAAATAAATATATGGACTAAGCTGAAAACTTCATATCAGTTATCTGACAATAATATATTTTTTATTAATATGCTGGAGCAAAAATTAAACTCAGAAATATTTATCCTTTAAGCAAAGAACATTGAAAGGTAATCAAGGTGAACATAAAAGACGTTCCAAAGGAAGTAGTGTAGATCCCTGCCGAATAAAAAACCTTACAGTGAATAATAATACACTTACAACATATAAATGACTGTAAACAAAATCAGAACATTTTTCTATTTAGTTAGCTTAATTCAGCTATCAAGTTTAAAGGAGGATCCGCCATATTTGATAATCATCAAAGAGCTGTACCAGGTTTTACATTTATTATGTCACTGTTAATTTTAATTTTAATCATTTATAAATACTATTTGATAAACAAAATAAACCAGAAGGATGTAAACCATCACTGAACATTAAAAACAATGAGCCTATACAATCTCCTATCCGCCAGTAACCATTCTGACATGTGGAACGAAAGAATAAGCAACTAAAGGCTCTAAATCAGCTTCATGAAAACAGATCCAACAGTAACACCTCCTGATAAAGCCATGGATAATGAAAAATTATTAAAGTTTAAACTTAAATAAATAACAACATTTATTACACGAAAATTAGCATGACACACCGCTACACAAAATTTAAGAACGAAAGTAACTTTCGCATGATGTGTCACTGACAAGTAATGCAGCTCGACGAAACTTGGTGCATACATTTAAAAAACTGATACAGCATAGCACAGGAGGTAACTGAAAGAAATACGGAGTGAGATGAACAGTAATAATGACACTACCATTCAAAGACAATAATTACACTGGACTCACAGCGATTTACCATGGTCCTCTGGACATTACAAAAATTGGGACATGGTTTTTGTTCTTAATTGGGTGTGTGATCACCACTGATGCAGTGTATACGCTACAACGAGCTCCCATGCTGCTAACAAGGTTGGTAATAAGTTCTTGAGGTAGGGCATTCCATTTCTCAATCAGCGCGACTGACAAGTGTTGGATGGTCGTTGGTGCATGTGGACATGCTGCAATAGGTATCCCAACGCAACCCACATGTTATTTATGTCCGGAGAACGGACAGACGAGCCCATTCGTCAAATATCATCTCGTCCGAAGAGTTCTTCCATCTCGTTGTACGACCTACCGCGCTTTGTCATTCTTTAAAACGTGACAAAAAAAAGTGTCACAATGACGTTGACCGGTGAGTGTACCCATATTCAAAGATTGACACGCCCGCCACACCATAATACCTGGACCACCAAAAAGACCATATTCGACAATATTCCTGGGTGCACTGCTGTACCCACATCTGGCAGTACGTGAACATGTCACGAGAAGAGCCCGCGACTCCCCTACCCTTTCCTTCAGTTTTCCAGAGCAGTGTATAATGAAGCCTAATCAAGAATTACACAACCATAAATAGGTAGCTCTACATGAATCTTGAGAACTCAAAGATGAGCCTAAAATATTGGAATTTTGACTCTAATTCATAAGATCCAAACTAGCAATCAAAATATAAGAAAATGAACAAACATCAGCCTGAAGACGCTCTGGTTGACAACCTAAACCTAAAACTAAAAGGAGCATATCGACGTCAGCGATAAAAGCCCATAATTAGGTGGATCTGTCCTACGATGTCTCTTGGTAACAAGAGGTTTTTTCTGGTTACTAGGTACGCGTCATTACTCCACTCACCTACGATGAACTACTGCTGGAAAGGGAGAAACTTATTTCATAGAATCTCTGCAGAATCTGCCAAATGTCTCATCCAAGCCTTTTCGCTACTAAACACCCTTTTGCTTGCTGATTGTGTCATACAGTTGTGTACAGAAAACTATTGACCGTGTAGCATATCCACACTAATGTTATAAACACGAAATTGTGTTTGTCTGTTATCTATTTCACGACTAGGCCACAGCACTGATTGTGATGACATTTGGTATGGGTATAGCCTGAATCCTGAGAAAGACTACAGGCTTGTTCGGAAAGTGAAACAAAAAGCGACCCATAACAGGCTGAAGTAGGGAATGGAACATCCTTTTTATATCAGTGAACATAAACCATGTTAAACTGTGATTAACTTCGGTGCTTAACGTACGCTTTTTATAACGTATACCTACATTAACAGCACGAGGGTTGTGCTTACCCGAACAAGCAGACATGTGTGGGCAAGTGATGTGTTGGTTGCTTACTCACCATCACTTATCATAACAAAATTATTGATGATACGAATGCAGCCGCGGGTAAGAGACAATGTTTGTATATCATTTTGCACTTGTAAATTGGCCATGCAGCAACTAAGTTTCCTCTTGGAGTAATACTGAAACAATTCAGAGTGCAAGAGGAATATTTTCACTATAAACAGGGTATCCCACGACGAAGCTGCGAGCATAGACTGTGTAGAAGCATAGCTACCGAGACGGTTTTAATTCTGTCGTTGTCAACTGTCTAATCCACTCCTTTCGGCTTTTATGTCTACTTGAAGTAAACATGTCAAATTACCTCGTATATAACAGATCATATGTGCAAAGGGCAGTCAAATGAAAACGAGACAGATGAAAAAAGGTAGGCAAATGATTTGTTCTCCAAAAATTAATCACTTTAACTGTTAACAGATTGTCCCCACTGTGAGACAAGACAATCAATGCCTTCGTGGAAAAACGTTGACGGTTGCCTACTGCACTATTATTATAACCAGGCGTGCAACTCTTCGCCAGCCGAAGTGGTCATGCGGTTCTAGGCGCTACAGTCTGGAACCGCGAGACCGCTACGGTCGCAGGTTCGAATCCTGCCTCGGGCATGGATGTGTGTGATGTCCTTAGGTTAGTTAGGTTTAAGTAGTTCTAAGTTCTAGGGGGCTGATGACCTCACAAGTTGAGTCCCATAGTGCTCAGAGCCATTTGATTTGAAGATGGCCACCAATTTCTTTCTTCAGGGCTCTAGAAATATGAAAATCGAATGGAAACACTTGCACTGTATGCAGGTGTTTCAGGGATTCCCAGCCACACTTCTGCAACGCTGTCGAAACAAGCTTGAGAACAGTTTGCTTACTTTTCTCCTCCGTCTCGTCTCCCTTGACTGACACTTCTATTTGCACGGAAACGAGAACTAAATTAAATAATTTTGATAACTGCATTTTCGTAGGCACCTGATTATGATTTATACTGAAACAATATATGTCTGCTTCCCAAACTTCAAAATAGTGGGTACATATTCGTGCAATGAAAACATCACGTTGTTTCACGTGTTGAAGTCAGAGTTAAGTATTTGTGACGTATTAGGAGTTTAGAGCTACTGAATGTGGTTTGTTAAACCTTAACGAAGGGAAACCAGCTGTCAATTGAAACAATATCGACAGTTCCACATCTCCAGACCCCCGCCCCCCCATGAACCACGGACCTTGCCGTTGGTGGGGAGGCTTGCGTGCCTCAGCGATACAGATAGCCGTACCGTAGGTACAACCACAACGGAGGGGTATCTGTTGAGAGGCCAGACAAACATGTGGTTCCTGAAGAGGGGCAGCAGCCTTTTCAGTACTTGCAAGGGCAACAGTCTGGATGATTGACTGATCTGGCCTTGTAACAATAACCAAAACGGCCTTGCTGTGCTGGTACTACGAACAGCTGAAAGCAAGGGGAAACTACGGCCGTAATTTTTCCCGAGGGCATGCAGCTTTACTGTATGATTAAATGATGATGGCGTCCTCTTGGGTAAAATATTCCGGAGGTAAAATAGTCCCCCATTCGGATCTCCGGGCGGGGACTACTCAAGAGGATGTCGTTATCAGGAGAAAGAAAACTGGCGTTCTACGGATCGGAGCGTGGAATGTCAGATCCCTTAATGGGGCAGGTAGGTTAGAAAATTTAAAAAGGGAAATGGATAGGTTAAAGTTAGATACAGTGGGAATTAGTGAAGTTCGGTGGCAGGAGGAACAAGACTTCTGGTCAGGTGACTAGAGGGTTATAAACACAAAGTCAAATAGGGGTAATGCAGGGGTAGGTTTAATAATGAATAGGAAAATAGGAATGCGGGTAAGCTACTACAAACAGCATAGTGGACGCATTATTGTGGCCAAGATAGACACGAAGCCCACACCTACTACAGTAGTACAAGTTTATATGCCAACTAGCTCTGCAGATGACGAAGAAATTGAAGAAATGTATGATGAAATAAAAGAAATTATTCAGATAGTGAAGGGAAACGAAAATTTAATAGTCGTGGGTGACTGGAATTCGAGTGTAGGAAAAGGGAGAGAAGGAAACATAGTAGGTGAATATGGATTGGGGCTAAGAAATGAAAGAGGGAGTCGACTGGTAGAATTTTGCACAGAGCACAACTTAATCATAGCTAACACTTGGTTTAAGAATCATGATAGAAGGTTGTATACATGGAAGAACCCTGGAGATACTAAAAGGTATCAGATAGATTATATAATGGTAAGACAGATTTTGGAACCAGGTTTCAAATTGTAAGACATTTCCAGGGGCAGATGTGGACTCTGACCACAATCTGTTGGTTATGGACTGTAGATTAAAACTGAAGAAACTGCAAAAAGGTTTCAATTCAAGGAGATGGGACCTGGATAAACTGAAAGAACCAGAGGTTGTACAGAGTTTCAGGGAGAGCATAAGGAAACAATTGACGGGAACGGGGGAAAGAAATACAGTAGAAGAAGAATGGGTAGCTTTGAGGGATGAAGTAGTGAAGGCAGCAGAGGAACAAGTAGGTAAAAAGACGAGGGCTAGTAGAAATCCTTGGGTAACAGAAGAAATATTGAATTTAATTGATGCAAGGAGAAAATATAAAAATGCAGTAAATGAAGCAGGCAAGAAGGAATACAAACGTCTAAAAAATGAGATCGATAGGAAGTGCAAAATGGCTAAGAAGGGATGGCTAGAGGACAAATGTAAGGATGTAGAGGCTTATCTCACTAGGGGTAAGATAGATACTGCCTACAGAAAAATTAAAGAGACCTTTGGAGATAAGAGAACCACTTGTATGAACATCAAGAGCTCAGATGGAAACCCAGTTCTAAGCAAAGAAGGGAAAGCAGAAAGGTGGAAGGAGTATATAGAGGGTCTATACAAGGGCGATGTACTTGAGGACAATATTTTGGAAATGGAAGAGGATGTAGATGAAGATGAAATGGGAGATACGATACTACGTGAAGAGTTTGACAGAGCACTGAAAGACCTGAGTCGAAACAAGGCCCCCGGAGTAGACAACATTCCATTGGAACTACTGACAGCCTTGGGAAAGCCAGTCCTGACAAAACTCTACCATCTGGTGAGCAAGATGTATGAAACAGGCGAAATACCCTCAGACTTCAAGAAGAATATAATAATTCCAATCCCAAAGAAAGCAGGTGTTGACAGATGTGAAAATTACCGAACAATCAGTTTAATAAGCCACAGCTGCAAAATACTAACACGAATTCTTTACAGACGAATGGAGAAACTGATAGAAGCCGACTTCGGGGAAGATCAGTTTGGATTCCGTAGAAATACTGGAACACGTGAGGCAATACTGACCTTACGACTTATTTTAGAAGAAAGATTAAGAAAAGACAAACCTACGTTTCTAGCATTTGTAGACTTAGAGAAAGCTTTTGACAATGTTGATTGGAATACTCTCTTTCAAATTCTAAAGGTGGCAGGGGTAAAATACAGGGAGCGAAAGGCTATTTACAATTTGTACAGAAACCAGATGGCAGTTATAAGAGTCGAGGGACATGAAAGGGAAGCAGTGGTTGGGAAGGGAGTAAGACAGGGTTGTAGCCTCTCCCCGATGTTATTCAATCTGTATATTGAGCAAGCAGTAAAGGAAACAAAAGAAAAATTCGGAGTAGGTATTAAAATCCATGGAGAAGAAATAAAAACTTTGAGGTTCGCCGATGACATTGTAATTCTGTCAGAGACAGCAAAGGACTTGGAAGAGCAGTTGAACGGAATGGATGGTGTCTTGAAGAGAGGATATAAGATGAACATCAACAAAAGCAAAACGAGGATAATGGAATGTAGTCGAATTAAGTCGGGTACTGTTGAGGGTATTACATTAGGAAATGAGACACTTAAAGTAGTAAATGAGTTTTGCTATTTGGGGAGCAAAATAACTGATGATGGTCGAAGTAGAGAGGATATAAAATGTAGACTGGCAATGACAAGGAAAGCGTTTCTGAAGAAGAGAAATTTGTTAACATCGAGTATAGATTTAAGAGTCAGGAAGTCATTTCTGAAAGTATTTGTATGGAGTGTAGCCATGTATGGAAGTGAAACATGGACGGTAAATAGTTTGGACAAGAAGAGAATAGAAGCTTTCGAAATGTGGTGCTACAGAAGAATGCTGAAGATAAGATGGGTGGACCACATAACTAATGAGGAAGTATTGAATAGGATTGGGGAGAAGAGAAGTTTGTGGCACAACTTGACCAGAAGAAGGGATCGGTTGGTAGGACATGTTCTGAGGCATCAAGGGATCACCAATTTAGTATTGGAGGGCAGCGTGGAGGGTAAAAATCGTAGGGGGAGACCAAGAGATGAATACACTAAGCAGATTCAGAAGGATGTAGGTTGCTGTAGGTACTGGGAGATGAAGAAGCTTGCACAAGATAGAGTAGCATGGAGAGCTGCATCAAATCAGTCTCAGGACTGAAGACCACAACAACAACAACACATTTCGCATCTTCGTTTAGCATTTAAGATAACATTGTAGTGTAAAGTGATCGAAATAAAAGATTAAAATTAATAGGTAAACATCCGAACCTCATCTATACTGCTGTACTTCTATTCTTCGTATTCACAAAAAAATGACTACGAGCTGCGCACTTTGACTATATGCACTAGAAGGATCTGACACAACTGCTTGTGAACTGTATTAGTTTATATTATTATCATTCGTAGATGAGACCTCTGGTTTTTCTTTCTCTGTAACAACTACTACAACTCTTCGCTACATGTTTCGCAGTTCGGAACACCGTTACTGTCACTAGACATTAGGTCCTTCTCAATATGGAAGTTTTCAGTTGCCTGCTCTATTGCTATCTGTTACAGATATCTACGGGGTTTTTCGATTTTTGTGGATTCTCTGTCAGCACAATATTATATACTAAAGGAACTGAAAAAAAGAATTTCTGAAATTTAGCACAGCTTCCAAAAGGAAGCTTCTGGTGAGAGCACAGTTGCGTAGTAAGAGAAGGAGAGAGGGAGGGGACTGGCTGTTATGGCAATTTACGTCGGCCGTAAACGTCAGCAATAAAGCAGTAAACCAAAAACTGAGGGTGCTAATTCCAGTGTGTAGCAGTAAAGGGAGTGCTCCAACAAATATCACTTAGGACGTATACCAAACTACGAGCCTGTTTGTTCCCTGGTGGTCGGAAGCGCGCCTGCGTCCCTGTGCGTAGGCCGCCCGCGGCGCTGTGCTGAACGGCGGGCAGGCGGCAGTAACTCTCGCCGGCGCTGCAAACTCGCGCGACAGTGCACGCCCGTCCCGTTTGGTTTACGGCGTGAGACGATTAATAGTCACCGGAAAACTCCCAAACACAAGTCTCATGCATTTTTGAAAATCTTTCGAGCGGAACTGGAGAACAAACAATTTAACCCCTTTGCGAATTATGCGCAGTTCGCGTGCGGGATCCGAACGTGGGAGCAACACGTGTCGGACTGCGACAAGCACGGTGGCTCCCTAAAAGATGTCCCCTTATACATTAAACATAAAATTTTTCTCACAAAATAAATAACTAAATAAACTGAAGGAGGAAGCTAACGCTGCTTAGAGTAAGTGAGATCTTTCATCAGCAACAAAGGTAGTGCCGTTGTTATTGCAGCCGTGACAGTTGTGGTAAACATTTGAGCTCTCAAGAATTACTCTGGTCTAAATAACACTATAATGTCTTATACTACATGGTTTCACTGATTCCACTGTTACATTGTTGCTATACAATCTCGGTTTCTCAGTGTTACACTTCATAGTTGCGTATGAAATGCTATATCGAGATCTGATTCTGGTGTTCTTCTGTTACTTACCAATGGGCTGCAATTTCTTTCGTTCTTACAGGATATAGTATAGCAACGAGCATTAGTGTCGCTCTGTGAACGAACTTCGACGTTGCTCATTTATATTAAAGTGAACAAGCAAGAATTGTGAGTGATGAAAACCTATATGTAGATAATGAAGCTTCTACGATTCCTGATGATGAATACTTGAAATCAATTCACGCTTTGTCACTCATAATCCACATACGTCGCTAAACTCATAAAAATTAAGGCAGCAGAAAAAGACTGATTAAAATGTGATTTACCATAAAATTACGATTTTTCTGCATGGTCATTTCCGTAGCAGCTTCTACTTATTAGTTATAATTGAATTTAAGCTAACTTCAGTTAAAGAGTATGTATCAAATGACGGGTTTCGCTTTTCTTTGCAAAGCATCTTCTGTCCTCATTTTGGAAATATGGGTACATGAAATGCGTCTACATTTTGGTATTTATGAATTGAAACAGTATTTCTGTACGTCATTGTCGTACAACTTACTTACGGTGTTTTTGCCTTATATTGATACGTTCTGAAGTACACTGCCTTTTCCTTCGATGTCAGCGGAGGCTGAAGTCCAAAAGTATCAGGTTGCACGTTCATTTTTCGCCATTTATCACATTTCACGAACCGGCTTTTTCTTAGGCTGCATTTGTGTTTTTCCACTTCACCTCAATTTTGTCAACTTTACAAAGGGAATACTATTGTAATACAGGATTCTATCATCTGAAACGTAATACGCCCAGTGGAAGATGTACAGGACTAAAAAGGAGAATATTTGGAACCAGATAAAAAGAGCATGGAGGTGCAGGACAAATCATTCAACTATAGGTGAACACTTACACCAAAACCCATAGGCTGCAGCCAACTACAGGAGGTGGTTCATGTCGGGACTAACGATGTGTTTCGCTTTTGGTTGGAAGAGAGTTTCTCTGGTTTCGGCCAGCTAGCTGAAATGGTAAGGACTGCCAATGTTTCTTGCAAGATGAAGACTGAGTTCACCATTTGTAGCATCGTCAACAGAACTGGCTATGTTCCTTTGGCACAGAGCCAAATGGAGGCACCGAATCGGATGCTCAAACGAGAGTGTGGGCTGCAGATTCCTCGACTTGTGATTTCCGGATTCCACTTAACAGATCAAAGGTACTCTACATACAGGTAGTGGCTACACGGGTATCGGGAGCTGTGTGGAGGGGACAGGGTGGTTTTTTAGGTTAGAGGGTCTTGGGAAACTACTGATAGGACGTCAGTCTAAAGGGGCACAGGACAATGGGTACTGTAGTCGTAATTTGTCGTAGCTGTGTTGGAAAAGTACCAGAGTTTAAAACGGTAATAGAAAGCACTGAATTTCAAATCTTTGTAGGTTCGGAAATCTGGCTAAATTTGGAAATATGTTCAGCCAAATTTTTTACTAAGGACCAAACCGTCTTCATAAAGTATAAATTAAATACTGGTTTGGTGGTGGAATGTTTATTGCTATCGGAAGTAGTTAACCTTGCAGTGAAACTGAAGTAGATAGTTCCTGTGAGTTAGTATGGGCACACAATCCGAATAAATTAATAACAAGTTCATTTTACCGACCTCCCCCCCCCTTCCCGACTCAGATGATGGAGTTGCTGAAGAGCTCAAAGAAAACTTAGGCCTCATTTCAAATAGGTACCCCACTCATACAATTATAGATGGTTATGTTTTCAATATACCCTCGAAATGTTGGCTAAATTCAGTTGTAAGCATAAAAAGTCGTTCTCAGAAAATTATTTTGAGTGTTAGTTCAGGAGTCCACTGGATGTGTAAATGTCTGCGAAAACATACTTGACCCCTTAGCAACAAATATAGTGAGCAAAAAGTGAGCATTATGACGGCTGTAGGGTTTACTCATCACAGGGTTGTTGTAGCGAAACTAAATACCGTAACATCAAAACCCACCAAAAATAAAAGCCAAATAAACCTATTTATAATAAAGCAGATAAACATTCGCTTGACGCCTTTCCAAAAGACACTCTCAAAAGTGTAGACCAGATGCGGTTTGAATTCAGAGAGGAAGTATGGACAGAAGTTGAGAGATACCTACCGAATTAATTAATAGAGACGTTAATGGTGCACAAAACAGGTCAGAAAACTATTGCAGAAGCAACGAAAAAAACATTACAAATTTTAAAGCATGCAAAAGCACAAGATTGGCAAAGTTTTACAGAAACTGAAAAACTTCGCGCGAACTCCAATGTGAGATGCTTTTAATAGTTTACACAGGGAAATTCTGTCTAGAAAACTGAAAGAAAATCGAAAGAGTTTCTGATAGTATGTAAAGTACACCCAGTGGAAAGACACTATCAATACCCTTAGCGCGCGATGACAATGGTGATGTTAAGGATGACAGTGCCACTAAAGCAAAGTTTTCCGAAATTCCTTCACCAAAGCTGACGAAGGAAATATTCCTGAATTCGATTCAAGAACATCTACCAACATGAATAACTTAGAAGTAGAAATCATCGATGTAGAGGAACAACTTAAATCAGTTAATAAAGTGAAGGCCTCCATATTGTATACCAGTCAGTTTCCTTTCAGAGTATGCTGATACAATAGCTCCATGCTAAGCAATCATATACTCGTCCAACATCTCGCTCGTCGAAAGATCCGTACCTAAAGTCTGGCATACATTTTCACTCGTCGCCTGTGATTCTGCATGAAGTCCTGACGTAGCTGACACCAATCATTCCTTTTTCCGTATCTTTCTCCCCAGCCCCCGCCCCTCCTCTCCAGCTTCAGTTTACGTAAGATGTGGCAAATAATGTCCTAATACGCTCTCCGTAGTAATACTCATGTGATCACATAGCGTGATTAGTGTCGTAACATGGAACAACAGCAGCGATGGTTTAGGCTGGAAGAGAGAACGAGAAGTTTAACGATGTGCTTTGTGACAAGTCGCGTCAAGAATATAAAGATGTCATTTCCCGTTGCCATAACGAGGGGAAATGACGCAGGGTGAAACGGCCAAGGAGCAGCTTTGAGCATACGCTCGCAGGAGTCACCCGGGCGTTTCGGCAGTTTTGAGACCCGCTCTCGGGTCCACCCATTACGGCAGCTGCGAATGTGTAAACATTTACCCGTTAATAACGAGGACGGCCGCGGCCGTTATGGGACTGTCGCCATTAGGCCGCGCTTGCCGAAAGTGGAGGCGAGAGAGGGGAGGGGGAAATGGGCGGGTGGGAGGTGGTGAGGAGAGGAGGGGTGTTCCTGCATACTGAGCCACCTGGCTCCTCGCCACCCAGCGTACTCGGCGAGTGCTCCGTCTCAGTGCCGCCCACTTTTGCAAGTTGACTGTCAAGTACCTTTTTAATTTTTTATTTGAAAATATAGTGATCCTGGCTAGGAGATCCCATATTTACTATCGTTTTAATTTTGCAACTGATTAACATTCTTGATTTCTTTGGGCACTGTCAATCGAGGAGTTATACCATACACTACGTTTCAACTACGGCATGACGCACTATTTCATGAATTGCAATAGGTACATTTTAACGTATTATCCAAGTCCGTAAGTGAAACAGCGATTACAAAGACGTACGTGTGATAGAACTCTGCGAGCCAACTGTGGCTGAGGCAGAGTATGTGTTAACAAAGAGCTAATGTTAGATCTCGCAGTTGTTGCTCGGAGAGGAGAAGGGATAGCGCGCCAGAGGCTGGCAGTGTCTGTTGCGATGCTCCGGAGTGGGCAGTCACTTAGAATTAAATATTCAGTGTAATAAATTCAGTATTGTGTATTAATTATTTATGGAAGAAATAAGATTTGAAGTAAAATCAATCCAGGAAGCTGTAAATGTTGTTACGAAATTTTGATGAAAAATCTTTCTACATATTGTTACATCAACCTACAATAAGGTAATCAATATTCATGTGCTTTTGCTGTTGAATCAATGAGACCAGCTTTGTATGTAACCCCAAGTTTTTTATTGTATTTTTTTGTAAAGATTATTTCTTTGTGTAAATGTAATTTTTGTCATATGGTTTAACAGTTGCAAGTCGGTTTCACAATATAGTACGATTTCCAAGTAAGATATTACAGTCATTCTCCTTAGTCATGTTCCGCCTCCCAATTGCTAGTAGTTTTTATTTAAACAAATTTTGAATGTGTCTCAGTCAAATATCTTGCATTTTGGCTTATGCAACTATAGTTAAATTAGTAGTGCTGAGAGCAGAACAATTAGTTATCCAAGGTGACTCCAGTATGAGGTAATAAATTTATTTCACACAGTTTGTGGATTGTCGCACAGGGACCACTTTTGTACTTATTCAGATTTCCAGGGCCGTAGTAAGATCGAGTAAATTAAATGCACTTGGCTCTAATTTGTCATTATGGTGCACAGGTATTACATAGTTTGGGTTTATTGGTATAGACAGATTGTTTAAAACAGAGTCTGGTAAATATACAGATACATGTGATCAGATAAGCAGGCAGCACACCGCTTGATATAACTGTTCTTTGTTAGATAATAACATCATTCCGTAGATTAAAACTGAAGAAACTGCAAAAAGGTGGGAATTTAAGGAGATGGGACCTGGATAAACTGACTAAACCAGAGGTTGTACAGAGTTTCAGGGAGAGCGTAATGGAACGATTGACAGGAATGGGGGAAAGAAATACAGTAGAAGAACAATGGGTTGCTCTGAGGGATGAAGTAGTGAAGGCAGCAGAGGATCAAGTAGGTAAAAAGACGAGGGCTAGTAGAAATCCTTGGGTAACAGAAGATATATTGAATTTAATTGATGAAAGGAGAAAATATAAAAATGCAGCAAATGAAGCAGGCAAAAAGGAATACAAACGTCTCAAAAATGAGATCGACAGGAAGTGCAAAATGGCTGAGCAGGGATGGCTAGAGGACAAATGTAAGGATATAGAGGCTTATCTCACTAGGGGTAAGATAGATACTGCCTACAGGAAAATTAAAGAGACCTTTGGAGATAAAAGAACCACTTGCATGAACATAAAGAGCTCAGATGGAAACCCAGTTCTAAGCAAAGAAGGGAAAGCAGAAAGGTGGAAGGAGTATATAGAGGGTCTATACAAGAGCGATGTACTTGAGGAGAATATTCTGGAAATGGAAGAGGATGTAGATGAAGATGAAATGGGAGATACGATACTGCGTGAAGAGTTTGACAGAGCAATGAAAGACCTGAGTCTAAACAAGGCCCCCGGAGTAGACAACATTCCATTAGAACTACTGACGGCCTTGGGAGAGCCAGTCCTGACAAAACTCTACCATCTGGTGGGCAAGATGTATGAAACAGGCGAAATACCCTCAGACTTCAAGAAGAATATAATAATTCCAATCCCAAAGAAAGCAGGTGTTGACAGATAAGTTTAATAAGTCACAGCTGCAAAATACTAACGCGAATTCTTCACAGACGAATGGAAAAACTGATATAAGCCGACCTTGGGGAAGATCAGTTTGGATTCCGTAGAAATGTTGGAACACGTGAGGCAATACTGACCCTACGACTTATCTTAGAAGCTAGATTAAGGAAAGGCAAACCTACGTTTCTAGCATTTGTAGACTTAGAGAAAGCTTTTGACAATGTTGACTGGAATACTCTCTTTCAAATTCTGAAGGTGGCAGGGGTAAAATACAGGGAGCGAAAGGCTATTTACAATTTGTACAGAAACCAGATGCCAGTTATAAGAGTCGAGGGGCATGAAAGGGAAGCAGTGGTTGGGAAGGGAGTGAGACAGGGCTGTAGCCTGTCCCCGATGTAATTCAATCTGTATATTGAGCAAGCAGTGAAGGAAACAAAAGAAAAATTCGGAATAGGTATTAAAATCCATGGAGAAGAAATAAAAACTTTGAGGTTCGCCGATGACGTTGTAATTGTGTCAGAGACAGCAAAGGACTTGGAAGAGCAGTTGAACGGAATGGATAGTGTCTTGAAAGGAGGATATAAGATGAACATCAACAAAAGCCAAACGAGGATAATGGCATGTAGTCGAATTAAGTCGGGTGATGCTGAGGGAATTAGATTAGGAAATGAGACACTTAAAGTAGTAAAGGAGTTTTGCTATTTGGGGAGCAAAATAACTGATGATGGTCGAAGTAGAGAGGATATAAAATGTAGACTGGCAATGGCAAGGAAAGCGTTTCTGAGGAAGAGAAATTTGTTAACATCGAGTATAGATTTAAGTGTCAGGAAGTCGTTTCTGAAAGTATTTGTATGGAGTGTAGCCATGTATGGAAGTGAAACATGTACGATAAATAGTTTGGACAAGAAGAGAATAGAAGCTTTTGAAATGTGGTGCTACAGAAGAATGCTGAAGATTAGATGGGTAGATCACATAACTAATGAGGAAGTATTGAATAGGATTGGGGAGAGCAGAAGTTTGTGGCACAATTTGATTGAAAGAAGGGATCGGTTGGTAGGACATGTTCTGAGGCATCAAGGGATCACCAATTTAGTATTGGAGAGCAGCGTGGAGGGTAAAAATCGTAGAGGGAGACCACTTCAAACAAGTCGTCGGTGAAACAAAATTACCTACTAAAATGTCCCAACTTGGGAAATTGGGCCATCCAGAATACTGAATGAACATTACACAATATAAGGCTCACATTTCCCTAACAAGTAAGTAATAACTAAGATTCAGATATTCAGTCAACGCTTTGCCTAAGAGGAAATTAGACAAAAAAAAATCGCTTATGAAATTAGCCCAATACGTATTTATGAACGCTTTTAGTTAGAAATCCTACATGATTCTACATTCATACACCATTTTGAAACAGCTGCAGCCATTGTTACCTAACGGTACCTGCTTCTGCCAGGGCGTGGTTGGTTGATTGGTTTGTGGGACTGAAGGGACTAGAGTACTAGAGCCATCGGTCCCTTTTTCCACGAACTTTAAACACCCACAAAGAATAAGAACAAACAATGGAGATAGCAAGAGACGACACAGGACAAGAAAGACATAGTCAGCTACCAGAAAAAAGGAATTAAAATCGCACCGAGTGTGACAGTCGTTGGCAGACCACAGAAACAAAAAAAGGAAAAGCCAACCACCAAGAAACGCATTAAAAACCCCAGTCTAAAATCGTAGGCCAAAGGCCAGACTCAACACAAAAAAGGACAAACACTTAGATCAAGCGATAAAAACCCCCTGCACCAATAAAACTCAAAACTAAATCTGCCATCGCAACGTCATCTGAAAAAGGTGCAGGAAGTGTATAATGCAGCGCAAACGTCTGTCTGAGCGGTGTTAAAAGCGGGCAGTCCAACAAGATGTGGACCACCGTCAAAGCTGCCCCACAGCTGCATAAGGGTGGGTCCTTGTGGCCCAATAAATAAGTGTGCGTCGCTCAAGTGTGGCCAATGCGCAGCCGGCAGAGGGAAACAGAGTCCTTGCCAGGGCGTGTCGGACAGTTAACGGTTAAGGCCAATTTTAGCTCAGTGATGCATCATGCCTTCCCTTCGCTGAGATTGTTGTGTAAAACAGATCCAGATACTTTGGAACTACTGTCTGGAGTTTTCTAGAGACATCTAGGGGATTTAAACTACTGTTTTGTCTAGATGCACAAGAAATAGGAAAACATGTAATCGATTCTGCCAAATATCGTTCATTTCTCCAATCAGGTTCATTCATTTCACATTTGCAGTATTTGACAACATAATACAAGAAAAGTTATGAAACCTGTCGTCGAGTCGATATCCGGCGCTTTTCGCTTCCCGCTGGTTCAGGGCCACGTTTCATCTGACACCACCAATGGATAACTCTAAAAGAAGTAGCCATTGTCCGTGTAACTATTATGTACAATTAGTGGTTAAATTTGCTTATAAAATACGTCGAACTGAAAAAGATAAGATAAATACATGTTCCATCTGAGTACTCATGCACCGTTGCTACTTCTTAAGCAACGTTTGTTAACGACAAGTAATTACGAGGAGCGTTCAGAAAGTAAAGTAACACCTTTTTTTATATAAGGCAGGTTGGTTTCTTTCAGGATACTAATACACTACTCTTTTGGCTACAAAAGCCTATTTTTCAACATAATCTTCGTTCAATGGAACTGCCTTACGTCACCTTACTGGGAGGGTCTGTATGCCTGAATGGTAGAACTCTACCCGTCGACGTCGCGGCCAACGTCTTACTACATCCATAAGCTCCGCACAACCCACGTCCCTCTACACGCAGAGTGCATTCTTCATTGAGGCAAACAGATGAAAGTCGGGAGTTGCGAGATCCCAGCTGTAAGGTGGATGAGGTAGAACAGTCCAATGAAGTTTCGTGATCTCCTCTCGGGTGCCCAGACTTTTTCATGGGGAAGGAGATGTTCGTTTGCAGTTATGTGGCGACGAACACGCTAAAATCGTTTCATCAATTTCCTGAAGCTAGCACAATACACTTCCGAGTTGATCGTTGCACAATGAGGGAGAACATCAAACAGAATAACCCCTTCAGAGTTCCGGAAGACCGTCCCCATTAATTTTCTGGCTGAGGATGCGGCTTTGAACATTTCCATCGGGGGGAGGTGGTGTGGTGCCACTTCATGGATTGCTGTATTGTTTACGGTTCGAAGTGATGAACCCACAGAAACGTCCCGTAAACAGAGATGTTGTTGGCTGTAATCTGTCAGTCACCTCGAATGAGAGTGTCCGCACGTTCCAACATTGCAGGAGTCACAGCTGTGTGCGGCCGGCATGTGGGAGATCGAACAGGTTTCAGAGACATTATTGCATTGATGATAGAGGCCGCGTCCAACGAATCACTATTCTTTTGTTATTACCAGGTTTCCATAGACATTTGCAGGCCCCTATGAATATCAGCAATGCTCTGCTTTTCCACGAAAAGAAACTCAATGCAGCCCTCTGCTTGGATCAGTCCTTCTTCGTTACAGAAGCCATTTGGAAGGCTACGTACAGCGCCACCGCCTATGGGAGCTTCATGAAACTATAGGGGTTGAAACGGGAACACTACACGATCTCCCACAGTAAATTCCGCTTCTTATCAAAAGCCGAAATTGTCCGAGAAAAATCTACTGCGTTACCTATTGAACTCCCTTCGTACGTCCCCTCTGTGCAGTGAGAGGATGGGGGGAGGGTTAGGCCATGCTGCCGGTCTTCAGCTTTAGATTAAAATATTTATCAATCGTAACGGTACTTTTATAAGAATTAAGATGATTGGAAAAGTGACGTGATGTTGGTAATGCATGTGGCTCTGAACCCTGCGATTGTGTTGCTGTCGGCTTTTGGTGGGATTATTAGTAAGAGATAGGATGCAGATGTCTTGCCGGCCGTTGTGGCCGAGCGGTTCTAGGCACTTCAGTCCGGAACCGCGCTGCTGCTACGGTCGCAGGTTCGAATCCTGCCTCGGGCATCGATGTGTGTGATGTCCTTAGGTTGGTTAGGTTTAAGTATTTCTAAGTCTAGGGGACTGATGACCTCAGATGTTAAGTCCCATAGTGCTTAGAGCCATTTTTTGAGCAGATGGTGTCTCAGAGGATGTGAACCACTAGAGTGGGTCGAGTGGAGGTGTACAGATGTTAGGAGGCGGCAATGAGAGCAGTTATACAGGGGAGATGGGGTAGTAGCCTTCGCTCGGAGAAGGAAGTCGTCGTGTAAGTTATACTGGACAGGATCTCAGGAATGATTTCAAGGACTGTGAGAAGAATGTGGTTGAAATTACATGGGGGAAAGGACATATAATGTGTGTGCATGTGAGGGAGGTCGGATATGGTGGTGAGAGAGGACGGTAGCAGCAATGATTCTCAAGGAAGGGGGATGCAGTGGCCTGTTGGGATTCAAATTTTAGGAAGATGTAAGAACGGTGAATTCCAGGTGTTTGTGAGGAGACTTGGGAACCTGTGATGCTAGCATGAAACGGGTTGTAACAGATCAGGTATGTATGTTTTTTATATTTCTCATTAAAACATTGAATTCATAATAAAGATAGGAAAGCATTGATTTCAATCTATTGTTGAGTCATGGGAGAAGGGCGACAATACTTTTTGGAAAAACTTTCATGGTGACGTGTAACAACTTCGGAGTCGCCACCATCCTTTGTGGCCCAGTGACTGCAGTACTCGGAAAATTGATTTGAATGCGGTGGAGGGGCGGAACAATGGTCTGAGAGCCGCGGATTCCATAGAAAATAGAAAACAATGAAACTGTATACCCAATCTTTGGTCTTTGTTAGCTCTAGACTCACGTCTTCGTAGTTGCACCAGGATAGGGATGTTGCTGTTGTTATTAATGGCTTAAGGCTTAAAGGCTTAAAGGCTAGGGCTGTTGCTGTTGTTATTAATGTTCTCTTAAAGGCTAGGGCTGTTGCTGTTGTTATTATTGTTCTCTTAAAGACTGTTGGGGAGTTATTGCTAGAAGGCACATTGCCTGTAACATTATTTAAAAAAAAAATGAAATGTTTTAATTCAGTGAGCAATAGGTTAATTATAAATAGTTAGCTGAAACGAAAATTTACTTTGTTTTCAGTAATTTGGTTCTGTTAGTGGTGCCTACAGAAATGAGAAATTATTGAATGCACCCAGAAGCAGCTATGATTCTTCTACTGGTATCTTAAATTTCCATGCTCCTTAAATCAGGGGCTCATCCGACACAATCCATATTAAATTAAATTTTTAATGCATTTTAGCGCTCGTGATTTGAGGACATCGATCAACTTTTAAATAAAAGCATAATTTTATTTATGAGAACGAGAGATGCCACAGGGAGATGAGTTCCAAGGCATGTCGAAAAGGAGGTGGAGTGCTTTACATTCAAAGGATAAAACTAGGGATGGATGGAGATCCATCAAAAATTTGCATAGGTTAGAAGTTTTGGCCTGTCATAAGCATCCTTTAGGCTGTTTAGTAGGTGAGGGTTCTAATTTAGTTTTTGATAAAGTGGTAGACAAGTGTATTACAGTCTTTTAGCAAGATGATTTGCTTGATTGTGGATCGTACGGTAGATGTTTGTAAGATGCGCAGCTCAGGTGGTTTCTCCTACAATTACTGCCGTCAGGCATGAAATCTGCTGAGGTCATAGAGAGAGGAAACCATAGGTTTAGGTCTGTCACATTTCGCTTTCGGTAGTGCTCATGCCAATCATTTCTCTAGTTGTAATGAAACAGTAATTACGTATTTAATGTTCCATCCTACACCTGCGACGCTGGAAGTTAAAATCACATTTAGTTACTATTCTTTAGCTGTATGAGGCGTCAATACTTATCTCTGTAGTAACATTTGTCAACTATATTTGCTTTAATGAACACAGCTATTATGTATTCATGTCAGAAATAAGCAGTGATATCATAAAAGAAATTACAAAAGAAGATACACACTATATCCAAATAATTATCAATTATGGCATGTGGAGATAGTCGACAAGCTGCCAAGTTTTAACGTCTGCGCCCGCTGATCTGTGATGAAGCTCACGCAGAAAGAACGAAGCATTCCATTACTGAATGAGTCTGCTTGATACATTGCGTGAAGAACGAATGTGACGACTGCAACATTAGCGTCAAATAAAGACTGGGAAAATGTCGACACTGTTAATGGTCTCGCTGGGCGTGTGTTAAATTGTTTCAATCAAAACTAATTACATGTTTTCAAAGTTAAGAATATATTTGAATATCCTGTTAATAATGTCTAAAATACCTATAATTTGTCCAAAATTGGAATTTCTTTATCCTGAGTTGAGTTTTGTAACCTGGCAAGATTAGAGGGGAAGCCTCAGGCTGCCGTCTAGAGTTATTTGGAACTTTGTAAATACGAGTTAAAGCTTTCACTGCTGCTGTAATGCCCAGAAGCATGAACAATAGCACACGGTTCATAATGAGTGTTGTGGGAGGAACGTTGCGGTGGAGGAGCACAACCATTAGTGTAAGCTGTTGAGCTGTTGAAGAACGCCAGGGATTGTTCCCTTTCGGGAGACGTGCCCAACACGAATCACTATAGTAATCTGTTCATTGTAATGTGTGTATATGAACGGATGCTGGGCGAACGATAATGGCTTGCGTTGGGACAGGTATGATGAGGGTCTATGGACAAAGCGGGGATTAGTGACAATGAGCGTCTGGCCTTAAGTGGTGAAAGCCGAGGGGCCGCTAACAGCTACAGATAACCAAAACTGGGCGTTGTTTGGAACTACCAACACTCTGACATAAAAACAACACTCTCATACCTTAAAACGAGACAAGAAATATTAATGCCATATACTTAAGAATTATTATGAGTATAAGGCATGCAGTCCTATGTACACAAGCACTAAGTGTAATTACAAGCATAAGTAGACTCAGCGCTGTAAATGATTACACACTATAAATAACAAACAAGGTTGTCTTACAAGGTGGACGTAACTTCGGATAATGGCATTGCACAGTAGCCATTATCACAAGCAGCAACGGAAATTACATCATTATTAAATATGGTCATAAGTACCTACATTAAATGTACACTATGTGATCAAAAGTATCCAGACATCTGACTTACATTTGATTGGATGTTTTGTGGGATTGAAGGGACTAGACTACTAAGGCCATCGGTCCCTTTTTCCACGAACTTTAAACGCCCACAAAGAATAAGAACAAACAATGGTGATCGCAAGAGACGACACAGAACAAGAAAGACACCGCCAGAGACCAAAAAAAAGGTATTATAATCACACAGAGTGTGGCAGTGGATGGCCGACCATAGAAACAAAAAAGAAAAAGCCAACCACCAAGAAACTCACTAAAAACCCCTGTCTAAAATCGTAGGCCAAAGGCCAGACTCAACACAAAAAAAGGACAAACACTTAGATCAAGCGATAAAAACCCCTGCACGAATAAAACTCAAAACTAAATCTGCCATCGCAACGTCATCTCTTTAAAAGTGCAGGAAGCGTATCAGGCATCGCAGTTAAAAGCGGAGCAGTCCAACAAGATGGTGACGACCGTCAAAGCTAACCCGCAGCGACATAAAGGTGGGTCCTCGCGGCGCAATAAATAGCTGTGTGTTATCCAGGTGTGGCCAATGCGCAGCCGGGAGAGGACAACAGAGACCTTGCGAGAGACCAGCAAGGAGCAGCGCCCGCACGGAAATGACTTACAAGTTCGTAGCGATCTCCATCGGTAATGCTGGAATTCAATATGGTGTTGGCTCACCCTTAGCCTTGATGACAGCTTCCACTCTCGCAGGCATACATTCAACCAGGTGCTGGAAGATTTCTTGGGGAATAGCAGCCCATTCCTCACGGAGTGCTGCACTGAGGAGAGGTATCGATGTCGGTCGGTGAGGCCTAGCACGAAGTCGGCGTTCCAAAACATCCCAAATGTGTTCTGTAGGATTCAGATCAGGACTCTGTGCTGGCCAGTCCGTTACAGGGATGTTACTGTCGTGTAACCATTTCGCCACAGGCCATGCATTATTTCGACCGTGTTGAAAGATGCAATCGCCATCCCCGAATTGCTCTTCAACAGTGGGAAGCAAGAAGGTGGTTAAAACATCAGTGTAGGCCTGTGCTGTGATAGTGCCACGCAGAACAACAAGGGGTGCAAGCCTCCTTCATGAAAAACACGACAACACCATAACACCACAGCCTCCAAATTTTACTTTTGGCACTACACACACTGGCAGATGACGTTCACCGGGTATTCGCCATACCCACACCCTGCCATCGGATCGCTACATTGTGTACCGTGATTCGTCGCTCCACACAACGTTTTCCCACTGTTCAATAGTCCACAGTCTACGCTCCTTACACCAAGCGAGGCGTCGTTTGACATTTACCGGCGTGATGTGTGGCTTATGAGCAGACGCTGGACCATGAAATCCAAGTATTCTCACCTCCCGCCTAACTGTCATAGTACTTTCAGTCGATCCTGATGGAGTCTGGAATTTCTGTGTGGTGATCTGGATCGATGTCTGCCTATTACACATCACGATCCTCTTCAACTGTCGGCGGTATCTGTCAGTCAACAGGCGAGGTCGGCCTGTACGCTTTTGTGCTGTTCGTGTCCCTTCACGTTCCCATTTCACTATCACATCGGAAACAGTGGACCTAGAAATGTGTAAGAGTGTGGAAACCCCGCGTACGGACGTAAGACACAAGTGACACCCAATCACCTGAGGACGTCCGAAGTCCGTAAGTCCCGCGTAGTGTCCCATTCTGCTCTATTACGATATCTAATGACTACTGAGGTCGGTGATATGGATTACCTGGCAGTAGGTGACAGCACAATGCACCTAATATGAAAGACGTATGTTTTTGGGGATGTCCGGATACTTTTGATCACACAGTGTATCATGCCAGAAAGTACTCGACACATACGCTTGCAAAAGAAACAGTACTTAGTTATTAGTATATCAAATTAAATTAACATATTAACCTTGTCAACGGTGGTTAATTGAAAGTGCGATAAAGGCACATCCTTGTTTATGAAAATTATACATTTATGTTGAAAGCAATAATCATTAGTATCAGTATACATGGTATCAAATAATGTTACATGTAAGATATTTAAATTAATTCTATAATTGTTAGTGTAGGGATGGTGGTCCATTTCCATTTCGGTTTACATTCTCAGTTCATTTTCATTCCATTTCAATTGCACACGATGTGTCACTGTGTTGTAAGAAGTGCGTTATGTGGTGGGGAGCGATCTGATGTCGCATTAGCTCAAGTTTGGTGATGTCAATGGACGTGGTGGTGAGACATGTTCTCCTGGGAGGCACTGCAATGCGAGAGGAGAGGTTATGTTATGATCATCTGCGAGGGAGGGCTGATTTTTTTTTCATGGGAGAGTGGATGCCGGCCGTTGGGCCGAGAGGTTCTAGGCGCTTCAGTCCGGAACCGCGCTGCTGCTACGGTCGCAGGTTCGAATCCTGCCTCGGGCTTGGATGTGTGTTACGAGCTTAGGTTAGTTAGCTTTAAGTAGCTCTAAGTTCTAGGGGACTGATGATCTCAGATATTAAGTCCCATAGTGCTCACAGCCATTTGAACCATTTGAGAGATGTTACACCATCGGAGACTTGTGTTTTACGCGATCGCCGAGTGCAGCCAAGCGAGAAATTGCGAATACAACTCGCGACTGTGACTCTGGCTTGCGGAACATGAGACTGCATTTCATCATACGTGGAGTTTAGTTTACGCATTTGGGTGGGGCTTTAGAAACACAGTTAGTAATTTGAGACTGTAAAGTGAAAATTCCCATCACTCATGTGACGCTAGCTAAGTTGCAAATCGTACATTCTTACCAGATGAACTCTTGTTTTATTCCATTAAGGAATTAATTACGTAGGAAACTATATCTTGCTGAATTAACTAGTTATTAAACATATAAATATGGAGCGTACTTTCCTTGTTACGTTTAATAATCTTTAATTCGCATTCCGTGTCTGCCCTCAAGGGTTTGGCTGCGCGATCACCAGTGTGATGGACTGACTGGTCACTGCCACATCAGGGCGTATAGCAGGCGGTTTACGACTCGACCCTGAGACATTTGCGAGACAAGTTCTTCATGAACAGACTCGTAGATTAGCCAAAGAAGAGTTATGTCGCAGTTTTCAAAACATAATTAATGCCATAATTAGAGGAACGAAAAGTTAGAAATCGTTAACAAGTCCAGGCTAGTTTTCTACAATCAGTCAGTTTATTTGAATTATTCTAATGCTGCATTTCACTATCTACATCTGTTTTTCAAAAATGGTTGAAATGGCTCTGAGCACTATGGGACTTAACATCTGAGGTCATCAGTCTCCTAGAACTTAGAACTACTTAAACCTATCTAATCTAAGGACATCACACACATCTGTGCGCGAGGCAGGATTCGAACCTGCGACCGTAGCGATCGCGCGGTTCAAAACTGAAGCGCCTAGAAGCGCTCGGCCACAGCGGCCGGCCCTGGTTTTCACAACTCAAAAACTATTTTCCACTATAATTGTTCCTTCTGAGACATTGTTATCTTTGTGAGTAGCATTGCATATGCAAGCATACTGGATTAACCGAGTTAATCATTCCGAGAAGTCATTACAGTAACACCGTGTAACATCGCCTCTAGCGTTGATAATGGCCTGCATTCGCTGAGGAAGTGAAGAGTCCACAAGTTTCTTCAGGTGTACCACATCCAGCTGAAGGAAATCTTTTATCATCAGATTCCGTAGACCTCCAGAACTGAGAGCTTGTTGACTACTACGTTTCACCCGCTGTTCCATATAGCCCCACGCATGGGATTACTTTCGGGTGTTTTAGTGGGCCGGTCTGGGTGCAGTGCTGCATCTGAGTGTTCGTAAAACAGGAACTTATGCGTGCAGCCCTGCGGATGCGCCTATGTCATATTGGAAGATGGGGGTGTCTACAGCGAACTCATCATGAAGATATAGAAGAAAAGATAACACTTCGTTGCCGAGAATGTGCGAGGTGCGTTCAATAAGTAACGCAAATTTTTTCTCTGAAAGCAGTCTGGTTTTATTCAGGATTCCAATAAATCATGATATTCCTCACTATTTTGGTCACAAAATCCTATTTTTCAATATAAGCATCGTTCAATTGGTCAACGCCGGAGCCAACGTCTTGCTGCAACCATGACTTCCCCATCACCCACGTACTGCTGCTCGCCGAGTACATCCTTTATTGGGCCAAGCAGATGGAAGTCGCAAAGGGCAATATCTGGGCTGTGGGCTGTAGAGTGGATGAGAAGGAACAGTCCAATTACTTTTTGTGAGTTCCTCTCGGGTGCTCAGACTTGTTTGAGGCCTTTCGTTGTCACGAGGAACAAGAAATTAGTTTGCTTTTTGTGGCGACGAATGCGCTGAAGTCCTTTCGTCAATTTTCTGAGGGTAGCTCAGTACATTCGACAGTTAAATGTCGCGTCATGAATCAGGACATCAAAAAATATAACCTTTTCATAGTTTCAGAAGATCGTCCCCATGACTTTACCGGCTGACGTTGTGGCTCTGAACTTTTATTTGGAAGAGAGGTAGTGTGGCACCACTCCAGGAACTGTCGGTTTGTTTTCGGTTGGAAGTGATGAACTGATGTTTCATCGCCTGAGACGATGTCCGAGAAAAAAATTGTGACGATGAGCCTCGTAACACGCAAGCAGTTCTGCAGAGATGGTACTTCGTTGCTCTTTACAGGCTTATGTTAGATGACAAGAAACACAACTGGCACACACCTTTGAGTACACTAACTAATGGACGAGTGTGCCACCAAAAGAGACGTCCAGTTGTGCAGCAAGGTTTTTACTTTTTATCCCTCGATTTCCTCGAATGAGAGTGTCCGAACGTTCCAACATTCCAGGAGTCACAGCTGTGTGCGGCTGGCGCGTGGGAGATCGGACGGGTTTGCACTACCTTGTTGCGATGATGACAAACGCCTAGCCCAACGACTCACCATGCTTTTGTGCAGTGCCAGGTCTCCGTAGATATTCTGCAAGTACCTATGAATATCGGCGATGTTCTGGATGTCTTCCAGAAGAAACACAGACTGCTCTCTGCTTGGAACTCCTTTCTGAAGGCTACCTAAAGCGCCTCCAGCTATTGGAACTTCATGAAAGTGTGTGGCTGGAACGGGAATATTCCATACTGTCCACAGTAAATTCCACATTTTTTTCAACCGAATTGGCAGAGGAAAAAATAGGTTTTGCGTTGCTTATTCAAAGACCGTCTTAATAATCTTGGTTAATTTCGCGATAGCCCGAATGTGTGCGCTCCACAGAACCATTTCGGGCCTGAAATGCACTCTCCAGATACTGCGCGTTAAACTCCTCCTTGGGTGAGAGTGTAGTTCGTACCTGGCATGGTTTGAAAAGAGGCAAAGTTTCGACTCGTCGGCCCACACTACTCTCCTCTACTCAGTCACGGGCTGGTTTCTGCGTGGTTTGGTCCACTGAACACCTTCAGCTGTGAGAAATGTACTATTGCGAGGTATCCGACTCCAAAAGTCCTCTAAATACATTCTACTTCGCATTGTTCTCTCAGAAACTGATCGACATGGACCTCCATTCACTTACAGCAGAAATTCTTGTCGGGTTTGAAACTGAATTTCGTCGTCAGTGATAGCAGTATTTTACATTACCTGTAGGTTAGTATCTTTTAAGAGTACTATCTTACGTCGTTACATGGCTCCAAGTGGAGCAACAGTTCGTGTCGATACACCAACAAGTCTGGCACGATGTGCTCACGAGTAAGTCCAAACTGGATAGTTCCTATCTTTCACTTGTTACGCTACCACACACGCCCACCCTCAGCGCCGCTGTTATACAACGTAGAGGCACAATCAAATACATCTTTCCTGCAATCACTTACGTCAGCAATGGGAGGTTACATGCCTGTCTGGTACCAAATGTACACTGTATACAGCACTCCAAAGCGACCAGTGTGCTCTAGTAATGGGGCGACTAATATTTTGTCCGCCATCGGCTTCAGGCCAGTCATCGACGGCCGACGGGGACTGTAGTGACGTGAATGCGCTGGCAGAGGAGTGCAGACTTCGAGTTGCGATGATAGCCGTAGATTTTGACTGGGCGTTTGACAGAGTGCGCCATGTATTTCTGTACTTTGTATTAGAACGATGGGCTTGCCTGCCCGGTTCATCGGCGGCCTTCGGCGGCTCTTTACCAGTGCTCGTTCGTTTGTCCAGGTCAGCGGGTGTGTGGAAGGTCCGATACCGATCCAACGGCCCGTCAGCCAACGTTGCCCCCTGTCCATGTACTTTTATGCAGTGGCATTGGAGCCGGTCATAGGCGCAGCTACTTGGACCCGGCTTTCGCGGTTACACCTTTTGATGTCGCGCCTAAGCAGATAACCTGCTGCTCCTGGTTCGTTCTCGGGAGGAGGTCGCACAGATTGTCAACACAATTTCGGCTAATGTGAGGGCGGCTGGATGTGCGGTGAATGTGTGCAAATCCACGGCGCTCTAAGTTGGCCGAGGGTTACACCGGAAGATCTGTCGCTCCTGCCCTGTATCCGACGTCTCCGCTATCTTGGGATAACCTTCACGTCGTCAACGGTCTGTACGTAAACCGTGAACTTTCAAGTTTTGAAAACTGTCCATGTGATGAGCAGCCTCAACTTCCTACCCCGCCTCGAACCTTTGCAGCGTTTTCTCTACCTGACTACCTATCTGGCATCGAAAATGGTTCATACTGCGCAGGTTTTATTGGTGCCGAATACGATAGGACGTTATATTCGAGCTGCATTTGGATATTTTCTGACGCCTGAGTCAATCTTCAAAGTCCGCTGTGACACCATTAATCGTCCACTGCCTGCAGAAGGACTTACACCTTACGAACGAACGCTATCGTACGGCGGCACTTCACGTGGCCACAATGTGTAAACAATGGCGCGGTGTTGAGGCCTCCATTAGGCATTGTTTACGTGGCGTCCTCGTGCCAGTGTTCCTCTCCCCGCCGGTCCTTGTTGGTAGCATCATGCACACATTTGCACACATCGCGGCGTTCACTGTGGAACTTAGTTATGCTTACGCCGGATTCCCACGAATGCGGTGGCCGCGGGCAAAGAATTTTTCTACGTCCTTTTTTGCATAGCGTCACCTGTAAGGTCATAGAACGCAAGTTCTCATTTCTGAGCAGAACTGTGATTTGGCAGCACATTCATCACAGTTTCTTTCCGCCCATATCTCGTCGGCTTGGGATTATGTGACCTGTGTGATGTATCCAACTAATGGGCGGCCCCATGCCATAGAACTAGCGAACCCTCCCGTCTGCATCGTCTGCCTTAGGGTCGAGGATGATCACCACCGCTTGAATTGTGTAGCCGTTGCGGATGTCTGGTTGTTGGGACGATAAAAGGTCGCATGTAATCTGAGAACGGCGCCGCATGTTATTGACACAGAGCCCTTTTTTCAGCCAGCGGCAGAATATTTTCCTGTCACAAAGTGTTGGGAGGTACTCTGGATAATGGGCTGGACGTTGGCATATTTACATGCAAATGATCACCACACGCGTCTCGATTTTTGACAGCACGTGGAGATTGCACTTGCGGAAGTTGCGCACTCTTCCCGTTATCGCGAGCGTATTTTCTCAATTATCTTACCAGCGTTCATACCACGCGCCCACCAACTTAGCATGTACCTGGCGTGGCAGGCGCCAGTCTGATCCGGAACGAAATATGACGCGCCTACCGCATGGACTCGGTCCACCTGCCATCCTTTATCGCTTTGCAGGGTTTTCAGGGTTCCAGATGGGTGGATTAGTTTCAGTTTGTTTTTCCAATGTGTATATGTTTAAAAAAAATGAACCGTCTCAAAAAAGTGGCAACACCAATTTCCGTAAGATCACCTTAAGTTGGGTGATCTTACGGAAATTGGTGTTGCCACTGGATGGGCTACCACTTTGGTGGTTGACTGTCCAGGTCTGCCGAGCGCTGTTGCTAAGTATGGTGCACTCAGTACTTGTGTGGGCAATTGAGTAGCTCCCTAGTTGAGAAATGAAATCCCTAAACATAGGATAAGGTAGGACAAAGAAAGCTTAGAAGGGTGAATCGAGAAAAGCAGCGTCGTTTGTTGTTTAAATGATTACATTCATTTAACCACTGCATAATAGCGTGAATAAAAAAATACAATAATGACAAATAATTATGAGAGACAGTGTAAAGCTAACTAGTTACTTACAGCAATAATCAGCTGTAACAAATTATTTTACCTCAACAAGACACAAAACACAGTGCCAGAGTAAATATAAAACAGTAATTTTTTTAAAAATTTATTTTCTTATAAAACAGAAAGTGCTCAAAGAGCATCAGCAAAAGTATCTTTAGGACTGTTTAAGAAAAGGTCACCTAAGGCCTTCAAACCATTTTTGGGACAGTAATCAATTTTTAAAAATCAAACGGCCCGTTAAAACACACTGCTAAAATCAGCATAAAATCTACTGAAAATTTTATCAAGAGCCAAAACAGCAAAATAGATTAAGGTTTTCCACACATGAGGAAAGTATAATCTCAAAAAAATGGTTCAAATGGCTCTGAGCACTATGCGACTTAACTGCTGAGGTCATCAGTCGCCTAGAACTTAGAACTAATTAAACCTAACTAACCTGAGGACATCACACACATCCATACCCGAGGCAGGATTCGAACCTGCGACCGTAGCGGTCACGCGGTTTCAGACAGAAGCGCCTTTAACCGCACGGCCACACCGGCCGGCGTATAATCTCATTTTATACTCAGACCAGATTTGAAAATATTCGCTTAAGATAATAATCAAGACAGTACCTTGTGTTTAAGCACGTTTAAAAAATTCTTGGCTACCCGAGATTCATAACATGGGCAATACAAGCATATTGTAAAGGAGATCTACAACTTTAAGTAAAATTTTAAATAAGGTTCGATAGATCAGAACATTAAGTAATATAGCTACTCATAAACTTCAACTTTATAAGCAGGCAGCGTGAACCAGCATGCTAAGTCAATCACGGAGGCGCCTCAAACGCAGCCAATAAACACCAAGGCTGTGTTAAACAGCAACAGGCCCCAGCGGCCATCACCCGCTGAAAAACCGGCCGGGAAGCTAAGAAGACTATGTAGATCTGTTAACAAATACCACTTAGGTGAGACATAGGCCAAACAAACGAGTTAAATGAATATTAATGGCCACTTTCTCGAGAAATGGTCAGCGTAAGGCCCCTTAATATGCTACCAAATTTCAAATTTATCTTCAATCAAATTTAAAAATATCAAGGAAATTAATGTCTCTTAAACCATTTATCTGAACAAAATTTGATACAGGAAAATTTAATAAATGCCCAGAAAATAAGATCTGACGGTAATTTAGCCAAACCACATGGCAAGGAACCTTGTGTAAACCAAACAGTTATGAAAAGAAAATGACAAGCTTACCTCTATGAGGCGGTACTTAATAATTAGATCTTGCAAGCAACGCTTCCTTCCGTGATATTTAGACATCAAAATCTGTAACACAATTTTAACACATATATTAAATACAAGTGTAAGTAGGCTGTTTAGGTTTTTTATTGGTAACACCACGTAGTGCTCCATATGAAAATCACTGACTGTGCTGTGTGCAGTCTGAGGCTGGTCGGCATTGTTGCAATAGTCGCTATTGTAGTGTTGGGCAGTTGGCTGTTAACAGCGCGTAGCGTTGCGCAGTTGGAGGTGAGCCGCCAGCAGTGGTGGATGTGGGGAAGTGAGATGGCGCATTTTTGAGAGCGGATGATCTGGACGTGTGTCCATCAGAGACAGTACATTTGTAAGACTGGATGTCATGAACTCATGTATATAATATGACTTTTGAATAATATTAAGGTAAATCCATTGTTTGTTCTCTATCAAAATCTTTCTTTTGCTAACTGTGCCTACCAGTAGTTAGTGCCTTCAGTAGTTTGAATCTTTTATTTAGCTGGCAGTAGTGGCGCTCGCTGTATTGCAGTAGTTCGAGTAACGAAGATTTTTGTGAGGTAAGTGATTTCTGAAAGGTATAGTTTAATGTTACTCAGGGCCATTCTTTTGCAGGGATTTTTTATAGTCAGATTGCGTTGCGCTAAAATTATTGTGTGTCAGGTTGAGCACAGTCTTGTATAAATTGTTCTAAGGGGACGTTTCATATGTCGACCCTTAGCCTAGAATACCACACTGGAATCTTCTGATTTTTTCTTGTAGTTTGTGTATTTAGTGTAGCTTTTGTTTATTGCTAGCGCGTAATTGTAGAGAGAATCTCCTTTATAGTTGCAGTCTTTCATTGTTGTACTGTAAAACAGTTGTGGCATGCATGTAGATTTGTACCAAGTATTTCGCAGCTGCACTTGCGATTAACTAGATATTATTTTCTGTGCTATGTTAATGTGTTTTCTTATTTTTGCTCTTCAAATTGTGCTTTTCTGTGTTATCGTGTGAAATATTGTGACAATTATGGCGTGTGAAAAACGTAATACTAGGCTCCAAAGTAAACTGAGAAATGACAGTGAAGACGAAAGCAGTGTGTTAGCGCCACCGTGTAATGAATTAACTAATGTTCAACATAGTAATTTGGTAATTGTGCATAGGGAAATGGAGCAGGCGGCAAACAATGGTGTAGACAGTGAAACAATTAGTGAACAGGGAAGTATTATCGATCGATCGGTCGGCAACAGCCCGCCTCAGGAATCAGGAATGACAGGACACAATCTTGCAAATACTGCAGATTCAGGTTTTGGGTTCTCACCGTTTTCTCAAATAAGTCAAGACACATTTTCTCCTTGTCAAAATGTGAATGTTGCCGGTGCAACTTCACTGCCGAAAAGCACTGAGGAACATGTTTCAGACACCAGTGCATTGTTATTACAGTTAATGCAACAAATGGGACAAAGGCTACAAAAGTTAGACACAACGCTTGAACAAAATCGGAAACAAATGGGACAAAATCTTCAAAAGTTAGTCACAATGGAACAAAATCTTCAATAGTTAGACACAATGGAACAACACCAGAGACAAACACAGCAACAGTGGGACGCAATGAAACAAAAGCTTCAAAAGTTAGACTCAGTGGAACATACGCTTGAACAAACAGGTGAAGATTTAACTACTGAGTTACATAAAATCGAATCGAAATTTCAAAAAGTCTGTAATGACGTAAAAACACAAATTTGTGACCATTTCCAACCTCTTTTTTCGCTGCATGAAAATACACTCCTGGAAATGGAAAAAAGAACACATTGACACCGGTGTGTCAGACCCACCATACTTGCTCCGGACACTGCGAGAGGGCTGTACAAGCAATGATCACACGCACGGCACAGCGGACACACCAGGAACCGCGGTGTTGGTCGTCGAATGGCGCTAGCTGCGCAGCATTTGTGCACCGCCGCCGTCAGTGTCAGCCAGTTTGCCGTGGCATACGGAGCTCCATCGCAGTCTTTAACACTGGTAGCATGCCGCGACAGCGTGGACGTGAACCGTATGTGCAGTTGACGGACTTTGAGCGAGGGCGTATAGTGGGCATGCGGGAGGCCGGGTGGACGTACCGCCGAATTGCTCAACACGTGGGGCGTGAGGTCTCCACAGTACATCGATGTTGTCGCCAGTGGTCGGCGGAAGGTGCACGTGCCCGTCGACCTGGGACCGGACCACAGCGACGCACGGATGCACGCCAAGACCGTAGGATCCTACGCAGTGCCGTAGGGGACTGCACCGCCACTTCCCAGCAAATTAGGGACACTGTTGCTCCTGGGGTATCGGCGAGGACCATTCGCAACCGTCTCCATGAAGCTGGGCTACGGTCCCGCACACCGTTAGGCCGTCTTCCGCACACGCCCCAACATCATGCAGCCCGCCTCCAGTGGTGTCGCGACAGGCGTGAATGGAGGGACGAATGGAGACGTGTCGTCTTCAGCGATGAGAGTCGCTTCTGCCTTTGTGCCAATGATGGTCGTATGCGTGTTGGGCACCATGCAGGTGAGCGCCACAATCAGGACTGCATACGACCGAGGCACACAGGGCCAACACCCGGCATCATGGTGTGGGGAGCGATCTCCTACACTGGCCGTACACCACTGGTGATCGTCGAGGGGACACTGAATAGTGCACGGTACATCCAAACCGTCATCGAACCCATCGTTCTACCATTCCTAGACCGGCAAGGGAACTTGCTGTTCCAACAGGACAATGCACGTCCGCATGTATCCCGTGCCACCCAACGTGCTCTAGAAGGTGTAAGTCAACTACCCTGGCCAGCAAGATCTCCGGATCTGTCCCCCATTGAGCATGTTTGGGACTGGATGAAGCGTCGTCTCACGCGGTCTGCACGTCCAGCACGAACGCTGGTCCAACTGAGGCGCCAGGTGGAAATGGCATGGCAAGCCGTTCCACAGGACTACATCCAGCATCTCTACGATCGTCTCCATGGGAGAATAGCAGCGTGCATTGCTGCGAAAGGTGGATATACACTGTAATAGTGCCGACATTGTGCATGCTCTGTTGCCTGTGTCTATGTGCCTGTGGTTCTGTCAGTGTGATCATGTGATGTATCTGACCCCAGGAATGTGTCAATAAAGTTTCCCCTTCCTGGGACAATGAATTCACGGTGTTCTTATTTCAATTTCCAGGAGTGTACATTACAGAATCACGAAGCAGCCATAAAAGAAGTGCAAACTATTGTTCATGAAAATCGTGAGACCTTGCAAGCTAAAATTGACTCAGTTGCATCTACCGATTTGGTTACGCAACTAGCAAAAACTCAGGAAAACTTACAGGACACAGTAGATACGATTTCAACACAACTGGACACTCAGAAACTTGGTTCAGAAAAACACACTGAGGAAATAAGTACACTATCGGAGAAAGTAGCCGAACTTTCGCATCAGTTCACTAACTTACAGGGTGTTTCAAAAATGACCGGTATATTTGAAACGGCAATAAAAACTAAACGAGCAGCAATAGAAATACACCGTTTGTTGCAATATGCTTGGGACAACAGTACATTTTCAGGCGGACAAACTTTCGAAATTACAGTAGTTACAATTTTCAATAACAGATGGCGCTGCAAGTGATGTGAAAGATATAGAAGACAATGCAGTCTGTGGGTGCGCCATTCTGTACGTCGTCTTTCTGCTGTAAGCGTGTGCTGTTCACAACGTGCAAGTGTGCTGTAGACAACATGATTTATTCCTTAGAACAGAGGATTTTTCTGGTGTTGGAATTCCACCGCCTAGAACACAGTGTTGTTGCAACAAGACGAAGTTTTCAAAGGAGGTTTAATGTAACCAAAGGACCGAAAAGCGATACAATAAAGGATCTGTTTGAAAATTTCAACGGACTGGGAACGTAATGGATGAACGTGCTGGAAAGGTAGGGCGACCGTGTACGGCAACCACAGAGGGCAACGCGCAGCTAGTGCAGCAGGTGATCCAACAGCGTCCTCGGGTTTCCGTTCGCCATTGTCAGCTGCGGTCCAAACGACGCCAACGTCGACGTATCGTCTCATGCGCCAGAGTTTACACCTCTATCCATACAAAATTCAAACGCGGCAACCCCTCAGCGCCGCTACCATTGCTGCACAAGAGACATTCGCTAACGATATAGTGCACAGGATTGATGACGGCGATATGCATGTGGGCAGCATTTGGTTTACGGACGAAGCTTATTTTTACCTGGACGGCTTCGTCAATAAACAGAACTGGCGCATATGGGGAACCGAAAAGCTCCATGTTGCAGTCCCATCGTCCCTGCATCCTCAAAAAGTACTGGTCTGGGCCGCCATTTCTTCCAAAGGAATCATTGGCCCATTTTTCAGATCCGAAACGATTACTGCATCACGCTATCTGGACATTCTTCGTGAATTTGTGGCGATACAAACTGCCTTAGACGACACTGCGAACACCTCGTGGTTTATGCAAGATGGTGCCCGGCCACATCGCATGGCCGACATCTTTAATTTCCTGAATGAATATTTCGATGATCGTGTGATTGCTTTGGGCTATCCGAAACATACAGGAGGCGGCGTGGATTGGCCTCCCTATTCGCCAGACATGAACCCCTGTGACTTCTTTCTGTGGGGACACTTGGAAGACTAGGTGTACCGCCAGAATCCAGAAACAATTGAACAGCTGAAGCAGTACATCTCATCTGCATGTGAAGCCATTCCGCCAGACACGTTGTCAAAGGTTTCGGGTAATTTCATTCAGAGACTACGCCATATTATTGCTACGCATGGTGGATATGTGGAAAATATCGTACTATAGAGTTTCCCAGACCGCAGCGCCATCTGTTGTTGAAAATTGTAACTGCTGTAAGTTCGGAAGTTTGTCTGCCTGAAAATGTACTGTTGTCCCAAGCATATTGCAATAAACGGTGTATTTCTATCGCTGCTCGTTTAGGTTTTATTGCCGTTTTAAATATACCAGTCATTTTTGAAACACCCTGTATATGCAAAGGTAGATGATGATCTGAATGACACAAGAGCTGTAGCCATCACTGACACAGAAGAGTATGAACAAATTAAGAAATTCAAACAAAATCAGAATCAAATTAATACGCAACACAAAAGAGACATCCGGGAAGTACAATATCAGTTGGCACAAGTAATACAAAAATTCCATATTTCAGAGGACACTCTCGCGCTTCAACACGGGAAGAGGGCCTTAGAAATACGGAAAAGCCACAAAATAATAACACAGGGCATTTCGGAAATTATGAAAGAAATTGGAAGGTGCACCGAATTTTGAGATGGAACCGCCGACACGACGTAACAATGACCGATATGCGAATCGCCGACACGATGATTTTGACTATAAGCTGTTCATTACTACACGTAAATTCAAAACATTTAAGAATTCTGGCAACGACATTCATCCACAAGCATGGCTCCATCAATTCTCTCATTGTTTTCCTCCCAACTGGTCATTAGAGCACAGATTAGAATTTATGTGTGGCTACTTAGAGAATAAACCAGCTGAAAGAATGTGATGGGTCATTTACGATTGTCACAGTGAAGGAGAATTTTATCATGCCTTCCTCTCAGCATATTGGTCTCAAGCTACACAAGACCAAGTAAAACATAGCATCATAATGATGAAACACTTCGAACAATCTGAATTTCCAGTCTTGTGAAATATTTTGAAACCATGTTGCACAAGAATCAGTACCTGTAAAACCCATACAGCCCCTCAGAACTCATCCACATTTGCTTAATCAAATTACCTGAACATTTACAACATATTATTTTGGCAGGACGTTGCAAAGACGACACTGAAGCTTTTCAGGGACTCTTACAAGAATTAGAAACTGACACTGACAATCGCGGAACGCGAAAACAGGAACACAACAATTACAGGTCATATCCGTCGCAATTCCGTGATGAAAGAAACAATAAATGGACACGACAAGGCTATTCTTACAACGTAAATCGTGACCAAAACAGACACCACCCGTATGACAACCGTTGGCAGAGTAGTAATAATTACAGGGAAAGATCACCTTTTCATGGTAGTGACTATCACAGAGACAATTAGAGAAACAGAAAATATGGGAACCAAAATAATTATTATCAAGGGAGACAGAAAACTTCAGATGCATGGTCCAGCACGCAGTTACGATTCAGGGAGAAATTCTCCACCACGTGACCGACAAGAAAGAAACTATGGAATCTACCGACATGACGACAGACAATATGATTGTAACGACAGACCTGAATTGCATCATAAATGGCGGGATTCAAACAGGGCAGGGCCCTCTCGACAAGGTGAATTTGTAGAAGTTAGGTCTCCAAATCCCAATAACGACGCGCGCCATCAAAGAGACAATAGGCAATGACTCATACCTCTGGCAGCCACAAAACGTACTTATGAAACTGACGACGTAGCTGCCGTAGCTAGTAATTACGTAAGAATGGAAGACATTAGAGACATCTTACTCCAGGAACACGACGTAAAACATAACAACATTGCATATCCTGTGATTCACATTACAGTAAATGACGTAAAATTTACGGCAGTACTTGACTCTGGCAGTCCCATTTCAGTAATTAGTGAAGCAGCCTTTAGCAAATGCAACAAATCGAACGATTGCCCCACACTTCTGTTACGTAAGATTAAAATACAAGTTGCAATCTTTAGAAAAAGTGTAGATGTACGCCAATAAACTAACTTAGAATTCTTTTGTCAAAGCCACAGCATCTCTATGAACTTTCTTGTTGTTCCATTATTGTCGACGGAGATTATATTGGGAGTAGACTTTTTGAATGAATACAAAGCAATCTTAAACTTATACTGAAATAAATTTAGAGAAAGAAGGTAAGTTAATAGCTTTGAAATTTGAAGATTGGCTGTCAAACCATGATGAAGAAATTAATCGGCTTTACCTCCTGTTAGACAACAGTTCGGAATTTTCGACGGAACTTTACACTAACAATCACTCTGCAAGTACTGACAGGGATGATACCGACGGCGCATTTGATACTAATGAGTTAATTCAGAATAAAATTCAAACAATTGAGAATTGTAATGACACTGATAGGCAAGACCTTTTTGAGATTTTAGAAGCACATTCCACAGTTTTTACTCACAAAACAGGAACAATCAAGGGATTTCAATACCAATTTCGTGTTCGTGAGCATATTAAATTTTGTGTTGACCATACGTAATTCCGGTACATTATAGGGACCGTGTTAGAATAGAAATACAATCTATGGTTGACGAGGGCATTACTAAGCCTGCAGTAAGCTCATACAACAATCCATTACATGTTGTTGAGAAGAAAAATGGATCGGTCGGGCTTGTCTTAGATTCGAGACAAATCAATACTATCATCATTCCTGAAACAGACAGGCCACAAACGTTGGAAGAAATTCTTCAAAATTTTAATGGTGTAAAAGTGTTGTCTTCTATTGATCTCAGATCCAGCTTTTATCAGATCGAACTTAATCCAGAATGTAGAAAATACACCGCTTTCCTTTGTTTCGGCGTTTGTTATCAGTTTCAGAAACTTCCTTTTGGTTTGAACATTTCTTTGGCAGCATTCATTCGCGGGGTAAATTCCATATTACCTGAGTTCTTAAAACGTCACATCACCTTATATGTGGACGATATTCTGATAGCAGAAGCCTCATGGGAACAACACAATCGCATCCTCAACAGCGTGTTACATATTTTTGCAGAAAATGGAATTACAGTTAACTTGGAAAAGTCTGAATTCGGTAGGACAAAGGTGAAGTTTTTGGGACATATTATTTCTTCTGAAGGCATTCAGCCGTATCCTGAAAAGTTAGAAGCAATCAGAGCAATTCCAGTTCCATCCACAAAAAAACAAGTCCGTAGTTTTCTAGGTCTCGTAAATTTTTACCGTCGTTTTCTGAATATGCAAATTCTTGTTACACCAAAACTTTGTCCTCTCACTGGAAAAAATACTATTTGGAACTGGGGCGAACAAGCACAGTTGGAATTCAATTCTTTGAAAGAATCGCTACTTAACGCGCCAATCTTAGCTCATCCAGATCTGCCACAAGACTTCTGCCTTAGCACGGATCCTTCTATAGTCGTTCTTGGTGCCCATTTATTTCAAGACGCCATAGAAAATGACACTACTCTTCAGGAAACCATTGCTTTTGCTAGCCGAGTGCTAACAAAATCCGAAAAAAATTATTCTGTTACTTAATTAGAAGCTTTACCTACCATTTGGGCATTTAACAAAGTCCGTTTCTTTCTTTCTGGTAAGCATGAAAAAGTATACAGTGATCATGGTGCATTACAATTTCTTATGTCTTCAATTTTAAATCCTGACAGGTTAAAACGTTGGGCATTGTTTCTGCAAGAATTCCGCTTCACAATAATCTACATTCCCGGCAAGGAGAACATTGTTGCGGACGCACTGTCACGCGCACCGGCTGGGCTTGAGAAAAGTAACACAGAAGGCAACATCGAGAAAAATTTCAGTATTCTTTACATTCAGAAAGTCGCCTTTGAAAACTTCATCACCACATCTTTAAAGGACATTTCTCATGAACAAGATAAAGATCCGATTTGGAAAGACATCAAAAGTAAATGGCATGAAAAGACACACACTCACATTCGGCATTATTATCTGGTTAGAAACAACATACTCTTCAAACGCTGCAATGTTGATGACAAGCTTTGCATTCCAGATGATTTTGTTAATAAGCTCATTTGGTACATTCATTTCAGCTACGCACATTTTGGTCCACGAAAATGTTACCATATTCTTCGGACGACTTGTTATTTTAACAATATGGAAAAGAGAATTCGAACAGTCTTGTCTATTTGTAAACTTTGTCAAAAGGCTAAACCATCTACTGTCTCACATCGTGCTCCCTTGTTTCCTATCGTTCCTTCTAAATTAAAAGTATTTGCTGCTGTTGATCTCTTGGGACCCCTTGTCAGAACATCTAATGGATTTTCGTACGTTCTAGTCGCTGTTGAACTTACTTCAAAATTTGTTTATTTCACTCCGTTACATAAAGCCACTGGACGGTCTGTATCCAACGCCTTTGTTAAAAATTTCTTACGTGAAGTTGGCCATGTTAGTAAAGTCATTTCGGATAACAGACCGCAATTCAGATCTGCTGTTTGGTCACGCAGGCTTCGGAACCATAAAATCAAATCTGTTTCTATTTCATTGTCCTCACCATATTGTAACCCGTCTGAACGGATTATGAAAGAAATCAATAAGCTTTTGCAGACTTTATTGCCACAGAAAGCATCAGTATTGGGACAGATATTTACACTTATTTCAAAACGTGCTGAATGAAATGCCTCATGACTCCACTGCTTTACCACCTATTCTTGTACTGAAGAATGAAGAACCACTGAACAGAATCAGAGAGCTTGTACCTTTCCCGAATACACGTAAACTTTGACACAAAGACATAATTGATTTGGCTATTAAAAATATAAAATCTGCAGGCAAAAGGAGAAAACTACACGGTAAAGCAAATGCAAAGAAATTATATATTGGTCAGAAAGTTCTCATTAAAGCTCATTCATTGTCACATAAGAAGAAACACTTGAGTCACAAATTCTTTCTAGTTTACAATGGACCTTACAGAATCCAACGTATACCAAATGATAATTGCGTTGAAGTTGAAACTCTGCGTACTAGGAACAGTAAAGGTTTACACCACATTTCACATGTAAAACCGTTTATTGAAAGATAATCTGTTTTTTAACTTAGTCTTTAACTTTTCACTTCACGCTACTAGTACAATTTGTCACCCTGAGAAACTGTTAACATGCAACAATGTTTTAAAGTTAACTATCCAGTCTAGAACCTAGGGAACATTTTTAAACAGAAATTACGAATGCATTGTTATAGTGAACAGACGACATAGTGTTGTTATTTGTACATTCTTGCTTGTTAGTTGCACGATTACGTAACGACTATCAGGCTTACATACTTAGAACATATACTGGTACTGCTAATGAGATTTTAATGCAACATTTTGGTTTACTTGAAAATACATTCTGTTTTTAAAGTACTTTCTGAGAGATACCAGATGACACAGTGGTTAGTTTATGTGACAGCTACACGATTTTATCACGACGCTACTAATGAGTGACAATTTACAGTGTTGCTTTTGCGGTGTTTCTGTTCTATATCTGCACAGTTTTTCTGAATTCTTCTGGAAAGGAAAACATGTTTTAGTAGTAACTTTTGTGGTATAGCTACAATGAGACAGCCTTTTCCGTAGCACAACAATACGTTACAGCACAGTACTTTCTTCATCACAGCAATAAGCGTAATAAGTAAGATATCTATACGCAAAGCATTTCACTTTTGTTTATCATGAGGTAAGTACATTGACTTCCGCAGAACTTAGCATTCGGAGGACGATAATCATGACACTTCCACAGGGATTATCTTACAACAAGACGCACAGTTTAGCGCTACAATACACGTATTTGAGTGATTAATTTTGTGCTTAAAACATTTATTTTTAAAGATTTTTGAATTTCAATGATACAAAGGTTTTCCCTGATACATTTCATTCCATTGCTGTAATCTGTAACACCTGAGGGTATAATTACATTAATCCTCAGGGGGGTACACGGTTACTTTGTGTACCGTGTGTTTGGCAAGCACAAGGAGCCCTAGCTAATATCGTATTTGCTTATACAACTTTACACAGTGGTACCATATTTCTCTAACACATAAATTACACAGCTATCTGATCATTTAACTGAGAGAGACAAATATTTATGTTACTACATCAGTGAGAGATGTTTATGTAACTACTTATGAAATTGTATTTTGTCTGTACTTAGTGACCTGTTAATATTTTTTCGGAACCATTGTGATATTATGAGAGCTTTGAATGATATATTTGGTATGGGATCACGATTTTTAAAGTACGTTTGAGGTAGATGACGCTATTGAAATGAGCAGAGAATTTTTTTTAGGTTTTGACATTATTGCAGAAAGCTACAACGTTTTTGAGATTTGACTGAGGTGTTATGATGTTATTAATATGACAATGTGTATTATGCTGTTGAGCAATATTTTGTTTATTATGATATGTATTTATTATGATGAAATATTGAAGAAGTGTCGACCAGTATGTATATGTGTAATAAAGTAAGGAATAATGAGTAGTGGTTAGGGACTCTGGTTTGTGAAAAAGGATGTTGGAAACCAAGAATCGTTCTTTAAGAGTTATGAAATGTGTGTAAATGCGTGAATGTATCACAATGCCGCCGAAAATGTTTTAGACTCTGTTATATTGGTAGGATTTTGTTTCTACACATTTTTAATGCAAATTCTCGACCTGTGAATTTTTTTTATTTGACACTGTCACTGTAGCGCAAACTGCTGTCGTAAAAAGAAAGCTAAGTGACCTTTACGTAATGCATTGTGGGCACCCAGCTGCGTGACAGTTGCCTGGAAAAAAGCCATTAGTGTGTGCCTTCCAGAGGCACAGGTGGAGAAAAAAGGAGGCCATTATCCTCGCTATTGACATTCCTTTGTAGAAAGCATCGCAAATACGACACGCTCAAACATGAAAACATATGATTACACTGTGGAGCTCTTAATTTATGATATTTACTAAAATGCCTAATGAAATGATGAGAAACATTTTACATCTATTGTCTTTCTAGTTGAGAGTTTGCTCATTTTGTTTAATATCTAGTTTCTAGCTGCACTGCAGCATTGGTTAAAATAAAATTTTATAGATGTACTAATATAGATATTTTATGCCTACAGATCCAGTAAATAATAACTTTATGATCTACTTCAAAAAAAACGAAGGAGCACAAAAAGACATTTCCCTTCACAGGACTTGCATACATAATTTTCTTTTCAACTACTTGGTAATATTTTTCGTAGAATAAGTTGTGGTGCACCACTTTAATTACATAGACATTAAGATGTGAATAGACATTTCCCTTATCTGCATTGTTGTCTTTAGTGTCATATTTTTAATGCTTGAGCTATGTCATATTTAGGTATAAGTTATTGCATTTGCTGCTGCTGTTTGCTAGGCAGAGTGCTACTAAATTTCACTTTGTATTACTCTGTTAAGCTAGTTTTACTACTGATTTATTTTTCTTGTTGCTGCACATTGGCTCATATTAGTTGTAATGTTGCATTTGCTTGGTAATTTAGATTTACTGTAGCTTGCTTTGCCAATTTTCATTTTTTTGTCATTGCTGTTTGTGTTAATTGTTTTGTGCTGCTGCATTGCCTCGTCTCTTAGTTTAGCATCTGAGCTCAGTAGATTTAAGTTAGCTTAAGATGGGGTAGGCTATATGTGAGAACGAGTTGTGATGAATTGGAAGAAATGCATTCAGAAGCTATAAGAAAATGGTTTGGCCAAAAAAGAATTTTGAAAGAGGATGTGAACAGTATACAGAAAGCATGCTTGGATAGGATTTTTTTGGGGGAAACAAATGTTGAAATAAGAGGAAAGATCTACAGAACGAAGTTTTTGGTTGGACTGCAGTACCAAATGTCACACTGAAAACGAACCCTGTCTTTCCTTTTGTATTATTCCACTATGTGTTTATGTACCCTTGTGTATTGGTCTTTTTCCTATCTTTATGTGTTTAGCTAATAAGATTTATGTAGTAGAATTTTTCAAATACTATGTTATTTACGTTGTAAAGATGTTTAGACATTATTAATTCTGTTCTGTTTCAATGCTCATGTGTGAAATTAATGTTTCGAAAACTATTCTCATTATTTTATACATTTACTTATGTCATAATTCCTGTATCACTGATGTATATGTTTATTTCTATTCTTTTGTAAAGTCTGTGTTACTACAAATGTTATCTGTACTATTATGTTCTTTAATGATGTATTTTGTACCTTTGTTATTGTATTCTTATGTTATAAAATTGTAATTGACACCAGTTCATCAAATTAAGTAACTTGTAAGTTACATTTCACTGTACACGTTTCTGTTGGTCATAGTATATGGACAATATGTGAGAAGTAGGGACTGTTAGTGTTTGCACATATGTTAATAATTGAGCAAGGGACTGGATAACAGCATTGCTGGTTCTAAGGACAATTGCAAAAACTTTGTGAGTGCACAAGTGGTGGTTTATGGACTTGCTATATTGTGCACAAGACTCTTCGATGGGGATTGTGCACCTGCACAGTTGCAACAGATGGCTGCTAGCCATCTCTAGCCATCTCTAGCGTTGGAAGACTACAGTGGGTCTGCACGTTTGATGGCCCACCAATACCATTATCTCTACAAGGACCATAGTGGGTTTGCATCTTTGATGGCCCACCAAAACCGTAATCTCTACCAGGACTACAGAGGGTCTACTCTGTGATGACCTACCTACCATATTCTTCAAAACTTCGACTGACTCTGCGGTGGGTTTGCTCTGTTGTGACCCGTTACCTGTCTGCATGTCGAGAGTCAGCACTGTCTTTCCGTTGGAAGGACAACACTACTTCAAGACTGCATGGAAATCCACTACTTCCGTGTGCATTTTCTTTTACTGCTCAGACTTTGAGAAAAACACTGCAATTTTAATGTAATGACCAATCTGGACTGTCTTTATGGACTGTGAGAAAATTTTATCTTTTGACCAACATTGTATCAATAAGTGTGTGCATTTGATTTCTTTGTTATTGTGATTGTGAAAAAATTTTAACAAATATGTATTGACCACTGCCAAAAACAATTTGTAAAATTTTTTGTGGGGAGGATGGGGGCTATGTAAGTAGGCTGTTTAGGTTTTTTTATTGGTAATGTCACGTAGCGCTCTATATGAAAATCACTGACTGTGCTGTGTGCAGTCTGAGGCTGGTCGGCAGTGTTGCAATAGTCGCTATTGTAGTGTTGGGCAGTTGGCTGTTAACAGCGCGTAGCGTTGCGCAGTTGGAGGTGAGCCGCCAGCAGTGGTGGATGTGGGGAAGTGAGATGGCGCATTTTTGAGAGCGAATGATCTGGACGTGTGTCCATCAGATACAGTACATTTGTAAGACTGGATGTCATGAACTGATATATATATAATATGACTTTTGAACAATATTAAGTTAAATGCATTGTTTGTTCTCTATCAAAATCTTTCTTTACTAACTGTGCCTATCAGTAGTAAGTGCCTTCAGTAGTTTGAATCTTTTATTTAGCTGGCAGTAGTGGCGCTCGCTGTATTGCAGTAGTTCGAGTAACGAAGATTTTTGTGAGGTAAGTGATTTGTGAAACGTATAGATTAATGTTAGTCAGGGCCATTCTTTTGTAGGGATTTTTAAAAGTCATATTGCGTTGCGCTAAAAATATTGTGTGTCAGTTTAAGCACAGTCATGTATAATTTTTCAAAGGGGACGTTTCACAAGAAATTTTTTTTAAAGCAAACAAAATATAAAATCAAAGGTAAATGCGAAATGTTTGAAACCGCTTAAGATCACAATTTAACCTGCATAATTTTTGTTGCAGCTTACTGGCAAAACAGTGTCCCAGAATACTACGCACAAAAAATCTGACGGCCTTATCAAAAGGAAAATAAACATTACGGTTAACCACTGAATTTAGTCTTCTACACTGTTTCTAGCAAAAACAAATACACTATAATGAAGCTCTCAGCGATGCACAGGAATCCCTAGTACAGCCCTACTATAGCCAAATATTCGACTGACTAGAAATATAAATAATTTGAATCAACAGAACTTTAGCTGAGATGATTACGCTCAAACAAATATTTCGGTAAGCCACCTATCGCAGGCAATAGAGGTGGGTGTATCGTACTGGGAAAAATACCGACCATGAGCGCACGATGTGGCAGATATCTGAGAACCCTGGAAATATCCAGTCTGGCTCCCAGCACCCAGTCCCACACAGCATGGGATACCAAAGCCGGAAAAATCAGTGGGCTCAGACACAAGGACGCCCTACTCAGCTCAGAGTCGTAACTCAGACTTCACCAGTTCACCAAGTCTCGACAGAAAGAGAGCTAACGTCTGACTGATTCACAATGTCCGGAACTCCGCCTGTGATGCCCTCTAGGTCGTTGTCACTCGCTGCCTTGTTATTTATGCACTAACGTTGTTCAGGACCTACTTTAGGACTCGATCTGCCAGGGATAATCAGCGACAAGCAACAATCGACTCGCGCTGCCAATAGTAGCGTCAGTGAATAATGCCAGAAATCAAGGGACGCGAAACTGACTGCGAACCCCCCACCCATGGCTCAAGAAGCAGCGGCTCCAGTCACGAAAACTGACAAAGGCCAAGAGAGCGGTGTGCTGACCACATGGCCCTTCACATCAGCATCCAGTGATGCTTGTGGGCTGTACCGTTGGGCCTTCAAGGGCTGTATGGACGGAATTCAAGATTTTGAATTTCGGTAAAACTCCAAACAGCCAAGACCACTAGTAAAGTATTTATTACACGACCGGTTTCGGTAAGACTATGTTACCATCTATCTTCTGCATTCAGCTGTGGTATGGGCATGAACACTGGCAGTCGGCACATTAATCTTATATGTTGTATATATAGTTATTGTAATTATGACATGCCAACATCCATTGCGTTGCACGATCATTACACATAAATCTGTGTTATGACACAATACAAGGCACAGATGGAGAAGACTGTATGAGCTGTAAACTTGATGATCCGAAGATGGTGACATAGTCATATAGATAAACAATTTACTAGCGATCCTGGCTGTATGGAGTTTTTCCGAAGTTCTTTATACTACCCTGTTCGTGAAATTTCAGGAATATATGCTTAATATTTTATACGACAAGCTTAATTTCACGTGTATTTGCTTGGGCGTGGTATGCAAGCGCCGATACATACGTGACTCGTTACGTTTCTTCCAGTGCATTTTCCATAGGAGCATGTTCAAGTGCGTTGTGAAATTGGGCGTTGTCATAAAACGCGGCTTCGTAGTTACTTAAGTGCTTTACAATAATTTACGCGTGTTTCTCTACGACACGTTACATGCAAAGTGATTTCCACTTTGTTACGCTACTTCTTGAGGGAAAATTTATTATGCTTGTTGTGTTCTAGTTATTGCTGGTATCATAGACTACCGGGCACGTAACCCCACCACACGTAATCCGATTGTCAAGAATTTACAAATCGCTTGGTATGAGGTACACCCCACAGCTATGAAAATACGTCAACTCGTGATAACCGCAAATGCTGCTTCAAAATGATTTATTAATCACGAGTTGATTCATGACAGGATTGTCACGTATTCATGTGAGAAACAGTTGACGTTGTATTGAAAGGTCAACACTTTGTCATCTGAAGATGAGTCTGTAACGTTATGAAACTACTCCTGATCAATAAATAATTTTGACGCAGCTGTTGCGCTTTTCATGAGTTGAAATATCAAGAATTTGTGACAGAAGTCCACCATGACGTTGGCGAAAGGCTTAGTAACTAGTACAGACATCATTGTTCTAATTTTCTGTCGTGGTAGCTTTAAAACCAAAATTTAATGACATTTTGTAGTCAGATGGCGGAGTGCCTTAAACCGGGTAACAGAAAATTAGTTCATGGAAAAAATCGAAGTACAGGCATTGACAACTGTCAACAGAAAACGAATATATCGTTTCGTTACGTGGGTGACACGTTTTTGTTCTGCCATAACTATGGCAGAGAGCAGCTATGTCTTTTTTATGAATGTCTCATTGATGGTTCTCGAAATATTCAGTTCACTAGGGAAAAGAAGGAGGTAGATGGCAGATTACACGTCCTCGATGTACTAGTCTTCAAGAAAGAAGATCTTAACCTGAACCACATGGTATACCGAAGACCCATCACATGGATCGTTATCTACACCGGAATTCAAATCATCGCCCACGAAAAAAGAAAAGTGTTCTAAGAAATCTAGCTGTTAGATAGAGGAACTCCTGAGAATCAGAGTTGCTCTTTGCAGAATTAAAAAATCTCGGCAGTGTGTTGCTGAAGAATGGCTATTCATCCACTTAGATAAAAAGAGAGTGAAGACAGCCACAAGAACATCGTATCCATACACAGATTTCTGCGAAATCCAAGCTTTTCCTGTCTCTAATTGAAGACGTCACTGACATTAACGGTATATCGCCGTAATCTACCGACCCACCCGAAAATACAGGAAAGCCTAAAGTCGGCTGAGGATGCTCGCAGCCGCGAGGAGTGGCCGCGTAGTTTGAGGCGCCACGTCACGGACTGCGCGGCCCCTCCCGCCGGAGGTTCGAGTCCTCCCTCGGGCATGGGTGTGTGTGTTGTTCTTAGCGTGAGTTAGTTTAAGCAGTGCGTAAGTCTACGGACCGATGACCTCAGTAATTTGGTCCTTTAGCAATTCACACATATTTGAACATTTAGGATGCTCGCAAACCGCTGGAAAAAGTAAGATTTTACAGGATATCTCGCAATTGTGAAGAGGTGTACGTGTGGATACGACTGAAAGAAGTGTCTAAAACGGCTGTAGAAGGACAGAGAGATCGGCTGTTGGGAACGTGCATACAGCTAGGGGACCATCGGCTTCGATTTGATAAGACTCAGGTGCTGTCAACCGCAAGCGGATACGATGAACGGCTATACAGAGAGGGCTTAGAGGTTACTAAACATGGCAATGATGTTCACGATCAGTTATAATTCTCCAAACGGTTTCTATGAAAACTAGAAAATGATGTAGCGGTTTAATAGCAGACTTTTTGTATGGATGAAGCATCGTTCACAAACCATGGACAAATCAACCGTCTCTGTATGCACTACCAGATACACGAAAATCCACGCTATCTGACAGGAACAATTACCTCGCTTGCAGAACTTGTGGTGCTTGTTTTTTCAAGATTCGTAACACTGGTCCCTACTTTATTGATGGGTTTTTAACTAGTTAGAAGCATCTACAGCTTCTAGTAGATATGCTGTCACAGTTATTGCAAGACATCTCACCCGACATGAGGGAGTCCATGACCGACATAGCGGATGTCCCGACCACTGCGCACATATGCTTGCAGAGCATTCGGAGATAATGTAGTCGAATGGGTCGTTTGTGAAACTCAAAATGGCCTCCTCGTTCGGTAGAGTAAACCGCTCTGGGCCAAAATAGAAAACCATCAAAAACTGAAGAAGACGAGACGTTAACGGTATGTTCGATAGGACAATAGTTACATAAAAAATGAGTGCCAAAGAAAATGTGTTCTTTTATGCAGAACGTGGTGGATCTTCTATGTAGTTGCAGTTGATGAAATAGTCTCTCTACTAAATTTCGCATAATTGTACACAAACGTCGAAAAGAACTATTGAAATTTCATTATGATACAAATTCTATCAACTTGTCAAAATAAAGAAAAAAAACCATTACCTTCTTTATCCAGAGTTTCACGACCGCTTTCGTGTCCTGGTGTTTGGAATTACAGCCTTGGTCTTAGACATATTCTCGTTCCTAACGCTTCGTCACCTGTTACAGAAACGGTCGATAGAGCCTGTGGAGACAGCTGATCAGATTCACCTGAGTTTATTCCTACGGAAGTGAAAACGTAGAACGCTTTCTAGTAGTACATACAAACTAGTCGAATGTTTGTTCGTTACTGCGCAACGGACATCGCGTTGTGTTGTCTTCCTCACACTGTTGATGATCACCGAACGAGCTGTATGTAACACCCACTCCGCGGGGACAATATCATTAACGCGTCTGTTGAAACACGGTCATATCTAGAATTGTTCTTCGAACAGCAGGCGAACTGCCTATGCCCTGGAAGGAGTGAGAGTATGAAAGGCGGACAGGTATACAAGGAGGGAGCGAGCACTGTAAGCCTTAGGCATAGTTAGCAACACATTATATGCCTGCGGATTTCCCTATGAGAGAATGTATTAGCAAAGACGTGTACGAGAAATGTAGGGAATATACGTACCTGTGTGCCTCTAACATCACGCCGCGAGGCACCGTCATTATTGAGAGATTTACGAACATTTTTAACCGAATGTTTATTCGCATCGAAGAATGTGGAAGCGCCCGTGAGCGATAAATCCAGTATTTTTCCACAGTGTCATGCTTTGTGAGGGGTCCACTTGTACGTGGAGCCCGATTTTGCATTATAATTAATGAAAATGACCTGAAACGATTGTCATGTGCAGAAGAGATTGTATTTATGACACCACTGAACCAAAGATGTTGCGTGAGTGGCAGAATCGATTGCAAATACGGACGCTCGGAGCGCAGTAGCAGTTGCCATTGCACTCTGTCATAGGTAGGATGTAAGACTTAAAGGTAGCGACTAGCTGGAGAATTTAGTTGTTGTTCTAAGGACGAATGATATTGTTTATGCTCACACAGAGCCAGTAAGTCCTAGGTTGTTATTTCTATAAGAGTGTAAAATGTGTTATTAATTTGTGAGGCTGTAAGGTTATCAGGAATTGACGTAATACTAATCGTTAACAAATACTGAACATTGCCCTTGGCAGTTATAGAAGAGTAATGAATTTATACTGTAACTCAAAAATAAAGCAAGGTAATAAATTTTATATTTATAAAGTATGCAGCATCGCAATGTGGATTTCGCTAATTTTTACAGTGCCGACCCTTGAATGTAGGAACCAAGTATCTTCCATCAGATTGAATGTACAAGTTCATTAGGTGTACCTGATTTGTAACATTCTGTGATACAGAGAAGTTAAATTTTGGAATCTATTTTGTCAAACGATGTCAGACTTTTTGTCATGTACAGTGCAAGTGTTTTTAATTACGACAGTAAATGAGAATTGTAGAATAGTTGAGAAGTTCACTGATTTTGATATAAATGTAAAATGTTTCATATCAGATTTTTGTGAAGGAGAAACTTCATTTTGAATACATTTTTCAAACTGAAAAATTTGGTCTTAAGATATCCCCTTATTAGTAACTCATCCTCTTCTATGTCATGTTTATTTGAACCCAATGAATATTCTTTTAAAGAAATCATTTTTCAATCGGCGTCAGAAAATATTAATGTGCCAGAATCAGAAAAGTATTAATGTTTGTAACAGCTTCAATGCGGGCAGCACTGCACAGTGCTGAGCCAATATCCAGTATTTTTACTGAACATTTGCAGGGTTATTCATTTATCAACCAATCTATTGATATTATTTTTATGTCGTCATTGCACTTTGCTGTGCCCAGATTGAATATTTTGTATGCCTACTGTGGAGAGAACAGAATAACAAGATTACATCCATTGCTACTCTAGAGCTAAGGAAAGTTTACTTCATTGTTTATTTCCATAGGGAATTTTATCAGTTTATTGCACAGGGCCATAAAACACTTTTTGAACTTTTATTTTTGGAATATGTGTAAAATATGTCTCAACCCACGATAGCATTAAGTTAATCTAAGGTAGGAGGCAGTTCTCCGTTTATCTCTACGGGCAACTCATTCGTCATAGCCCAAACCAAAGAGCAGTATACTGCCGAATCATAAATCAACCGAAAATTGTTAGATGATTAGGAACTATTTGTCATGATGCATCTGTATGTTACAGTTTTTTAGCTTTGACTTATGTTTTTACGCTGTGGCAAGTTTCACTAAAATGGATCAGATGACTGACATTGCACGAGCAGTTTATTACCATCTGATTTTGTACTGTTCGATATTTTATAAGGATGATACTATTTATTTGCAACAGATGCAAAATAGATACATGTTTCAAAGCCTTACTGCTTTTCAAAGTAGTCACCAGCTATGTGTATAACCACTTGACCAGCGATGTGGAAGTCGTAAGGTACCGATTGATTATAATTAAAACGCAGCTACTCACAAAGGTTCAGTGTGGGCTGTAATTAGAATGAAATTTTCACTCTACAGCGGAGTGTGCGCTGATATGAAACTTCCTGGCAGATTAAAACTTAAAGAGGTGGCATGAGCCCCCTCTCATATTTCTATCGCACTCTGAGTAATTCGATTTTCCTCTCTAATTGCAGGCGGTAAAAAGTCGCTATTCCTTCACACGCGGACTTCCCACGCAGCGTCTCTCGTCACCTGGGTGGTCCAGTGACAGGCGGGTTCTGCTGATCTTGAAAGGGTTAAGCCGACGGGTGTGAGGGAGTCCAGTGGATGTTTTCCAGACGCCAACATTGTCATAAGAGCGGGGGCGACACGCCCACAGGGGCCTGACGGAGTGGCTGGGCTAGAGATTCCGTTACTTCGCAGAATCTTAGTGAAAACACTTTCTGGCGGGCTACCAGCGAGGCGTGGGAATGACTTGTGTTCCCAGGGAGTCTTGGCGGGCAAATTCCCGCGTTTTCTGCAAAATCATAACTGTGATTGGCTTGCTCAGGGGATATCTCCGTGACGTAGCAAAATCGGCGCAGAAATTGGTGGCTAGTATCTCCATTGGTGGAATAGTAGTGCGCCAGCAATAGAGTGGAATTTTCCGCTGGTTTTCGAGTTTCTGATTGGAACGTTTAACCACAACCACTGTCGTGGGGGCGGGTATTTCTGCATTTGGCTTGTACAGGTGCTCTTGAGAGTCGGCTCTCGCCTTTCTGTCGGAGTAGGTTACAAGACTGAGCTCTCGCTGCTCTGGACACCCTGCCTTCCGTTGGCTGTCTAATATACTTTTATTTAATTGTAACTGTTTGACGAAGTTGCTGAAGTTTCGACTTCAATGTAACTTTCCGAGTACAGTTGGCAATTGAGCATTCTGCATACAAGCGGCTTATGTTGTCCGTCTTGAGCAGTTTTGGCTAAAGTTGACTGTACCGGAGTTACTGTGTGACTTCTCTTGTTAAAATCACTCACTTTACCGTCAGTGATTGTGTAGCAAACCTTGTTTGTCTCCCTCAGAGGCATATTTGTGTTGCTAGGAAGTCTTTAGTCTGGAACAACCTGACCAGGAAATTTGTTTCGGGCTATACTCGCGACATTATCATCACCACGACAGGATGTCGAAGGAACCAGCCATCGCCTCTGGTATGCCAGATCGTGTCCTTGCAATTAAGAAGACAGGTTGGTAATGTACGTCCACAGCACCGGCAAATCAGGGAATTTTGCTAGGTGGTAATCAGAGCTCAGCAGAGCGTGCCTGTTCGTCTTTTCTAACTTTGTTCTGTCTTGGGTGTTCATTGTCTGAGTTATCACTACTGTAGCAGGAATTAATATTGGGTTGGCTGGGTGTTTCTCTTAATATTTGAGTTGCAAGGAATTGGCTCCACATACCACTTGGTCATAAATGTTACAATCTAGTTTATGGACAACTTTACCTTCACAGCATTTATTTGAGTATCCAACTTGATGTGTTGTACATGTTTTATGTGTTTTGTTAATTATTTTGAGTTTAGTCCTAATAAATCAAATTGTTATTTTGGACATAACTTTCATTCTGTTAATCGGTACAGCAAGCCTTTCATTTCTCACTACATTAATGAAACTTTCCTTTATCTAATTAATTTCTATCCAATTAAATTATTGCAGGTGCCAAACTCTTTTCTACTCCACTCGCAGGGTCGATTACAGTCAGTTCACGTTTCTTCTTAATGCATGTGCAACAGCAAAAGTCGGAGTTAGAAAAGGGGGGGCTTAGAGCGTCATTACCATATGAAGATTCTAGAAGAATTTAGTGTTAAATACACTGATAGCCCCGGCACCTCGCAAACTGTGTGCTGGACCGAGACTCGAACTCAGGATCTTTGCCTTTCATTCTATAAACATCCCCCAGGCTGTGGCTAAGTCATGTCTCCGCAATATCCTTTCTTCCAGGGGTGCTAGTCCTGCAAGGTTCGCAGGAGAGCTTCTGTGAAGTTTGGAAGGTAGGAGACGAGGTACTGGCAGAATTAAAACTGTCAGGACGGGGCGTCAATCATGCTTGGTAGAGCACTTGCCTGCGAAAGCCAAAGGTTCTGAGTTCGAGTCTCGGTCCGGCACACAGTTTTAATCTGCCAGGATGTTTCGTGGGCTGTAATTATCGTGCGGCAGTGAAACTTGGTAGACATTCTAATGCGTTAATGCAAAACCAATTTACGCTGAAAAAAAGTTAGCTCTAATTTTGGGCCAGAAGGATCCAATATGGTACTGTGAATGCAAGAAAGATGTCTAGAAATATTTCCATATGTTAGGAACGGGACATGGGCAGAATAGATCGGACAACTGAAAAAGGCATAATGTTGATTTTATTATGTTTACGCAATTCGTTCAGTACATCAGGTAGAGAGCGAACGTCTGCCTGGTAAACGCGATCCTCAAAGCCAAATGTAACAGGGATTCACATCAGGCGATTTTGCGGGCCATGCACCTGGAAAACCTGTCGAGATAACACGTTTGCGGAAGGATGCATTAAGCGGATATTTCATTGGGCAAGCGACATGAGATGTTGCCACATCTTGCATGAAAACAATAGTTTCCACACAACTGCGTTCTTCCAAAGCAGGAATCACATGCTTTACAAGAAAGTCTTGATAACGTGCAAGCGTCAGGGTACACCTGACGGACCCTCTGGGTGTATTCTCTTCAAAGAAGAACAGACCGAGAATAAATGTGCTTTGTGTATACACACCACACAGTCATATACGGCGAGTGTGATATCTCTTCGAGCATAACACACCGTTTAACAGTATCCACAATTCGACAGTTCTGTGTTTTCACTGCACCCTGTGGTGTAAAATGTGCTTCATCACTCCGTAGACCATTGCCGAGCCACATGTCATAATACAGGGTGTACATAAAGACCGGGAACACTTTCATTTATTTATTGCACAAGAACCAAACGCTGTACAGGTATCATACATATGTCATTTTGAAGAGAAACCCTGAAAGTTTTTTTTTTCCATGTATACCGTCAGAGCGTAGTTTGGTAATTTGCCGATAGTCAGTGCTAGTCGCAAACAGGATGAGTTCAGGTGCGGAGCGAGTTGTTTCATGAAATGGCCTCCGCGTTCACCAGATCTCACTCCGTGTGACTTTTTTTTGTGGGGACACATTAAAGATCTGGTGTATGTACCGCCTCTACCACGTGATGTAGCAGAGATCTGGGAGAGAATACGGGAAGCGACTGCCACAGTCAACGATGCCATGCTGGGACGGGTATGGCAAGAATTCGATTACCGTATTGACGTCTGCCGGGTCACTCATGGTTCGCATATCGAATGTTTTTTTTTTTAAAAAAAAGCTTTCAGAGTTTCTCTTCAAAATACAGTGTGTATGACATCTGTAAAATGTTCAGTGTTCCCGGATTTAATGTACACCCTGTATTACAACTGCAACGTTATTACTAAGTTGAGCATCCTAACCAGATTAAAGACAAATCATAGTAACCTATAGCGTTTGTAGACAGCCTATACACCACTTTCTGTGAACCATACTGAACAACTATATTCTTCAATATTAATAACATAATAATTATGCGGTTACAATGCCATCTAAAACTTGACAACATGCACTGCATATCGTTAAAACACTTTTGCAATAACGAAAATTAATCAATGATTTACAAACTTTGATTTACCAGATGACTGTATTACGCAATAGCAATTATTGTTTGAAATATGTATCTTTCATCAGGAACATTAATAAATGTATGATCGAGTCTAATTTTTTAATGACCATGTAGGGAACTTAGTATAGGTAATACGACTCGGATTAAGAACGGATTTGCAAAACTTCAGTTACTTAGTATATTAACCCAGATGAAGATTCACTGGATCTCTTCTTTTAGAAACTAATAAAGTCAGAATACTGTCGGCTGCGATTGTTTGCTCCTACGCGCTGCAGGCTGTCCTAGTTTTCTACGACGATATGAAGTGTTTCTAACATTTGCTTCTTGCTTACACACACAGAAAATGTTGGCGACATCACAAGGTTTTGTAGCGGCAACATCCTTTCAACTATTGCGCATCTGTGGAGCTTAAATACTGAGCTATTCCAACAGTTTCACAATAAAAGCCTTGACACTCTTGAGAGCTGCATAAAGGTCTTCTTAATTCAAGTGGCTGCCCTCTGACGTATTCTTCCCCGCGTCTGCTTGCCACGCCTTCCTAACCTTCTCTGAGGTACGTACTTCCCCTATCTGTTTCTCGGAGTTTAATTACATAATTCAAGTTTCATCTATCTGAACTGAACACAGTACCAGTGGCAACAATACAAATCGTGAGTCTAAAACTTCAGAGAATGATTTTATTCGTGGCCTATAAGCGACTCAGAGGGGCGTGAAGTAACAACTATAAACAACAGTTGCGTTGAGGGGGGACGTGCGGCCGTAGTGTGTCTACGTTCTTGTATCGTAAATCACAATTGAACAGCCTCCACGAATCAAGTGTTTAAGATATCCTACAAAAAGTTTTGAAGAAGAGAAAAGTTTATGACAAGTTTCCCCCACACACGCCGCCCGCGATGGCCGAGCGGTTCTAGGCGCTACAGTCCGGAATTGCGCGGCTGCTACGATCGCAGGTTCGCATCCTGCCACGGGCATGGATATGTGTGATATCCTTAGGTTTAAGTAGTTCTAAGTCTGGGGGAATCATGACCTCGGATATTAAGTCCTATAGTTCTTAGAGCCAACCAACCAACCCAGACACACGTTGACTCTTGAACAAAAACAAAAACGTGTGGACGCCTGCTGCCACTTGACTGAAACAAAAATGCGGAAAATTCTTTTCTCGAAAAAATCCTCACAGGTATCGATACTTGATGTTATCAACACGAACCAGCCACAAAACCACTAACTGCAGAAAATCACATCAAAGGCCAACGCCTTGAGACAGGACGATACAACCGACATTCAGACCAATGTGACATGCGGCTTGAACAACATCCAGAAGAAGAATTTTTCTGACAGTTTCACGTGGCTTTATGAACGTTCTGCCTGTTGTACTCAAGTGACAGGAACGCAATGTAGAACACTTGTTGCATTAAAACCACCATCTTAACTTTTCTATAATTTTTATTAATTCAGTTTCGGAACCTTTTGAACAGAATTAGATTTTTCAAAGTAAACAACTATTCAACATGAATAATTAAAATTAATGTCAATCATATTATTACAAACAAGAAACAGTGTTTAGCGTAGTGGCGTGTGTATTTGTTTTACAGCTTCTAAAAGAAAGAAAACTATATATCTATGCTGTGCACTATCATGATGTTACCGTACCTTTATCTGCTTATGTTTCTTTTACTGACTAGTTACTGATGAATATTATTATTGAATGTTGAAATTATGCGTGCAAGAGAAATATAAAAAGTTCCAGAAGCGCAAAATGCTTTGAATGATAAAAGTAGACCAATTTCTCTTTTCCATGAATTTTTACACAACGTCATACGCTTTCCATAGCATTAAGAAGGAAATTTTATAAGCTAGGGTTTTTAAATTCCACAATTTAGTATAGTATAAAGGGCGATCAGAAAGTTTCTGTTTGAGAGTGCTGCTGCAACGTACGTGCAACGTCGCGCCACTCCGATGCGCTCATATAAGCGAGATGTAGGCAAGGGGCTGGTGTGGCATTCGTGTTTTTACGACGTGCATGTGGTAAATGCGGAAACGTGAACTATACCGACGTTATTACCAAATGTGTCCAGACAAGACCAGCGTCCTGTAATTCTGTTATTCTTTTATTGGTTGTTAAACGACAAGCACCATCGAAAGTCACCGTTGTGGAATGGTGCTCCAAAATCTGCGAAAAGGGGAGCTGATGATTCATGATAATGCAAGTTCCCTTATCGCAAAGATAAAGCAAAAGTTAGGTCAACTCCAGTGGAAGACATTCGAGTACCCACCCCATACGTCTGTGACTTCTCCCCATGCGATTATCAAGCCTTCGGTCCACTCAAAAAGGCCTTCAAAGATCGATAATTTCTGTCGGACGGGGATGTGAGCAGGCAGCTACAGACTTCTTCACGTGGCAGTACACGATGTTTTATCAAACGGTTTCTTTCAACCTGGTAATTCACTGAGATTATTGCCTTAGTGCTCACGGTGATGTTTCTATAATGGCATACCTATTTTTGATTGTGCGGTTTTCGAACTGAAGCTTTTTGATCGCTCCTTATAATATGATTTCCTTCCTTTCTTCTTTTTAACAAGGAGCTAATGCCTCAGTTGTGTTTGTGTCGTTCAACTTTAACACCTATGTTCCACACTTAACTTATGTATCAGTCAGACATTTTGTGCTTTCGCGCTCTCTCTCTCTCTCTCTCTCTCTCTCCCTCTCCCCCCCCCCCCTCTCTCTCTCTCTCTCTCTCTCACACACACACACACACACACACAAAATGGTTCAAATGGCTCTGAGCACTATGAGACTTAACATCTGAGGTCATCAGTCACCTAGACGTAGAACTACTTAAACCTAACTAACCTAAGGACATCACATACATCCATGCCCGAGGCAGGATTCGAACCTGCGACCGTAGCAACAGCGCGGTTCCGGACTGAAGCGCCTAGAACCGCTCGGCCACAACGGCCGGCCACACATACACACAAAATCTCTTTTGATAAGCAATTAATACAGATAATTACATTGAAAAATTTATACACACAACTAGTTCTTTACTCGCATGAAGTGTTGAGAGCTATTGACAAGGGATTTCAGATTGATTCCGGATTTATGAATTTCCGGAAGGCTTTTGACACTGTACCACACAAGCGGCTTGTAGTGAAATTGCATACTTATGGAATATCGTCTCAGTTATGTGACTCGATCCGTGATTTCCTGTCAGAGAGGTCACAGTTCGTTGTAATTGACGGAAAGTCATCGAGTAAAACAGAATGATTTCTGGCGTTCCCCAATGTAGAGTTATAGGCTCTTTGATGTTCCTTATCTGTATAAACGATTAGGGAGACAATCTGAGCTCCAGATAGGATTGACGGAGTACATCGAAAAAGTTCAAAGAAAGCTGGCACGTTTTGTATTATCTCAAAATAGGGGAGAGGGTATTACTGAAATGATACAGGATTGGGGTGTACATCATTAAAAGAAAGGCGTTTTTCGTTGCGACGAAATCTTCTCACGAAATTCCAATCACCAACTTTCTCCTCCCGATGCGAAAATATTTTGCTGACACCGACGAACATAGGGGGAAACGATCACCATGGTAACGTAAGAGAAAACAGAGCCTGTACGGAAAGTTATAGGTGTTCCTTCTTTCCGCGCGCTAAACGAGATTGGAATAATGGAGAATTGTGAATGTGGTTTGATGAACTCTCTGTCAGGCACTTAAATGTGATTTGCAGAGTATCCATGTAGGTGTAGCTGTAGTTACAGATACTTCGAAATGGAACTTGTTGTCCCGTTTAATATTTTTTTCAGTAAATTCCGGTACAGGATAACTGTAGCCAGAGTGTTTTGACTCTGCAGTATAGCAAACACAAGAGAATTGACTAAGTGGTATTCGTTTATTTATTTATTCATTTTATTTCATGTGTGCCACGTTTCCTTGTATCCTTGCCCATATGCGACCTTGGACTGTATGAATGAGATAGTATGTGATGTAGCAGAAAACTCTGGTCAGAGGTCGCAGCATTGCATGTGTAGAGTCTTTCTGTGGTAGGATTGTACCATCTCCCTAAACGTGAACAAGTTCAGCAAAGATGGTGGGCAAGTCAGGTCAGAGAGATCGTGAAGGCCCGAGTATTGGTTGTGTTAGGTTGGCGAATCATACCCTACACTACCTTTTGAACGAAGAACGGTTAGGCGAGGTGTCCGGTCGAGGACTTGTTCCTGGTCGCGGCGCTGGACAGACATGGAGACGCAGTTCTCGTTTTGGTAATGTTAACAAAGGTATTAGATTGTCTAAAATATGATCGGTAATAAAGTCCAGATGTTGAAACCAGGTGCGAGATTACCACTAAACCCCATAAGGGAAATTATTTTCGTAATTTATTCGAATTTCAGGAGAACTTTGTGTTTGTGCCTTGGTCAGGCCACGCATCATGGGCCTTAAGCTCACCGTCATATTATTGCTCTGTATGTAACACAGATTCACTCATTCAATGTAATCTGCTCTTTCATTTACAGTAATATTTTCGGGGATTTTTATTTATTTTCCGTATGTTTTCTTTGTGAATTTCCTTTCGCGCCAAGTGGTCGGTTGCAGCAACGGCCACATTGATAAATTGTAGTTTCGGTCTGAAAATGTATTGTACGCGATGAATAACCATACGATAGTGGGCGACTGTAAAACAGGGAAGGAATAATCTTGTGTGTCCGTATTTTTCTGAATTTCTGTTGGCTACCGAAACTTGGCCACGTTTGTTGAATAGCATTGAAGTGATGATGTTTCTTGTGCTCCCCCACAACTATTTGATCTGTTGGCGATGTTGTGCGTTAAGAAAAATACATGGTTTAAACTCGTGCAACTAGGAAAAGTATCAGATTTTAATGCCCACTGATTTGATAAAACTTTTGAAATTCTCTTCCACATATACATGGTTTAAACTCGTGCAACTAGGAAAAGTATCAGATTTTAATGCCCACTGATTTGATAAAACTTTTGAAATTCTCTTCCACCCTGACCTATATTTGTTTGCAGTGTCTTTGCTGACCTTATTCTGAGTCACCTATAGCAACTGAATGTAATAAGCATGGGTTTAGGTATAATTGTGTATTTGTATAAAATTACATTGAAGCAGGTCTGCACTCCCCTGTCTCATTCCATAATTACGTGGCGAAACTGAACCATGTTAACCAGAAAGACCAGTTTCAAGGGAAACCCGACTAGTTGTTGAAATACCATCGGTACTGAATAAATATCAATTAATCTCTACCCTCGACTGATTATTTGCTCCCTCCATAATAAAGAACAGGTGAAATCAGTACCACAGTCAAATTATTGGTCATGGAAGCAAATAAAAACTATATACTGCCTATTAAGCCCTGTATAGGTGACTTCTGTAGTGGTTCAAAGAATATTGCGTTATCCGTTGAGTTCGAATTTTTACCAGTGGAGTAAAACCTTCCGCTAGAAATTATTAATGCCCGGCAATAACTCGCAGGGGACAGTAATTTCGTGGACCACACGAATTTAAGAAACCATTTATTACAGACGGTGGCTTGCAGGAGCTGTAGGACTACTAGGTAGAGTTTTACCACCACCACCAGTACTGGAGGGTTACGTTGCAATTTTCTTCATCATTTTACACAAACGCTTCACCAGAAAGAGTAAAGTTTTTACGTTATTGAAAATATTTCAACGTGGGAAGTATAATCTCTTTTACTGTCAACATTTTTCATTTTCTATGGTTAATGCTTAATGTAAGCGGTAGTAAAATGAAAATAATACAGATGGGGAAAAAATTAAACTATTTATTATTTCGAAAGTAATCGCTATTGCTGCTAATACATTTATCTCGCTGTAAAGAGAAGGCGGCCATTGCCTTCGAGGAAACATACCAGCGGTTGCCTACGGTCCTGTGATTGTACCCACGTGTGCACCTCTTCGTCCGAAGTAAATCGACGGCCCCGACTGTTTTTACTCAGTGCTCCAAAATATGGAAATCCCACGGGGAATCATCGTAACATAATGGAGGATGTGTAAGGGCTTCCCAGTGAAACTTCTGCAGCATACTCGAAACAACCTGCAACAAAATGCTCGCCAAAATTTCCCAATATTCCTTCGCCTATGCAGTGAGAACAGCGAATCTAATTTTTGATATTCTTCGAGCCTGAATTTTAATCCTTGAACCTTTCTCTTATTTCCATAATTGCTTCTTCGATGTATAGATTAAGCAGTAGAGAAGAAATACTGCACCCCCGCCTTACACCCCTTTTAATCCAAGCACTTCGTTCTTGGTCTCCAGTTTTATTGTTTCCGATTGGTTCTTGTACAAATAGTGTATTACCTTACTCCAGTTTATCTCAGAATTTCGAAGTTCCTACGCAATTTCACAATGATAAATTTCATTTGTGGCTTGAGAAATCCCATGAACGTGTCTCGATTTTTCTTCAGTCTTCCTTCCATTATTAAGAGCAATATCAGGACTCACTCTCTGGTGCCTTTACCTTTCCTAAAGCCAAACTGATCGTCATCTAACAGAACGCCCATTTTCTTTTCCATTCTTCTGTGTATTTTCTTGTTAGCTAGCTAGATGCTGACTGTGCGATATTTCTTATTCTTACCAGTTCTTTCTGTCTTCGGAATTGTGTGGATGGTGTTTTATGAAAGTTTGACTGTTTGTCGGCATTCTCTTAGATTCTACACAGCAGCTTGAATAACGGTGTTTTTGTCACTGCTCCCAATGATTTTAGAAATTCCAATAGAATGTAAACTATCCCTTCTGCCCTATTTCACTGTAAGTCTTCCAAAGCTATTTTATATTCTGACTTTAATGTAGGATATCTTATCTCTTCCTTATCGACTTCAATTTCTTCTTCTTCACGTCATTAGGCAGTTCCTCCCGTCACAGAAGCCTTAAGTATTCTCTTTCCACATACAGAGTGTTCAGAAACTCCCACTAGAAACTTCTAGGACTTGTAGAGCGATGTGGGTAGATAATATTTTAAATTGGAATCCATGTCCGGAAACGTACCATTTCTGTGCTACAACCATTTAATACATGTTGGTAACTTGACCACTTTTACAAGTAATTGATTAGGTGTTATCTAGTACAGCACTTGTTTCGCAGTTCCACTCTCTAATAGCCAAAGAAATTGCTCTTGTACTCGTTGGGGGGTTCTCTTCAACGTGATGCAGTGCGGCCTCTTCCCATTCGGATGTGCAGCGTCTCCTTGGAGCACCGCAGTCACGCCTGCTGACGGTGAAGCTACCCTTCCTCGAAACTGTTGCGTCATTGTGGCGAGAAAGCTATGCGATGTAGTCGGACGTTGTGGTGAACAATCCTTATAAAGGCGACGAACAGCTCTTTCATAACCGTCAGCTTTGTTACTCAGACGCATCATGTCGATGTATTCTGCAGACACGCACACAGATATGTTGACCTAACACTCAAAGACACGTGAGAGAGGTTCTAACCAGGTCAGACAGTTAGGACACATGTCAAATGACATCAGCCGTTCCGACGTAGCTATCTGCCACCATGACTACCCTGCTACATACCTAGCCAGCAAATATGTTTTCAAAAGTCTGTAAAGCGTAAATGGTAGTTTCCGGACATGGATCCCAGTTCAAAATATTTTGTACTCACTCTCCTCTGCATTTAACACTGGAATTACGATTACACTTTTATTGGTTCAAGTGGCTCTGAGCACTATAGGACGTAACATCTGAGGTCATCAGTCCCCTAGAACTAAGAACTACTTAAACCTACCTAACCTAAGAACATCACACACATCCATGCCCGAGGCAGGATTCGAACCTGCGACTGTAGCAGTTTTCGCGGTTACGGACTGAACCGCCTACAACCGCTCGGCCACCGCGGCTGGCGATATACTTTTAATGTTTCCTCTCTTGCTTTTAGTTTCTCCGAAGATTGCTTTGTTTTTTCTTCCTTTCCTTTCGATTTCTTCACATTGTCCTGCAGTCGTTTCGCCTTGCTTTCCTTGCACTTAATTCTTTCATTCCTAAGGAATTTATGTTGGATTTTTCCTGTCTTTACTTGAAATTTTTGTAGTTACCTCTTTCATTGATAAACTGTAATTTTTCTTCTGTTGCCGAAGGTTTCTTCGCATTTGCCTTTCTAGTACCCTGGCCAACATCTGTGATTACCATTTTTACAGGGGCCCTTTCCACTTCACATCTGAACTGCCTTTCTGGTATTCCTTTATCGCAATATCAACATACTTCCAAAGCGTCTCATCATTACTCGGCACCTCAGTATCCTACCTCTTTCCACACTGATTCTTCAGGACAATTTTCTTAAACACAATCTTCTGCTCTTTATTACTAAACGGTGAACTCCTCCTGAGTACGCCTTATACTCCAGTATCTGATTTCGGAAACTCTGTCTGACGATGATGAAATCCAGTTTGAATCTTCCCGTGTCTCTTCATCTTGTGGTACTTGAACAGAATATTCGATATTATTAGCTGAAATTTACTGCAGAACTCCACTAGTTTTACTCCTCTCTCATCCCTGCTACAAAGCCCTAAATCTCCCGTAACCCTTTCTTCTGCTTCTGCCATACAATCACGTTCCAATCCCCGATGATTATTAGGCTTTCATCTCATTCTACCTACTGAATTACGCTTTCAGTATCGTAATATACTTTCTTTTCGTCTTCTGCTTGCAACGTCAGCATGTAAACCTGAACGATTGCGTAGGATTGCTATCGAATCATGAGAACAACTCTGTCACAAAACCGTTCCTATGCCTAATGAATCGCACTCTCACTAAATCATTTTCTGCTGCTGTTCATAATATACTGTATTTAGCGGACCTGAAATCCTTGTTTCCATTGCACGTCACTGACCCCCAATATACGTAATATGAGCCTTTGCAGTTTGATTTTCAGATTTTATACCTTCCCTATCACGTTCAGACTTCTGACAGACAACGTTCCGACTAGTAGAATGTACTCTACCGTTGAGTATTCCATCTTTTTCTCATGGTCACCTCCAACTTGGAATTCTCATCTCGGAGATCCGGATGGGGTATAATGTAGAATCTTTTGCTAATGCAATGATTATCAATTACAGTTCACATGTCTTGTGGACACACATTATCTGTCTTTACCGCAGCGGTATCCACTGCGTTCTGAATTCTAATGCCGTTTATCATTGCTAATTCATCTGCCTTTTAGAAGCAGTTTCCAATAACCTCTGTCTTCTCCTCTGCCCTCTTTGGCAAGGCAGCTGGCAGAACGAGGGTTCCTTCTTATGCCGGAAGTATTCCGCCACCATTGTTTTATGACTTTGATTTAGAATTTCTAGAAACACCATACTGCTTGTTTGACAGCAGTTCTGGTGAGATTGTTGCTGGAGGTAAAATTTTCTGGTGTTGGCGTCTTCCAAAAGGCCATTGTGACTTTGGAGATGTATCCCTACGCGTGAAAGCTATCCAGTACCTACAAAGCCTTGGTTTCAATAGAAAACACCATCTTGAAGGCAATTACAACTGCCTACCGAATCAAAAATAACCTCGGAATTTCCATGAGTCACAGAACTGCTTTCTGTGGTTAAACGTATTCATTTTGTCTGGGAGACGAAGGTAAACTATGTAGATTATTAGCAGGTGTTATCCGCGGCTGCGTTCGCGTATCAATAGTTCGATCGCGTTCTCATTGTTACTTTGTGCCAGGAAGGGCTCTCAACAACGGAAATGTCCAGACGTCTAGGAGTGAACCAAAGTTATGTTGTTCGGACATGGAGGAGATACAGGGAGACAGTAACTGTCGATGACATGCCTCGCTCAGGCCACCCAAGTGCTACTACCGCAGTGTATTACCGCTTCCTGCGGATTATGGCTCGGAGGAACCCTGACAGAAACGCCACTATGTTGAATAATGCTTTTCGTGCAGCCACAGGACGTCGTGTTACAACTCAAACTGTGCGCAATAAGCTGCATGATGCTCAACTTCACTCTTGACGTTCATGTCGAGGTCCATCTTCGAAACCACGACACCATACAGCATGGTACAGATGGGCCCAACAAAATGCCGAATGGACCACTCATGACTGGCATCACGTTCTCTTCACCGATGTACAGTCTGGAACCGCGCGACCGCTACGGTCGCTGGTTCGAATCCTGCGTCGGGCATGGATGTGTGTGATGTCCTTAGGTTAGTTAGGTTTAAGTAGTTCTAAGTTCTAGGGGACTGATGACCTCAGCAGTTAAGTCCCATAGTGCTCAGAGCCATTTGAACCATTTTCCTCTTCAGCGATGAGTGTTGTATATGCCTTCAACCAGACAATCGTCAGAGACGTGTTTGGAGCCAACCCGGTCAGGCTGAACACCTTAGACACGCTGTCCAACGAATGTAGCAAGGCGGAAGTTCCCTGCTGTTTTCGGGTGGCATTATGTGGGGCCGAAGTACGGAGCTGGTGGTCATGGAAGTCGCTAACGGTTGTGCGATACGTGAATGCCATCCTCCGGCCGATAGTGCAACCATACCGGCAGCATATTGGCGAGGCATTCGTCTTGATGGACGACAATTTGCGCCCCCATCGTGCACATCTTGTGAATGACTTCAGGATAACGACACCGCTCGTTCAGAGTGACCAGCATGTTATCCAGACACGAACCCTATCGACCATTGACTGGAATAGATTGAAAAGGGCTGTTTATGGACGACGTGACGAAGTATTCCGCCGCCATTGCTATAGGCTCTGAGGAATCTACGCCGAATCGCCGTTGATGAACTTGTGAATAGTATGCCACGACGAATACAGGCAAGCATCAATGCAAGAGGACGTGCTACTGGGTATTAAGAGGTACCGGTGTGTACAGCAGTCTGGACCACCACCTGTGAACGTCTCGCTGGATGGTGGTACAACATGCAGTGTTTGTTTTCATGAGCAATGAAAAGGGCAGGAATGATGTTTATGTTGCTCTCTATTCCAGTTTTCTGTACAGGTTCCGGAACTCTTGGAATCGAGGTGATGCAATTTTTTTTATGTGTGTACAACGTATACATTATGAAACAAATAGTGAGGAAGTATTGATTAAATACACTGAAGATTGTATAAGCATTTTATTCACCTCGTTGCCCATATCAACCAAGAAAAGCGTTTTCAGAAATATGAAAGAGGTGAAATTTCTAAGAGTAAATAGCTTTTTCGAAGAGTAAATATATTTCCATAACTAATAAATCTAAGTCTTGTAGTAAACAGTTTATGAAGTAGCCTATGTTCTTCCTCAGGGTTCAAGGCATCTCCTTGCCAACTTTCATCGAAATCGGTTAAGTGGATTAGTAATAATAAATTTCAACGTCATGCATTACGCAGATGTTTTTCAAGCATTCTGAACTAAGTGTCGTACAGTGATATAATTTCGCAGGTACATTCCGTGGTAACGTGAATACTCTCAAATACTGTAGGAATAAATTATGGCTATTCACTCATCGTGACCTACACTTCCTTTCGATATCCGCTCCTCCCCCCCCCCCCCCCTCCACCCCTTTGATAGGTAGTTGGTTATTACCCCCAACAGCGATTCTTTTCAGACAAGAAGTATCGTGGCTCACTTTCGATGAAATAAAGCCTATACGGTGCTGATGCTATATTCAGGTAACCCGTGCAAATCACATGAAAAGTCTGCTATTGGTTTGGAGCAGGGTGTTCAAACAGACAGATGTGAAAGTCTTATAGATATATTTTTAATGTAGCTTATACCACCGTGTGCACTCTCATCATCATCACAGTTTCCGTCTGTTACCTGCTACAGTTCGACAGCATATCGATTTTTTCGTGACAATCTGTCAGTTCGTCTCATTTGAGGAAGAATATGATAAAAAGAGAGAATTTCTTCTGCATAGCCATTATAAGAAATTGTCGCAAAGGTCAGTTACTGGTTTTCTCTGTTGCCAAAACAACTGGCAAGGCCATTCAGGTAGATACTCAACAAAATCCTTGAATAATTGATTTAGCTAATCCCAATTATACCTGGAATTAATATGTTCCAGCATTAACACGGGGGCGAGCTATCTTGCATGTCTTGTGACTTAGTGGTTAGCGTCAGTGCCAGTATGAACCCGACCACAAACAATTAGCTGCTATCTACGATATATCATTTGTATAATATGATTCACGAATATTACATGCTTTTACAAGTAGCTGTACTCTCAGTCCAGGATGTCAGTTCTGTTCTGGCTGGATGTTGGTGACAATAATAAAAATGATTTCAGCTGACCTGTGCTTTATGGACAACCCTACTTTCGAATTTGATATTGATTGTGCTTTCGACTTGACAATGTACCAAAGGTTGGTTCCAGTGAAATCTGAGTATGTACTTTTCGTGAACATTCAGTTTATAGCTCTTTCCGATCCCTGAAACATCAAAATAGTCTCTCGTAAGTAGACGTCGTCGAAGTATTATAAAACTTACTTCTAGTACTACTCAGAATTTAAGAACTTAGTCACATACATCTAACCAACTAATCAAAATTTAACAACATACACATCTTCTTCTTAGATATAAAAGGTAGTATCCACCATAAACTCACGCTTCTTCTTTCCTTCTTTTTCCTGGTCTTACCCCAAATCTGTACCGAGTCGGCAGGGTAGTCTGGATTTGGCAATGTTAGTGGTAAAGGATGGTCGGATGTTCTTCAAGCTACCCGTGACAGTCTACCAATTGTTTGATAAGCTGATTAATTTTCATGCAAGAAGTAATTCCCTTTAATATAAGCGGACGCAGTGCTCCATGCTTCCCATTTCTACCGCTCTGTGTCTAAATCTTTCAATTAGGCCCGATAAATTGAGATGTGGATAATCAAACCCGCTAGAAAAGATAGTATTCTAATTTAAAATGAAGCAACATCGGTGAATGGCCATGGAACAATACGTGCACATTAGGGACAGTAAGACTTTCTTTTTCTGATACTATGAAATCAGTTAGTCGCATGAATACAGTGGATATGCCTGGATTGAAAATTCATAGAATATAGTTATTATCTCAGTGGTATGGATGAAGGATACTAAATAATGCTAAGAGAGACTTTCAATTGTCATTCTGATTTATTTCGATAATATTTAAGAAAACTATTACTCTCTGTGACAAAACATTTAAGGAAACTATTACTCGTTGTGACAAAACATACATGAAATCTATTATATTTAAGAAAACTACCACTCTCAGTGGCAAAACCTGCATGAAGCAAACCAGCCCAGGCTTCATGACTCCACATTATTCATACTATGATTAACGAGTGACAAATCCAGTGACTACCGTTATGAATGCTGGCAACACGTGGCCAAGTTCGACAACAAAGAAACGAGTAAAATAAACCGTTGAAACATGAAAAATTTATATTGCTTGTATCCAGAACAAAACTATGCAACAAATGAAACATTAATGAACCTATCCGCTATTGACCTAAGAACAAGAACCGTTGGTTCATGCCCTTAATCACCGCCTAGTTGAAACACATTCATCTGAAAAATTTCTACAAATAAAATATCTCTGAACGTTTGCCGGTATCAGTCACACCCGAACATGCTTCATAATCAATTTTACCCCAAAAAACCTACATTATGAATAACTTTTCCACCATCAGTGATGGGGGCCGCACCCCTGCGTCCGTCTCGTTCAATCGGCGGTCCCAGAGGACCTAACGTGGCGCGTTCCAGAACCAACCGCCAACCGTTCGCAAAAACTGGTGGTGGGGGTAGGACCTCAGTGAGAACCAACCTCACAAACTCTGCGCTGCTCATCCCCACTATCTTTGGAATCACGAACTCTCTGACGAATCTGCTCACGTTGTTATGTTGGTGCTATACCACCCTACTGCTACCATCTTTGACTAACCCAGATTATTATATATTCCATACATAATTACGTTTATCCATCCACATACATCATGGGATCAAAGGATGAGAGAGGAGGTGTGACACCAACAAAAGAAAAAATATACACGGAAGTATTGTTGAATCCAGAGGTTAATTAGCTAGACGAAACATTGAAAGGACGCTCTCGGCGTAAAATGAATTATTAAACATGTAGAAATTAATCAGTTAGTTAAATGAAGCGTAAGCCTGTGACGTTTCACCCTCTCCTCTCCCTTCCCCGATGCCGAGATGTAATATCTGTATCTTGAATTCCCCATCTGTGTGCAGAATTGGAAGTGTTAGCAAGTTTTCGAAATGTTTGCAAATTATTTAACTGCGGTGTATCGCGGTAACCATCCCGGTATTCATAGTCTGAAGTGGGAAACCGCTTATACACCACATCCAGGCTGACTCACACACCGGCCCTCGTCGTTAATCAGGTGGGCGAATTCGATCCAAGGCCGACGTGACTCCCCGAATGCCGAAAGCGGCGTGATTACGTGTGCAGCTATCCAGGAGAGTTCCACATAAAGTCATATAAACTTATTAGGTTAATTATACACAGTAATATAAATGGTGGAGGCACACGGTCCTCACTGTCACACTGCGTAACTTTTGTACGACTACACGTCGAATTACATATAAAATTGAAATGAACATTTCATCACACATTTATTACTCATGTTCCTGAATTGCACTGGTGGTAGCGATGTGCACATATAGAGATGATGGCAGTATCGCGTACAGAAGGTATAAAGGGCAGTCAGTTGCACGCGGCTGATTCGTGTGAAATTGTTCCCGACGTGATTATGGCCGTGCGACGGAAAAAAGCGCACCTTCAACGTGGAATAGTAGTTGGAATTACACTCCTGGAAATTGAAATAAGAACACCGTGAATTCATTGTCCCAGGAAGGGGAAACTTTATTGACACATTCCTGGGGTCAGATACATCACATGATCACACTGACAGAACCACAGGCACATAGACACAGGCAACAGAGCATGCACAATGTCGGCACTAGTACAGTGTATATCCACCTTTCGCAGCAATGCAGGCTGCAATTCTCCCATGGAGACGATCGTAGAGATGCTGGATGTAGTCCTGTGGAACGGATTGCCATGCCATTTCCACCTGGCGCCTCAGTTGGACCAGCGTTCGTGCTGGACGTGCAGACCGCGTGAGACGACGCTTCATCCAGTCCCAAACATGCTCAATGGGGGACAGATCCGGAGATCTTGCTGGCCAGGGTAGTTGACTTACACCTTCTAGAGCACGTTGGGTGGCACGGGATACATGCGGACGTGCATTGTCCTGTTGTAACAGCAAGTTCCCTTGCCGGTCTAGGAATGGTAGAACGATGGGTTCGATGACGGTTTGGATGTACCGTGCACTATTCAGTGTCCCCTCGACGATCACCAGTGGTGTACGGCCAGTGTAGGAGATCGCTCCCCACACCATGATGGCGGGTGTTGGCCCTGTGTGCCTCGGTCGTATGCAGTCCTGATTGTGGCGCTCACCTGCACGGCGCCAAACACGCATACGACCATCATTGGCACCAAGGCAGAAGCGACTCTCATCGCTGAAGACGACACGTCTCTATTCGTCCCTCCATTCACGCCTGTCGCGACACCACTGGAGGCGGGCTGCACGATGTTGGGCCGTGAGCGGAAGACGGCCTAACGGTGTGCGGGACCGTAGCCCAGCTTCATGGAGACGGTTGCGAATGGTCCTCGCCGATACCCCAGGAGCAACAGTGTCCCTAATTTGCTGGGAAGTGGCGGTGCGGTCCCCTACGGCACTGCGTAGGATCCTACGGTCTTGGCGTGCATCCGTGCGTCGCTGCGGTCCGGTCCCAGGTCGACGGGCACATGCACCTTCCGCCGACCACTGGCGACAACATCGATGTACTGTGGAGACCTCACTCTCCACGTGTTGAGCAATTCGGCGGTACGTCCACCCGGCCTCCCGCGTGCCCACTATACGCCCTCGCTCAAAGTCCGTCAACTGCACATACGGTTCACGTCCACGCTGTCGCGGCATGCTACCAGTGTTAAAGACTGTGATGGAGGTCCGTATGCCACGGCAAACTGGCTGACACTGACGGCGGCGGTGCACAAATGCTGCGCAGCTAGCGCCATTCGACGGCCAACACCGCGGTTCCTGGTGTGTCCGCTGTGCCGTGCGTGTGATCATTGCTTGTACAGCCCTCTCGCAGTGTCCGGAGCAAGTATGGTGGGTCTGACACACCGGTGTCAATGTGTTCTTTTTTCCATTTCCAGGAGTGTATATGCACGGGACATTCCATTTCGGAAATCGTTAGAGAATTCAATATTCCGAGATCCACAGTCTTAAGAGTATGCCCTGAATACGAAACATTAGGCATTTCCTCTCGTAACGGACAACGCAGAAGGCCGTCGGCATTCACTTAACGACTGAGAGCAGCAGCGTTTGCGTAGAGTTGTCACTGCTAACAGACAAGCAACATAGCGCGAAGTGACCGGAGAAATCAATGTGGGACGCGCGCCGAACAATTCCGTTCGGACAGTGAGGTGATATCTGGTGTTAATGGGATATGGCAGCAAACAACAGACGCGAGTGCATTTGCCAACAGCGCGACATCGTCTGCAGCGCTCCTCCTGGGCTAGTGATCTCATCGGTTGGACTGAAAAACCGTGACCTGGTCAGATGAGTCCCGATTTCAGTCGGCAGTGTTCGAGTGTACCGGAGACCCCACGAAGCCATGGACCCAAGTTGTTAACAAGGCACCACGCAGACTGGTGGTGGCTTCATAATGGTGCGGGCCGTGTTTCCACGGAATGGACTGGGTCCTCTGGACCAAATGAACCGATCATTGACTGGAAATGGTTATGGTCGGCTACCTGCAGACCATTTGCAGCCATTCATGGACTTCGTGTTCCCAAACAACGAAGATCATCCGACATGAATCGCATCGTAAATTTATGAGACATAATCGAGAGGTAAGTTTGTGCACAGAATCCTGTACCGGCAACACTTCCATAATTGTGGACAGCTATAGAAGCAGCATGGCTCAGTATTTCTGCAGGGGACTCCCAACGACTTGTTGAGTCCAAACCACGTCTAGTTGCTGCACTAAGTCGGGTAAAAGGAGGCCCGGCACGATATTAGGTGGTATGCGATGACTTTTGTCAGCTCGGTGTAATACAGTTGTTTACATTTTGACCACGTTACTTGGTATACGCCAGACGGCCCTCACAAGCTGTGCCCCGACCTAGCCTCTAGCCCGCGCTGCCGCCCCCAGTGGTACACGGACTGCCGGCGGCGCCTCCCTGCTGCCGTGATTAGGGGGTGACGAGGCACGAGCCACAGCGATGCTCATTAGCCACGGCCGGCTGCTACACGGGGTGGGGCGCGCCTGCACGGATGCCGGCCCGCGGCGAGGGCCTTGTCTACGCTCGCAAGTTTCTTGACGGACTAGTCTGGTACAACCTGTTTTTGAACTAACATGGCGGTACAGATCATACCAAGGGCTGCAGTGGTTCCTCGTTGTCAGGTATTTCTTTGTTAAGACACCAAATATTTTTTATCTTCTTGTATAAAAGTATTTATAAAGTGGATGATAACCACATAGGGGGGAAAGCACAAGAAAATCTCCTCTGCTAAAGCAATATGACTGCAAGAAAACTGAAGAAATCTAAAATTAATATACGAGGGGCGTTCTATAAGTAATGCAATACATTTTTTCTACGCCAATTTCGGTTGAAAAAATGCAGAATTTGTTGCGGGAAATCGTGGAATATTCCCGCTGCATCCCCTATAGTTGCGTGAAGTTCGTAAGACAGTGGCACTATACGGGCCTATCAGAGGTACGTACGAAGCAGAGAGCTGCCATTGAGTTTCTTTTGGCGGAAATACAGAGCATCGCAGATATTCAGCGACTTTTACAGAATGTCTGCGGAGAGGTGGCAGTAAACAAACGCACGGCGAGTCATTGGCCGAGGCGTCTGTCATCATTGCAACAAGGTCAAGCAAATTTGTCCGATCTCCCGCGTGCCAGCTGACCGCACACGGCTGTGACGTCTGAAACTTTAAAACGTGCGGACACTCTCATTCGATGTGATCACGGACCACAGTCGAGTACGTCGCTGCTCAACTGGAGGTGACACAAGTCTGCCCACCCGATATGAGCTCACAAAACTTCATTTTACGGTTCTTCCTCATCCACCCTACAGTCCGGATCTTCCACCTTCCAACTTCCATCTACATCTACATCTACATCTACATCTACATCTACATCCATACTCCGCAAGCCACCTGACGGTGTGTGGCGGAGGGTACCTTCAGTACCTCTATCGGTTCTCCCTTCTATTCCAGTCTCGTATTGTTCGTGGAAAGAAGGATTGTCGGTATGCCTCTGTGTGGGCTCTAATCTCTCTGATTTTATCCTCATGGTCTCTTCGCGAGATATACGTAGGAGGGAGCAATATACTGCTTGACTCTTCGGTGAAGGTATGTTCTCGAAACTTCAATAAAACCCCGTATCGAGCTACTGAGCGTCTCTCCTGCAGAGTCTTCCACTGGAGTTTATCTATCATCTCCGTAACGCTTTCGCGAATACTAAATGATCCTGTAACGAAGCGCGCTGCTCTCCGTTGGATCTTCTCTATGTCTTGTATCAACCCTATCTGGTACGGATCCCACACTGCTGAGCAGTATTCAAGCAGTGGGCGAACAAGCGTACTGTAACCTACTTCCTTTGTTTTCGGATTGCATTTCCTTAGGATTCTTCCAATGAATCTCAGTCTGGCATCTGCTTTACCGACAATCAACATTATATGATCATTCCATTTTAAATCACTCCTAATGCGTACTCCCAGATAATTTATGGTATTAACTGCTTCCAGTTGCTGACCTGCTATTTTGTAGCTAAATGATAAAGGATCTATCTTTCTGTGTATTCGCAGCACATTACACTTATCTACATTGAGATTCAGTTGCCATTCCCTGCACCATGCGTCAATTCGCTGCAGATCCTCCTGCATTTCAGTACAATTTTCCATTGTTACAACCTCTCGATACACCACAGCATCATCTGCAAAAAGCCTCAGTGAACTTCCGATGTCAGTGCGGCCCAAAGAAGGGTGCACTCCGCTCCAAGAAATACGTTGATGATGAAAAGGTTACTGATGCAGCAAAACGTTGGCTACGATATAGATCAGTAGAGTGGTACCATGCGGTCAAACACGACCTCCCAATAAGGTGGCCTAAGGATATCGCATTGAAGGGAGATTATGTTGAAAAATAGGGTTCTGTGGCCAAAAGAGTGGGGAATAGTGCGGTGCATTGGAATCCTGAATAAAACCAATCAGAAAAAAAGATGTGTTTCATTACTTACTGAACACCCCACGTAAGTGTCGCTGAAGTTAAAAGTGAGGGAATCAACGTTACAACTGAGTGTGATAAAGTTATGATTGCTAAAAACGGCGGACGAAAGAATACGCTGTGGTCCTCTACGTTGTGCAGGTATTGCCCACAGAAGTAAGAGAAGTTTGTGGACAAACAAAACAGAAGAGATCGACAATATGCCTCCGGAACTTCTAAAATCATATGGGGAAGTGACAACCAAACGATTATACAGGTTAGCCAATATGAGATTTTCACTCTTCAGCGGAGTGTGCGCTGATGTGAAACTTCCTGGCAGATTAAAGTGGTGTGCCGGACCGAGACTCGAACTCGGGACCTTTGCCTTTAGCGGGCAAGTGCTCTACCAACTTAGCTACCAGAGCACGACTCACGCCCCGTCCTCACAACTTTACTTCTGCCAGTACCTCGTCTCCTACCTTCCAAACTTTACAGTAGCTCTCCTGCGAAAGGCAAAGGTCCCGAGTTCGAGTCTCGGTCCGGCACACAGTTTTAATCTGCCTGGAAGTTTCATACAAGTTAGTGTTTAGAATCTGTAAGAATGTAGACATGCCATCGGACAGCTCACGCATGCAAGTTGCCGACTATAAAAATTTATACACTAAGGTGAAAAAAGCCATGGGATAGGGATATGCACAAATACAGATGGCGGTAGTATCGCACGCAAAAGATATAAAGGGCAGTGTGTTGGCGGAGTTGACATCTGTAGACAGGTGATTCATATGAAATGGTTTCCGATGTCATTATGTTCGCACGACGGGGATTAACAGACATGCAGTGGTAGTTGGAGCAAAACGCATGGCACATTCCATTTGGAAGTCGTTAGGGAATTCAATACTCCGAAATCCACAGTGTCAAGAATGTGCCGAGAATACCAAACTTCAGGCATTCCCTCTCACCACGAAATCAAATGGCTCTGAGCACTATGGGACTTAACATCGGAGGTCATCAGTCCCCTAGAACTTAGAACTACTTAAACCTAACTAACCTAAGGACATCACACACATCCATGTCCGAGGTAGCATTCGAACCTGCGACCGTAGCGGTCGCGCGGTTCCAGACTGTAGCGCCTAGAACCGCTCGACCTCACCGGCCGGCCCCTTTCATCACGCACAAAGCACTAGCAGACGACCTTTACTTAACAACCGAGAGCAGAGGTGTTTGCGTAGTGTTGTCAGTGTTAACAAACAACCAACACTGCGTGAAATATCATCAGAAATCAATGTACGACGAACATATCCGTTATGGGAAATTTGGCGTATTTGACTGTGGCAGCAGACGACCGACGCGAGTGCCTTTGCTGACAGCACGGCATCGACTGCAGTGCCGCTGCTGGGCTCGTGAGCATACCAATTGGACTCTAGGCGCTTGATAATCCGTGGCTTGTTCAGATGAGTCATGACATCAGCTGGTAAGTTCAAATGGCTCTGAGCACTATGCGACTTAACTTCTGAGGTCATCAGTCGCATAGAACTTAGAACTAATTAAACCTAGCTAGCCTAAGGACGTCACACACATCCATGCCCGAGGCAGGATTCGAGCCTGCGACCGTAGCGGTCGCTCGGTCAGTTGTTAAGAGCTCATGGTAGGGTTAGAGTGTGGCGTAGACACTCTGAGCAATTCGAGTGTATGATTTGGCATCCCAGTTTGCCCGACATGAGTCCCATCGAACATTTATGGGACATACAAGTGAGGTCAGTTCGTGCACAAAATCCTACACTGGCAATACTTTAGCAGTTATGGACGGCTATAGTGTCATCACGGCTCAGTATTTCTTCAGGGGACTTCCAATGACTTGTTTAGTCCATTCCACGTCGAGCTGCTGCACTAAGCCTGTTAAAAGGAGGTCCGACTCGATATTAGGAGGTATCCACAGACTTTTGTCACTCAGTGTGTAAGAATAGAAGAGAAAGTTCAGCGACTGTCAGAGGGCGTTCAGTTTGGGTTTGGGAAAGGTAAAAGTGCCAGACAGACAGTTCTGATGATATAAATGATAATGCAGTCAATATTTATGCAAAATTAAATTATGTTAATACTATTTCTCCACCTAGAAAAAGCTTCCTACAACGTAAAATGGTGTAATGTGATTGGATTGAAAAATATTGTTGTAAGCTAACGATCTGATCTATGGAAACGCCTGATCGGAATTTGAAGTATTGTTTTGTAAGTAGAGATGCAGTAACAGCGGAATGTTACACTAGAAGAGCTCCGTGACTTTGAACGTGGGATAGTCAATGGTTGTCAACTCTGTTCGAAATCCATCAGTGGCATTCCAACCCTTCTAAAGCTGCTCAAGTTGACTGGAAACGGAAATCAATAACCTAGCTAAACTAACACCAGACACATCTCATATAGTGATGAACAGCATCTATCGAACATGGGACGGCGGTTGAAAAACATAGCATGAAATAAGCGGAACGAATCACTCTTGAGTTCCAATGCGCTATTGGGACTCCAGCTAGTACAATGAGAGTACGTTCCATAAATAGGTTGCAATGGTCGAGCAGCTCCTCATAAACTACACATTTCCGTAACCAATGCTAAGCAAAAAGCAACGCTTCATGGCTTCATGTGATGAAATGAGCGACGCTACCGGATAATGGTTAACTGGAAACGAGAAATTTTGAGTTATGAATCATACTACAGCCTGTGGCAATTCCTACAAAAATGGTTCAAATGGCTCTGAGCACTATGGGACTTAACATCTGTGGTCATCAGTCCCCTAGAACTTAGAACTAGTTAAACCTAACTAACCTAAAGATATCACACACATCCATGCCCGAGGCCGGATTCGAACCTGCGACCGTAGCGGTCACGCGGTTCCAGACTGAAGCCCCTAGAACCGCACGGCCACACCGGCCGGCTGGCAATTCCTGATTAAGGGTTTGCGCCTGTCGAACGCCTGGAGAACGTTACCTGCTATCACATGTAGTGTCAAAAGTAAAGTACAGAGGACGTTGTGCTGCAGCATCGAAGTGGTTTTTGCAGTTAGGGAGTTGTCCCCTTACTGTGCGTAAGAAAACACTAAATGTGGAAATATATGAACCTATTTTACAGTGCAGTGTACTGTGTACAGTTGAGGAACATTTCGGAGACGGTGACTGTATCAGCAAGACAATGCACCTTATAACGAAGCAGCAACACTGAGACAGTGGTTTCTGGACAATGAAATTGCTGGAATAGACTGGCCTACCCAGGATCTCGACGTAAACTGTTGTTATCTTTTGTTGTAAAAGGTTGTATGCCAATAGATGACTGATGAATAATGGCCCTAGGTTGCATTTAAGTACGCTTTTATTGTATCATAACAAGAAAAGTTATGTGTCATGTAAGACAGAATAAGAGTAACAGAGTCAAAGTTCATAGCGATTTCACTCCAATTATCACACTAGTACCAGTAGAGTCAACGTTCCACAGTAGTATTACCGGTAAAGTGGATTGGAGTCCTGGGATAACCAGATTTGGAAGAAGTGGGAGGCACTGACGAAGACTGCTGGTCAATCTACGTAGAGTGTCATCCCTGGCACTTGCTGGAACAGCATTGTGGTGCAGTGTGGTGCGGTGTACGCTCTGTTACAAGATAGGTTGGCGGAGGTGGTCGACACTTAGCCTGGAGCTGAGCGAAGAGCTGCCTGCTGGGGTTGAGCTGCGACTGAAATAAACAGCAGGCAGAGGAATATCCACAAGCACTTGATGAACACCTGAACCGCAGATGCAAGCTAGTTCCCTCCATTGCAACCGCACCGTTTCTGCTGGACACACTGCCTATCAGCAATGATGGTGCCCCTGGTGGTGTCTGCTAGCATTTATTTCGTAAACAGTTTGTAGTAAGCACGGTGACCACCGTGTGTCGACCACAATATTATTGGACCTGTGAGAGAATGCGCTTCGGATGGCTTATCTCGAGTTTTTATCGTTATATTTCACGGGACACGTGACCACTTGATACATGCACAACTGTCTTGAAATCATCCAGTGTGGTTCGTGTACCTTAGTAACCAATATACTTGCTTACTGCAATGTCACCACGTGTTTCCGATAAGGGCCATGGGAGGCCAAGTGCAATAATATCGTGGTCGAGTAGTACAAGCGAGCCATGTAAACAGCCTCTGATGGAGGAGTGCCTGCGACTCTGGAGCAGACTACCCGATGATCGCAGGTGTTGCGTTGGAAAGAAGACTGGCCGACGAGCTGCCAGCGACTAGACGAACCTAATGGAACACATTTGGGATGATCGAAAACGTCGATTTCGCTTCAGACCCCACCATCCAATAATACTCCCTTGTCTGATTTCTGCTCCTGTGGAAGAATAGGCTGCCAGTTCTCCACAGACATACATGCAGCTCTTGAAAGATTTCTCAGCAAAATTCAACACGTCGTAATAAGCGAAAGGCGGACACACCACATTTTAATCTCAGTTAATGGGTGAATGAATATTTTTGATCAAATAGCATAAATGACAAGACTTGTATTACGCAATATGTTGAAAGGATTCAACCATGGGTGAAAAGCTCGCGGACTCTAGTTGAAATCCAGGCTCTCATTTGTCTGCAATACTGGTTGAATATTGCTGGCGGTTGGCTCAGCAATCAACTCAGTCACTGGAAGACTCTTGCATGAGGGTAGTATTACCTCGACAGGTGGAGTAACAGTTCTGTGCCAACCTCTTTGGCGGTCTCTGTTTTGCCGGCTTCTTGGGTAGCTTGTGAATTCAGTGTAGTGTCTGCCGGTGGAGAGGCACGTCGCTTTGACGCTGCCTGCCTCGTGACTAGCGTGTTTGCTCTGTGTGCCGTCTGCCGAGGGAGAGGCTGTTTGCTGGGACGGTGCCTCACACAGACTTCGTCATCGCTGGGGCTGCAGTGCATGGGCGATATTCTGCCTACGCCCACAAGAGTGAAATTTACTTTTACTTGGTTTACACATCTCTTCACATTTCGGTCGTGGCTACTACCTATTTTGAAAACTAATTTTAATTTGATTATTTACAGATGATTCAATCTCTTGCAGTGTGTAACGTCTTGTAAGACAAAATATTATTAATTTCATATGTTGGTATGCCCTGGGGATGGTACAGAGCTCAAGGTGTTTTGTTTGATCTCACTGAAGAGGGTAAAATTCGCCTCACTCATTCACCTCACTTATTTGTTACATAGTTTAGTTCTTAATTTCTTTGCGTGTTTTTGGGCACTTGCATTGTTTAATTCATAAATTTCGGGCGTATTACAGTATTTTAGAGTTGTAGCATCGCGTTTTAGTACCTGAATAGTGTAAAATCGCGTAGTCTCCTTCTGCTGCCGAGCAGTGTGTCAGCAGTGCGCAAGTAGCAGCATTACTGCATTTACTAGGCAACCTTGTATTTTAATAACCGTTTAATTTTTGTGTCGAATGGTTTGTGCTCTCTGTAGATTAGTTCAGACGTTCTTTGCACATCAGTACTTAGCATGGATAGGGACTGCGACTGCTGTGTTCGGATGCCCTTCGCTCCCAGCTTCAGGCAGTCTTGGCTTCGGTCACACAGCTTGAGGCTGTTGCCAATGGGCATCACTGTGAGGAGCCGGATGGGGGTTTTTCGGGGACGGCCAGCTCGTCCCACGCATCCCCCGATCGGACTACGGCTGTGGCTGCCCGGGATTCTGCCCACATTGAAGCTGACCCCTCACCCGTGGTAGAGTGGGAGGTCGTCTCGAGGTGTGGCAGGGGGCGAAAGACACTCCGGAGGGCTGAACAGAAGGCCTCTCCAGTTTGTCTGACGAACCGGTTTCAGGCTCTGTCTCCGGCTGATACTGATCTTCGGCAGGGACATGGCTGCTTGTCCTGTTCCAAAGGTTGCCCCTCATTCTCCAAGATCTGGGCGGTCGCAGAGGTTGGGCCTACTGGTAGTTGGGAGCTCCGACGTCAGGCGCGTAATGGGGCCCTTTAGGGATATGGCAGCAAGAGAGGGAAAGAAAACCAATGTGCACTCCGTGTGCATACCGGGAGAGTCATTCCAGATGTGGAAAGGGCACCCATCTGCAGGTCGCTCATGTCGGCACCAATGATGTGTGTCGCTATGGATCGGAGGAAATCCTCTCTGGCTTCCGGCGGCTATCTGATTTGGTGAAGACTGCTAGTCTCGCTAGCGGGATGAACGCAGAGCTCACCATCTGCAGCATCATCGACAGGACTGACTACGGACCTTTGGTACAGAGCCGAGTGGAGGGTCTGAATCAGAGGTTGAGACAGTTCTGCGACCGTGTGGGCTGCAGATTCCTCGACTTGCGCCATAGGGTGGTGCGGTTTCGGGGTCCGCTGGATAGGTCAGGGGTCAACTACATGCAGCAGGCGGCTACACGTGCAGCAGGGGTTGTGTGGCGTGGACTGGGCCTTTTTTAGGTTGGATGGCCTCGGGCAAGTACAGAAAGGGCAACAGCCTCAAAGGGTGCGGGGCAAAGTCAGGACATGCGGGGACCAAGCAGCAATCGGTATTGTAATTGTAAACTGTCGAAGCTGCATTGGTAAAGTACCGGAACTTCAAAGCGCTCATAGAAAGCACCGAAGCTGAAATAGTTATAGGTACGGAAAGCTGGCTGAAGCCATAGATAAATTCTGCCGAAATTTTTACAAAGGCACAGATGGTGTTTAGAACGGATAGACTGCATGCAAAGTTACCGTAAGGAGGGCTATGCGTGAAGCGTTCAGTGAATTCGAAAGTAAAATTCTATGTACCGACTTGACAGAAAATCCTAGGAAGTAGTGGTCTTACGTTAAATCAGTAAGTGGCTCGAAACAGCATATCCAGACATTCTGGGATGATGATGGCATTGAAACAGAGGATGACACGCGTAAAGCTGAAATACTAAACTCCTTTTTCCAAAGCTGTTTCACAGAGGAAGACTGCACTGCAGTTCCTTCTTTAAATCCTCGCACAAACGAAAAAATGGTTGACATCGAAATAAGTGTCCAAGGAATAGAAAAGCAACTGAAATCATTCAACAGAGGAAAGTCCACTGGACCTGACCGGATGCCAATTCGATTCTACACAGAGTACGCGAAAGAAATTTCCCCCCTTCTAACAGCCGTGTACAGCAAGTCTCTAGAGGAATGGAAGGTTCCAAATGATCGGAAAAGAGCACAGGTAGACCCAGTCTTCAAGAACGGTCGTCGAGCAGATGCGCAAAACTATCAAGGAACAACAAGATCTACAACAGATCTCTGACATCGATCTGTTGTAGAATTTTAGAACACGTTTTTTGCTCTCGTATCATGTCATTTCTGGAAACCCAGAATCTACTCAGTAGGAATCAACATGGATTCCGGAAACAGCGATCGTGTGAGACCCAACTCGCTTTATTTGTTCATGAGACACAGACTGCGAGTAACCCAAAGAAATACGAAAGTAATGAGGTGCAGTAGAAATGAGACTGACGGCAAGCATAACATCAAAACTGACGATTATGTAATAAATGAAACGAAGAACTTTCACTACCTTGGAAACAAAACTGTGACAGATAAACCATGGAGATGATAAGATGCTGACGAGGACAGAAATACGAAAGTAATGAGGAGCAGCAGAAATGAGATTAGCGACAAACATAACATGAAAACTGACGATCATGTAATAATGAAGAAATTCCGCTCCCTTTGAAGCAGAATAACACATGGAAGATAAACAATGGAGATTATAAGATGCTAACGAGGACAGAAAATGAATGCACTCATCGGTAACAGAAATCTGTTACTTGCGTCAAACATAGGCCTTAATCAGAAGATGAAAACTGTGAGAGTATACGAAGTCGTGCTGAATTTATTACGTGAAAACTCTTAAAGCTTTTTAAGTAAAAATATACACATAAAATTTCTCGCTCCTGTGCAAACATTTTCGTCCTTTTCAGTGTGTATCTCTGCCATGTCTGCCACTAAACTATCCAGAGAACGGTTCCTCTGTCCAAAAAGTGGAGGGAAGAGATTCGTTGTGTTTGAAATGTCCAACTAGTCTCTCGTTCAGACTATTTTTTTTTTCTTCTCTGGGTCTCCCCTTTTTCTGTCATATCTGAAACGACGTTGAGTAGAGAATGGGTTCCCTTTTTAAAAGATAAAGGGGCGAGGGGGAGAGGGGGAGGAAGGTAGCTAAGTGAAACTCCCAACCCTGCGTCTGTCATGGCCAGTTCCCTTCTCTGTTCCGAAGTTACTTTAATTTTGAAACGTCCGTTAATTATCCAATGACAATCTTTCATAGAATAGAAAGGAAAGTGAACATCCTTAAGAAATAATGGAATAATACATTTAGCTTGGTCCATCTTTTCCCCAGAGGTTTAGTGCCGTCTTGAAAGGACAAGGTTTAATGTCGGGACTCGCTGACGGCACAATAAACGTGACGAGCAAGTGACAGTTTAAGTCACGTTACATGACATGAACTGATGGACACGTTTCACTAAAGTGCAGATTAGCAGTGAATAAAATGCGTAACTCTTGGAATTTAAGTGGAAGTGACCTGTGTAAATCGAATTAATTATAGGTTGTGGAGAATTTTAAAGGGAGCATTATACAGAGCCCAATTGCAACAGGAGAAAGGACTACAGCGTGATGGGATAAAGTAGTGAAGGCATCAGAGGATCAAATAATCTGTGACCACAATTTATTGGTTATGAACTACAGTGTTATCTAAAGACATTGCAAAATGTGTAAGAAATGAAGATGACGAGACCTGGGCATATAGAAAGGAGTGCAGGTTCCTGAGAGTTTCAGAGGGTGCATTAGCCAAGGTTGAACTGAAACATGAGAAACGAACACAATACAAAACGAATGGGTAGCTTTGAGAGAAAAACTAAGGAAAGCAACAGAAGATCACATTGGTAAAAAGACGATGTGTAGTCGAAATCCTTGGGTTGAAGGATAGTGTAACGGAGGCATCGGAAATGTTGTCCAAATTACGACCCATGCGCACTAGAGATCATTGTGTTGTGTACCCAACAACAGCCAGTGGCGTCAGGTGAGGTGGTGGACCAATGCAAAGATGGTGAACGCAATTTACCAATATTCGTTCTCCTTGAGGCCTCTGCAAAGCGTGGCCAACGTTTGTGTTACCCAGAACAGGGGTTCGTCCGAATAAATGACATGGTGCCACTCTTGTGTCCAGTGTTATAGTTGGGCAAACCATTGTCAGAGCGATTTTCTTAGCTGTCGCATCAGGAGAAGTCATATCCATCGCCACCATGACGATAATTCGTGGTGCTGTTGACGTCGTCGCAATTTCCGTGTGGGTACTTGTTGCAAATAACCTCTTTTGTTGGCTCAGGGTACATGACTTGGCTTTACAGTTCTGCATGACCGAGAGAACAATATGCCTGTCCTCTAGGTCCATCATTGTGTGGAGCTGTTGTGACATAACAACACGGGGCTGAGTAGGACTCTCATGAACCTATCGATTCCACATTCGCATGACAATTTTGGGACCCTGACAAATGTGAGCAGCAGCATCGCACAGCGATAAATCTCGGTCTCGGAAGGGCACTATTATTTATTTATTTTATTTATTTATTTATTGTTCCGTGGGACCAAATTAAGGAGAAGTCTCCATGGTCATGGAACGAGTCAATACATGAAATTATAACACGATATTAGAAACAGATAAAATGAAATATAAAAAAACATATTCAGGTGACAAGTCGTAAGTTTAAATGAAGACAATCAACAATGTAACACTGGAATTTGCTTAATTTTTTAGCTCTTCCAGGAGCTCCTCGACAGAATAGAAGGAGTGAGCCATGAGGAAACTCTTCAGTTTAGACTTAAAAGAGTTTGGGCTACTGCTAAGATATTTGAGTTCTTGTGGTAGCTTATTGAAAATGGATGCAGCAGAATACTGCACTCCTTTCTGCACAAGAGTCAAGGAAGTGCATTCTACATGCAGATTTGATTTCTGCCTAGTATTAACTGAGAGAAAGCTGCTAACTCTTGGGAATAGGCTAATATTACTAACAACAAACGACATCAAAGAAAATATATACTGTGAGGGCAATGTCAGAATTCCCAGATTTTTGAATAGGGGTCGACAAGAGGTTCTCGAACTTACACCACATATAGCTCGAACAGCCCGTTTTTGAGCCAAAAATACCCTTTTTGAATCAGAAGAATTACCCCAAAAAATAACACCATACGACATAAGCGTATGAAAATATGCGAAGTAGACTACTTTTCCTGTTGAAGTGTCACTTGTTTCAGATACTGTTCTAATGGTAAATAAAGCAGCATTTAGCTTCTGAACAAGATCCTGGACATGGGCTTTCCACAACAGCTTACTATCTATCCGAACGCCTAGGAATTTGAACTGTTCCGTCTCGCTTATAATATGCCCATTCTGTCTGATCAAAATATCGGTTCTTGTTGAATTGTGAGTTAGAAACTGTAAAAACTGAGTCTTACTGTGATTTAGCATCAAATTATTTTCCACAAGCCACGAACTTATTTCATGAACTACATTATTTGTTACTGTTTCAATATTACACACAAGATCCTTCACTATCACGCTGGTGTCATCAGCAAACAGAAATATTTTTGAATCACCTGTAATACTAGAAGGCATATCATTTATATAAATAAGAAACAGCAGTGGCCCCAGCACCGACCCTTGGGGATCGCCCCACTTAACAGTGCCCCATTGGGACTGAACATCACTACCACTCTCAATATTGCGGAGAATTACCCTCTGCTTTCTGTTCTTAAAGTAAGAGGCGAACCAATTGTAAGCTACTCCCCTTACTCCATAATGGTCCAACTTCTGCAGTAATATTTTGTGGTCAACACAGTCAAAAGCCTTCGTTAAATCAAAGAAAACACCTAGCGTTCGCAACCTTTTATTTAATCCGTCCAAAACCTGACAGAGAAAAGAGAATATAGCATTTTCAGTTGTTAAACCATTTCTAAAACCAAACTGAACATTTGACAGCAAATTATGTGAATTTAAATGCTCCAGTAACCTTGTATATACAACCTTCTCGATAACTTTAGCAAACACCGATGACATAGAAATAGGTCTAAAATTGTCAACATTATCAATGTCTCCCGTTTTATGAGGGGCTTCACTACCGAGTACTTTAATCGGTCAGGAAACCGACCACTCCTAAAGGAAAAGTTACAGATATGGCTGAGAACTGGGCTAACATACATAGGACAATACTTCAGTATTCTGCTAGATACCCCGTCATATCCATGAGAGTTCTTGGTCTTTAGTGATTTAATTATTAACTCAATCTCCCTCTTGTCAGTATCATGGAGGAGCATTTCAGGTAACAGTCTCGGAACACTTTTTTCTAAGAGCGCTATATGATTCCCTGTTGGGACTAGGTTTCTATTTAGTTCACCTGCTATATTCAGAAAGGGATTATTAAATACTGTACATATATGCGACTTATCAGTAACACGGACATTCCCACTACGCACTGATTCTATATCCTCGACCTGTCTCTGCAGACCAGCAACTTCCTTTACGACTGACCATACGGTTTTAATTTTATCCTGAGACTTAGCTATTCTATCTGCATACCTCATACTTTTTGCCTTCCTAATAACATTTTTAAGCACCTTACAATACTGTTTGTAATGGGCTGCTGCATTTAGATTTTGACTGTTTCTAACGTTTTGATATAAATGCCACTTTGTTCTACAAGATATTCTTATCCCTCTAGTCAGCCACCCAGGCTGCCTGTTTGTGCTAGTACCCTGTTTTAAACGTTCTAACGGAAAGCAACTTTCAAAGAGCATGAGAAAAGTCTTGAGAAAAGCATTATATTTATCGTCTACTGTATTAGCGCTATAAACATCTTGCCACTCTTGTTCCTTTATAAGGTTTACAAAGGTCTCTACAGCAACTGGATCAGCTTTCCTGAACAGCTGATGACTATATTTAACACGTGTTGCAGCATAAAAATCTTTTAACGTTAAAATTTGCGCATCATGATCTGAAAGGCCATTCACCTTTTTTCTAACAGAATGCCCTTCTAGTAATGAGGATTGAACAAAAATGTTGTCTATGGTTGTTCCACTGTTCCCTTGCACTCTCGTTGGAAAGAATACGGTTTGCATAAGATTATATGAATAAAAGAGGTCTACCAGCATCCTCTTCCTTGCACAATCACTTATACAATTAATATTGAAGTCACCACATGTAACTAACTTTTTGTATTTCCTATAAAGTGAACCAAGAACCTCCTCTAGCTTTAGCAAAAATGTTGTGAAATCGGAGTCTGCGGATCTATAAATAACAACAGTTACAAGTTTAGCTCCGTTAAATTTAACCACACATGCACAACATTCAAACACCTTTTCAGTGCAGTACTTTGAAACATCAATTGACTCAAATGCGATGCCATTTTTCACATACATGGCTACTCCCCCACACCGCAAAGAGCTCCTCGAAAAGCAGCCAGCCAACCTGTATCCTGGTAAAGGAAGCCTCTGAATTATCTCCTTATTTAAGAAGTGTTCAGATATACCAATAATTTCAGAGTCAACATCTATAAGCAGTTCACTAACTTTATCTCTAATACCTTGTATATTTTGATGAAATATACTAATACTAATTCCCTCATTACTCGGATACCTAAGCTTTGTCAAAAGTGATTCCCTTGTTAGAGAGACTTCCCTTAAGCAGGAATACCTACCAGCTGACTTCAATCTAAAAACGGTGCGGCTCTAACACCCACTACTGCAGGAATTTTCCCATGAGTGATCCCACCAACCCCACCTATGCTGTCACCTATAAGCTTTGCCAACCTCCCCTTCCCATACATGTTGAGGTGCAGGCCGTGTCTAGTGAAACCCGTCCTGCTGATAGACTCCACCGATACCACTGAAATGTGACCCATGCTTTCTGTCATCAGCGCACCCCCAAGTCTCATGTTATTACGCCTGACGGCTGTATTAAGATGAGGCCGATCGTGACGCTGAAACAGTTCCACGAAATGCACATTCGTGTTGCCAGTCTGAGTGGCTATCTTTTCCAGGTCACCATCTATGTTATACTCCCCATCCCTATCAATACTATTACCAGCCCCACCCACAATCACTACCTGATCCTCTTTAGTAAAATCCCTACATAACCCCCTATGTTAACAGTCACCTGAGCCAACCCTGCATTAGGCTTCACAATGCTGGTGACCTGGTACTCACTCCCCAGCACTTCCTGCAACTGCTGGCCTACACCTCTGCCATGAGAACTACCTAACAGCAGAACCTTCTTCTTCTTCTTCGACTTTGCAACTGTTCTAGGCACAGTAACTACTGAGGTCTGCTGCATACTTCCTACATCTACAGCTATTAGAGATTCCTCTCCACTAGACTCCGACAGTTGGTCATATCTACTGTAAACACCAATAGTAAAACTATCTGAAAATCTTCTTCTCCTAGCAGATCTCTTGCCAACAGCCAGCTCCCATTCCCCAACCCCCTTCTCCCTCCTCATCCTATCTAGCTCCTCCTGTGCGTTTTTCAACTGCACCTGAAGGGCACAGATCTTACGCTCCTGCTCCTCTATCAATTTATTCTTGCTACATAACCTGCAGTTCCAGGAGAGGATCTCAGCAGAATGCCCACTGGCTTCCCCACTGCATTCCCCCCAGTGAAAATACTTCGAACAAGTCTCACACCGCAATCCACTACTCACGAACCTACGGCAAAGCCCACACTTCTCACTCATGGTAAAATTTTACTTTTGCTAAGTTCCGCTACTACAATAAGAAGATGTTAAAAACCTGACTACAATAATCACAAACTTACTCTACAAGGGAAGTAACTACTATTATTAACAGTATTAATAAACAACAAATGTGAATATAACAAAGACTAATACAGAAAGAGAATCAAACGTCTAATGACACAGTAACGAAGCTGTAAACAGTTTCCAAAATGTTCTTCTGAAATTATTTCACCAGAAAACACCAAGAACACCGGTTGAAGACTACTAAAGTTCCTAAATAAACCACTATACACAAACAATTAATTAGTACTTAGCTTTCGATGCGCCGCTACAGCTGCAACTGGTCAGCGCGGAATGTAAACCTTCGGTTGTCGAATTTCGGAACGTGCTGGTAGAGGTTTCCCTTGTTTTAGAGGGCATAACACGATTTTATCACAAACAATAAACTTGAAGATGCAACGTCTGAATAAGACAACCCCCGTGTAAACTTTCTTTTGATTGCGTAACTTCTAACTATTCTCTGTGGCTGGCCCAAAATGCTCATAATTTGCCCAGAGCCGTTATTTTTTAAAATATTTTCTGAATTTTCTCCCGGGTGCCATATTTGCGACCTGCTGAACACAGCCTCAAATGAGGTATCTGGGAGCGAATAAAGGCAGTGAGAGAGAAAAGCCCACTGTTTGTGATAAAGTTAATACCGAGAGTACATTGAGTATCTTAGAGGATTCACCGACGCCGGAATCAACATTCACTCCACACAGAGTAATGGCAATGGTGCCAAGAGCATGGCAGCAGTGTCAGAACCCTCAGAATGAATGAGAACTTGCAGGTGACTTATGTGGTTCTCGCAGCAAGAACAGGCTGCTGAGGGCAGTGTGTTGGATCCGTTAAATCCTAATGGCTGATTCAACTGAGACTGCGGCAAAGGCGCCAGATAACCTGTGGCCCGAAACCTAGGACTGAGGTGCTGTGTTATTGGGATAGTTTGGGGATAATATGTGTTTCTTGGAGCTCCGGTTCTAGGCATCTAGCACATTATCCTCAGCAGTCGTGTTAGCATAGGCCACAGATGTAGAATTCAGTAACAGTGACATCCAGAAGAATATAAGATTCTTAACACTGTGATGTCCAAGCGATTAGGATTGGAAACTGCAAGTAGTCATTTTCTGCGGTCATGGCGCAGATAATTACCGAAAATACTACCAAGGTTTAAAGGTTTTGGGATGGTTCTTCCCGTTTCACTTTTTAAATTTCACCAATTACTGTAAATGCATAAATTATGTAACAAAACAATGTAATCACACTTGTAACAACTTTCTGTAGTTATATGGAAATACGAACCATATTATTAGCGTGGTGCTTAAGTTCGCAGCGTTTTTGTTCTGCGTGTTAGTATTCTGGTTGCTATGGGTTTATTTATCGATTGTCATTCTTTTTTATTTCTAGTTCACTGTTGCTATTTGAGTTTACGTACTGTCATTTTGTCATTCGGAGACAGCGAGTGGAGCTGTGGACGCAAGAAAATGCACCGCAAAGTGGGGAGAAATCTGTAGATTTCCGACATATTCTTCTGTTTGAAATCACTTTAGGGGTGGCAGAGGCGGAGGCAGCCAGAAACACTTACGCCGTGTATGGTTATAATGACACTAGACAGAAAACAGCAAAAAAAAAAAAATTTTTTTTTTTTCGTTTTAAGGAGGATCGTCAAACATTAGTGACCCTCCACGCCCCAGACGAACTTCGACGTTTGATGAAGATGTTTGATGTCGTGTGACTAGGGCCTCCCGTCGGGTAGACCGTTCGCCGGGTGCAGGTCTTTCGATTTGACGCCACTTCAGCGACTTGAGCGTCGATGATTATGAAATGATGATGATTATGACAACACAACACCCAGCTCCGGAGCGGAGAAAACTCCGACCCAGCCGGGAATCGAACCCGGGCCCTTAGGAGTGACATTCTGTCGCGCTGACCACTCAGCTACCCCGGGGGCGGCCATGAAGATCGTTTAAAAGCGTTAATCCACGATGATTCACGTCAGTGTACACGAGAACTGGCAAATGTGACGAACCGAGATAATTCCACTATCGTGGGACATTTGCATGCAATGCACATTTTTCAGAATCCGAGTGCACGGGTACCACTTGCTTGAAGCCAAAATCACAAAAGTCGGCGGGTGGCTATTTGTGCATTTCTGCTTGCTCGTCATCAATTGGCTCGTGAATAACACCGATCATTCCTGGCCTGTATCGTTATTGGTGACGGGAAATGGTATCTTTATACGAAAATAAGGAAAAGAAAAGCATGGTTGAGCCCAAGCAAAGCACCAACTGTCCGTCGAAAGACTTGCGCGCATCCACAAAAGATACCGGGTTATTACAAATGATTGAAGCGATTTCACAGCTCTACAATAACTTTATTATTGGAGATATTTTCACAATGCTTTGCACACACATACAAAAACTCAAAAAGTTTTTTTAGGCATTCACAAATGTTCGATATGTGCCCCTTTAGTGATTCGGCAGACATCAAACCGATAATCAAGTTGCTCCCACACTCGGCGCAGCATGTCCCCATCAATGAGTTCGAAAGCATCGTTGATGCGAGCTCGCAGTTCTGGCATGTTTCTTGGTAGAGGAGGTTTAAACACTGAATGTTTCACATAACCCCACAGAAAGAAATCGCATGGGGTTAAGTCGGGAGAGCGTGGAGGTCATGACATGAATTGCTGATCATGATCTCCACCACGACCGATCCATCGGTTTTCCAATCTCCTGTTTAAGAAATGCCGACATCATGATGGAAGTGTGGTGGAGCACCATCCTGTTGAAAGATGAAGTCGGCACTGTCGGTCTCCAGTTGTGGCATGAGCCAATTTTCCAGCATGTTCAGATACACGTGTCCTGTAACGTTTTTGTCGCAGAAGAAAAAGGGGCCGTAAACTTTAAACAGTGAGATTGCACAAAACACGTTAACTTTTGGTGAATTGCGAATTTGCTGCACGAATGTGTGAGGATTCTCTACCGCCCAGATTCACACATTGTGTCTGTTCACTTCACCATTAAGAAAAAATGTTGCTTCATCACTGAAAACAAGTTACGCACTGAACGCATCCTCTTCCATGAGCTGTTGCAACCGCGCCGAAAAGTCAAAGCGTTTGACTTTGTCATCGGGTGTCAGGGCTTGTAGCAATTGTAAACGGTAAGGCTTCTGCTTTAGCCTTTTCCGTAAGATTTTCCAAACCGTCGGCTGTGGTACGTTTAGCTCCCTGCTTGCTTTATTCGTCGACTTCCGCGGGCAACGCGTGAAACTTGCCCGCGCGCGTTCAACCGTTTCTTCGCTCACTGCAGGCCGACCCGTTGATTTCCCTTTACAGAGGCATCCAGAATCTTTAAACTGCGCATACCATCGCCGAATGGAGTTAGCAGTTGGTGGATCTTTGTTGAACTTCGTCCTGAAGTGTCGTTGCACTGTTATGACTGACTGATGTGAGTGCATTTCAAGCACGACATACGCTTTCTCGGCTCCTGTCGCCATTTTGTCTCACTGCGCTCTCGAGCGCTCTGGCGGCAGAAACCTGAAGTGCGACTTCAGCCGAACAAAACTTTGTGAGTTTTTCTACGTATCTGTAGTGTGTCGTGACCATATGTCAATGAATGGAGCTACAGTGAATTTATGAAATCGCTTCAATCGTTAGTAATAGCCATGTATGTTCCGCATCTGGCGGAACAGCGACTGTGTGGTGTACTTCGAATTGCTTCCCCGAGGTGTAACCACCACTGCTGACATATATTGTCAACAACTCAGACGCCATGTAGACGCAATCGAGGAACAACAACCAGAAAGACTGCGTGAAATTTTGCTACTTCACGGTAACGCCCGCCCTCATTCTCATAGACTGACAAAAAACACTACACAGGAGTTGTGTTGGGAAGTCATTCAGCACCCACCTTGTTCAGCTGATCTTACTCCATCATATAGTCACCTTTTCCGGCCTCTGTCCCACAATCTTCAACGACTGTCCTTTCCAGATGAAAATGCGCTCCGAACCCAGCTCGACAAGTGATTTCTACAGTTGTGGAAACAGGGAGTTAACACAGCGCTGACAGAATGTTGTAAATAGTGAAGGAGAATATATCATAGATGACAAAAGTCCCTATTACCTTTTCTGTGTTGTCATCACTTAACACTTCCGGGCTGAGATGCCGTGGTCCATGCATAAAACTCTCTCCTCAAATTTCGCCTTCGACTGCGGAAGGCATCCTCTGAGGACAATCGGCGAACAGCAACAAGAGCGCTTTTTTTGTTTCTTTATTGAATTTCAATTCTCCCCGAAGGGGGCGGGCTGGCAGCAGCTTAGTATGCCGCTATTCAGCCTACAGATTTTGTGAGAAAGTTCAAGAGAATAAATAATAAACAGGCGATAAAATCGGAGACTTAAAGAGTAACATGGCGAAAAGAAATCGTGGAACTTAAAACAAACAACAGAGGGATGATGATGCTAATAAAATACATACGAAGCAGACAGGGAAAACAATAGACAGACAATTAAAAAACACGGCGACAGTCTGGATTCTGTTCGCAAAAGACATAAAATTCACACCTAGCGACAGCATGGTTTCTGTTCGCAACACGAGAAAGACAAACAACACTGAATAGTCACTGGAACACTGCATTAAAAAGATGGCAAATGTGACATACCACAGTCGAGAGCAGGTGGGGGGAAACTGGACAGAAGATGGGAAAACAAAAAAGGGGGCAAAGGAGAGTAAAAGCGAAGGGGGAAACCGGGAAAGGAGCTGATGGAGGATGAGGACCCATAAGAGGGGTGGGGGCAGACACGACAGGGAGTGGGGTAGGCAGAGGAGGGGAATACAAAAGGACTTGGGGGGGAGAAGGGAGGTAGGTAGAGGTTTAGTGGGGAGAAAACAGGACGGACGGGGGGGAAGAGGGAGCCCAGGGAAAGGACAGAGGAAAGGAGGGGGAGTGAGGATCAGAGTTGATAGGAAGGATAAATGGAGGGAGAGAGGGCATCGTCCGGGAGGGGGAGTTGACGGAAGCCACCTTGGGAAAGGAGATGGAGGGTGTAGAGATGGAGGGTAGGGGGGACACAACGGTGAAGACGTGGCAGGGGGCGGGGATGGAAGAGGAGAGGAGCAACCAGGGGGTGAGGGGGTTCAAAACGGCGGGAGGTGTAGAGGATGCAGATATGTTCGAGGAATAGGAGCAGATGGGGGCAGCAAGAGCACGAGTGAGTGCCGTATATATAACCCATCCAGAGGGCGGCGCTGTCAATCACGTGGCGTCGGCTGTGCTATGATTTCTGATATTGCACACACACTCACTGACCGTTGTCTGCAGAAAGATTCTAACCACCACCCAAGACATAAAAGAGGGGTGATTAAAACATTAATAGACAGGGCGCACAAAATATGTGAACCAGCTCACTTAGACGACGAGATTGAACACCTTAGAGCGACCTTCAAGAAGAATGGGTATTCCAACAGAGGCATAGAAAGTGCACTATGCCCTAGACTGACAAACAGGACGGACGAGGATCGCCACCAACCCAAGGGGAAAGTGCTCTTACCATTTATCACTGATCGCATTGGAAAAATTTTAAGCAAGTACGATGTGGAAACTGTTTTCAGACCCACCACGAAAATAAAAGAATGTTTAAGATCCGCAAAAGATAAACGACATCCTCTAGCTACACCAGGTATCTGTAAAATTCCGTGCAGTTGTGGAAAGGTCTATATAGGCACAACAAAAAGAAGCGTCAACACCTGTCTGGGTGAACATAGAAAGAACTGCCGCCTCAGACATATTGATAAATCTGCTGTATCGGAACATGTGTTTCAGGAAGGTGATCATGAAATAAACTTTACTGAGACGACCGTCATAGTAAAGACGTCGCATTATTATGCGCGAATGTACAGAGAGGCCATTGAGATTGCCAAACACTGCAATAATTTTAATAGAAAAGATGAAGGCATTAAGCTGGAGAAGATATGGATGTCAACACTGCAGCAACAGCGTGAAAATCGATTAATTTCAATTGAGAAAGTTATCAATATCAGAGATCATAGCACAGCCGACGTCACGTGATTGACAGAGGCGCCCTCTGGTTGGCTTATATATATACAGCGCTCACTCGCGCTCTCGTTGCAGTTCGCCGATTGTCCTCGGAGGATGCCTTCGCAGTCGAAGGCGAAACGACAGGGGAGAGTTTTATGTACGGACCACGGCATCTCAGCCCGGAAGTGTTAAGTGATGACAACACTTGCCGCGAAAGCCTTCATTCTATGATTTTCTGTGTTGTGCTTATTAAACTTATGGAAAACGCTACGAACTTATGCACCAATCCAATAGATTTCATGTGGCATGGGTCGAGATTGTAAGAAATAATAGCCAGTCACGTAGTACGCTTTACGCTATTTTGATGATTGTTGTGCGCTTCCATCATGGTGTTGTGTAGTTGTACTGATCAACAGTATATTTTAATACAGGCTTCATTTTTTTTAAATCGATGTGCATTAAATAATTTTTCGTAATACATTATTTGAAATTTTTTCTCTCATAATAACTTAATTTCGGCCTATAGTGCAATTTCAAGTAGCCTCTCATTATGAACGAAAGCAACTGAGGGGGTTGCAGCAGGTGTTGAACAACAGTTGGTACGCCCCCTGTGTGTGGAGCCAGATGCAGAGTGAAGGAGGGCTTGCCTGGGGTCGGGTTTTCTAGGCTGGCTGGCCTGCGGATGATTACACACTTGCGCGAGCAGAAGCCCGCAGCGCGGAGGAAAATTCCAGCTAATAAGGGCAGGCCAGGACGGCAGTTAGGCCAGCCATGTGCGGCTCCGCTTCATTACGAGCGCGGTGCATGCCGGGAAAGGGCAAGGAGAGGCGAAGCAAGGGCCGAGTCTGCGCGGAGGGCTGTGGCGCCAATCCCGGCCTCCCCCTTCCGCCTCCCAGTAATTGGCCGTCGCTGTTTCGAGCCAACTTTTCTGCCAACCAGTGCCCTCCAGCAGCTGGCAATTTCTAGTTCGCCTAAATTAGCTTGGCGTTACCAGTTATTTATATATGGTGACCATTAAATCTAATCCATATCCTGCAAACCACTGTGAAATGAATGGCAAGGGTTCACTTCGCATTGCATCAGCTATTAAGACCTATTCCCGTTCCACTTACATATAAAGCACGGTAAGGATAACTGTTTCAACGCCTCTGTGCACGCCGCAATTGATTCCTAGCTTCATCTCTTAAAGTTGATTCTCGAAATTTACTAAGCAGCCTTTTTCGGGACAGTTTGTCTATCACCAAGCGTTTGAAAGTTCATTCAACGTCCCTCTGACGCTCTCCCATCAGTCAAAAAAACATGTGACGATTCGTGCAGCTCTTCTTTGTATACGTTCCATAACCTCTGTTAGTCCTATGTGGTATGTGGTCACACACTTGAGTACTAATCATCTTGGGACTGAAGCTCTTTCCTTCCGTGTTTGCTTTAACACTATGTATGTTTTTGGATAGGGTCCGCATTTAGCAAAAAAGTAAAAAAATAAATAAAAATAAAAAATAAATCCTGAAACCTTCTGTCACCCCCCCTCTCTCTCCCTTTACACACACACACACACACACACACACACACACAAATCCTAAAACCTGCTGTCACTCTCTCTCTCTCTCTCTCTCTCTCTCTCTCTCCCTTTTCACACACACACACACACACACGCACACACACACACAAAATATATCACAGACACCTCTGAAAGATTCAGAACAACCGCCAGGAACACCTTCAACTGTTCCACGTCAGCCATCTTGTTTTTACGCCTTCAATTGTTCCACTGCCCACCATGTTTGTTTTTTACACCTGGTAAAGCGGTGAAACAGTTACAGTAACAGTGACAGTGGCCACTCAATATATAGTGTATCACAGTGATGATGATGAATAAAAAGGAAATGTAAGTGAAACATTATGTAAATAGACATACACACGTAGAATTAAATAATTTCAGTTATAGAAATAACAAGTTTTCAAATCGTAATTTTGGCTTAAGCAATTTATCTACTTTAAGGTATAAGTGGTTCCAGATGACGAACTGTGGAACACCACGGTCACTGTAGAAACACAACACACCAGAAAAACCACATCATGTGGTAAAAAGGTATGAATTCATAATTTATGTGTTTTTTTTTTCAAATATCTGTAACGATTTAAAAACTAATAGTTACATGTATACAAACGGCGAAGAACACTCTTTAACAGAAGAAAAATAAAAGCCCACTGAAGATGCTGCAATATACACTTGAGTATTATTTTAGGATATATGACTGACTGTTTTATAAGCACTCTCCCTTGTGGACTCATCGCATTTCTTTAGTCTTCTACTAGTGAACCGAAGTCTTGCGCCTGTCTTTACATGCGATTAAGTTTATGTGATCATTCCATTTCATATCTCTTAAGACACCAGGGACATTCACTAAGTAATGCAACACATTTTCTTTCTCTGCCATGTCCGGTCGAAAAAAATGCGGAATTTGTTTTGGGATATCGTAGAATATTTCAGCTGCAGAGTCTTATAGTTTCATGAAAATCCGGTAGGTGGTGGTGTTATACGTGTCTTTCAAATTGGCGTCTGTAACGGAGGTGCGTTCCAAGCAGAGAGCTGTCATTGAGTTTCTTTTGGCAGAAAACCAAAGCATCGCAGATTTTCATAGACGCTTGCACAATGTCTGCGGAATTCTGGAAGTGAACAAAAGCACTGTTAGTCGTTGGGCACTCCCCCGTGCCGGTTGCATACACGCAGCTCTGATTGCTGCAAATGTTGGAATGTACGGACACGCTCATTCGAGGTGATGGAGGATCACAATCATATACCTCGCTGCACAACTGGACGTCTCTGTCGGTAGTGCTGGCACGCTCGTCCAGCAGTTGGGGTAGTCCAAGGCGTCTTCCTCTCCGCCTAACAGAAGTCCGTAAACCAAGAAGAAAAGCACACCAGACTCAACCATTAACTTTGTAGGAACATAGAAGGCAAGAGAATGCATACTACGTGTAGTGAATGCTATACCTAGTGGTAGAAGAACATTAGCCAGTACACTTCAAAGCATAAGGTCACGAGTGTAGGTTACTGCGATAAAACCTAACATATGCAAAAGAATGGTTTATACGTGGAGAAGGGAAGCTATATATCAACATACTGATAAAATGGGTTCCTGTGACATAAGATTTATAAGCATGAACTATCTAAAAATGTATGCTTGTAATATTCTTCTTCAAAATATTGAATAGTGTAAGCTCAAAATGAGAATCTTTATTGTTTAATGAAGTATATACATATGTATGTCACATTCTATTACAAAGGAACTTGTGACAAAGTGTTACAGAAATAAAGATACTGTAGCTAAGAAAGAAAGTCCTTTGTTTTAGAGAATTTTGTGAAACAGGTATGAGAAAAAAGAGATATACAACGAGAAATACTTAATTAAATCAGTGCGTAGAATACAAAATATTACTTGTGTTTATCTTACATCTTACTAACTCACAAAATCAAAAAATAAATATCGTATTTTTGGCTAGTTAATACTTATACACTAAAGTAATAAAAAACATGGGATAGCGATATGCGCATATAGATGTCAGTAGTATCCCGAACACGACGTATAAAAGGGCAATGGTGAGGCGAAACTCTCATTTGTACTAAAGTGATTCATGTGAAATGGTTTCTGATGTGATTACCGTCGGACAGCGGGTGTCTGCAGACCTTGCACGCGGAATGGTAATTGGAGCTAGACGCATGGGACAATCCATTTCGGAAATTATTAGGAAATTCAGTATTCCGAGATCCACAGTGTCAAGAGTGTGCCGAGAATACCAAATTTCAAGCATTACCTCTCACCACGGATAACGCATTGGCCGAGAGCCTTCAGTTAATGACTGAGAGCAGCGGCGTTTGGGTAGAGTTGTCAGTGCTAACAGACAAACAACAACACGTGAAATAATCGCAGAAATTATTGTGAGATGTACGACGAACATATCCGTTAGGACAGTGCGGCGAAATTTTGCGTTAATGGGTTATGGCAGCAGAAGTTCGTCGCGAATGCCTTTGCTAACAGCACAACATAGCCAATAGCACCTGTCCTACGCTCGTGACGACTGGAGAACAGTGGCTTGGTCAGGTGAGTCCGGATTTCATTTGATAAGAGCTGATGGTAGGGTTCGAATGTGGCGCAGACCCAATGAAGCCATGGAAACAAGTTGTCAACAAGGCACTGTGCAAGATGGTGATGGCCCCATAATGGCGTGGGCTGCGTTTACATGCAATACACTGGGTCCGCTGGTGGAGCAGAAGCGATTACGTTCGGCTAGTTGGAGACTATTTTCAGCCATTAATGGACTTCACGTTCCCAAACAACTTTGGAATTGTCACCAGACCGCAATTATTCGCGATTCGTTTGAAGAACATTCTGGTCTATTGGAACGAATGATTTTGCCATCCAGATCGTCCGACATCAATTCTGTCGAACATTAGTAGGCATAATCGAGAGGTCAGTTCCTTTACAAAATCCTACACGGGCAACACTTTCGCAATTATGAACGACTGTAGAGGCAACGTAGCTCGATATTTCTGCAGGGGACGTCCAACGACTTTAGTCCATGCCACGTCGGGTTGCTGCACTGTACTGGGAAAAAGAGGTCCAGCACGATATTAGGAGGTATCAGATGACTACAGTCCCTTCAGTGTACATTTTACGTCACAAGATCACATGTAGCCAGCATGGTGAAAGTTGTGTGTAACTGCTCTCCTCCATGTGTATAAACCATTCTTTTGGATGTGTTAGGGTTCTTCATATGTACCTACACATGTCACCTCCTGCTTTGAAGTGCATTGGCTTACGTTTATCTACCAGAATGTACAGAATTCTCTTCATGTGTTGTGTCTTCCTTCACTTTCTATGTTCCTACACAGTTTATGCTTGTGTTTGTGGTGCTTTCCTTCACGGTAACCTACTTAAGTGGTTCTTATCTGAGCATTAAGTTAATCCTTATTTCTATTTTATACATTAAGTACTCAACATATATTTCTACAGAAAAGTATGTTTATACCATTGTTTCACGTAGTTATATCTTTCAGACTTCGGTTTGCCATGCTACAAAATATTTGTTGACATGTACGTTGCAGAGCTACGTCATCATAATATATTTTGCATCATCCTTTTCTTTTATAAACTAATTAGATATATTGCTGTATAATAATGACGCAACATATTTCTCAGTGGTAATGTTTTTGAGACCTTTAGTCTTGCATGACTGCACTTGTATGATTTTACTTTGCTGTGACTTTTTGTCTAAAGTGATTAAATTTGTATGTTTTTACTGTAAATTACACGCCTGTTGTTACTTACATAACAAAACTAATGTGCATATCAGATTTTGTTGTTATGTATCATACGCTCCTACTTATTTGTCAATTACTCTGCTGCGCTTATTTGTATACGATGATGCATAATATGTTCACAACTATGTACGCACAGTCCTCCAAAGCAAAGTAATACTTGATTCTATCTACAGGGTGATTCAAAAAGAATACCACAACTTTAAAAATGTGTATTTAATGAAAGGAACATAATATAACCTTCTGTTATACATCATTACAAAGAGTATTTAAAAAGGTTTTTTTTCACTCAAAAACAAGTTCAGAGATGTTCAATATGGCCCCCTCCAGACACTCGAGCAATATCAACCCGATACTCCAACTCGTTCCACACTCTCTGTAGCATATCAGGCGTAACAGTTTGGATAGCTGCTGTTATTTCTCGTTTCAAATCATCAATGGTGGCTGGGAGAGGTGGCCGAAACACCATATCCTTAACATACCCCTATAAGAAAAAATCGCAGGGGGTAAGATCAGGGCTTCTTGGAGGCCAGTGATGAAGTGCTCTGTCACGGGCTACCTGGCGGCCGATCCATCGCCTCGGGTAGTTGACGTTCAGGTAGTTACGGACAGATAAGTGCCAATGTGGTGGCGCTCCATCCTGCTGAAATATGAATTGTTGTGCTTCTTGTTCGAGCTGAGGGAACAGCCAGTTCTCTAACATCTCCAGATACTGTAGTCCAGTTACAGTAGCACCTTCGAAGAAAAAGGAACCAAAAACTTTATTGGCTGAAATGGCACAGAAAACGTTCACCATAGGCGAGTCACGTTCATACTGAGTTGTTTCCCGCGGATTCTCAGTGCCCCATATACAGACATTGTGACGGTTGACTTTCCCGTTAGTGTGGTTTAGTTGCTTCATCACTAAACACAATCTTTGAAACGAAAGATTCATCTGTTTCCATTTGAGCAAGGATAAAATCACAGAAATCGATTCTTTTAATCTTATCAGCTGCAGACAGTGCTTGAACCAATTTCAGACGATAAGGTTTCATAACTAACCTTTTTCGTAGGACTCTCCATACAGTTGATTGTGGAATTTGCAGCTCTCTGCTAGCTCTGCGAGTCGATTTTCCTGGGCTGCGAACAAATGCTTGCTGGATGCGTGCTACATTTTCATCACTCGTTCTCGGCCGTCCAGAACTTTTCCCTTTGCACAAACACCCATTCTCTGTAAACTGTTTATACCAACGTTTAATACACCACCTATCAGGAGGTTTAACACCATACTTCGTTCGAAATGCACGCTGAACAACTGTCGTCGATTCACTTCTGCCGTACTCAATAACACAAAAAGCTTTCTGTTGAGCGGTCGCCATCTTAGCATCAACTGACGCTGACGCCTAGTCAACAGCGCCTCAAACGAACAAATGTATAACTAAATGAAACTTTATAGCTCCCTTAATTCGCCGACAGATAGTGCTTAGCTCTGCCTTTTGTCGTTGCAGAGTTTTAAATTCCTAAAGTTGTGGTATTCTTTTTGAATCACTCTGTATAACTTTTATTTTTATTTTTATTTTCTTTAGTTCAGATTTGTTTACGAAAAACTTAAATTTATACTAAACATCTTCAATTGCAATGATTTTTGGTTTCAACAGTAACGCTTCATTATATACACATTCCATGCGATTATACATTACTGTCATGAACAATTATACGCCACTACTTTACTAATTTTTAGAATGTATTGTTTGTAAATATTCTATAGTTTGCTGTAAGCTGCAGTGTGTAGTTTTTCGTTGTTTATATCGCGTTTGTGCTACTTCACCCCCTCCCCGTCCCTCACCCACTTCAAGATTCCTCTTATGTACTAGCTGTCATCCGGATGCATCAGGCATCTTGCATGTTGCGGTGTTGTTGTTGTTGTTGTTGGCACTCACATTCCGCAGTGACACAGAAATATACTGAACAGAGTAAATACCGAAAATTACCACTCGAGCATGTTGTAATAAGATCTTTTAAGGATATTGAGAAAATGTAAACAATGTTTCGTATACAAAAAACTGTACAGTTTTTTGCTCATTACAGTGTTTAAAGATTATTCAGATACGGTTGTAATTTTAAATGCAAAAAAGAGAATAATTTGCCCTCTGCTTCTACGATGTCTACGTATAAGAGGCATCTATATTTGAATCTCTTCTATCTAATTGCACTGTATACTTCGTCTAAAGTTGGTCCACAATGTATATAACATGTCACGTAAAAATAAGCAGATGTAACAAGTGCACTTCAGTGCAAATCGTGCGCTTTAAGAATTAGCAAAACTATGTGAGTGCTACATATGCGAACGTGTCCCTGTGCATAAGGAGCTTTTTAACTGTAAAAGGTTTTACTGTCGGCAGACCTGTGTATAATGTGCTGTATTGTATCCACCATAATAACACCAAGACTCACAATGGAACACGTTTTATAACAAAAAAATTTGAAACTATGTAAAAATATTCAGTTTCCATTTCCGTGTTTGTAATGTGAAATAAAAAAAAATTCTCAATTATTTTTTCAGAAATCATGATAGGAGGTTTTTTGTGTATATACATTATGTTACAGACCGGTAGATGACAGTTACAACTGCCGAAATCTATTGTTAACAATCAACATCAATTTATGCGGTTTTGGCTGTTGAATCCGGAGTTGTGAAACAACTTAATTCACTTAGTAAAAGCAAGTCTTCCGGTACAGACTGTATACCGATTAGGTTCATTTCAGAGTATGCTGATACAATAGCTCCAAACTTAACAATCATATACAACCTCTCGCTCGAAGAAAGACCAGTATCCAAAGACTGGAAATTTGCTCAGGTCACGGAAATATTCAGTAAAAGCAGTAGGAGTAATCTACTACATTCAGACCCTCAACATTAAAGCCTATATGCAGCAGAATTTTGGAATAATCATTGTCTTCGAACATTATGAATTACCTCGAAGATGACGGTCTGTGACAGACAGTCAATACGGATTTAAAAGACTTCTTTCTTGTGAAACACAAATATATCTTTACTAACACGAAGTGTTGAGTGCTTTTGACAGGGGATTTCAAATTGATTCCACATTTCTAGATTTCCAGAAGGCTTTTGACACTGTACCTCAGAAGCAGCTTGTAACCAAATTGCGTACTTATGGAATATCGCCTCAGTTATGCGACTGGAATCGTGATTTCCTATCAGAGAGGTCACAGTTTGTAGTAACTGACGGAAAGTCATAGAATAAAAAAGAAGTCATTTCTGGTATTCCTCAAGGTAGTTTTATAGGCCTTTTGCTGTTATTTATATATATAAACGATTTGGGAGACAATCTCAACAGCCGTCTTAGGTTGTTTGCAGATAATGCTGCCGTTTATCGTGTAGTACAGTCATTAGAAGATCAAAACAAATTCCAAAATGATTTGGAAAAGATATGTGTATGGTGCGAAAATTGCCAATTGGCCCTCAATAATGAAAAGTGTGAGGTCATCCCATTAGTACTAAAAAGAATCCGTTAAACTTCTGTTACACGATAAATAAATCAAACCTAAAGATCGTAGCTTCAACTGAATACCTAGGAATTTCAATTACGATCAACATAAATTCAAAAGAACATATAGAAAATCTTGTGGGGAAGGAGAGCCAAAGACTGCGATTTGTTGGCGGAACACTTAGTAGATGCAACAGATCTACTAAATCGATTGCCTACACTACGCTTGTCCACCCACTTTTAGAGTACTGCTGAGCAGTGTGGGATCGTTGCCAGGTAGGGTTAACTCAGTAGATCGAGAAAGTTCAAAGAAGGGCAGCAGGTATTGTATTATCGCCAAATAGGGAAGAGAGTGTCACTAAAATGATTCTGGATTTGGGATGGACATCATTAAACAAAGGTGTTTTTCGCTGCGGCAGAATTTTTTCCTTTGAATGCGAAAATATTTTATTGACGCCGACCTACATATGGAAAAACGACCATCATAATAAAATAAGAGAAATCAGAGCTCGCAGGGAAAGATAAATGTGTTCGTTTCCTCCGCACGCTATTCTAGAGTGGAATAATAGAGAATTATTTTGAAGGTGGTTGGATGAAGCCTCTGCCAGACACTTAAGTTTGATTTGCGAAGTATCCATGTACGAGGGTTGGAACTTCAATAGTGGCAACTATTTATTCACAACCGATACAAAAGAGTCACATGTTTGCACCTGTTACTGTTCTTCAAAGTAGTCACAAACGTTGTGTAGTGTACGTTGCCAGCGATGTGGAAGTGGTAGTGTATCGTTAGCAGAGCCTGTTCTGTTGATGGTGCGACTGGAGCGGTGTACTGCCTGTCGTTCAAAAAATGTTCAAATGTGTGTGAAATGCCGGCCGCGGTGGTCTAGCGGTTCTGGCGCTGCAGTCCGGAACCGCGGGACTGCTGCGGTCGCAGGTTCGAATCCTGCCTCGGGCATGGGTGTGTGTGGTGTCCTTAGGTTAGTTAGGTTTAAGTAGTTCTAAGTTCTAGGGGACTTATGACCTAAGATGTTGAGTCCCATAGTGCTCAGAGCCATTTTTTGTGTGAAATCTTATGGGACTTAACTGCTAAGGTCATCAGTCCCTAAGCTTACACACTACTTAACCTAAATTATCCTAAGGACAAACATACACATCCATGCCCGAGGGAGGACTCGAACCTCCGCCGGGACAAGCCGCACAGTCCATGACTACAGCGCCTCAGACTGCTATGCTAATCCCGGCCGGCACTGCCTGTCGAATCTCTGGAACAGTTCTGAAGCGAATGCGACGAAGTGGTTCTTTCATCTTCGGAATCAAATCAAAGTCACAAGGACTGAAGTCCGGGGAGTATGGTGGATGGTACAGTGCTTCCCAGTCCCATCAACCAGCTGCTATAGTCCTCATTCCGTCTTTTTCACCAAAAATTTTGGCTTACAAATATATTTTGCTTTTTTGTGCTGAAAATGAGTACCACAGAGACAGTGACGGCGGAAGAGAGAAGAGACATCACCACTGGGAGGTAAATGAAAACAGAAGCAGTGGGAGCAAAAGAGAGAGGAGAAGTCGAAATGAAAAATACAGTTGGAACCCCAGAACTTTTGAGCTGCCTAGGTTGATGGATACGATGGCAGTGGGAAAGAATGATAAAAGGAGACAATGGAAGTGAGAGAGGAGACAGTGACAATGAGACATACTGTAAATCAACAGGAGAAAAAGAACAGTTGGAGAGAGACATAGAAACCGTGGCAGTCAGGGAGAGAAGCTAGCCATGAGAGAATGGGTAAAATGATTTAGAATGTTCTGTGTGTAAAAGAGTGCGAATGTGTTCACGTGGCAAGACATTTGGTGTCGGAGGCGGAATGAGGATTGAAGCATCTGGCTCCTCACTTATCTACACTCCTGGAAATGGAAAAAAGAACACATTGACACCGGTGTGTCAGACCCACCATACTTGCTCCGGACACTGCGAGAGGGCTGTACAAGCAATGATCACACGCACGGCACAGCGGACACACCAGGAACCGCGGTGTTGGCCGTCGAATGGCGCTAGCTGCGCAGCATTTGTGCACCGCCGCCGTCAGTGTCAGCCAGTTTGCCGTGGCATACGGAGCTCCATCGCAGTCTTTAACACTGGTAGCATGCCGCGACAGCGTGGACGTGCAGTTGACGGACTTTGAGCGAGGGCGTATAGTGGGCATGCGGGAGGCCGGGTGGACGTACCGCCGAATTGCTCAACACGTGGGGCGTGAGGTCTCCACAGTACATCGATGTTGTCGCCAGTGGTCGGCGGAAGGTGCACGTGCCCGTCGACCTGGGACCGGACCGCAGCGACGCACGGATGCACGCCAAGACCGTAGGATCCTACGCAGTGCCGTAGGGGACCGCACCGCCACTTCCCAGCAAATTAGGGACACTGTTGCTCCTGGGGTATCGGCGAGGACCATTCGCAACCGTCTCCATGAAGCTGGGCTACGGTCCCGCACACCGTTAGGCCGTCTTCCGCTCACGCCCCAACATCGTGCAGCCCGCCTCCAGTGGTGTCGCGACAGGCGTGAATGGAGGGACGAATGGAGACGTGTCGTCTTCAGCGATGAGAGTCGCTTCTGCCTTGGTGCCAATGATGGTCGTATGCGTGTTTGGCGCCGTGCAGGTGAGCGCCACAATCAGGACTGCATACGACCGAGGCACACAGGGCCAACACCCGGCATCATGGTGTGGGGAGCGATCTCCTACACTGGCCATACACCACTGGTGATCGTCGAGGGTCCACTGAATAGTGCACGGTACATCCAAACCGTCATCGAACCCATCGTTGTACTATTCCTAGACCGGCAAGGGAACTTGCTGTTCCAACAGGACAATGCACGTCCGCATGTATCCCGTGCCACCCAACGTGCTCTAGAAGGTGTAAGTCAACTACCCTGGCCAGCAAGATCTCCGGATCTGTCCCCCATTGAGCATGTTTGGGACTGGATGAAGCGTCGTCTCACGCGGTCTGCACGTCCAGCACGAACGCTGGTCCAACTGAGGCGCCAGGTGGAAATGGCATGGCAAGCCGTTCCACAGGACTACATCCAGCATCTCTACGATCGTCTCCATGGGAGAATAGCAGCCTGCATTGCTGCGAAAGGTGGATATACACTGTACTAGTGCCGACATTGTGCATGCTCTGTTGCCTGTGTCTATGTGCCTGTGGTTCTGTCAGTGTGATCATGTGATGTATCTGACCACAGGAATGTGTCAATAAAGTTTCCCCTTCCTGGGACAATGAATTCACGGTGTTCTTATTTCAATTTCCAGGAGTGTATAAGAGTCTTTTAGAACGGAACATATTCGCCTTTCTTGTGGTATGACAGGAGCATTTTTCCGCTGGTCATATTTGGGCCTAAATACAATATCAGCCATAATTTATTGCTTTTTGTAAAAAAGCGTGTTAGTTTCATCAGCTGTAAAATTGCACGTTTATTCTCTACCAGTTTCGATTACTACAATCGTCTGCACAGGAGGAAAACAGTGTATGTCAATGGATCAAGTATCATATACGAGCCAATTAAATGCAGAACATATGTAATCGTCACAATAGTCTGTCTTAATGCGGTCCATATAATTACAGTAACGCCAAGGCACAGCGCGTTTATATAGACTTTATGACCATTTATTTCGTTCTGCATTTCATTGTCTTATACACTGATCAGCCAGAACATTATGACCATTGCCCACCTTGACGATGGATGCCGCCTTGTGGCGTTGCGAGCACGTGACGCGGTAACAAAAGTATTGTAACCGCTCTTTAGAGAGCGGTGGCGAGTGTGTTCGCAGTTCTTCCGTGGTAGTCGGAATTTTGGGATTAGAAGCCTAATTAAATTGCATTCTTAGAACTGGATTAGACATTGGAGTAGTGGACAACAGCTTATTTTGGGATAAATTCAGAGACGGAGTCGATTAGAGGTGACTGGGTGTACGAACATTGATATTCAAATGAATGGTGATTGTACGATCGTATATTTACGATTGTGAAGAGATTTTTGACAATACGGAAACTTTTATGTTGAATTAGGACTTTATTCGCTGTATGCGAATTATTAAAGAGTATTGGGACCAAAAATAGTTTGGACCTTATCACACTAGTATCTTTGCCGCTCGTTGTCAAGGTGACTCCGCTCATAAACTAGAAGTGAAAAATAGCGCCCGTTAAAAGACTAAACTTGTGCTAAACAGACATTGAAAGGATTCGAACCCGTAATTAATATCGTGCCGTGAGAATCGAGAAGCTTAGACATTGTAAGGCCCAGAGCAATATTTATAATTTATCGGACATCAATGGCAAAGGGCAGTTTCAAGCGAAAGCATATCTTTGATGATAGTGTGGCGACGTCATTTATCCACTGCGCCAAAAACAGCTGGTGAAAGCTGCAGCTGATAGATATTTATCTTTGCCGTTGTCGGCTTGGTTACGAGTTGTTTATTCTTGTGTTTTTGATCTGTGCTTGGAAAATAAAATGTTTTCTCATCTCATGAAAAAGCTGTTACTTCATAAAATATAAAGGCTCCCATAATGGTGACCCCGACGTGATCGTAGCAGAAGCATAAAGAAAATATATATACCGACGAGAATAATGAATTCAGAGACAAAAGCATGGGGCAGTGGAATCAAGATTGAAGACTACAGTCTGTTCGACCAAGGATCGCGGTCCACGCTGTTTGATTCGCCACAAAACGGAACGACAGATGTTAACGCAAAAGATGGGAGTACCTACGCGCGACACGGAAATGTTAAGCTTTCCGCGTTCTGGCCGACGCGCCCCCAGCTTTGGTTTACCCAGGCTGAATGCATATTTCGGCAGCGTGGGGTGTCTAACAACATTGATAAATTTAATATAGTGGTTTCACATCTAAATTTAGAAGTGATATAGCAAGTAGAAGAAACCTTGTCGCAACAAAATTACTTTGCGCTAAAGGAAGCTCTCATAGAGCATTATACGTTGTCACCAGATTTGCGACTACAAAAAATTTTCACATACGAAGATTTGGGCGACAAGACTCCGTCACAAGTACTCAAAGCCTTACGTACATTAGTCGGCCCGGAACTCCTACCTGAAGAGTCTTTACGTCTAATATGGCTTTGTAAACTTCCTGCCAACATCCGTGCCGTCATTGCAGCAGAAACAGACTTACCATTGCAAGTCTTAGCAAAAAAGGCAGTCACCATCGCAAACACCTTAACCGAAGTTTCTGCGTGTTCCGAATTCAACTACAGCCAGGATAGTGGCCCAAGAACGTGTAGTGTGATGGAATCTGACTCAGTGAGCCAGGAACATGCAATAATACTTCCCAACAGCAGTGCTCATCGACCGAACCCACCATACAGCAACTGGCAGCACAAGTGGCGAAACTCAACGTGCAAGTAACTGCACACCACCAGCAGCTACGAAGTCGCAGTTGGAAAAGACGAATAAATGCTATCCAACAGGATTTGACAGATCAATGGTGCTGGTACCACAGACGCGTCGGTAACACTGCCCGTCAATGTATTCAACCCTGCAGCTACCCAAACTTAAGAGGCGGGCGTTAAAGGGCGCTAACGTTCGTCAACAATAACATAGGCGCCCGAGTCATAGCGTGATTCAAAGAGCTGAAAACGCTACGGTATCTGCTGTCAACCAATCACACCGATTGTTCGTGTTGGACCTCTCTTCAGGTGAGAAGTTTCTGATTGACACAGGTTCAGAAGTCAGTGTTTATCCAAGAAAGAGAGGTGATATACTCACGACAACAACGCAACATGTGCTGACTGCGGCAAACAATTCCAGAATATCTACGTATGGTGAGAAACAGTTGGCTTTACATCTGAATTCCAACTTCCATCCGAAATGGACTTTTGTGGTTGCTGATGTGCCGAGTCCTATAATTGGAGCGGAATTTTTACCCCGAACTACCGACTTATGCCCGACCTGGTTAACCGTCGTTTGGTGACAGTTCCCACAGAAGGGATATTGCCTACTGCGTCTTCCGCGTCGGGTCAAGTGCAGTGCGATGTGCCCGTGTCTTTCCGCACGAAGATTTCAGGCTCCTCTACCGCGTCATCCGCGTCGGGATATTGTGATACGATTTCGTACCCGCAACTAAGCGGGGCGCACACGTGTGCGTCACGCAAGAGGACACCTGACAGTCGTAACGATTCGTGTACTGTAGGCAATATCAGAGCACTGTCGGAGGAATCACTTTTTCGTAAACTGCTTCAAGAGTTTCCAGCACTTACCAAACCCGTCAACGCAACCAGGAAATGCAGACACAATACTCAACACCACATCAGCACGACACAAGGTCAACCCGTTGGCTTCCGCTCGCGGCGTCTGCCTCCAGAGAAGCTGCTCGCGGCGCGAGCTGAGTTTGACAGACTTCTAAAAACAGGTATTGTAAGTAGGTCCGATAGTTCATGGGCATCTCCAATTCACATGGTCCGTAAAAAAGACAATTCATGGAGAGTATGTGGAGACTACAGGGCGCTCAATGCCCGCACAATTCCCGACCGCTACCAAGTACCCAATGTGACTGATTTTAACAGTACGATTAGCAATGCCAAAATATTTAGTGCGATTGATTGCGCCAAAGCGTTTTCCCAGATTCCCATGGCTCCATCTGACACTAAAAAAACAGCAGTTATCACACCACCCGGTTTGTTTGAGTACAATTTTATGACATTTGGCCTCAGAGACGCTGCCCAAACATGGTAAAGATTCATGCATGAGGTGCTTCGAGAATTACCATTCGTATTTTGTTATGTGGATGACATTTTAGTATTCTCTGGTTCTGTATATCAGCATGTCGAACATCTGCGGCAGCTTTTCCGCCGTCTGACACAGTATGGCATAATTATTAACGAAACAAAGTGCACGTTTGGAAAACGCGAGGTTAAGTTCCTGGGATATTTGGTTTCAGCAGCAGGCCTGTCACCTTTGCCTGAGCGGGTTGAAGCAGTACAACAGATGCCCCTTCCCACAACTTACAAAGGACTTCGCAGATTTTTAGGCATGCTCAACTATTACAGACGTCACTTACCTAAATTAGCTGCCGCCCAAGAGCCACTCACAACGTTACTTGCAGGTAAAAATACAACAGGAAATCGTAAAATTCCATGACTTAAAGAAATGTCTTTCTCGGGCAAAACTACTGGGACATTCAAGATTGAGCGCTCCTTTAGCGCTCATGGTTGATGCGAGCCAAACAGCAGTGGGTGCAGCGCTACAGCAAGAAGTTGATGGCACATGGCAGCCGCTCGCATTTTTCTCTAAAAACCTGACTCGACAGCAGCAAAAATGGAGTGCTATTGACCGTGAGTTGCTTGCTATTTACTTAGCCATAAAGCATTTTCGCACGTCTGTCGAAGAGAGGCACTTTGCAATTTTTACCGATCACAAGCCGTTAGTAGCTATATTTCAACGAGACACAGAGCTCAATTCACCACGTCAGTGCAGGCAAGTCGAGTACATTGCACAGTTCACAACTGACGTGCGTTACATTTCAGGAAAAGACAACCTGGTCTCAGATTGCCTGTCTCGGAATGTTGCCAGTTTAAATTCAATTCGTTGGACCGAGTTAGCGTCTAAACAACGAGAAGATCCTTTCTTGCGCCGTCTCATAGAGGAACAGAGAACTGCGCTGCAGCTGAGACGTGTGTCTGTCCCAAATGTTCCAGACGGAATTTGGTGTGATGTAGCAAAAGGAAAGGAGCGACCTTACATACCAGAACAATATCTTCGCGAGATTTATAGTGCACTACATAACCTATCACATCCAGGAGTACGAGCTACAGCCAAGTTAGCTTCCTCCAAAGTAGTGTGGCCTGGAATACAAAAAGATTGTCGTGCATGGGCGCGTGCATGCCTAACATGCCAGCGTAATAAAATCAGCAGACATGTCTTTGCACCTATTGCAGACTTCCCGACGCCATCTGCAAAATTTTCACATATACATGTGGACATTGTGGGCCCGCTATTTGCTCACAATCATTGATCGTTTTACCAGGTGGCCAGAAGTAGTTGTAATACAAGACATTTCTGCGGAGTCGGTTGCAAAAGCACTGTTGCATTCATGGTTCTCCAGGTTTGGCGTTCCGCTAAACATAACAACAGATCGCGGAAGGCAGTTTGAAAGCCAACTTTTCAATGAACTTTTACTACTGTGCGTGTGCAACCACCTACGTACCACAAGCTATCAACCATCTAGTAATGGAATGGTGGAACGACTACACCGCACGCTCAAAGCTGCATTAATGTGTAGTTCCACGTCATGGCCTGAAGCACTACCGCTGGTCCTACTCGGATTGAGAACGGCCGTGAAGGAAGACTTACAACGCTCTTCCGCAGAATTGGTTTATGGCGAGCAATTGAGGGTTCCTAGAGAATTTATCGTTACAGCATCTACACAGCCGTTCGCCCCTGACTTATGCACGCAATTCGCGAGACAACTCAGCGTTAGAATGAGAAACATCAAACCCACTAACCCTGTCAGACATGGAGACCGGAGAGTGTTTGTACATAAAGACCTGCAAGCAACGTTCCACGTGTGGCTTAGGGATGATACGGTGCGCCCGCCGCTTGTTTCGCCTTACTCTGGACCATACAGGGTAACCACAAGAGGAAGCCACAGCTTCAAAATCGATAAGGATGGTAAAGAAGAGACAGTCTCAATTGAGCGGCTTAAATCTGCTTACACCGAAGAGGGTACACTCCTTCCTCGGTCTGCAAAATCACCCTCAAACGTGGAGGCGAAAGAAACAGCAGATAATCTCGCCGAGCCCTCGGTTTCAGAAGAGGACAACGAAGCAGCAAGTGCAGAACAGGAGCAGCCATTGCCTGCACCAGATGTTTTCACGAGAGCTGGTAGAAAAATCAAGTGCAAGTTTCCCCACATACCTGGTGCACCCGGTTTCAAAAGGAGGGGGCTGATGTGGCGACGTCATTTATCCACTGCGCCAAAAACAGCGGGTGAAAGCTGCAGTTGATAGATATTTATCTTTGCCGTAGTCGGCTTTGTTACGAGTTGTTTATTCTTGTTAATTTTTGATCTGTGCTTGGAAAAGAATATGTTTTCTCATCTCATGAAAAAGCTGTTACTTCATAAAATATAAAGGCTCCCATAACAGGTACACGAAGGAATGTAGTGTTGACTGGCTCTTATCATATCGAAACAATATACACTAGGATCAACTCTCCTTTCATTGATCCCCCAGTGCCTTCTCTCATTAATTTAAGAACTTAATTGTGTCAATAAAACAGAAATGTACGAGACATTCCCAGTGTTTACTAAATTACATAACCAGCTAGTACATAGACAATAATATTTGTGAACGTTCAAGGGTTATTGAAGGAAGTTGATAAACATTTTTACAAACAGATTTAACAGGATTCAACGAAAGCATACAGACTGCTAAAGTAACTAAATCAAATTACTCAGGGAAACACGTTAGTAAAAATAGACTGGAGCTCAACTGACATCTTACTCCAGAGTAATGAAAAACAAAAGTATCTTTGGATCCGTCGTGGTTGAAAGTGTACGAATTATCTCTGGAAAAAACGCGATCAATTTTCAACTGCTAGTTCACACGACTAGATTCACAACGTACTTCAGAGATGTTTTATACCCGACCCACACGACGGGGAATGGTTCTTAACTAGCCGGGACAATATATACACATACTTTTGAGATCAGCTCCGCTGTCGGAGGGAAACGTCGAAGCGATATCCGTGCAGTCGCAACGACGGTAGATGTGCGGGGATAGTATATAAGCGGAGCAGACACAGACGGGGTATCACCCTAGCGAAGATATGGGCTGCAAACGTGGAAATCCATTGAGATAAGCGACTTTGACGAAGGGTAAGCTACTTTGACGAAGGGCAGACTACTATTACGCAGTGGCTGTATCTAGAAAACGGCGATGCTAGTCGAAAGTTGACGTGCTACTGTTATGAGCATCTACGGAAAGAGGTAGAAGAACAGTGTAACTACCACTAGGCGTTAAATGGTTGGACGTCCACGACTCTTCACAGAACGGGGGGTCCAGAGGCTTGTTCGTTCTGTAAAGTAGGACGGATGGTGATCTGTACCTCTGCCGAAGAGCACAATGCTGTTTCGGAGCACACCGTTCATGGTACATTGTTGAACATGGATCTCTGCAGAAGACCACCCCTTCGTGTTCACATATTGACCCAACGACATCGTCACTTACTATTGTAGTGGGCACGGGATCTTCGGGATTCGAACGTTGATCAATGGAAACGTGTCGGCTCTCCGGGTGAATCACATTTTTGCTACACTAGGTCGACGATCGTCTTCACAAACGCCGTCATTGACGTGAACGGCGGCTCGAAACGTGCCGTACGCCACGGACACAAGCTAGTGGGAGAAGTATTATGCTATGAGAGAAATTCTCCTGCGCATGCATGGGACTTGCGGTAGTAACCAAAAATACGCTGACTGCCGCGAACCACCTGCATTTGTCTTTCACTAGTATTATTGTCTGTGTCTCGGAGCTACAACCGTGCTACCGTGGTTTCAGTGCCATTTTAATGAACTCACATTGACGTCTCGGTGACTAAATTCGCCTGATGTAAATTCTATGGAACCCATCTGTATCAATATCGGGCGCCATAATCGCGTACGCATATCAGCGGCCCGTTATTTGCGCAAATTACATGACCTGTGCGTAGACATCTAATGGCACATATCTCCACAAACCTACTAATAAACTGACGTATCCTTGATAAGCATAATCAGTGATGTATTTCGTTCCAAAGACGGATAAGCAAGCCATTAAGAAGGTGGTCATAATGTTTTGACCCAGAGGCTATATAACGAAAATGTATGTTTGATCCACTGACGTACAGTGTCTTTCTCCCGTAAAGATGATTGCAATAATCGAAAACAGTAAAAAATTACCTTACAACTGTACAGCTGATGGCACAAATATTCTTTTTTCAAATTATCAAACAATTGTAGACAGTCACCTACGAAATGCTCTATATTTTATTGCGCTGCGTTCCTTCTGTTACATATCGTTGTACTTGCCGAATCTTAGAGCCTAAATATTATTTTCTCTGAGCAGCATCTTGCGTAAGCCCAATTAAAGGTAATGCATCTCCGTGAACGTTTTGTAAAGTTCTTGCCCAGCCATTGTTTTCCTTCTGTGGGACATTAACTCGTCTGGAGCACACTGTTTAGACGTGTGAGTCAAGTAGTTAAAAACAAACGAAGGTAACCTATGCAGTTTGCTGATTCGAACAATTAGTTCTCAGATATCGGTTAAGTTCTCAAAATACCAGTATTCCTCACATTATTTCTACTTTACTATCACCTGTTTATACTGTTTTGTGGGAAGAGAAATGCAACCTTGCAAAATTTCCGTTTGTTGCCTTAATTTTGGACATCAGTGTACATAATCCTTCCATCTTCCTGTGCTACAGATGTCTGTTCTCTCTTTTGCTCACACTGCTTCTATTTCCATCAATCTCTTTTCCTCTTTTTCTGCCACTGTCTCTCACTGACCGACAATATGTCCTCTCTCTTTGGTTCCAACTGCTACTGTCTTCATCTACCTCTCTCTTTCACTGCCACATTTTCTGTCCCATCATCACTGTCTTCTTTGTCGCCCATAGATCTGTCTCCTCTCTCTTCCAAAGTTACTGTCTCTCTGCTACTTACTTTCAGCACAAAAAAGCGCGAATATGCCAAATTTTTGGCGAAGAAAGCGGAATGACAAGTGAGGCAATTGGTTCCCCACTTTTATACACTTAATCACATTTATACACTTAATCACATAACATCAAGAAATAAGTACACATAAGGTGAAAACGAAATCGTTTGCTTTACTTTTTTTCTGAATACTTCACCCATCAACTGCAATTCATCGAAAACGACAGGCTTATCATTTGAATCTTAAAAGAGTAAAAATGATGTTATTAATGTTTTACTGGATTTACAGTCCTTACTGTTTTCATAAGTCTTGGTAGTCATTTTAAGTTACTTTCAGGCATGTTAAACCCTTTTTTGCCTATTTCTAATCACTGCAGTACCACTTTGGGCTTGTTTGTATAGACGTGAAGGGCCCATTATTCAGAGACAGCGCGTCATAAAGTTTTCTTGACGATAAAATGCTGACTAGAAACAAAGTAAGGTGACCTCAGAACCGTTCGATGACCCTAGAGCACTTGCCATGTATTGATTTCGTCAATTAAAACTACATTTACTGCTTCGATCGGATATTATGTGCAACAGTACAGTAACTGAAACTTTGGATCTCGTTAACGGATAATAGCATTGAAAAAAGTTTCAAGTTAGCTGAGGATATCATATTAATAACATACGGTAAAAATTCCGACCATTTGCCATGAATAGAAATTATAGAAGTGACCATTTCCACAACTTGTATTTTTGGTACACAAAAATTACGATTTTTTGGAAATATCTTGGTAGCAGATTCAGATTTTCTAAAACGGGAAAATGTGGTTTCTAGATAAATGGCTAAAAACTGTACAGCTAAAATTTCAGTCATTTGCTATGATTCGTTATTTAGGTAATGTCCGGCCCACAGTGCAAAACGACTAAAAACCTGCTTTTACTGTTTTTTGCGTGAGTACGGTAATTTTGAACCTCTGGGTCTCGGTAACTAATAAAGATATCGAAAAAAGTGCGCTGAGAATATCATCATAAACATATAAGGAAAAAATTTCGGTGATCTTCAATGAATATAAATTATAGAAAGTGACAATCCCATCAATTGGTACTTTTAGCACCCAAAATCAATGTTTTTCGAGATTTTTCTAAAGAGCCGCTCTTGAACAAATAGTTATTTTGTAAGCTGCCTAAGGTCCGCCGTGGACCATAGCTAACGCAAAGAAGCCAACCGTTTTGCTCAGTTTAGCGTAGGCTGGAAGGATTGTGTAATGTTTAAACTTTAAACGTGTAGTGTAGGACAGCTACACTATGCCCATTCTTCCGATAGGTATAAAAATGGTCTCTAGGCCAAGGGCTATGCCAAACACTTGGCGGTTTTCTGGAACGTATGTAGGACACAGACAAACAAATAAAAGAAAATTATAAAAATAAAAAATGAAATATAAAATATGTTCATAGCAGTTAGGCATGTATATGGCTATTTACGTGAAAGTTGGAGTAAGTCTTCTGAATCCTGAGACGATGAGGAATGAAATACAAACAGAGAGGCAAATCTGACTAATAAACAGAACCGTGTATGTGAAAAACATGTAAAGAGAAGATAGCAGTTAGATGGGTTGAGGGCAGCGTTGAAATTATCGCCGCTGCCACGCTAACTTGTGTGTCGATAAGCACTGTAGGATAAGAGGGAAAATTCAACAACTGATGTTAGTGCTAAGAGTCGTGGACGACGTAGCCCTTACAGTCGAAAGTGAGGAAGATTTAGACAATGCGCTGAATGATACTGATATCATATTTAGCACGAAATGTGGGTTAACGGTAAAAGAAGCTTAGAGGAAAGTCATGTGTAAATGCAGAAAGTAAACATGAGCTTTGTCTAACATCATAACTGGGAAAGACGCGGTAGCCATAAAAGTGAAATAACTCTCCCATTTGTGAAGAAAGATGACTTACTAAGATGGAAGTAAGGAAGATATCAGAAGTAGAGAAAGTGTAGGACAGCATGGAAACAATTGAAAATCTGATGACTTTCTAAATAGGAAGCTATACATTTGTGTTTCTACAAATTTCATACGTATAGTCCTCCACAGAGCGTACATATGTCTGTATGTTCCTAGCCCTCATTCGTGATATCTGATTTAGTAAGGAATAAGCTGTGGCTCCAGCATGCAATCTCACCGTTCTGGTGCAATACCAGTTTCTATTTAGACAGATTTTTTACCTAGTAGAAATAAAAGTCTATGCTCATAGTCCATCAAATGTGAACGAATGACGCATAGCTTTTACATAATGGAATCGGGAATTTTTGTGGCAGTCGCATTGCCCTTCTGAAAACACTTTAGATTAACCGGTACTTTTCTGCTTCAGGTGGTTCTGATTTTACCACTGCGTAACGCTATCACAGTCGTCGGTATTTCCCCGTAAATCTAGTTATTTACAGATACGCATTTGTGTCTCAATTACAAGGCTATTTGCTGAACACAGAGCGTTTCTATTTGATATACTCTGCTAATTACTAACTGTCGGGGGTATGTATGAAATACTGTATAAGGGAAGGATTACGAAACGTGCAACACACCAAAATTCACCTAACGCAATAAAGTCTAGCAGGATATATTGTTCCATGCAGCTGTGTCATTACTTCCGTCATGTACGTTGTTGTTACGCGGAAACTTAAAAACACAGGTTTTCCATGCCTACACGAGGCTGACGTTGTTCCCCACCATACGGCATAAAGCACCTCATCCTGCATCACACCCTTAAGGCTCTGCCCGCTCACCGCAACCCCTGCTCACAACGTCCACAGTTACAGAGCGTGAGCAACCTCATCATACAGGAGGAGATTGTTGCTTGGCGCGAGCGTTAAAGACGATGAAATGTAGATGGAGACTAGAGGGGAGGAGACAGTGTTGTCAGATTTACCATCTTCAAAAGCCGTGCAAAACACTCATTGGCAATAAACTGGCATTTTATAAAATCAGATCATGCGTCTAATACACTCATACCTCACAGACAGGAGTTTCAACACTGACGTGCAGGGGAAACAATCAACACGACACGGTATACACGCGGGAGTACCCCAGGGAAGCATCCTAGGGCCCCTACTGTTTAACCTCTACATAAACGATCTCCCAACCACACACAACACAATGATGGCAATCTACGCGGATGACACAGCCATCCTTGCGCAAGATTGGAAACCATCAAACATTACGTCACGCCTACAGACTGCACTCAGAGTGGCCGAGTCTTGGTTGGAGAAATGGCGTGTTAGAGTAAACGTCGACAAGTGCGAAGCCGTTCTGTTCACTAAAAGACCGAAGCAACTGCGCAAACACCGCTACTGCAGACCAATAACTCTACATGCACGTCCAATACGTTTCCGCGAGAAAGTCAAATACCTCGGTGTCTGGCTGGACCGGAAATTACTCTGGGGGGACCACATACAACACATGACCAACCGAGCTAGCGCGAGGCTCAAACAGCTCTATCCTATGCTCAACAGGCGTAGCACACTGAACAGAAGGGTGTCGAGGCCCATGTACATGACACTTATCCGACCCCTGATGACGTACGCAGCTCCCGTCTGGGGATACGCTGCGCCTACACGCCTGCGCCGTCTGCAGCTCATACAAAACAAAGAATTTAAAATCATAAGAAATGCTCCACGATACACACGCATCGCGGACCTTCACCGGGAATACCGACTTGAGACTCTCACGGAGGTAATCCACAAACTCACCACAAGACTATACAGAAACTCCAGACATTCGCAGAACCCGTTTATTCTGAATCTGGGGAACTACGACCACAACCATAGATGGAAACATAAAAGACCAAAAGACATACTTGCAAGGACATAACATCTATGGCCAAGCATACGCAAACATAACGGCACAGGCAAGCCCCTGTTAATCAGACGCATTTACTGGATATCCAGCTGAAATACACTGCCGAATAACTGGCACTACACAGGTTAGCCGTACCGTACACTGCATGCAAACAAGCTCCACACATCCCCCACACAGTGGGATGATCTATGGCCGATCTCCCACTACTGTATAACGATCTTGATTGTTCCAGGAATGTAGCAGCTGCAGCAACTGGGACACATCGCCATCGCTTGTCACGGTAATGATGCATGATACCTATACTAACAAATCCAACCTTGCATGAGCTATCGCAGCTAGTAAACCACTACTGCTCTTACTACCCATCCCACTGTCGCAGAGGTTTTTTTCCCACGGCACGAGCCATGGCACTTTTTTCCCTCTGCTCTTCAAATCGCTACCCTCACTCACGTTTCGTCCACTATCTATCACCTGATGGACCGTGTTAATGCGTAGCCTTACCCAGACGCACGGACAACATCACAGCCCAGCATCCTGTGATCCACTTACTAGATAACTAACATGTTTACGGAGGTGACAGTAGAACTTTTGGTTTGGTCACCACGTTGGTGCGGGCGTGGAGGGGCCCCATCTCTTAGGAAAACTATAAGCGTTTGAACTAAGGTGTGGTGTCGGAGATTTCACTGGTTTTCGAGAAATGGCTTCATATTTTACAAAGAGAGGACATTCTCACTGTCTGTCAAGCAAAGATCGATCACATACTATGGCTTGATCTATTCATAGACATTTCGTAAAGTAAGAGCAAGGCATGTTGTCAGTTTGAACAGATAGGGAGTAATTCTTCTTAAGAGCACCTCTGATGTCCCAGTGTTTACTAATAAAAACGAATGTCATGGTGGCCGGCCGAAGTGGCCGTGCGGTTAAAGGCGCTGCAGTCTGGAACCGCAAGACCGCTACGGTCGCAGGTTCGAATCCTGCCTCGGGCATGGATGTTTGTGATGTCCTTAGGTTAGTTAGGTTTAACTAGTTCTAAGTTCTAGGGGACTAATGACCTCAGAAGTTGAGTCCCATAGTGCTCAGAACCATTTGAACCATTTGAATGTCATGGTGGGGAGGTATTGTGATATTCTATTCTAAACCTAATAGCTGATATTTCTTCATTAACTATGACTAATAGCTTATAAATGTCGTAAATTATATATTTTGAGTAGAGCGTGATATCTGAATGATAAAGGACTTCTGGATAATCTACACAGTGCCTATCTGTTTGGCAAGTAGAACAGTTCTTGATCTGGATAATGAGACAGATTTAAAATCTGTCCATGTATGCTTATTTCGACCGTTTAGATTACAAATAATATTTTATTTCTACTGTAATTATTTGATTTAATAATGATCACAGTCTCCTAACACTTTATAATATAACTAGTGTGTGACAACGAAAAGTCTGTGGCCTCAGTTTTATCCCACGTGTACTACATTTATACACTCCTGGAAATTGAAATAAGAACACCGTGAATTCATTGTCCCAGGAAGGGGAAACTTTATTGACACATTCCTGGGGTCAGATACATCACATGATCACACCGACAGAACCACAGGCACATAGACACAGGCAACAGAGCATGCACAATGTCGGCACTAGTACAGTGTATATCCACCTTTCGCAGCAATGCAGGCTGCTATTCTCCCATGGAGACGATCGTAGAGATGCTGGATGTAGTCCTGTGGAACGGCTTGCCATGCCATTTCCACCTGACGCCTCAGTTGGACCAGCGTTCGTGCTGGACGTGCAGACCGCGTGAGACGACGCTTCATCCAGTCCCAAACATGCTCAATGGGGGACAGATCCGGAGATCTTGCTGGCCAGGGTAGTTGACTTACACCTTCTAGAGCACGTTGGGTGGCACGGGATACATGCGGACGTGCTTTGTCCTGTTGGAACAGCAAGTTCCCTTGCCGGTCTAGGAATGGTAGAACGATGGGTTCGATGACGGTTTGGATGTACCGTGCACTATTCAGTGTCCCCTCGACGATCACCAGTGGTGTACGGCCAGTGTAGGAGATCGCTCCCCACACCATGATGCCGGTTGTTGGCCCTGTGTGCCTCGGTCGTATGCAGTCCTGATTGTGGCGCTCACCTGCACGGCGCCAAACACGCATACGACCATCATTGGCACCAAGGCAGAAGCGACTCTCATCGCTGAAGACGACACGTCTCCATTCGTCCCTCCATTCACGCCTGTCGCGACACCACTGGAGTTGGATGCACGATGTTGGGGCGTGAGCGGAAGACGGCCTAACGGTGTGCGGGACCGTAGCCCAGCTTCATGGAGACGGTTGCGAATGGTCCTCGCCGATACCCCAGGAGCAACAGTGTCCCTAATTTGCTGGGAAGTGGCGGTGTGGTCCCCTACGGCACTGCGTAGGATCCTACGGTCTTGGCGTGCATCCGTGCGTCGCTGCGGTCCGGTCCCAGGTCGACGGGCACGTGCACCTTCCGCCGACCACTGGCGACAACATCGATGTACTGTGGAGACCTCACGCCCCACGTGCTGAGCAATTCGGCGGTACGTCCACCCGGCCTCCCGCATGCCCACTATACGCCCTCGCTCAAAGTCCGTCAACTGCACATACGGTTCACGTCCACGCTGTCGCGGCATGCTACCAGTGTTAAAGACTGCGATGGAGCTCCGTATGCCACGGCAAACTGGCTGACACTGACGGCGGCGGTGCACAAATGCTGCGCAGCTAGCGCCATTCGACGGCCAACACCGCGGTTCCTGGTGTGTCCGCTGTGCCGTGCGTGTGATCATTGCTTGTACAGCCCTCTTGTAGTGTCCGAAGCAAGTATGGTGGGTCTGACACACCGGTGTCAATGTGTTCTTTTTTCCATTTCCAGGAGTGTACATACCCTTGTAAGACTTACGGGCGAGACTCTCGTAGATAACGTGCCTCAACGTATTAACTACTCGTTAGAAATGAAAGGCAGTACGGGAGCATATTGCCACAGGTTTTCCAGTCGTGCACAGAAAACCGGACGTCACATGGTGTGAGAACAGGGTGACTATAGTACCAAATGTGTTATGGTGTGCAGAGGCATAATGCTACATCTGCGTACTGACCTTCGTATCATTGAACATGATGCACTCACCAACAAACGTCACTCTAATAATGAACTGCTACGTCGTAAAGAAAAAATTAAGCAACTTGACCTTTGACTTTAACAAAGATAAGACAGGTACTGCGTTTAAACTCTATTTTGATTTTTTGCCTAGATGCACACATTTTAAATTTTTTTACCTGTCTAATATAAAAATCTGTGGAAAAATTGGCTATAGATGAATATGGTTTCTTCGTGCCTGCTTTGACGAGAGAACGGGTTAGGAACCGGATGAGTTGGCGGTCGGAGGCTTCCGTTTTTCCGGTTCTCAGAGAACACCAGAGTCGTAGTAAACTGCTACAACTCGCGATGAAGACTCCGTCTCTCTTGGCAGCTAAAGTACTCACAGTCACCGTAAGATTTTCTGGAAACACTTTCAGAATGAGAAGGTGTTATCTTCTGGCTAACAAACTGGTCGCTTAGAGAACGTCTTGAACACACAAGCCGATGGCGAAATATTACGCGTCGTTCGGACCGTAATAGTAGCAAATTTGCACAATGTTGTAAATTGCGAAGAAATTACTATGCACAGTATTGCTAAACACACTAATCGACTAATGGGTTCATGAAGGTCCGGGGATCCAACATCGAATAAAAGTTCGTAGACGATGTAGACGATATTTACCTTCGTTTTCACAGGAGAAATTCTTTTGTTCTTGATAATTACAAGTTGTATCTCCTCTGCACTTCAAATTATGTATATGTGCAAACTTCTCTGACGTAAAAAAAGCATTCCTTATCTCCAACAATTACAAAAAGCATAGATTCTCCTTTTCTTACAGCAAAGAGCGTTGTCGTTTCAATTATGGTAGCGCATCATCGCTGGTACTCGCAGCCGGAATAATACATTACCTAGGGACATTACATGGTCCCTATCTATTCTAAAAGATAAATTGGTATAATATAATTTTCAAAGTATTTTAAGTTTCTGAACGGTTTCTTAACGAATATTATGATTACAAATTAAATCACTGAGCTGTATGTACTTTCTTAGAAATTCTCATTACCGGCTGGCATAAATAATCATACTAACTTTCTCGCGAATGGATTGTACAATGAAAATGAGGCCCACCCATTCGGGCAGAGGTAACCCGAGATCAAAACTTCCCAATGGGCCTCGTCAGACGTTGTAATTACCAAGTTTGGCAAAAACACGGCACTTTGAATCAGTCGTACTGGTTTCAACAAAATCGTTTAAATGTTCGTAGAACTCTTTTAGAATCTTTGAAAACTTGACTTATTCACACAATACAAGATTCATTCAACAGACAATCATGTTCTGGGTATTATGTCGATGATGCGGTGATAATGATATGATGTCGACGGTGCAATGCCGATGGTACAGCAGGATAGTTAGAAGCTGCAAGACATCGGTATAGAATGGTGGTTGGTGGTGATGGCTGGTCAGGTGGTTAGATGCTAAGCTAACAGAGAACGACTGGATGGACTGGAGGCTGTGATGGAACTACAAAATCCTCATAGCGCCAAAATAGAAGTTCTCACGGCACACAACAAAGTACAAAAGAATGAGCAAGGACAAAACGACTGACTACAGCGCCTATCTGAAGTAAAACGGGTTAGCGTTCAACTCTACCCAACTCGCTCCTATGTATAAACAGTCCACTTCGGTTAGTGTTTGTACTTGCACTCAAGAGTGTCCAGAAAAAAAGAAAAAACATAACAGTCACAGCACGGTCAAAACAGTGTACATTGAGATATCGTCGCAACACTAGATTCGTTGCCCAGAGTATCCACAGTTACATTCCAAACTGACACTAGGACTCATCAGAGAAGATTGGTGCAAACAGTCACATGCGTACTAGCGACTGAGCAGGATGGATCACTGTCTTTGCATAGTAACACAACTCTGGCTAACATAAAAAAAGTCAGTGTCGATCGACAACATTTCCATTGAAGTTTCGTTGTCTGACAGGAGACCAGCCTAAAACAACTCACAGGAACAAAGTTAACTGTCTGTACATCACTGAAGGCGATTTCGCACAATTCCGAAGCATACTGTCGAGGACGATCACTAGTTAGCATAAGACACAGTAATCGCGACAAAAAACAACACATAATGTTACAGAACAGTTACATGTACGTGTATATAATAATATTTTCAAGTTTTACCTTTGCAGTCAAACAGGAGCAATGTTACAGTCTGTGATATCCTTCAGGTCGTTGAGATAGGATACGCTATTCAAACGAAAGAGACCACGAAACTCACTTAACGCCAAGACACAAAAAATCTGAAACTTGTGACAAATGGAATAATCTACAGAATCAAATAGAAGAATATACAGATTATCCTACAAGTACTTACAACCGACAAGAAAATCAAGCATGGTGAAAGTAACCATAAATAAATCGTATAGGTATATCCCAACAAATGGATGGATGTTCCCTCATTTTAGAACGCCAGTTCATGGCACACCATGGTGACATATTATCAACACATATCATAAGAAACAAATTACGTAACTTAAATAACAACTATTTACAGATCGTATGCCTACACAAATTATGACATTCATATAAAAATGCACAGAATTATTTATAGAACATTTTTAAATCGTTGTGAGGGTACACACAATTTATTTTCAATATCTTTGGATATGACAACAGATATGCACCTTGAAATGTTGCCTTTTTGAATAATTAATAGAATGTGCCCCAATTTTTTGATTAAGGCTAAAATACATTAAGAATTATTTTCCTGTGTAAGTAAATCTGTGAAGTAAGGAGAAAAATCAAGATTTAATGTAAGGTATGTATTTTTTTCCTGTGTTGCTAACGAATGTTCCAGAGAAATATTTACGTATCGAAACTGTAAAGCCAGTTGAAGGCAGTCGCCGTAATATATTTTTGGATTATATAAAAGCAGGAGCTGTGAACTCTCGCTCTCTCTCGTTTGTTTTCGATGGCTGTTTCAAAAATGTAAGTGTCGCTGTGTAACGTTTGGCAAATAATTACGCTAATTTAATTGCAAAATCCGTGTTTTAATGAATACTGTACTTTCCTTTTTCATTAATTCCACATGTCAAATTATTATGCTACATTTTAGAACTTTTTCAGGCTGCAGCGAAGGAGAGTTGCCGGCGAATTGTTTGGCGGCCACAGCCGAACGCTACTAGTGATAAGTCGGGTATTTCATTATAAAAGTTTTATATCAGCATGACTGATACATCTTTTAGCGGCCTTTTCTATCAGTATCCGGGCAATGTAATGACGCAAACTGCGTAATTTTTAGATCGGTCACTGGAGTCTAAACAATGCCATCGGTCAACGTTCGCGTCGGCCTGATGGGAATCTGATGCTGGTTACCCGAATATATACACTACTGGCCATTAAAATTGCTACACCACGAAGATGGCCTGCTACAGACGCGAAATTTAACCGACAGGAAGAAGATGCTCTGATATGCAAATGATTAGCTTTTCAAAGTATTCACACAAGCTTGGCGCCGGTGGCGACACCTACAACGTGCTGACATAAGGAAAATTTCCGACCGATTTCTCATACAGAAACGGCAGTTGACCGACGTTGCCTGGTGAAACGTTGTTGAGATGCCTCGTGTAAGGAGGAGAAATGCGTACCATCTCGTTTCCGACTTTGATAAAGGTCGGAATGTAGCCTATCGCGATTGCGGTTTATCGTATCGCGACATTGCTGCTCGTGTTGGTCGAGATCCAATGACTGTTGGCAGAATATGGAATCGGTGGGTTCAGGAGGGTAATACGGAACGCCGTGCTGGATCCCAACGGACTCTTATCACTAGCAGTCGAGATGACAGGCATCTTATCCGCATGACTGTAACGGATCGTGCAGCCACGTCTCGATCCCTGAGTCAACAGATGGGGACGTTTGCAAGATACCAACCATTTGCACGAACAGTTCGACGACGTTTGCAGCAGCATGGACTATCAGCTCGGAGACCATGGCTGCGGTTACCCTTGACGCTGCATCACAGACGGGAGCGCCTGCGATGGTGTACTCAATGACGAACCTGGGTGCACGCATGGCAAAAGTTCATTTTTTTCGGATGAATCCAGGTTCTGTTTACAGCATCATGATGGCCGCATCCGTGTTTGGCGACTTAGCGGTGAGCGCACATTGGAAGCGTGTATTCGTCATCGCCATACTGGCGTATCACCCGGTGTGATGGTATGGGGTGCCATTGGTTACACATCTCGGTCACCTCTTGTTCGCAATAACGGCACTTTGAACAGTGGATGTTACATTTCAGATGTGTTACGACCCGTATCTCTACACTTCATTCGATCCCTGCGAAACCCTACATTTCAGCAGGATAATGAACGACCCCATGTTGCAGGTCCTGTATGGGCCTTTCTGGATACAGAAAGTGTTCGACTGCTACCCTGTCCAGCACATTCTCCAGATCTCTCACCAACTGAAAACGTCTGGTCAGTGGTGGACGAGCAACTGGCTCGTCACAACACGTTAGCCACTACTCCTGATGAACTGTGGTATCGTGTTGAATCTGCAAGGGCAGCTGTACCTGTACACCCCATCCAAGCTCTGTTTGACTCAATGCCCTGGCGTATCAAGGCCGTCATTACGGCCAAAAATGGCTCTGAGCACTATAGGACTCAACATCTTAGGTCATAAGTCCCCTAGAACTTAGAACTACTTAAACCTAACTAACCTAAGGACATCACTCACACCCATGCCCGAGGCAGGATTCGAACCTGCGACCGTAGCAGTCCCGCGATTCCGAACTGCAGCGCCAGAACCGCTAGACCACCGCGGCCGGCTCATTACGGCCAGAGGTGGTTGTTCTGGGTACAGAATTCTCAGGATCTATGCACCCAAAATGCGTGAAAATGTAATCACGCGTCAGTTCTAGTAAAATATATTTGTCCAATGAATACCCGTTTATCATCTGCATTTCTTCTTGGTGTAGCAATTTTAATGGCAGTAGTGTAATCTGCATGATCCACAAGTAAAAATTTTCTATGCACCATTATATCATTTTAGAAGCTTGCCACTGGTAATTGCAATAAATTTAATATTACAATTTTATTAAATGTCATTAATATTAAATTGGCGCAGCCAACGTGTTGCTCGAACAAAAAAGTTGTATGATGTTAATTAATGCTTGTTTGTTCTATTTTTCATGAATCGACTGTACTGTTCGAGAGAAGAAAATCTTATGACAGCTACACGAAACATAAATGAAAGTAACTGATGTAACGGAATTAAAACAGACTCCAAGCAGCAACACGAAATGAAAGGTACGGTTATTAACATGTTACCGGTTTCCTCTGCTTTCGTAGTCTGCAACGCGTAGCTCATTTAATTCATGGTCAATTTTGGATTTTTTGCATTTTGCGTAGTTTGTAATGGGAGTAGGCATTGTTGCTAAGTGCATATGCTATGGTGGCTGCTTTTCCGCTGCGCGCAAGCGAGATTAAAACGAGTGATAGTGGACTGATTTAGTTTGAAGCATCCATATTGTCATTTTAGTAACACAACAATTAGTTTCTGGTTAATTTACGCTAATTATTCTGCGTGTTGTCAAGAGATTTTATTTCAAAGTATATTTTCAATCTGTGTTATGACAAAGATAGGTAAACCTGAAAACATGGATTCCGCAAATGATGGTGTTTCTGAAAATAACGTCGATGGCGGTAACAATAGTACAGATCCGACGGTGGCAGAATCGGATCGTCAAAATGTAGAGGCAGAAGCTAACATGCAGGCACAAGCAACTGAAAGTGCCGAGCAAATACCTCCTCCCGCAGTAGATCCCTTTTCTCTGTTATTCAATAAAATTACTGAGATGATTAATGCTCGCGATAAGGAACTGGCAAAGACAATTAACGCACGCGATAAAGCGCTTGCTTCACGCATAAATATTAGATTAAATGAAAACCTAGAAGCGCTTGCTTCACGTATTACCAGCACCCTTTCTAAAAGGGATAAACAATTGACTTTACAAATCTCAATGCAGGTCAATACTACTCTTGCTGAAATAAATGTAGCGCCGAGATCTCAAATAAATAATACCTTGACTGAACGTGACAAACAACTGGTCACTCAAAATTCAACTCAGGTAAATGAGGAATTAGTAAAAAAATTAAGCATTGGTTTTGGAACAATAGCATCCGAAATTACCGGGCTAAAGGAGACATATAAAAATTTACCAGAAACTGTTTCCAAATTGTCAACAGATGTGGAAAAATACAATCATCACAGAAGACGGTGGAAGATACGATGCGCGAATTATCACAACGTGTCGACAGCCTGTCTGTAGAAACGGAAGCAGAAGTGTTAAAAGCAAAGCTAGATGAGCAGAGTGAAAAATTAAATACCGAATTCGCCAAATGGCTTGAGTAGAAAGACAAAATGCTCACTGATAAAATAAATTCAGAGTGGAAAGGCGCAATACAACGCGCTGGGAGCGAAGCGATGGCCAAACGCGGCACGGCAAAACAAACGCTCCGCTGTGAAATAGACCACATAAAGCATATGACATATCACGACCTTCCACAATGGCGAGACGAAGCTTCGTCACAGGTAAGAGAAGTGCGACGAGCGGTGGAAACAGTACCACAGCCGTCACGAGAAGCGCCGACTATCGATACGCAAATGCAGGACGCGTACATAGCAGGTCCACAAAGCACAGGTACATACTTTGAGCTGCATCAGCCTGTAAACCCCGCTGTGCAACAATCGCATAATGAGATGGGGGCAGGTGCAACCTTGATAGAGATCTTTCAGGAAGAAAGCCTGTTGAAACAAAGACAATTTCCGGTCTTTATCCCAGAGAAAAAAGAAGTGCATCCCGTAGTTTTTATAGGTTCATTCCGTAACGTATTACCCAGGTCATGGAATGAGAGGCAGAGAATACAATTCGTTGCCTCACATATACAAGGAGACGGTGCTTTATGGGCTACCGAAGCCGCAGAAAACTGTACATATTATGAACAATTTGAAAAGGCTTTTCTATCTAAGTATTGGTCAGTGGGCATACAAGAACGCCTTAGAAAACAGGTTTTCAGCCCAGAAATTTACAACCCAAAGCAGGGTGGACTTAAAAAGTATTTCGAAAAATACATTAATGTAACGAGGTACTTGGACGAGCCGGTCGCGCACAAAGATGTGTTGCGCATCTTAAAGGCAAAGTTGCCGCTGCGCATAGAGGAAAAGTTAATCACAGTCCCTGATGTTGACCTTGAACGCTTTTTGTCAGTGCTTGATACTATGGACCTAATACAAGAAGATGCGATAAGCTGCACCGGGAACAATGGCTCGCAGTCCGCGTATAAGAGCGCACACGGCCACAATGACAGCCGTAACGGCGGGTGGCGAAGTAACAGCGGCACGTCGCAAACGGTACACGCACATCAGAACGGCAAGAGTGGTGGGCCACAAGGCGGACAGACATTCTTTCAAAGGCAGAGACGAAATATTAATCGGTGCCACACCGGTTATCAAAATAATCGAAACGGGAACCGACAAAATAACAATAGGAATCAGGACCACAATAATCAGTGGTCGCAAAATAATCAAGAGCAAGGTACGCCATTTGAGCAGTGGTAAACAACCTGCCGCACACTTCCACACAGCAAAGGCCAGCCTCGCTCATGTTTGATACGACTGAGAGAAATGAATAGGTGACTCCCCTTCCGCAGTTGCCAGAGAGTAAATTGTCACGTGAGGAAAGAATTAGGCAAGGCTTGGTTGCTCTTAGTTCAGCAGCCGCGTTGAGAAAGACAGCTTATGATAAGAATTATGCAAGAATTCAAAACTGGAGATAAAGTCTTGTTGAGAACACTCGCTAAATCTCCCCTTTTATTAAGAAAAAACAAGAGGAGGAGGAGGAGGAGGAGATTAGTGTTTAACGTCCCGTCGACAACGAGGTCATTAGAGACGGACCGCAAGCTCGGGTTACGGAAGGACGGGGAAGGAAATCGGCCGTGCCCTTTCAAAGGAACCATCCCGGCATTTGCCTGAAAGGATTTAGGGAAATCACGGAAAACCTAAATCAGGATGGCCGGAGACGGGATTTAACCGTCGTCCTCCCGAATGCGAGTCCAGTGAAAAAACAAGAAATGGCAACTAATGCACACTGGTCCATATATGATTATCAGTGTACCTCATGAAGGAAGTTACCTATTGGCCTATCCTGAATCGTTGAATGTTAAAGGACTTCATCACCAAAAGGATCTGAAGACATATGTTCAATAAGGATATTTACACAGATGCAAAAGTATTTTGTCTTCTGTATTTTACCTACCACTCTGCATGGTAAATATATACACTCTTTGAAGTTTTATGCTGAAGCTGTCATACTATTAAAGTCTCTTGCACAAGGAAGTACGTGTACTAGTGTACCAAAACTAATGGACATAAATATTACCAATGATATATATATATATATATATATATATATAGTCAAGAGTGACTATTAATAAAGAGAAAGTATCAGTCAGTATTTTGTCAATGAAAATATTATTTTCAGTATTAGTTATATGAAGTCTAGAAGTTTGACAAGTTTATTATGGAAGATATTTCTGTATAGATCATTTAAAGTATAGGATAAGGGAAAGTGATGGAAAAATGTGAACTCAAGTTACGTTTTCATAATTTGTCGCCTAGTACAAAACATAAGCAGATGAACTGTTACCTGCAACTGAGTGTATATAGAGCAAGAGACAGTAATATTCAGCATAACTAATTATCTTGTGGTAAACATTTTTTTTCAAGTTTAATTTCTGAGATAAATATGTGATGCACTTATACATTGAATACTGTCAAGTAAAGGACAATTAGTTAAACCTGATAGTGAACTGGCTGTAAACAGAGTGTGTTCTCTGGTCACACTTGTGTTATATGGGGTGACACTAAACTGAGCTAATCATTTATTGAATGAAAGATCTACAGGCCATGTAATAAATATACTCAAACTGTAAATATTAGTATGTAAGCAGCATGAAAGGTAGCATTTCTACTACATAAATCAAGCAAAAGTTAGTATAAGGTGCTATTGGACTGATATTTTATTATGTATGTGAATATTTATGTGTATGCTAATCTCTTGCTTATCTATTTCATGTGAGTTGATATGAATTCTGTTTTGAATTACAGAATTGCTATACAAAGATGTACTGTCATAGTTTCATCAACATGATCCACTATAAGTTAAATGATGTGAGACCATGTGTTATGTGAGTTGATGCGGAGCGATTTCGGAGGAATATGTTAATTTCGTAAAAGCGGTCCGTGTTGTTCAGATTTTGTTTGTGCTTTGTTCGTTGCCGATCCGTATTTAGAACAGGATTATTTCATGGGTACAAGGTAACATGACGATAAACTAGGTAATCGTACTCAATCTATGATATATAAAAAGAATAATAAAGAATTTTGTAAACATTACACCACGAGCAATGTATTGTCAAACACGGCTTTACATACCAAAAATACAAGAGCGACACATTATTCATGTAAAGTACGCCACGTGTAAGAAAGACAAATGTAAAAACTATGTCAGTTAATTTGTCTAAGAAGTAAATGCGATCCAGGGAACGAACAGACTGGTGTTGATAAGAAAATCGAATCATTTATTTAATAGTGTTTTTATAACTGAAGATTGCGACGTGAACTGGTGGACAATAGGACACTCAAGCGAGTGATGTGAATCAAAAATGTAGAAAGTAAATAAGTGTTACATGAAGTCAACAGTTCATATGTCAAACTCACCGTTGTGGACTGTACGCCAGCCAACGCAGTGCACATGGCTTGCCTTCGGTGTGTACACGCACGCTTACAAATGTATCCGCACACAAAAGTGACTTAGTAAACATATAGAAGATATTGTTGTATTGGCGAGGTAATGGACAAGTAGAAAACTGCCTCGTCTATAAACACAGTGTGAAAGCAACCCTAATTGTCGCCGCACACAAACTTTGCAGTTATACACTGAACGAAATTTTTTTATGTAACAATTCCAAGCAGTGACTCTGCATAGACGTTCTTGAAATGACTGTCGTGAACATTAAAAAGCATAAACGAGTACTGCTTTTTAAGTCAGTAGTCAAGAACACGACTCACTTAGTAGTTTGAAAATACGCCATGATCTGTAAACAGTGGTGCCAACTACAAACTAGTGATAAATAAAGTTCCCTACAGATAGACTTCGATCGCAAGAACAATACACATCATCATTATCAACAGTGTTCTGCCAAAAGGCAGGTTTTCACATGGTAGTTCTCCAGGCTGTCCGGTCTTCTGCCATCCTCTTCAGGTCTGCATAATTTCCTCTTCCCTTTATGTCGTCTATCATCTTGCATCTCCTTCTTCCTCTCAGTCTTCTCCCACAAACCAGTCCTTCCAAAGAATGTGCTAGCAAGCACTCCCTTCTCAATGTATGTCCCAACCAGTTCTTTTTCCTTCCTCTTATAACTTTCAGTAGACATCTTCTCTCACCAAGACTTTCCAATATTCTTTCATTACTCACTCTTTCCATCCAGCTTATTCCCTCCATTCTCCTCCACATCCACATCTCAAATGCTTCTAACTTTTTTTCATCCTCTCGCCTCAGCATCCATGTTTCTGTCCCATATAGTGCCACACTCCAGACAAAACATTTTCCAAACCTTTTCCTTAGACCTTTACCTAATTTGCCCCATAAGAGTCTCCTCTTTCTGTTGAATGCCGCCTTCGCTATTTCAGTTCGAGTTTCCACCTCCTAGTGACATCTCAAGTCCTCAGTTATTGTGCTTCCAAGATATTTAAATGCACTTACTTGGCTAATGGTAGATTGTCCTATTTTAATTCAGTGGAACAAGCTGATGGATATTTTGGAGAGGAAAGCAGTAGTTTGGAAAGACAGACGACTGATACAGAATCTATATTTACACCAGAAAGTGAGGATAAGGATTGGAAATGAAATGTCAGAAGGAAGCAGTATTGAACGAGGTGTTAGATAAGTTTGTTGCCTTTCCCCACTGTTGTTTAATGCATATCTTGAAGAGATTATTGCGAAAGGCTGAGATGGGAAGAAAAGAATATGTATTGATGGAAAGGGAAGAGAATGTATAAGATTTGCTGATGACATGGTATTAGTGGCAGAAAGTGAGCGGACAGTGAATAACATGCTCAAAGATCTGAATGAAGGTTGTTTGGAATATGGGATGCAAATAAACACAGCAAAAACATTACACAAGCAAGACAACAATGAAAGTGAAATCCATTGTACTAATCAAATTTTTATCTAGGACAGCTGTGCCATACAGTACTAATTTTTGTAGAGCTGATAATGCTTTGCTTTGATTTGCTTGTATCAACGGCCGCAGCCAGGCGTCACGTGTAAGGAGCAAGCTGGAGTGGGGGCGTGGCCAGTCGCAAGAACCGTTCGCGAACGTTCCAGTTACGATGAGCATCCAGCTGGGCAACGGGTTTCCTGGAATTGCCGCCAGAGGTCAACGCACTTGCCTCACGTCCCGCCTCCTCAACAGAGCTCGCTAAATCGAGAAAGTGTTGTGGTGTGTCGATCGGAGGCGCCGCGCGTGTTTCGTAGTTACAGACAAGTGCGTCATGATTCTTATTAAAAACAAATGAGTATAAAAAAAGAAAAAGGTAACAAACTCAGAAAGAACTTACGTCTATAGTACTGTATTTATGTATATCTACTAAAAGTTTATGAATATTTTCTAAGAGACAATTGTATTTGAAAAAACTTTAAAAAACGGGTACACAAAGCCAGTAAAGTGTAAAGTTTATTTACCAGACATTTCCTCTAAGAGAGCTGCTAAATGGACAGTGTGTTTTGTTAATGCTCCTGTTGGGCCTGCCTGTGTGGCCGTGCGGTTCTAAGCGCTTCAGTTTGGAACCGCGTGGCCGCTACGGTCGCAGGTTCGAATCCTGCCTCGGGCATGGATGTGTGTGATATCCTTAGGTTAGTTAGGTTTAAGTAGTTCTAAGTTCTAGGGGACTGAGACCTCAGAAGTTAAGTCCCATAGTGCTCAGAACCATTTGAACCATTTTTGCTTCTGTTAGAATACGATATTTACTCTTCTGTAACACAGTGCCTACTAATCTTATCACAGTTGATGATTCATTTCATCCCCATCGACACGCAAGTCGCCGAAGTGGCGTCAAATCGAAAGACTTGCAACAAACGAGCGGTCTACCCGACGGGAGGCCCTCGTCACACGCCATTATTATTATTATTATCACAGTTGAACCCTTGTCTGTATTTCTAGAGACAAAACAAGAAACAAATGTTCAAGGGGGACAATGAAATGTTGCTTTATTGAGTAATTAGTAGAATATGCCCCAATTTCTTAATTAAGGCTAAAATACATTAAGAATTTTTTTTCTGTGTAAGTAAATCCGTAAAGTAAGGAGAAAAGTCACGATTTAATGTAAGGAATGTATTTTTTTCTTTTTTGCTGTTCTGCTAACGAATGTTCCAGAGAACTGTTTATATATCGAAACTATAAAGCAAGTTGAAGGCAGTCGCCGTAATTAGTTTTTGGATTATATAAAAGCAGGAGTTCTCCTTTGTTTTCGATGGCTGTTTTAAAAATGTAAGTGCCGCTCTGCAACGTTTGGCAAATAATTACGCTAATTTAATTGCAAAAGCCGTGTTTTAATTAATACTGTACTTTCCTTTTCCATTAATTCCACATATCAAATTATTATGCTACATTTTAGAACTTTTTCAGGCTGCAGCGAAGGAGAGTTGCCGACGAATTGTTTGGTGGCCACAGCCGAACGCTACTAGCGTTCAATCAGCTATTATCTTATAAAACTTTCGTATCAGGGTTCCTGAGATATCTTTTAGCGGTTTTCTATCAGTATCCGGGATATGTAACTGCGCAAACTGCGTAATTTTTAGATCGGTCACTGGCGTCTAAACAATGCCGTCGGTCAACGTTCTCGTCGGTCTGATAGAAATCTGATGCTGGTTACCCGAATATATAATTTCATCATCCACAAGTAAAAATTTTCTATGCACCATTATATCATTTTAGAAGCTTGCCACCAGTAAAAGCAATAAATTTAATATTACAGTTTTTTTAAAATACCAGTAATATTAAAACCTGGATGTGTCAATTTTGTGATAACATATAGTCCATAGTATATTCTTTGTCACTTGTTGGTCCTCTTCTCCAGAAGTGAAGGTCCTGAATAAGATCTCAATAGTACCAAATCTCCAACGTTATAATACTGTCTTCTCTTTAATCCCCCGTCGTGTCTCTTCTTTCTCATAAGAGTTTTCTCTTTCATATTGAGCTAAGTATAACGAAGCTTTTCTTCCCGTGAGATCCTACTTCGACTTTTCTTCGGTAATGCTTGCACCCACTCATTATTTTCTTCGGTATTTAGCAGTAATTCTTCCGGTGTATGACCAGTAGTTGTTTGAGGTAGGTTATTTGCGATTGTAGTGAAGTCATCCAATAGATCAATCCACGTGGTTTGCTTCGTTGGAAAGTAGGTTCTCATAATACGCTTTATCTCTGTAAATACCCGAGCGATGGGACTCGCTCCGCGATTGTAACATGACATTTTGACATGTGTAATATCTGCTTCCCGTAAAACCTTCTTCCATGAATAACAAGTGAAAATCGTTGAATTGTCTGTTAGAATCGTTCTTGGCTTTTCAACAGATGGAATAAAATCAGAAAACAATTTCTTGATAACGGATTTGCTAGTGGCTGATCGCATTGGGTACAACATAACATACTCAGAAAATTTATCGGAAAATCCAACTCTTGCCCTCGGAACTGGCCCACAAATATCCACAGAGATTAGATCTATTGGATTATGTGGAATGATGGAGTGCATCTCATCTTGTGTATGTTTGTTACAAGGCTTAGCCAGCTGACAAACGTCGCATTTCTTCAAAACCTGCTGAACTCTTCTCCTGATATTCGGAAAGTAACAATAGCTACCTATCTTGCTTGCACGTTTAAGTACGCCAAAATGTCCCCAAACGTAGTGAGTGTGGAATATGAGCTTTTCTTTGTAATCGTATGGTGTACATACACACCACTGTCTGAAGTATCAGGCCTTCCGTAGAACAAAACATTTTGAACTGCTTTGAAAAATCTTCGGAGGTCTTGGTCTGGCTGACTCAGTTTAATCAAAATTATAGACCAATGATCATCTCGTTGCTGGATGACAGATAGATTACTCCACATGTATTTAAATAACATCTCCTGGACTCTAAATCTTTCATCAGCAAGATCCTATGTTGTTTCTCCTCATCTTCCACAGCGGTAATGTTCTCCAAACCTTCAGGTAGTTTAGATAAAGCATTTGCCATCTGGTTATGTTGTCCCTCTATGTATAAAACTCTGAAATTAAATCCCTGTAAAGCCAAGGTCTAGCGTGATAGACGAGCGTGAAGTAGTTTACATTGTTGCTTGATCGCAGTACACGGTAGTGTGTGCTCCAAACAAGTAATATCGGAATTTTCGAAACGCCCACACAACCGCCAAAGCTTCCAATTCTTTGACTGTGTAGGAGCGCTTGCAACATGATAACACTTGATTTGCATAAGCTATGGGACAGAACATTGGCTGATTATTGATGTCCTTGATTTGACACAAACAGCAACCTAAACCAACGCTGGATGAATAAGTCATCAAACCGAACTCCAAAGTCATATCCTGGAGGTGTAACAATTTTGCATTAGCAAGAGTGTCTTTGATAAGTTGGAAAGCAACTTCATAGTCATTTGTCCACATCCACTGTACGTTCTTTCGTAGAAGCTGGTATAAGGGCTCTTCATTCATCACCTGTTTGTCTAAAAGTCGCCCATATAGTGTCATCATTTCTATGAAAAATTTTAACCACTTTTTGTTTGATGGTGTAGGAAAATTCTTGATGGCGTTCACCTTCGCTGAATCCGACATTATTGTCTATCATATGTCCGAGGAAATGGATCTGTTCAGTGTGAAAAATGAGATTTTTATAGGTAAGCTGTCACTACGGCTTTACTAAATGCATCTATGGCTCTGGCCAAGAGGTTAACGTGTTATTTCCAAGAAGACGTAGCAATAAGAATATGATGGACAAAGAGCGTAAGTTGACTTCTCAGTTCAGGTCCGAAAACTGCATCCAATGTCTGGATAACCACACCAGAGCTAACTTTTAGGCCAAATGTAAGAACCTTAAAATCATAGCTTCTCCCTGCATAAACAAATGCTGTGTACTTTCTCGAGTTAGAACTTAGCAGTATCTGGCAGTAAGAAGTTGTGAGATCAAACATTGAAAAGAATTTTTTGACGTGAAACTTCTGTATAAGCTCATCGATATTTTCTGGATGAGTGCGTACAGGAACTACAATCGTATTTATCTGTCTTGCGTCCAAAATTAGTCGAAGTTTACCGTCTGGTTTAGGGACAACCAATTAAACACTACAGAATGGGCTTGTGGATGGCTCAATCAAATTCCAATCCGACATTCCTTGTAATTCTTCATCGACACATCGTCGAAGTCGCCAAGGTACAGGATAAAAACTTTGGCAATATGTACTACCTGGGTACACTTCTAAATTACAATCATAGCCTTTCAAAACACTCGGTTTTTCAGTGAAGACATCGATATTCTGCTGAAATAAGTCTGCCAATTCTTTTCGCTGCAGATCATCCAAACTGCTAGATTCAGATGTCTTTTGAGATACAAAATCAGTTAATGTGCATACTTCATAAACCTCTTACGTATTTGATCTCCGACTCTTCTTGAAACACCTTACAAGCTTAATTGTTGAATCCCGGCAATATCTTCCGTGGCTACAGTCTTCTCTAATCAGCTCCACACACAATTTCACACTATCAGTCTTAAAAGCTACACAGCCCACACATAAGTCGAATTTTACGTCCGTCTCCCGAATACTCTCAGTAACCAAAATACAGTCCTCTATTAATTTACTTATCACTAGGAACGTGAGTAAAGTCACAACATTTCCTATGCTTAATTCAATAAGAGTCTGTATCTTTATCTTCTGTGCCCTGGTACCTATTGCACCTCTAACTTTACAATTACTCACAGGTGTCGTGTCACCCTCTCAAACAATGCTGCGGAGATTGTATTCACATTTGCAACTGTATCAAGAATTACTCTAATGGTATGGCCATAGACTTCTGCATATATCGCCGGTTTAGGAACGGTCATACGCTTGGCTGTACAATGCTAGAAGTCATGCTTAAGTTCATCAATGTATTGCATTGGAACATGACAACTCTCTTGCCAGAGCCCCTTACATCACACCCAACCGATTCTCCGGGGCATGATACGGTCTTCTTTAGTTTTACGGATGGGTTCTCGGTTCGTCAGTGACATCCGTAATAACTGGCGGTTGCTCTCTCCAGTCGTTTGTATTCGGAGATTACGGGTTAATATTTTGTGGTTGCCAGTTCGAATTATTTCCATGGAACTACTGATTATTCTATGTTGGTTGTGGTTGATTCGTGGTTTGCATTGGGTTGAATCTTCGCTCGTTAGGTTTATTTTTCACCCGGAGAGGTTGGAACTGCACCGCACTGGCATTCAATCTTTGTCCGCCGTTCAGCTGTTGTTTGTTATGCTGATCTTGGAAGCCTGAGCTCTGCTGCGCTCTACTATTATTATTGCCGCTCGTTCTTGCGTGATATGCAAAGTTCTTGTTTACACTAGTCGACGACGCATTCCCATGATTCGTAGCTCTTAAGTCTTCGTTTAACAGATCGATAGTGTCGACTACAGAGAGAATGTCTTCGACATTATCTTCGGGAGCATACATGAGTTTTTCACGTATCTCGATCGGTAAGTCTGCCTTCATAATATTCAAAATATCCACCTATGGGACTGGAGTCTCTCAATATCTACTTTTAATCACGTACGTCTCAAAGTACATACACAAGTTTCCACTCTTGACTGAAAATGGTTCTGGATTATGAACCTCTTTTTTCAGTCGTTCTTGAATTCCCTTAGACCAATACTTACTCAAGAACGCTCGCTCAGAATCCTCGTAGATGTCACAGATTTCCATAATATTTGTGCACCATAAACTACCTTCCACTTGTATGTAGCCAACGACAACAGAAATAATTTGCGCATCAGTCCATGCACGTGGTAAAACACCTCTGAACCAGCGAATGAAAACGACGGGATTAACAATTTCCTTCTCGGGACAGAAGGCTTGGAAATACCAGTGCTTATGGAGCGTCTCCTCAGTTAACATTTGGACGTACACATTGTCGGGTAGTACACTACTGGCCATTAAAATTGATACACCACGAAGATGTGCTACAGACGCGAAATTTAACCGACAGGAAGAAGTAGCTGTGATATGAAAATGATTAGCTTTTCAGAGCATTCACACAAGGTTGGCGCCGGTGGCGACACCTACAACGTGCTGACATGAGGAAAGTTTCCAACCGATTTCTCATACATAAATAGCAGTTGACCGGCGTTGCCTGGGGAAACGTTGTTGTGATGCCTCGTGTAAGGAGGAGAAATGCGTAACATCACATTTCCAACTTTGATAAAGGTCGGATTGTACCTTATCGCTATTGCGGTTTATCGTATCGTGACATTGCTGATCGCGTTGGTCGAGATCCAATGAATGTTAGCAGAATATGGAATCGGTGGATTCCGGAGGGTAATAAGGAACGCTGTGCTGGATCCCAATGGCCTCGTATCACTAGGAGTCGAGATGACAGGCATCTTATCCGCATGGCTGTAATGGATCGTGCAGCCACGTCTCGATCCCTGAGTCAACAGATGGGGACGTTTGCAAGACAACAACCATCTGCACGAACAGTTTGACGACGTTTGCAGCAGCATGGACTATCAGCTCGGAGACCATGGCTGCGGTTACCCTTGACGCTGCATCACAGACAGCAGCGCCTGCGATGGTGTACTCAAAGACGAACCTGGGTGCTCGAATGGCAAAACGTCATTTTTTCGGATGAATCCAGGTTCTGTTTACAGCATCATGATGGCCGCATCCGTGTTTGGCGACATCGCGGTGAACGCACATTGGAAGCGTGTATTCGTCATCGCCATACTGGCGTATCACCCGGCGTGAATGTATGGGGTGCCATTGGTTACACGTCTCAGTCATCTCTTGTTCGCATTGACGGCACTTTGAACAGTGGACGTTACATTTCAGATGTGTTACTACCCGTGGCTCTACTCTTCATTCCATCCCTGCGAAACCCCACATTACAGCAGGATAATGAACGACCGCATGTTGCAGGTCCTGTACGGGCCTTTCTGGATACAGAAAATGTTGGACTGCTGCCCTGGCCAGCACATTCTCCAGATCTCTCACCAAACGAAAACGTCTGGTCAGTGGTGGCCGAGCAACTGGCTCGTCACAATACGCCAGTCACTACTCTTGATGAACTGTGGTATCGTGTTGAAGCTGCATGGGCAGCTTTATCTGTACACGCCATCCAAGCTCTGTTTGACTCAATGTCAGGGGTATCAAGGCCGTTATTACGGCCAAAAGTGGTTGTTCTGGGTACTGATTTCTTAGGATGTATGCACCCAAATTGCGTGAAAATGTATTCACATGTCAGTTCTAGTATAATATATTTGTCCAGTGAATACCCGTTTATCATCTGCATTTCTTCTTGGTGTAGCAATTTTAATGGCCAGTTGTGTATATTGCCATAAATAGGGTCAGACACCACATGTGCACTTTTTGTCGTAGGCGTCGAACTGCTCATCACTGACGCCGAATTCATCACATTTTGCTTCGTTTCGTCGGAAAATGTGACATGTGTGTCAGAACCACTCACTTTTATTTCCTTTAATGACTTGGAACATTCTTCAATCGGTTTGGTTATATTGTCTTTCCACTTCGAGAACTCTTCAACTAATTGTTGGCTTATTATATCACTATCAACCTGGATCCTTGTGGAATCCGATACATTTGCCAGCTGAACATTTTGCACAGCTTGCTGCAGTTGTTCATTAGCACATTGTGTCACCCTCTGTTCTGTAAGTGCGACACAATCTGATTCAACATGGTCCACTCTGGACACAAGAGAATCTACGGTTGCGGTAACATCTTTTACTTCGGTTTGGATCTTAGAAATTTCCGTAGGAACTTCCTGATGGGACAACTTAAGATTTGCCATTTCCGTAGCAAGATAATTTTGCTGAATGCTTAAATGATCGACTTTGTATTTCAAACTATTAAAATACAGTTCGGTTGACAATGACTCAGCCATAGCAACAATAACTCGCATAGTTAGCCTGATATTTGCTTGTTCAGTTACTAGTGCCTCCTGCTGCTTAACGTGACCTTCTTGTTCAGCAGAGAGACTTGCCTGTTGTACTGCTACGGTATGAACTATAGTGGAAATTTAGTCTTGTTCCGCTGCCATTGATTCTTGTGCGGAAGCTATTATAGACTGTTCAGTTGCTACAGACCGCACTTTAGCAGACATCGGTTGTTGATTTACAGTTAACGTCTGCACCGCTTGGGATATACTAAGCAAAAGATCTTTAATGTTAAACTACTCAGTCCTAGCTGTGGTCATTTCAGGTACTGAACTATCAGTGGATGGGACCCCCTCAACTGACTGAATATTGTCCGTTGTATTCTGTTCCCGTTCCACTCTCGGCTGGGCACGTGTCCTAACCGTAAATCACTAAACAAAAAAATCTTCACACGAACCACGTAATTTCAAAATACACACATAAAGTCAGTATAAACCTATACATGATTTTTTTTAAATATTCATCTGTAACTAATAGGAATGGGAGAACTACAGAAAACGACAGCATTAGATTCCAGACGGGTAACCTTGCTGTTACTTGCCTGCGTCCTGGACATTCGGGTGGTCTGTTGAGATGAACAGTACAGCATCAGTCTACCGGACCCTCTGTTCCCGTTGTGGTCTCGAACAAGGACAGGGTACGCAACGCAGGAACACACGTTATAGTACACTTCTTACCAATAGCACACACACATGGAAATGATAAAAATCCTAACAATTTCCCTAGCTTGCAAGCAGTTCTGTCAATTGGTCGTCACTCTATAATGGACCGCTACGTCGTAAAGAAAAAATTAATTAAATAACTTGACTTCTGACTTTGACACAGATAAGACAGGTACTGCATTTAAACTCTCTTTTGATTTTTTGTCTAGATGCATACATTCTAAATTTTTTAACTGTCTAATATAAAAATCTGTGAAAAAATTTGACTATAGGTGAATATGTTTTCTTCGTGCCTGCTTTGAGGAGAGAACGGGTTAGGTACAGGATGAGTTGGCGGTCGGAGGCTTCCGTTACTCCGGTTCTCAGAAAACGCCAGGCAAAGTCGGAGAAAACTGCTACAACTCGCGATGAAGACTCCTTCTCTCGTGGCAGCTAAAGTACTCACACCCACCGTAAGATTTTCTGGAAACACTTTCATGGTGAGAAGGTTGAACAACAGTGGCATTGTGATATCTTCTGACTAACAAACTGGTCGCTTAGAGAACGTCTTGAACGACGGGCCGAAGGCGAAATATTGAGCGTCGTTCGGACCGTGATAGTAGCAGATTCGCCCAGTGTTGTTAATTTTCGAAGAAATCACTACGCACAGTATTGCTAACACAATAATCGTTTCATGAAGGTCCGGGGATCCAACATCAAATAAAAGTTCATAGACGATATTTACCTTCTTTTCCACAGGGGAAAATGTTTTGTTCTTGATAATCGTCTATATGCAAGCTTATCAGACCTAAAAAAAAAGCACATTGTCCAATAGCCATTCCTTACCTCCAGCAATTACAAAAAGCATGGATGCTCCTTTTTTTTTTTTTTTACAACAAAGGCCGTTGTCTTAGTTACGGTAGCGCATCATCGCTGGTACACGCAGCCGGAATAGTACATTAATACACTCCTGGAAATGGAAAAAAGAACACATTGACACCGGTGTGTCAGACCCACCATACTTGCTCCGGACACTGCGAGAGGGCTGTACAAGCAATGATCACACGCACGGCACAGCGGACACTCCAGGAACCGCGGTGTTGGCCGTCGAATGGCGCTAGCTGCGCAGCATTTGTGCACCGCCGCCGTCAGTGTCAGCCAGTTTGCCGTGGCATACGGAGCTCCATCGCAGTCTTTAACACTGGTAGCATGCCGCGACAGCGTGGACGTGAACCGTATGTGCAGTTGACGGACTTTGAGCGAGGGCGTATAGTGGGCATGCGGGAGGCCGGGTGGACGTACCACCGAATTGCTCAACACGTGGGGCATGAGGTCTCCACAGTACATCGATGTTGTCGCCAGTGGTCGGCGAAAGGTGCACGTGCCCGTCGACCTGGGACCGGACCGCAGCGACGCACGGATGCACGCCAAGACCGTACGATCCTACGCAGTGCCGTAGGGGACCGCACCGCCACTTCCCAGCAAATTAGGGACACTGTTGCTCCTGGGGTATCGGCGAGGACCATTCGCAACCGTCTCAATGAAGCTGGGCTACGGTCCCGCACATCGTTAGGCCGTCTTCCGCTCACGCCCCAACATCGTGCAGTCCGCCTCCAGTGGTGTCGCGACAGGCGTGAATGGAGGGACGAATGGAGACGTGTCGTCTTCAGCGATGAGAGTCGCTTCTGCCTCGGTGCCAATGATGGTCGTATGCGTGTTTGGCGCCGTGCAGGTGAGCGCCACAATCAGGACTGCATACGACCGAGGCACACAGGGCCAACACCCGGCATCATGGTGTGGGGAGCGATCTCCTACACTGGCCGCACACCACTGGTGATCGTCGAGGGGACACTGAATAGTGCACGGTACATCCAAACCGTCATCGAACCCATCGTTCTACCATTCCTAGACCGGCAAGGGAACTTGCTGTTCCAACAGGACAATGCACGTCCGCATGTATCCCGTGCCACCCAACGTGCTCTAGAAGGTGTAAGTCAACTACCCTGGCCAGCAAGATCTCCGGATCTGTCCCCCATTGAGCATGTTTGGGACTGGATGAAGCGTCGTCTCACGCGGTCTGCACGTCCAGCACGAACGCTGGTCCAACTGAGGCGCCAGGTGGAAATGGCATGGCAAGCCGTTCCACAGGACTACATCCAGCATCTCTACGATCGTCTCCATGGGAGAATAGCAGCCTGCATTGCTGCGAAAGGTGGATATACACTGTACTAGTGCCGACATTGTGCATGCTCTGTTGCCTGTGTCTATGTGCCTGCGGTTCTGTCAGTGTGATCATGTGATGTATCTGACCCCAGGAATGTGTCAATAAAGTTTCCCCTTCCTGGGACAATGAATTCACGGTGTTCTTATTTCAATTTCCAGGAGTGTATTACATTACATAGGGACATTACACTGTTGCTACATGTTCTTTCCTGGTGTAGTCCTGCCAGGGGACGCATTCGGCTCTGACTTCATTCGTAATGGTCACTACGCGCAACTTCATCGAATAGCGCAGGTGTCGGGGCTTTCGAAACGACGTGATATTCGACGGACGGTCCGGTCTGCTAACTCGGCAGACCTCAAACCTCCGGAACATGTTTGAGTTCGATTAGTCGAGCACGCTTGAGTTCGATTGTTGAGATGCACTGCAACACATTCATATGCACCACCGACCATCCAGCAGCCGCTAACCACGCCCTACCACAAGAACTCCTTACCAGCCTCTGGCCAGCATGGGTGCACGTTGGAGAGCTTGCCCTACCATGTGTGGTGATCACACACCCTGTTGTGAACTACGCCCCGCCTTTCCTAACATACAGCGGACCATCATGACTCACGATACTTCGGTATAGTTACTCACTTTGAATAAATGTTTCATTTCCGCTCGTCTCATTACTTTTTTCTTTAAGTTGCCTTCTGTACTATATTGTAGCAGTTCTTTCGACGAATGGTCCACGTTTCATTGAGCTTTGTTACTTGATAGTGAAGAAACTACTTTCGAAAAAGGGCAAAAAAGGAAGATTGGGTTTAATGTCCGTCAACGTCGATGTCATTAGAGATGGAGCACAAGCTCGGACGGCCTCAAGGAGTTGAAAGGAAATCGTCCACGCCGTTTCAAAGGTACCGACCCGTAATTTTCCTGGAGAAATTTAAGGAAATCACGGATAGCCATAAGCAGGTTTGAATCGTCGTCCTCCAGAGTGTGAGTCCATCGTGGTAACCACTGCGCCACCTCGCTCGGTAATTACGTCCATCCTTACGTTTTGCGCAGCAATGTATAAATATTATAGCATTAGTAGTAATTGTAATTAATGTTATCCACATCAGCCCAAAGACTGGTTAATGCAGTTCTCCACGCTACTCTGTCCTGTGCCAGCGTCTTCATCTCCGAATAACTAGTGCAGTCTACATCGATTTGAATCTGCTTACGATACTCATCCCTTAGTCTCCCTCTATAGGTCCCCAATTCCTTTCATTAACAATCTGACGATTCCTTAATGTCTTAGGATGTGTCATCTCAAACTATCCCTTTTTTTCATCAAGTTGTGCCACAAATTTCTTCCTCCCCGCCCCCCCTCCCCCTTTGATTTAGTGCCTCATCATTATTTACTCGATCAACACATCAAATCTTCAGCATTCTTGTGGAGCACCGCAATTCAAAGGCTTTTATTCTCTTCTTGTTTCAAATGTTCATCGTCCATGATTCACTTCTGTACAAGGATACAATTCAACTACTTCTTTTCCAAAAATGCTCTTCACGCTGTAGCCAATCTGCACTTCATAGGCTCTCTGCTTCGGCGATCATCAGTTATTTCGCTGCGCTAATAGCAGAATTCATATATTGCTTTTAGTCTCTGATTTACTAATCTAGTACCTTCAGCAACGCTCGATTTAATTTGAATACATTCCATTACCAATATTTTACTTTTGTTAACATTCATTCCGTTCAGCCACTCTTACAAGTCCTTTGTTTTCTGACGTAACTGCAATGTCATCAGGAAACCTCAAAGATTTTATTTCTTCTCCCTGAATTTTAATTCAGTCTACAAATTTATCTTTGGTCTGTTCAATGTACAGACTGAATAACATGGAGGATAGGTTATAATCCTGTTCCTCTTCCTTTTCAACCAGCGCTACCCTTTCATGTCCTTCGATCTTATACTGCAGTCTGATTTCCGTACAAATTGTAAATGATCTTTCGTTCCACGGATTCCATCGCTGCTACATCCGGAATTTCAAAGAGTGATTTCCAGTCAATATTGTCAAAAGCTCGGAATTTTCAAAGAGTGCTTTCCACTCAATATTGTCAAAAGCTTTCTCTAAATCTGCAACTACTATGAACAAAATTTCAAGTTTCCTCAACCTGCCATGTGGTTATAATTAAAGTACAGCTACTCACAGAGGTCCAGTGTGGGCTGCAATTATCGTTGGTAATGAAAGTTGGTAGATATGCTAATGCATTAATGAAGGACCTCTTTACTCAGTAAAAATACTAGTTCCAGTTCGGCCACCAGCTGTAAATATGGCGCTGTGAATGCATAAAAGACGTATATAAATGTTTTCGTATGTTATGGACTAGGAAGGCGCTGTGACCTGAAAATATCAAACAAGTGAGAAATCAGGAAGTCATAAAGTTGATTTTATTACTAACAGTTCCTTTACGGAATTTGTTCAACATGAGCAACAGGGACATCAACGAGATGCTCTACGGCGCCAGATTTGTACCTGGTGGTCGAAATTGCAACTAATTATTTTTCAGCGTAAGTTGCTTGCACATTGACGTGATAGCGTATCTACCAAGTGTCGCTGCCGTACGATAATGTAAGATTACTGGTGGGTTGAGTGTTCCCTAGCATGTTTCTATATTTCTCCGAAACTCAAACTGTTCTTGTTCAAGTTAAGAAACTACCAGTTTTTCCGTTCTTGCCTAATTAATTCGAGTCAGTATTTTTCAAGTCTTGATGGTTCGGTTATACATCTGCTAGAACTTGCCTTGCATGGAATTGAGATTATTACGTCCTTCTTGAATTCTGAGCGTATTCCGCCTGTCTCATTTATTTTGTACGCAGCGCTTGATAAGTCTGTCCTGGCCGACTCTCCTACGGATCTTAGTAATACTGTGGGATTTTCGTTTACTCCAGGGCCCTTGTTTCGACTTAAGTGTTACGGTAGTTTCTCAAATTCTTGTCGCAGTATCAAATCTCCCAACTCATCTCCCGATTATGTGACCAAATAACAGTTTGTCAAAAGAGAGTGACGTATTGATGTCACGTAAGCACATGCAATTTTAATAAACTCAAATAACGGAAGTGTGCTAAAAGTACTTACACAGCTATTTCTGTAATGGAAAAATATGTGTGTCATGAAGTATCAATGTTGTTCATTTCGCAGAGGCCTATAGTCACGCCTGGTAAATGTGCAAGGAATAATAAACCTTAGCAGCGTGACTGACAGAGGGTGTTTGTTATTTCGTTATTTGTCTTTGCTAAAGGCTCATTAACTAGCTAAATAATATGGACCCGATATTTTTACATAACGTTATTAATACAAGTTGTACAGAATACAATTTTATAGATTTTTATAAAGTGCACATTTTATTGCGTTCATCTTGTTTACATCTGGCGGACGAACGTTCCAGCATTGAGCATTAATCCATAACAATCTGATATAGGAAATTTATGGTACATAAATTAACTGTTATTAATTTTCTCTTCCGATCTATCTTTCACCACATTTGTCGCAGACTAACCCAATGGTAACTTGTTCCTAAATGACGCTCTGGAGGCAGTGTTCTGCGAAGTGCTTTGGGGCGACGGTTCAGTCTCGACAGGGATATTTAAATGTTGCAGAATCATGTTCGAAGTAACGTGCGCCATAAACGAGGCAGTGGACAATCAATTTTTCTGCGTGTGGAAAAAGATACAAGAAGTGTATGCCGTTGACTGAAACACGTAATATGTTCCGGTTTTCTGGATTACTTTTCATTGTCTACGTAGACAGGCTGTTGTAGAGTCAAGGATTTTAGAACCATACCTTATGAGAGCTCGTAGCTACGCAGATGCGGTCCGAATAGGGAATATCTGAGAGGAAATTTGTAATTCCAGTTTTTGCGTTACAATCAAGGGAAACCTCTCGACAACGTCTGTCAGAATGGTGAGATCACAACTATTTTATTATAATTCTGGGCCAAAATGTTCAAGACAGAAAATATGGAAAAACAGTGTATGTGTTAGTGTATTTAATTATGTATGTAGGGTGTACCTAAATTCCCTTTACAGACATTGACAGCTTCCTAACATCAAAACATGAATAAAATTTCTAGTAAACATGGACACTAAAATGTTTATCTTAAGAGCTATGAGCATTTGATCATCTTCGACAATGTTAAACAGATCTCTTCTACTACACGCTCTTTGCTTTCCATGGGCCAAAACAAGGAAAAAAGGAAATGTAGTAAACATGGGCTCTAAAATGCATACTTTAAGAGATATGACCACTTACTTATCTTGGTTATTGTGAAATATATCTCTTTTATTGAACAAGTGCTCATAGCTCATAAGGCACGCATTTTAGAGCGCATGTTTCCCGGACATTTTTTTCTTATTTTGGACTATACTAGCTGATAGCAAAAAATGGAAAGCAAAGAACATGCAGTAAAAGAGATGTGTTTCGCAATGTCGATTATGATCTAGTGCTCATATAGTTTTTCATGTGGGCATTTTAGAGTCAATCTGTAATGAACCGTTTTTAAATTTTGTTTTGCGATAAGGAAGCCGTTGTTGTCGTTGTGGTCTTCAGTCCTGAGACTGGTTTGATGCGGCTCTCCATGCTACTCTATCCTGTGCAAGCTTCTTCATCTCCCAGTACCTACTGCAGCCTACATCCTTCTGAATCTGCTTAGTGTATTCATCTCTTGGTCTCCCTCTACGATTTTTACCCTCCACCCTGCTCTCCAGTACTAAATTGGTGATCCCTTGATGCCTCAGAACATGTCCTACCAACCGATCCCTTCTTCTAGTCAAGTTGTGTCACAAACTCCTCCCCGATTCTATTCAGTACCCCCTCATTAGTTATGTGATCTACCCATCTAATCTTGAGCATTCTTCTGTAGCACCACATTTCGAAAGCTTCTATTCTCTTCTTGTCTAAACTATTTATCGTCCATGTTTCACTTCCATACATGTCTACGCTCCACACAAATACTTTCAGTAAGGACTTACTGACACTTAAATCAATACTAGATGTTAACAAATTTCTCTTCTTCAGAAACGCTTTCCTTGCGATTGCCAGTCTACGTTTTATATCCTCTCTGCTTCGACCATCATCAGTTATTTTGCTCCCCAAATATCATAAATCCTTTGCTACTTTGTGTCTCATTTCCTAATCTACACTCCTGGAAATGGAAAAAAAGAACACATTGACACCGGTGTGTCAGACCCACCATACTTGCTCCGGACACTGCGAGAGGGCTGTACAAGCAATGATCACACGCACGGCACAGCGGACACACCAGGAACCGCGGTGTTGGCCGTCGAATGGCGCTAGCTGCGCAGCATTTGTGCACCGCCGCCGTCAGTGTCAGCCAGTTTGCCGTGGCATACGGAGCTCCATCGCAGTCTTTAACACTGGTAGCATGCCGCGACAGCGTGGACGTAAACCGTATGTGCAGTTGGCGGACTTTGAGCGAGGGCGTATAGTGGGCATGCGTGAGGCCGGGTGGACGTACCGCCGAATTGCTCAACACGTGGGGCGTGAGGTCTCCACAGTACATCGATGTTATCGCCAATGGTCGGCGGAAGGTGCACGTGCCCGTCGACCTGGGACCGGACCGCAGCGACGCACGGATGCACGCCAAGACCGTACGATCCTACGCAGTGCCGTAGGGGACCGCACCGCCACTTCCCAGCAAATTAGGGACACTGTTGCTCCTGGGGTATCGGCGAGGACCATTCGCAACCGTCTCCATGAAGCTGGGCTACGGTCCCGCACACCGTTAGGCCGTCTTCCGCTCACGCCCCAACATCGTGCAGCCCGCCTCCAGTGGTGTCGCGACAGGCGTGAATGGAGGGACGAATGGAGACGTGTCGTCTTCAGCGATGAGAGTCGCTTCTGCCTTGGTGCCAATGATGGTCGTATGCGTGTTTGGCGCCGTGCAGGTGAGCGCCACAATCAGGACTGCATACGACCGAGGCACACAGGGCCAACACCCGGCATCATGGTGTGGGGAGCGATCTCCTACACTGGCCGTACACCACTGGTGATTGTCGAGGGGACACTGAATAGTGCACGGTACATCCAAACCGTCATCGAACCCATCGTTCTACCATTCCTAGACCGGCAAGGGAACTTGCTGTTCCAACAGGACAATGCACGTCCGCATGTATCCCGTGCCACCCAACGTGCTCTAGAAGGTGTAAGTCAACTACCCTGGCCAGCAAGATCTCCGGATCTGTCCCCCAAGGAGCATGTTTGGGACTGGATGAAGCGTCGTCTCACGCGATCTGCACGTCCAGCACGAACGCTGGTCCAACTGAGGCGCCAGGTGGAAATGGCATGGCAAGCCGTTCCACAGGACTACATCCAGCATCTCTACGATCGTCTCCATGGGAGAATAGCAGCCTGCATTGCTGCGAAAGGTGGATATACACTGTACTAGTGCCGACATTGTGCATGCTCTGTTGCCTGTGTCTATGTGCCTGTGGTTCTGTCAGTGTGATCATGTGATGTATCTGACCCCAGGAATGTGTCAATAAAGTTTCCCCTTTCTGGGACAATGAATTCACGGTGTTCTTATTTCAATTTCCAGGAGTGTAATTCCCTAAGTATCACCCGACTTAATTCGACTACATTCCATTATCCTCGTTTTGCTTTTGTTGATGTTCATCTTATACCCTCCTTTCAAGACACTGTCCATTCCGTTCAACTGCTCTTCCAAATCATTTGCTTTCTCTGACAGAATTACAATGTCATCGGCGAACCTCAAAGTTTTTATTTCTTCTCCATGGATTTAAATACCTACTCCGAACTTTTCTTTTGTTTCCTTTACTGCTTGCTCAATATACAGATTGAATAGCGTCGGGGATAAGCTACAACCCTGTCTCACTCCATTCCCAACCACTGCTTCCCTTTCATGTCCCTCGACTCTTATAACTGCCATCTGGTTTCTGTTCAAATTGTAAATAGCCTTTCGCTCCCTGTATTTTACCCCTGCTACGTTCAGAATTTGAAAGAGAGTATTCCAGTCAACATTGTCAGAAGCTTTCTCTAAGTCTACAAATGCTAGAAATGTAGGTTTGTCTTTTCTTAATCTTTCTTCTAAGATAAGTCGTAGGGTCAGTATTGCCTCACGTGTTCCAACAATTCTACAGAATCTTCGCCGAGGTCGGCTTCTACCAGTTTTTCCATTCGTCTGTAAACCACAACAACAACAACAACAACAAGGAAGCCGTCCTCGAAGTCTAAAAAGGAAATTTAGTTACACCCTGTACAACGATTAAAATCGGTGGTTTGTTCGACATATGCAGTAGACATGTGTCACGCGTATTTTGTATTGTTGGTGAAAGATGGCGAATTTTGATGCGATACGTTCCCTGGCACAGATCTTTTGCCTTTTGCATTGAGATACGCTACAACAGATCCATTTGAAAATCATTGTAGCCACTGAACCTCCGAACCTCCCACGACCTGTCTCTTTCGTACATTACTAAAGAATTATATGAGCTTGTGAGTGACGAACGAGAAACAGCCACGTCAACAGTTTAGATTGCTCCAATAATATGGCTTCGGCAAAGGCCACGCATTGTGATACCCACTCACGCGAAATGATGTTGGATGACAAACTGCGCGAGAGTAATAGCCTGTAATTCACCTCGTGATTTATAAAATGGCGTCCTGTCAAATGCTAATCGGAATCTGAGTCCCACATTTGATCTCTCATCCCAGATAAACATCGGCCGGAGAGCTCATATTTCGTGAAAAGCCCGTCCGCAATTACAGGGCTTTGGCCGTGGCTGATGCGACAGCAGATGCGTGAGGTTCGCCAGAAACGTCCCGAAACTGAAGTGAGGACATATTTCACCTATGAAATAGTTTTTAGTGAGTTGCGAAAATTTGCAAAATATTCCGAACTCGTACAGCTGTAATCTGTATGGTATCTTTCTTGTGTAAGTGTAAAGTTAGCAACCTTTGGCCGAACACATTTCTACAACATAGTCTGCAATGATATGAAATGAGCTATGAATGTTGACGAGAAAACACAATATTTCAGTATAATTAGTGACCGCGTAAAGAAATGAAAAAGAAATTTGAATAGAAGTCAGGGAATTATTTTCATTTGTGATGCAACAAAGTAATGTAAAAAATTAAGCGTACAAATTATGTACAGAACAAAAGAGCTACTAATAAGGTTAGTTTAGAAAAGAATATACCTAATACTCTTGTAAGAAGAATATGAAGGTTACTGCGATACTTCTCAGGTTACTTCAAAATAGTATTAGAAATAGCGGAGGAGAGGTAAAACTGTAGCAATAGTTAAAACACAAAACTGACTATCGAGAATACTGGACATTAAAGTGACGCTCAGATGTAAACGTTTGCGCAAGGTAAGAAAATATGAGCGATAGAAGTGAAACACTCAAACAACTGTCGAATACGAAAACAGAAGAAGGACGTCAACGAGAAATTGCAGAACATAACTGTTTAACTTATGATATTGATGGCTGATGGGAGAATAACCGGCTCTGTAATCATCACACTCCGTGATATCTTTACAATCTGAAAAGCAGAATAATGTACGAGCATCTGACTTCTACGTTTCTCACAACTGCAACAATATTAGGTATTGGACAAAACAGCCTCAACTTTCGTAAAGACTGTGCAAGCGCAGCCGTTTGAGAATCCGCCAGCAGTCACTTGTACGTCATGCTAATGAAGGTGAGATCTTTTGGTGCAAACAATCACTAGGGATGGAACATGAATTCATTCCAGCAGAGAGCAGACGCCAGGCATGGAGATGGAAACACCACGCCTCTCCAGCCAAAAGGAATTCAATAGTCGATCCTCTACAGGAGAAGTGATTCTCATAGGTTTTTTTCGGGACTGTGGCCTGGAAAAGGGGTCAACAGTAAATAGTCTCTGTGACTGGGATATGCTTCGCAATGCGTAAAAGTCTGAAATCCCAATCATAGGCCAAGATCTCTTGTCAGACGGCATTCCTTTTTAACGTGACAACGCGCATCTATATGTGGCGGCCAACTCCGTTAGGACTCTTCAGAATATGTAATTCGAAATGTTGGAGCATCTTAAGTACAGCCGTGATCTCGCCCCGTCGGATTCACTGTTGTTTGGTCCACCTGAAGATGGTTTACGAGGCCGTCGATTCACTCTCGATGAACCTGTGAAATAAACGGTGCATTCTGGCTTGATGTTCAGTTAAAAGAATTGTTTCTGGAGGTGTGTGGAAACTTTGCAACGGCTGACCAAGTGCGTTGAAAAGCGGGATAACTGTGTTGAAAAATTGTGTTGTTATGCATTTTGTATAGTTGTTGTAATAAATTAGAAGAATTATTTGCATTACATTCGCAGAATTTTAGAACAGGTTCTACGCTTGTGTGTTAAGAGGGGTAGGACGTCAAACGGGCTGACTTGGAGCAGGAGAGACACCACAGGAGAATTTAATTTCCATGTCTATATTTTTACAAAGAAATTCAGAAAACTTTGTCAGCATGACCAGGAAGGATTCAGGATTCACACTCATAGCAGTGGGAGTTCAAAATCATAACAAAAGGCAGGAGACGAGATACTGGCAGAAGTAAAGCTGTGAGTACCGGGCGTGAGTCGTGCTTCGGTAGCTCAGATGGTAGAGCACTTGCCCGCGAAAGGCAAAGGTCCCGAGTTGGAGTCTCGGTCGGGCACACAGCTTTAATCTGCCAGGAAGTTTCATAACAAAATGGTTTTTTTATGTGAAATTTCATAATTGTTTCACTTACTATTGGCTGCATTTGTTGCTATAGGTAGAATTTTCTTCATCAGTAAAAGAGATTCTTCGCAGAATTTTGCACTGATTATTAAACACAAACTCCTTAATGCAAAACTCTAGAATTTACCAAATTTATTTAAAACTATGGTAAAAATTGAAATAATTAACACTAAAATTTGAATTTTTTCTAAACATGAAGTTTAAAACGTAGCAGCTCATTAACTTTTTCATACGTTAAGTAAATTCTAGAGTTCCATGCACCTGTAAGTATGGTTTGTATGCTGTACTAATTTAATAGAAGAATCTCTCTTACTTATGAAGAAAAGTGTACCTATAGCAACAAATGCAGCCAATAGTAAGTGAAAAAGTGGTGAAATTTGACACGTAAAAAAAATATTTTGTTATGTTTTTGAACTTCCACTGCCATGAGTGTCAATCCTGAATCCTTCCTGGTCACGCTGACAAAGTTTTATGAATTTATTTGCAAAAGTATAGACAGTGGAAATTAAAATGTCCTGTGGTGCCTTTCCTGCTCCAAGGCAGCCCGTTTGTTGTCCTGCCCCCCTTAAGATATTTCCGGACACCAAAAATAACCTTTGTGGAAATCAATATGTACTGCGCAAAGAATTTTCTTGGAAACTCAGTTCCCTCTGTTGGTACACGAGACCCAGAAGGCTGTAGATACCAGCGCCTAAGTTGGTGTTATGTTCCTTGACTTCTGGGAACCATTCGATGCAGCCCGGTACAGCCATCTAAGGAACAAAATGAAAGCTTGAGACCAGATTTGTTGTTGGATTGAAGAGTACCTAGGGAACAGAACAAAGCATCTCATTCTTAAAGACGGAAAATTCTTCGTGTAAAGGTAATGAAGCAGTGCTGTTCAAAACATATACACTGTGGACGTGACTAAGTGTCGGAAGACATATGAAGCTGTTCGTGGGTGATTCAGTTGCACAGGGGAGAGTCGGATAAGAATGCGCACTTAATATACTTTTTGCTATGAAAAAATTAAATTTATTCTAAAACAAATTAAAGTTCTGTCAATGTATTCTTTATTTAAGGGTCTAACTTTATCAAGTTTATCTAACAACAACTTATTTCTTTTGACAGTTTTTAAACGTTTACATCTACGCAATCTTGGCCACACTTTTGATTAATGCTACGCAGTATGGCGGTGAAGGGTATGCAATCCCTAAGCTTTAACAATGACCACAAATGTAAGGTCCTGAGCTGTATACTCAACATGCTTTGTGCCACCATTATTGGATCCAACAATCCTCGAAACTCACACGGCAACCGAGACAAAAGTTTTCTCCTTATTTTTTCACGTCGCAGTTGGTGTGTCGTTTTGATATGATAGATTTTTGAGCTCTTCTATCTTCTTCTACTTCAAGCTTCCTTTTCACAGATTTTGTCTAAAACTTCTTATCTCTTTCTTTACTTCTTTCTTCTTTTTCTTGAATTTCTTTTCCATTTTTGCTTTTTTTCCGTATAATTTTAAATGGCAAGCTTGATACTGTTTCAGACTATTGTGGACTGACTTGTTTTTCGCTGCTTTGCACTTCGAAAAGGGATGAATATTAAGAAGATGGACGGTTATTTTCCTCTTTGCGTTGTCTTTAGCCTTAGTAGGAATACCTGAATAGATTCTGGTTTTTTACTCTTTTGAATGTTTCCTTGCTGTTATTTTCAAATTTACCTTATTTCCCCGTAAATTTAATCATCATCTTAGCAGCAATTTCGGCACTAGTTAATGTCGACGATTGACCTGGTTGAGAGATGGAATCATTAAATCTGTCATTGGGGAACGTTTCCACTTTCTAACTGTGTTCCCTTGAAAGCAGCAAGCTTTCAATATCCCTGCTGCAATGTGAAATCTATGATCTGTTTTCAGCAAGGCCTACTGTGACAATAGTAATATTTGGACCTCTTTGTCCTGAAGATAGCTTTCAGACTTCTTTTTTACCGACTGATGAAATTACTTTGGGTGTTTTGTTAGGCACCGTTAATAGCCGCGATTCATAACTAAATATCCTATGAGGAGAAAATATTTTACGTTCGAAAACAGATCTCAAGTTGTCAAAAAATCTTTCAATTTCGTTTTTACTTAAATCGATTGCCCCTCTGGATTTCTGAACGGCAGCCCGTGTCTTTTCAAAACGCTTTGATACAGTTTTTTCCAGCCATTTCCTGTTCACTATTAAATCGGCCGCTTAAGCCATTAACTTCAGTAAGGTGATAAGTAATTTGCTTGTCTGACCGTAAGAACGTGCATCCCGATGTCTCTACAGACTTTCCAGTTGCTCTTGCTTTTCATCAGAAAAAACTTCTTGAACCTCCCATGACAAGTAGGAACGTTCTTCTTAAAATAGAAAAAAAATAGATTACTACACCTTGTATTGAATAGTTCGTCAATACTGTCTCTAGCAGCGAAGAATTACTTCTACATGAATTACATCTTCAATTCAAATTCTTCCCTTTTTAAGACTGTTTCGAAGAGTAGTCTCCTCAATGCCAAACGATTTTGCAACTTGCCTCGTGTTTTCATGATTTTCAATTCTAGTACATATCACATTTAGTACCTCCTCGGTGAAATTTAAAGTTCTTTCGGTTTTCTTGGTGTACTTGCCCATTACTGTAGCTGTAAATCATTCATGTGTTAAGAGTTATCAGCAACAACAAAAACAAACACTGCATAGACAAAGAAACCATGTGGCCAAGACTGAGACTACAAAAGTTGCGCAGTCTTAACCGACCTTAGAGTGCGCAGTCTTGGGCGCCACCGTCGTAAAAAAACCTAAACTTAAATCTTATTATCCTCCACAGGCCCTACATTGCAGCATATTACAATTACGAACAACTTAAATTGGAAAGAACACACAGAAAATGTCGTGGGGAAGGCTAACCAAAGGCTACATTTTATTGGCAGGACACTTGGAAAATGTAACAGACCTACTAAGGAGAATGCCTACACTACGCTTGTCCGTCCTCTTTTAGATTACTGCTGCGCGGTGTGGGATCCTTACCAGATAGGATTGGCGGAGTACATCGAAAAAGTTTAAAGAAAGGCAGCACGTTTTGTATTATCGCCAAATATGGGAGAGAGTGTCACAGAAATGATGCAGGATTTGGGCTGGAAATCATTAAAAGAAAGGCGTTTTTCGTTGCGACGGAATCTTCTCACGAAAGTCCGATCCCCAACTTTCTCCTCCGGATGCGAAAATATTTTGTTGACACAGACCTACATAGGGCGGAACGATCACCACAATAAAATAAGGGAAATCAGAGCTCGTACGGAAAGATATAGGTGTTCATTCTTTCCGCGCGCTATACGAGAGTGTAATAATAGAGAATTGCGAAGGTGGTTCAATGAACCCTCTGCCAGGTACTTAAATGTGATTTGCAGAGTATCCATGTAGATTTAGATGTAGAATTAATAACTAAGTATCTGCTATTCGTAAGTGTAATATTGGGAATTATACAGCACGAATGTGACTGCTGTAAACTGTTACTATGCTACTTGAACATATTACAACGCATTACTGAACAAACGTTTCTTACCTGATAAACGGAGACATGTAGTAAGCTGACGTGGTGTCAGATTCGTCATGTGTGTTCGACTAATTGGCTGATAGCGTCAGGTGACTTCCCAGGTTAGCCAACTTAAAAATATAGCGATTTGCACAGATATGCGACCGCACACTCCTTCCCCGACCTCACCCTACGGAGTAGTCGCAAAACTAGAAAATTGTAGCGAAATGCGTGAAGACCTGAGAGACGAGCGATGATTGGTGTAGTGGTTCGTGAGTGACCCTCAACACAAACAAATGTAACGTATTGCCTACAGATAGGCAGGGACATCAGATACGTGATTAACGGTTGTGAATAATATCCGAAGGCAGTATTAAATGCCTGAGAGTGGGAAAGGCAGGCTCCAGACTGCGTATCTTTGGAAGAATCTTCTACAGGTGTGGTCCATCCATGAGAGACGCAGCTTATGAAATCCTTGTTCGATCGATACTGTAATATTGGTCGTCAGTCTGGGAAGCATACCAGAGAGGACTGATACAAGAAACAGAGAAGAGAAGCGCAGCAGAGTGGTTCGCTTAGTAAGTGCTAGAGCGTGGCGTAGATGCTTATCTGACTAAAGTATCGGACCAACAATTGTTCACTCCGAAACTTATTCGCGTTTCTAACAGAAAACGAGGGGCGGCGTCGGCAAGTGACTGTGAAACACAAAACAGCTTTCGGTACACATCATAAAGCGGCTCCCATTTACAAGTACATGTAAAAATGCCCTCGATAGTACGCTGTTAGTATCCAAGTTTGGAAAGGTCGAAAAGGAAAAAAAATTAGTCAAAGACAGTTTAGTGAACCACAGAAACGCAAACCTTATGGGTGGGGTCGTAGTCTGAGCTCCGCTCTGCCCGTATGCTGTATATGGTCACGCATTATGCACTATTTTACTGGGGCCCGTCTCACATTCCATGTCGTCATACACTGCGAGGTGACTGAGTCACTTCAGAATAAAGTCATAGATATAGCTGCGGTAAAATGCTAGTGTCGGAGCACACTAATGCGAATATGTTCCAGTTTATTTCAAAGATTGACTGAAAAGTGGGGTACTAGTTGCCTTATTCTACCTCCCTCAGCATCTTTAAAAAAATTTCCAAACATTTTGACATGCACACATATTCGTACTTCTTTTAAGATGCAGCTCACCTCAGACAGCAAAAGCTCCCCCTAATTGTAACTCACTCACACCCACTACTCCAGCGCTGTCCCAGTTGCCCTATCTCACTCACTCATTCACACCAACTCACTGTCATTATCTCTTCGTATTTCTCTGTCTGTGTCCCCTGTGCCACAGCCACAGCCGCCTTCGTCCTGTTCTAATACTGCAGTCTCATTTCACTGTCACTGTCCCTCTCTTGCTACTACTATCTCATTCCTTCATTCGCACTGCTGCTGTCTTTTCTCCTCGTTGTCACTATTTCTCTCTTCCTCGTTCTCATTGTCATACAGTTTGTCACTCATTATCACTGGCTGTCACCCACTTCCACTTCCTTTTTCTCTATGGCACTGTTCTGTCACTGTCAACAATGTTCCATTGCCACTCTGTCCCTTTATTTCCCTCTCACTGCGACTGCATCCTTCGCTCATTCTGTAACACAACCACTGTCCACTATCGCCCAGGATTTATTACTTTTCCGTCTCTTTGCCACTGACACTTCCTTTCTCTCTCTCAGCGCGAATGTGTTCGTATGCTGACGAAGGTAAACTGCGACAGCTGGTACCCCACTTTTCACACAGAGGTTTTATAAGTAAAGAAGAACATATTCGTATTTTTTGTGCTCCGGTACGGTAATTTTCCCTCTGGTTCCATTCTTTTCGATGTTTCAGTAGTGCGAATAACTCATGTGACAAGAAATTGGTCAGTAAAATTTAGGTAGTTTACTTATGTGAAATTGAAATGGCGCAAACCTAATTTTACACCTCATAAGGAATTTTACGTTAAGAAAAAAGAAAAACTCAATGTCAGTATTGAAAAATGGAGATCGCAGATGATAGCGGAGACACTTCGCAGCGTATTTCTCCGTTCTACAGCACTTTATAAACAACGTTCCCGCTTCACACCGGATTTTACGTGTATATTTTAAGTGTACCAGGAACGTAGCTTTGAACTTCTATATCTTGTAAACGGATAAAATATTTAAGGTTATTCGAGACCGGAATCTTAGAAATTAATTTTAAAAATTACAACGATATGCTGTGTATAGCCGTCTTGGAATCCGCAGCTGGGTTGTCGCACCTAAAAAGAAAGTCTCTGGAGTGTTTCTAGATAATGGATAAAGATTTTTAAAAACGGAGAAATATCTCTTCAAAATAAATGCCTAACAAATATATCGTTAAAATTTAAGCAATTTTCTGCGGTAGGTTATTATTTAGATTTCACCTCATACCGGACCTAATGTGTAGAAGCAGGCTAACTTTGAACCTCTGTATCTGAAAACGCTTAAAGATATCAAGAAAATTGCCAAGGTTGTTCGAGACCGGGATCTTAGGATTACAGCGTAAAAAATTCAGACATTTGCTATTCATAGCTGTCTTGGAATCCTAGGGTGGGTTTTGGTCCGCTGGTGATGGAGAAAATATAGCAAAAAAAAAAAACTTTTTTGCGGTTTTCCGAGGAACCAAGCGTGAAATAACTGTGACTCCGTGAAGTCCGATCAAGCCCACAGTAAACCACATGAAATAGAAAAGAATCGACCGATTTTCTCCATTTGTCTAAGCAGGAGGAAGTGTGTAATTTTCATACTTTGACCTAGTACTGTAGGACAATGACATTAAGACGATCCTTCTGTTGGATATACAAATGATGTGTTGCTCCAGAGATATCCAAGACACTAGACGCTATCTTTTTACCACTAATAGTACACGAGGTATGAGCACCGGAAAATCCCGTTTTTATGCTCACCGTTTTGAAACTATCAGGTACGCTTGCTGACGCATGTATACCCATAAATTTCATATTAACGTCATCATTTCATCGTTACTTTGTAGAACAGTTTTGCAGCTAAGAATAAAAAGAGAACTAGAGCATTCAAAGTTTGTATTTCAAATCTCAAATCTCTCATTTTCCGAAGCTTATATGAGTACGCTGCAGCTGCTCTCACGCAAAGCCGTGTTATCGTACCACGCCGCATGATTTAGAAGGCTGTTCCTTTCTGAATTCGTAAACCGATTAACACAAAGCGAAATATACTGCAAGAACTCTCTTTCTTATGGGGCCGCAAGGAAATTGCTGGCGATATCGAAAAATACAATGGTCAGTTTATGACCTACCACTTCGACGTATCTGCCTGAGTTGTCCTTTCAGACTATGCGATCGACAAAGATAAGCAGAAACACATAGATTTCTTGCACTTGAGACGGTAATGATTGGAGAAGGACATATACTCTGTCCAGTCAGATTGTGATAATCTGTCAAAAACTTGAATAACCACCTTTTGCAAGACGGACTGCTGCGTGACGCACAGGAAGTGTCACTGAGGTTCTGGAAGGTGCTGACTGGAATTTGGGGCCACGCAAAATCCAGTACCGTGGCTAACTGGGCTAGGATTCTCGCTTGAGGATCAGTGGCGAGAGCAGACCGATCTAGGTGCTCCCACAGAATCTGGATTCGGTTTAAATCCAGGGATTTTGGTGGACACGAGAGTACGGCAAACTCATCCTCGTGCTCTTCGAGCAACACATGTACTGTGAGCTGTATGATACGTTGCATTGTCCTGCTGGTAGATGCCATCGTGCAGAGGGAAAACAAACTGCGTGTAGTTGTGAATATGATCCCCAAGAATAGATGCATACTCGTGTTGATCCCGGCGTGTCTTCCAGACAAGTTAACCCAGGGAATGGGGGGAAAACATTTCCCAGACCGTAAGCTCTCTCCTCCTGGCTGCAAGCTTCCGATGTGTTTGGTTTCGCCCGGCCGTAGTGGCCGTGCGGTTCTGGGCGCTACAGTCTGGAACCGAGCGACCGCTACGGTCACAGGTTCGAATCCTGCCTCGGGCATGGATGTGTGTGATGTCCTTAGGTTAGTTAGGTTTAATTAGTTCTAAGTTCTAGGCGACTGATGACCTCAGAAGTTAAGTCGCATAGTGCTCAAAGTCAGCCATGTTTGGTTTCAGGCATTTTTCACCGTACACGTCAACGGTAATCTCTCCAGTGGTGCAGAAAACGTTATTCATTTCAAAAATCCACTTGTCGCCACTCAGTGGACGTCCATTTTCGGTATTGGTGTGCAAATTCCAGTCTTCATCACCGATGAGCAGCAGCCAGCATGGCTGCAGGAACAAGGAACCTGCTACAGAGACTCATGCGCCGCAATGTTTACTGAACGATGGCTAAGGAGATACTCCTGGTAGCCCCTTGGTTCATCTGGGTGGTCAGTTGCTCAACAATTGCTCGTCTATTCGCCCGTATGCATCTCCGCAGCAGTCATTTATCGCTATCATCTATGCCCCTTAGGGCACCACAGTTGGTTGGACGCCGGTTTTGGAAACTGCCATTTTGCCATACACGGAGTACTTCGGGAATGTTTCCACCCTTGATTCAAAAGCAAATGACGATGTCTGTTCGGACGTCGGGTAAATTGCTCCTTTTCCGCCTTACCATAACGGCCATACTGTTTTCTGCGTCCCCCAACACACTGTGAACATCCTCCACTGATAGTGCTGCTACGTGCCGGCTGTGGGTGGTTATTGAATGTTGTCATCGGACATAGCAGGTGGTCAGATTAATTTGACTTGACCTTGTAGAATTTTTTGTAATGGTTTCTTCCTAAATGCGGACAGCACATGTGGATTCTGACTGGCACAACATTAAATGACACCCGTGCACGCCTTTCGCGCAGTTCTTCTTTTAGGCTGCCTAAATAGTTTCTATATGTTCATAAAGCTTCTACTACTTGTCCGACTAAGCATGAATCACATCAGAATTTTGACTACTGGTGCTGACAGGCTTCATACAGGTGACTGATTAAGACTGCCAGCAACAGTTGTTGCACACTGGAGGTCATTTTGATTTTTAGTCTTGACCGTATCACATACCCAGGGAAAATAACAGAACTCAACGTCATTCGTCAGTGGTTAGCTGGTACAACTAACGCACGCAAAGCATTTTTGTGAGACTGATGCCAGTCAGGTAACATAAAAAGTTAATCACATTAAATGAATTCGCAACTGCGAATGAGGGCAGCCATCAGCTGCAGAATGGGATGACGACAATAAGAATTTGTGCCAGACCGGGAGTCGAACTCGGATTTCCCGCTTATCGCGAGCGGTCACCTTACCGTTTGGCTATCCGTGCACGACTCACAGCCACACCCAAACTTCCATATGTCGTCAACCACGCGTCGACGTCCTATAATCGTGCATGCAGTATGTGTATTCCCGTACAGGTCAGATGTTGTACTTGAAAGTCGTTTGCCCGGTATCGGCAGATAAATACGATATTGCAGTGCCTGCTGCAAATTTCCGTTGGGAATGCGTGCATGTTGCTTTGGAGCGCTGTAAATGCTGTAGAACTGGGCCAGGCGATCATTGGAGCCTCCATGACTGACATAAGTCTTGGCAATGAAGTGTTGTATGTGTGTCACTCGATTCTGTCGAATCAGCGCAGTGAAATGTGTCCACTGGAGACGTGCCAAAATTCGAATCGAGAACAGCTACCAACATAAGTTACTTAGACGTAGAGATCCTCGGTGTAGCGAAGCAGGTTAAAGCACTCGATAAAGGCAAATCGTCCGGTCCAGATAATTACAAATAAGGTTCCTTGCAGTGTATCCTGATACAATAGCCCTATAATTAGCAGTCAGATGAAACAGCTCGCTCGATGAAAGATCCGTACCAGGAGAGTGGAAAGGATTTTGGAATATATGCTGTGTTCCAAGGTTTGGATTACCTTGAGTCAATGGTCTATAGACACACAGTCAGCATGGATTTAGAAAATAGCGTTCTTGCGAGACACAACTAGCTCTCTATTCCCACATAGTAATGAGTGCTATCGACAGAAGATGTCAAATTTATTCCATATTTTTAGATTTCCAGAAGGCTTTTGAAAACGTTTCTCACAAGAGCCTTCTAACCGAATCGAGTGTCTATTGAGTTTCGTCTCAGTTGTGTTACTGGACTCTTTCTTTCCTGTCAGGGATGCCACAGTTGGTAGCAATAGACGGAAAGTCATCGAGTAAAACGGAAGTCATTTCTGGTGTTCCCCAAGAAAGTGTTATATGCCCTCTGCCGTTCTTAATCTATGTAGACGATTTAGGAGACAATCTGAGCAGCCCTCTTAGTTTGTTTGCTGATGATGCTCTCATTTACCATTTGGTAAAGTCTTTAGAAGATCAAAAGTAATTGATAATGGTTCAGAAAAGGTATCTGTATGGGGCGAAAAGTGCCATTGACCATAGACGTGGTTGCTAAAAGGAATCCGTTAAACTTCGGCTACCCGACAAATCACACAAATATGAAGCGTATCAGTTCAGCTGAATACCTTGGAATTACAGCTAGAAACAACATAAACTGAAACGGTTACATAGATAATGTTGTGGGAAAGACAAAATAAAGGCTCTATTACTGCCTGAACACTTAGAAGCTGCAACCAGTATACTAAAGAGACTGCCTTCACTACACTGATTAGTTATCTGTTAGAGTATGGCTGTGCTGTATGGGATGCTTACTGGATAAGATTGACAGAGAACCAGAGACATCGGTGGCCCTTGCTGATTTGTCAGCAGCATATGATGCTGTGTGAGCTGTGCTGTGGCTCGCGTTGGTGCTGTCTGTAGATTTCTGTCCTCTGTTGGAGGCCAGACTGTATCGTTTATTTGACATGGTTGCGGTTGTTTGTCATCTTCTCACGTTGACTGGCGCCACTTAGTTTCACAAGCGTTGCCTGTCCGCTAGTGGCAACAGCAGCGGTTATCAATATGTAGTAACTGTGGCCGTATCTTTGGGGCTACGTCGTGGTTCTTCTGCGTCGTGGCAGTGTGCAGTTCGCTTGCGGACTCAGGAGGAGCCAGGTCATCGCAGTGCGTGCACACGCCGGACCACTGGCGGCGCACATGGATTGCTGGATCGAAGGCCTGTGGTCATGAGGGTGCACTACCTCGTCGTAAATCGGATCCTGCAAGTTTTAAGTTGAGTGCATTTGGATTCAAGTAGAGAAACCTCCACCACTGCGAGATCTTGCGAGTCTCCAGTGACTTGTGTTTGTATTGCTGCTTATAGTGTTGCCAAGGTGATGAGCAACTAGTGGAGTCCTTGGGGAAGGCGGATCTGATTATTCTTTCCTGGACTTCTAATTACTATTTATTGCGTTTAGTTTGTTACTATTTGTTAAGTTCAACCAGCGGTATTTTTCCTGCCTCATGGCGTGCTAACGCCCAAGTTACCTGCCCTGGGGGTTAGTGTATGTAATGGCAGTGTACGTTTCCTTGCCTTTCCGCTGCTATCCGGTGAGGCGTGCAGTTCTGACAGCTTTCTTGATTGTAGGTTGGTTGTCGATTTTTCTACTGTGATGGTAGTGATTCCTTTCTCGTTGCAGGCGCTCTAAGCACAGTATTCTGTGGGTGGAGTCCAGATCACTGGTTCCAGTTTTGGCGTATTTTTACATCTTTGCATTTGGTTTGTTGGACGTCAGGCAGCCTCAGCAAGATTATCATTAGTCACTCGTTAGACTGCCACTAGTCTGAGTTACCATCTTGTGAATTGAATGCAAATCTTGGCTGCCTGTCTCATCGCTCGCGAAAGTATTTTTTGCCGGACCTACTTAGAGGTCGATTCCTGGTGTACCGTCTGGACTGGCCCTCGAGTTTTGTTATTGTATTTGCTGTTTTACTGTCTGTTTCTAAATTTTTATATAATTGCCGTTCTTGGCGTTACAACAGGTTTAAATGATTGTGCTACCAAGTTTACCATCATTTTGTCTCACCTGTTGGTTGAACAGTTGCTTGTCCTTTTTAATTAACCTTTGCTGTTGTATTTGTTGTTTTACTGTATGTTTTTTAAATTTTTTATATAATTGCCATTCTTGGCAATTATAATGGTTGTGCTACCAAGTTTACCATCATTTGTCTTACCCGTTTGGTGATCAGTTGCCGGTCTTTTTAAATTAACCTTGCTACTGCATTGCTGTTTTACAGTACGTTTGTTACATTTTTTTGTAATTGCCTTCTTGGCGTTAAAGTCCTTCAGCTGTGACTGTGGTTACTGGCCTCAAAATTCTAACTGGGATCACAATGCCTTCTTTTTAAAACATTGTTGGCTATGTCTGTATTTTATGCTCATTTAGTAAATTGCAAAGCGCTGAAAGCGCTATTAGTTACACAGATGTTTATTCCTTCATTAATAACGTGTGATATCTTTATTTATTGCTGAGTCTGGAATTACCGTTTTAAAATAAATATTTGTAATTGCAGAAGGGAACCAACAGTAACTAACTACGGCCCTGTCCACAGTCGTAACCGAATCCCGCCTTCCTTGACTACCAGTTTTCACTGTGTGGCTAGATGGACTACTTCTGACGCTAAAAAAGCATGTCCCAAGTAAGGAACTGACGACACGTGTGTCAAATATGTTAACCAACCGTTACTTAAATGTTAGCGTTGGACAGAGTGAGTCATTTACCATAAAACGAGGGCTCCCCAAGGATCTGTCTTACCAGCCTTGCTCTTCAACCTCTATACCAGTAACGTATCAAACATTACTAGAAAACAATTTTTCTTCGTCGGCGACCTGTCATAGCCATACAAACCAGCACACTCGAGGAGGGAGAAATCATATTGTCTACAGCCTTAGAAAATCTCAGCATGTATTACAAAGCATGGAGAGTCCAATAAAATGCAACCAAGACAGAAGTCTGCGCATTCCACTTAAACAACAGAATCGCAAACCAACAGCTCAAAGTGAAATTCTGTCAATAGAGTGTTAGACGCAATTCCCAGCCTAAATGCCTTGGCGTCACACTCGATTGGTCGTTAACATATAAAAAAACACCTGGAAAACGCTAGTCAAAAGCTAAAGACTCGAAATAACATCATAAAGAAACTGGCTGGCACAACCTGAAGCTTGCACTCTACGGACTGCAGCTCTGACACTAGTGTACCCAGTAGGTGAATACTGTGCCCCAGTAAGGCAACACAGAGCTCGTACAAGTAAACTAGACATCCATCTGAACGAATCAATGGACATTATTACGGGTACACTAAAATCCGCAACGATCCTTTGGCTCCACACCATCAATAAAATTCCACCACCTGAATTGCGACGCCAAGAAGCAACGGATCGAGAATGGATGAAGTTGCGTCACTCCGACTACCCCAAGACTTTCCAATTGACACCGTCATAAATGACACTCTCTGGAACGCTTGGTATCACGCGCTCCACTGTGGCTTCATTGAAAAAAAAAAAGAACACGAAGAGTTTAGTCTTAAAGAAGAGTGGTGCAGTAGATGGAACGCTGTAACAATCAGACACCAAGGTGTTCTAGATACATTTGCCAGTCTACCAGGATTTGTTCTGAAGAGAAGCTACTGGACATCATTGAACAAGATAAGAACCGGTCACGCTATGAGCAATGCTGTGATGTCCAACTGGGGACACCAGGACTCTCCACTCTGTGACTGTGGGGCCCAAGAACAAACAGTTCAACATATTGTCAGAGACTGCCCTGAGGAAAGTACCCAGGATCATTCAGTGATTTTATTAATGCTGCTCCCTCTGCTATCAACTGGCTTCATTCAACAGATGTTGAACTCGGACTAAATGTATCTGTTTTATTTAATAGTCCTAATTTTATAGTTTAAATGTCCTCCTTTGGCTTTGGCTTGTGCCTTTTTCCCGCAATGACGCAGAGTCGGCATGGTTAATCGGATTTGGCATATTAAGTTTTAAGGGGTGGCCAGATGCCCTTCCTGCCGCCACCCCGTACCCCCCAGAACGGAATTAGTGTACCCCAACTGTCTGTGGCTAGTGTAATCCATGGGATAGTGCAAATGTGTTGAGATGTACACGAGCCGTGTAACTGAGACGGGACGTGGGAACCAGCCCGGTATTCACCTAGTGGGATGTGGAAAACGCCTAAAAACCACATCCAGGGTGGCCAGCACACCGGCCTCCGTCGGTAAGCTGCCGGTTGGATTCGATCCGGGGCCAGCGCGGCTACTGGGGTCCAGGAAGCAGCGCATTAGCGCCCTCGGCTAACCTGGCGGGTAAATGTCCTCCTTTTAGTATTACTAAATTATTAACTTTAAGAATTTAAAAATGTTAGCTTTGTGCCCAAATCCTTAAACGTACAGTTGTAAACAGCATGTATTTTTCAATATTTCATGTTGTCACCGTACGGTAAATAAATAAAATTGACGGAGAACATTGAAAAAATTTGAGAAAGAGCAGCTGGTTTTGTATTACTGCGAATTAGGGGAGAGAGTGTCATGGATGTGATAAGTGAGTTGGGGTGGCAATCATTAAAACAAAGGTCTTTTCGTCATGGCGAGATCTTTTCGCGAAATTTCAGTCACCAACTGTCTGCTCTGAATGTGAAAATATTTAACTGTCGCCAACCTACATAGGGAAAAACGATCATCATAATAAAATAAGAGAAACCGGAGCTCGACAGAAAGATTTGTGTGTCCGTTTTTTCCATGCGCTGTTAGAGAGTGGAACGGTAGAGAAATAGTTTGAAGCTGTTTCGAAGAACGGTCTGCCAGGCACTTAAGTGTGAAATGCAAAGAAGTCATGTAGATTTAAACGTAGATGTACGCTACCGTGTTTGGTCGATACCTTGATCACAACGAAAATACAGTTGTCCGTTAACGTATCAACTCAAACTGTACAAATGTCTACAAGCAATCGTGTATCACTCGCAGCCATATAACGGCGTAAGAACAATGCTCGTAAAAACGATACCAACCGATAGGGATCAGACGCAACTGTCACGCGTCGTCAATGACAACAGCTTTCAAACTCGACAGGAATTGCTGCTGTCAGTGTATACAAGTACATCTCAACCAGTTTTCGAGAAAACGAAGCGAAGAGTAACTGCACTCGTGCGGGTACGTGGCGTAAGGCTCGGTTCACAGCTGCAGTTAAAGCTGCACTTCGTCTGTGGATCAGACAACAGAAAAAATTGACAGTAGTCAGTTGGTGGTGTGACGTTTGGTCTGCCTAGCAGGTATCTATTTTCTGTTTTACGTTTTTATAGTCGGCTACGTAACGTAGCACTGACGACTAATATTAAATACGTCGCTCTAGCCTTTGTAACATATTTTCCTGGGGCACTAATTTGAGCGTAGACGGTTAAACGGTAAGTTTCATTATTCTCAAACGTACAACCATGGAATGATAAATGCAGGACATTAAAACTGTGCAGTGGTAAGAACTATAACTTTTCCTAATGTACCTAGATATTTAGTGCCAGTGAAGTTAGATATTTTAGTCTTAGATTGGGTACATTTTTGTTACTTAGTTACTGCGCTAATATTAATTTTTAATTCACCACCTTACGGTTCGCATACAAAATTAATACACTTGGTTTATGTACAAGTGTTCGTTTCATTCATCAAAAATATTACACTGTCTAGCGTGTTGTTATGTAACAGAAAAAAATCTGATAATGTAATTCTCTAGCTTTCCAAACCTACGCTTCCTATGCAAAAAGAATGAAACGAAAATTGGAGGCTCAGCCACTTTTACACCTACCGGAAAGGAACAGGCTGTCTCCCTTGGTTGCTATCGTACAACAGTTCTCCCATTACTATTTTTCAAAGCATTCTACAAATTCTACACAAACACCCACACTAACTATGAGAAACGAAGCACAATCCTTTAATTCGCATACTCTGTAGTTATGAACATACAAGTTAACAGTATAATATTTCGCTGTGCTCAATGTGCTTTTTCTTGTCCGTGCGATGGCGTTGACGTGCAGCAGCATACGTGGTCCCCGTTCTCGTTACTAGATGACTCTGCCTTCGCCTCAGGTCTCTCAGCTGGAGTGATACACGTGCAACAGAGCATTACAGTCTCAATTAGTATATATTAGAAGATACCAAATTGTCTTTTACACAATTGTTCATAAAAATATCTTTAATCAGCGGCTAGACATACCCTCTGGCGTACACTGTGAACACACCGCATTTAAATGGTAATGCATTTGGACTGCACACCACTTGATTTAAAATTTTACATTTCTCAACAACACAGATCACAAAGAAAACACATTTTCAGTATTATTTAATTCGTTTTGGTGCTATGAAGACATAATATAATTTTTATCTAGTGCAGACAATTGGCATATGGACAGATGTGGACAGTTTGACAGGCTGCTACGTAGTCACGATTTCTTTAGTTACATAATGGAAAACAGACCTTACATGCACATATTATGATCGAAATATTGTAGCATTTTTGAAAGCTTATCACGGAGTCTGGAAACTCTACTGGAGGAAAACAAAGCGGGCGTCCTGGACAATTATAACGTAAAGGGATTTGTCTTTAAAGCTGGAATAACAGTGCAGATCAATCAGTTACATCTGTACATGCACAGGGGCACTTTCAACGGAAGCAGCAAACGGTCCCGAAACCGTTCGAAAACAGATGTAAGATTGGAAGTGCCCTCAAAGTCCAGAAAACTTTCCTTGTAATTCTTCAAGGCCAGAATGTATTCTTCAAACCTTGTGTTTTCTTTCACACCAGTGAGCCTCAGGAAATGTAACCTGTTTTTCTCAATGTGTCTCTTCTACAACTCTATCTTCTTTCTAAGTGCGTCCCAGTTAAACCAGAAATGCCGGCCGCTGTGGCCGAGAGGTTCTAGGGGCGATCGCTACGGTCCCAGGTTCGAATCCTGCCTCGAGCATGGATGTGTGCGATGTCCTTTGGTTAGTTAGGTTTAAGTAATTCTAAATTCTAGGGGAATGATGACCTCAGATGTTAGGTCCTTAGTGCTTAGAGCCATTTGAACAATTTAAATCAGAAATACCTGTTTCATACCTTGGTATGCCTTACTGTGGATAATTCTGCAATGGCGGGATTTGAATCAAAAAATCTTTACAGGCATACCTCTAAACATAACCAAAGTAGTAATATATAAAGTTTCCATAGTCTTACTTTAGTTCTGTCAAAAGCTTTTGCAGGTGATGGTGGAATAATGGGTGCGACTTCATAAATGTTACTATCCGTACAACTAATTTCTTCATGTCCTGCACGCCTTCAAATTAACCACAAATTGCCTCTTGATGTACAGAACAATGAATCCCAGCTGTCGATCGCTGTAATGTTTTGCTTTTTCATTGTAAACTAAATCTTTAAATTCTTTCTGCATGGTATTATGACGTCTTTTGCTGCACGTACCGATTACGCAACTGTGTAATACGTACTGAGACTTGTCATACCTCTCTTCTGTCATTCCCATTCAGTTTTAAAGGCTTGTGACGATAGACCGTTAGAGCGTCTCTTTTTTGTGCAAACATCCACTGAACGTGTGAACGTCCTCCATATAGTGGACAAGTAGCGCAAGCTAAACAGCGTATTGTGAAATGAAATGCCGCTCTGTATCGGATGCTTTCGAGAAGGAACGAGAAAAGCCGAGACAGGTTCGTATGCGGCCCGCGAAATCGGCACGCGTGCAGTTTGTCACGCCGTGGCCGGCCCTGGTCTTCGGGGATATCGATACGCATGCGTCGGGATGCACTGCCGGAGATGGATTGATCGAGTAAGTCCGTTACGGGGGCTGCCCGAGGCTGCCGCGCCGTGACGCGCAGAGCCGCCACGACGACTGCCCCAACAGGGGCGTGCGCGGCCGGCGTAGCGGAGGCGGGCCTGCGGCGTCGCCATGGCGACGGCGCGTCGCTACGGCCCATTACACGTAATGCGAGGGAACGGGGTCGGGCGTTATCTGCCCCCGCGGCGCGGCGCGGTCAGCGGAACAGCGCCGGCCTCCAGCTGCGTCTGCGCACCAGTCGCAGGCGGCAGACAGCCTCGCAGAGGGGTCTTTTCCTTGCAAAACACAATCCAATCGGTTTTACTTCCCTACGGCAACATTAAGTCTCGTTCCCATGATCGTGTCTTGTCATATTAGCATACCACAACGAGAGAGTGTGTACTAACATTAACTTTTTTTTGTCCTAAAACACGTTTCAGAACGTAGAACTTCGCGGCCGAACGCCATTCATTAAAATCTTACTAGTGATACGTGGTACAACTGCCAAAATTTCGGCTGCTATTGCAGGAGAATTTATCAAGTTTACTATTGTTTAGATTGTGAATGCTGTTTTATAGTTAATGTAAGTAGATGTTTTTACATAATACACAACAGTCTCGGAGAGCACATCTTCGTCTGTCGTGGTTGACGGACAATTACCATTTTAATTTACATCTGAAGTCGCCTGGTGCAGAGACTACAAAGCAAAAAAAAAAAAAAAAAAAAAAGTTTTTTGTAGGCCAATCTCAAAAATAAATATACTCTTTCCCTGACTTTTTTTGTAGTTTTTTTAATGAGATCGGCATTTTCGTATGATTAATTTATGAACTACCACTTCGACATAGTTGTCTGATTTTTCCTTCCAGACTAGCCGATCGACAAAGAAAAGCAGAAACAAGAATAGATTTATGCGATTGCAGTCTTTCTCGGCATATTCCAATTACGAATTCTTCTCGGATTATCAGCCGAGTGGTGGCGTCGTCTTATCGCAGCGTTTCGGTGAGTTTCGTACCCATCATCTTCTGGCCGGCGTCGAAACCCGGTGGCTAGCCAGTCTGTCTGCGGACGCTGCTGCCTTCAGTTCAGAGCGTTCCTGACGTGTTTCATAAATTGTGGGATTCCACGCTGCACTGAGCTGAAAACCGCTATCCCTGTTTACTAAACTGTTGTGCAGACGTGTCTTCACTGCCTCTTTGAAGATTGCATGGGGGCTAAATTAAAATAAATATGAATGCAAATATTTTTAGTAGCTGTATGTCCGATTACGCAAGTCTCGTAAACGGCTGGCCCTGACTAGTATTATTACGCAGTCTGACTGCTTAGAATGACAACAAAGAATGTAAGAAAATTTTCGTTAACACAGTTAATTAATTAAGTCCCCAGCAACTATAAAATCTACGAAGCCAACAAAGCACAAGTGTAGCTGTTCTGTATGTGGTAGTGTGACTCAACGCACATCTGGCACGGTTCTTCTTCAACAAGACAAGAAATTTTAAATACCAATTATACTGACGTGATAAAAGAAAATTAGAAATACTATAATTGTGCAAGAAACCCAGAATTACACTCTAATACAAGAACACACGCCAGATGCTTTGTTGACTGAACCTGTAATGAAGCATTATTCAGGACACACAAATAATAAGAAAATAAAGAACAGTAGTTAGTTACCTTAATTTATATTGACGAAAAGCACTCAGATCATTACAATATCTCCATTGGAACAACATCTGCTATCTCTCCCATCAAATAACTGCATAAACATGGAACAACACTCTTCACTACCGCATCTCACTCTGACTTCAGCTACAAGCAGTGTCCACCACAACTTCTCGGCAAGAACTGCTTGCCACCACGTCTCAATAATCACTGCCAGTGGAGGCGGCGGAACAATACTCTCTGGCGCGATTTCTGGCGCTGTGGCTCAGTGTAGCCACCTTTCATATGCCCTTCCTCCACGGGCTAGAATTTGATGGTATTTCTGCCAGCATTGGTGGTGAAAATACCACCAAATTCGCCAAAAAAATACAGACAAAAATAAAAGATAATATTAATACGTAAATATCATATAACTAGATAAAATTTTGGCTTTGCACTGACCTTTCAATAGCCTAATATATAAAATACACTAAGCAATACAAATTCTTTCATACATGTGACTTAACATAATAGTTTACACAAATATCATGTGGTTAAACAATTCAATCGATAGCGTCAGCAATGACGAATATGAGCAGGTAAGAGTCTTATAACTTTTCACAAACAGTAATACACAAAAAAATCAGTTTATACAAATTTTCACAACAAGTAGTTGACAGTTCCAGCAGTAGCACCCAGCAATGTTGAGTAAGTGCAGACTCCAACAGGTGATATCATTTCAGTAGAAGCAGTTCATCAGTGGCACCCAGCAATGTTGAGTAGGTGCAGGCAGCAAGAAGTAACATCATTTCAGTAGAAGCAGTTCCATCTGTGGTACCCAGCAATGTTGAAGAGGTACAGACAGCAAGAAGTAACATCATTTCAGTAGAAGCAGTTCCATTTGTGGTACCCAGCAATGTTGAAGAGGTACACACAGCAGCAAGTCACATTTCTCAGTAGAAGCAGTTCATCAATGGCACCCAGCAATGTTGAGTAGGTGCAAACAGCAACAGGTGACATCAGCTCAGTAGAAGCAGTCCATCAATGGCACCCAGCAATGTTGAGTAGGTGCAGACACCATCAAGTGACACTATGTCAGTAGAAGCAGTTCCATCAGTGGCACCCAGCATTGTGGAACAGGTGCAGACTCCAACGGGTGACATCATTTCAGTAGAAGCAGTCCATCAGTGGCACCCAGCAATGTTGAACAGGTGCTACAGCAACAAGTGATACCATTTCAGTAGAAGCAGTTCCATCAGTGGCACCCAGCATTGTTGAACAGGTGCAGACACCAACAAGTGACATTATTTCAATAGATGCAGTCCATCAGTGGCACCCGGCAATGTTGAGCAGGTGCAGACATCAGTCCATAATATTCACTAGCACTAATCAGACAGTTCATCAGCAGAAATTAAACATTTCTAAGTGTCACACATCAATTTGAACAGGTGCAGGTGTGAACAACAGTTTGAATGCACACACAATTGCTTTTACAAAATTATTATCAATGCTCTTACACTAAACATACAAATCATAACAAACACACAAATGATATCAGAAAATTGTCATATTACTATTACAAATACAGAAACATCAGTAAAACTATAATATTTATGGGTGTCAGTGCAAGCCACTACAAACAAATAAAATAATATTTAGGAGATAGGTGGGTAGGATTAGGAAAGGAAAACACACAAAACACACTCACTCATCTTTCATCCACATTAAGTACTACTGTGTAATTGAATAGTGTTAACTGTGTACATGCACTTCTGTCAAAATTTCATGTTCATCATGTGTATCAAGTAATAGTGGCAGCAATGTATAACAGTCAATAATAGTTAAGTCAACGTCATAGTCATCATGTCAAGACCAATGTTTGCCAAGCCAGATCAAAATGTACGGTTGCTGAACAACTGTCAGTGTGCCAAGATATGCAACTTCCTCTCTCCAAAAAAAAAAGTACATACTGCTTAGTGATTTAACAAAGTGTGTGTAGACAATCTTCCTTCCATTTTAGTGTTCTAGTCTGCTATCTTCATCCTCCTTGTTCCATATAGACCAACAACAACAACAACAACAAAAAAAAAAAATATGCACCTCACTTATTTTACCTCTTATACACCATAACTCCAATCAACTTCATATAATCTCAATACCTCCATAATACCTCTTTAATACATCGATACATATAAACCTTATTGCCAGTATCATTTCACTTCCATAACAACTCTTTCCTCTAGTCAGTCTCCTCGATCGAGTACAGATAAAATCCTAATGCAAACCTCCTCATCCCATACAATCCGAAGACACACTGTCAACACACAACCTCTGTGTAATCCATCTGACCAAAATCTTCTACTCATTATGAATTATAAACAAAGAATGCATACATGACCTCTAACAGACTTAGTTCGAATAACTCTCAGTAATTAAGTGCGATTACGGAGTGTGAATGATCCTAATATTTCACAGTGTGTACACCACTTCAAGAATTATGGCAAACAGAAGCAAACATGTGGAGTATTTCTTGTGTCAAGTGTCACTTCCTATTTCAATTGCTCACGAAAAATGCAGTGTAATAACTGTGTTGGTATGTCATGTCGTTAGCTTCCTTCCTATTGGCATACATTTATACAGCTTTCATAAAACCTCCAGCTCATGTGTCACTTCCTATTTCAATTGCTCACGAAAAATGCAGTGTAATAACTGTGTTGGTATGTCATGTCGTTAGCTTCCTTCCTATTGGCATACATTTATACAGCTTTCATAAAACCTCCAGCTCATGTGACTTCTATGATGTTTCTTGTACTAAAGTCGCTCGTCGAATTACTGCAGTTCATTTTCTTATGTTAAAATATAAAGCACTGAGCGTAAGCAAAACAAGCAATAGCGAGTAAATATACCAGTAGTGAACAGAATGTCAACAAGTGGATGCAGCACAATTTCTATAACGAGGCTTCGCCAAGCGAACAATCCATAACCCATACCACATCGTAACCCACACTCCATGTCCGTACACTGTACATCAGCATTGCTATATACCAAATTAAAGTATAGTTATGACAACAAGCAGAAATGTGTAAATGTGCAATCCATACGCATAGCAGTAAACATATATCTTACGTACTAAACAGGTCATTAGCATCGTATCTTAATAAGTAAACATGAAGGCGCAAGCAGATAAATCACAAAGTATAACTTACATACCTAACCACATCAGCACAATTAATCAGGTGACAATTATAATTTAAATAAATAGGCACAGCAGGCACATAATTAAAAATATGACATCAGTGAAAAAGCAGTGCAGCCAAGCGATGCATAATATACACAAGTAACAATCCAGTTCATTAATAATCATTGTCAAAATCAGTTAACGTACGCAAGCACGTCGCTTCACAAGTAATTTCATTGAACATGTAATTAGCACAAAGTATGAATCACGTAATCGCGAGCAGCAAATTACGCCTAAAGTACGTACCTAAGTGGAAATATGTTACCTGAAAAATAAACTCAATTAATAGTTACCTTTTTTAGTTTATTAATTTCTTCTTGGAAATTACATTCTTCCTGAAAATTTCTCGATAGCAAGTCGTCTTAACGTCGGATACGCACAGAATTTACCTGAAGTTCTTAAATATTTTATAGAACCGTATCCTGAAAAATACTGAACGTTAGTAACATAATTTATCAAGTCATTATAGCTTTATACTGATTTTATTCGGAGAAAGACTGTGTATTTGTTTACGGCTGTCAGTGCATTCGCACTGAGCGCTCGATCAGCTGTAGGCGCGTGACGTAGGAAGTGATTGTTTGCGGCCAACGACTGTCTTGTGCGGCGCGCAGACTTGACTGTTGCTTTGAGTATATGCCGCCGCCAAAACACAGCGCGGTATCCTTGCACTCCCCGTGTGTTTACATACAACTGTTAGTTTCTCAAAAGTATGTCATTCCTAAAAAATTTTTCAAAAGTATATCATTCCACAAAAATTTTAACGTTAGATATATGATGTATTCCCTTAGAGCGTCGTGATTTAAGAGTTTCTACTTCGACAGTGTTATCATGAATAATTTTGCGAATTCTATATGGACCGTTATAAAGCAGGAAAAATTTGCGACACAAGCCTTTTCCTTTGTGAGACAAACGATGAGACTTAATTAACACCTTCTGACGAACTGACAAGATTTTTAAACGACCAGGACGCTTAGCTGATTTCTCTCTTCTAGCAGCCGCAGATGCAATATTTTGTAGAGCCAGGTTGACAACTTCAGAATGCCGCAGTTTCCGTGTAGGCGGAAAAGGAACGATTTCAGATATGCGATTTGTCGGTGCTTTGTTTTTTAATATCAGTATAGGCGGTAAAGAAGTTGAGTCATTAGGAAGTTCATTCAGAATGTTTTGAAAAATATGAAGATACTGATCCCACATTCTGTGATTCTGATGACAATAAAGACGACACAATTTATTGATTTCCTTCATCCATCTCTCTGAAGCGTTAGATTGAGGGTGAAAAAGTGAAATGAAGATTGGTTTAATTTTACGACGCCGTAGAGTACGAAGCCAAATTTTAGAACGAAACTGTGATCCATTATCTGATATAACCTTATCAACATGACCCACTTCTTTAAGAAAATGTTTGATGAAAGCGTTAGATACTGAACGAGCTGTTGCTTTGCGTAACGGTGTAAAACACACATATTTTGATGTCAACTCCACTGCTACGAAAATGTACACAAAACCATTAGTAGATCGAACCACTGGACCGAACAAATCGGCTGCAGCCATGTCCTTTAATTTTGCTGGAATGATAGGAAACAACGGTGCTCTGTGAGAAACTGTCGGCGGCTTAGCCTTTTGACATAATTTGCATTTGGCAAGAACAAATCGAATACGTTTTTCCATATTATTGAAGTAGCAATTTTCTCGTAATTTATGAAAGCATTTTCTGGGACCAAAGTGTGCATAACTGAAATGCGTATACCAAATCAGCTTATTAACCCACTCATCAGGAATACAAACTAACCAAACTGAGTTGTCAACCGATTTTCGTTTAAAAAGAATTTTCCAGATAGATCGCAAAAACGAGGTGTGGCCAAATCGTCCAATCTAACAAAGTGTCTAAGAAAATTACAGACACCAAGGAAACTACGAACATCACGTTTTGTAGTAGGAACAGCATAATTACGAATAGCGTCTAATTTTTCTGGATCAGGAAGAATACCTTCTGTAGAAATAATGTGACCGAGAAATTTCACCTGAGAACGACCAAATTCAGATTTTTCCAAGTTTACTGTAATTCCAACTCTTGCAAAGATACGTAACAATGAATCCAAAATTTTGTTGTGCTCACTCCAAGAATTCTTAGCAATAAGAATGTCGTGAACATATGAAGCATTATTGTCACGAAGATAAACAGGTAAAATTTCGTTTAAACTACAAATGAATGCTGCAGAAAATACAGTAAGTCCAAACGGTAATTTCCAAAGTCACTTTTGGGTAAAACAGTCATATCTGGTTAATTTTTACGCACTCTCTAGATAGATTGATAGTTGAAGAGTTGTTTCGATAGATGCAAAGAATAGTGAAAGAGTAGGCAGCAGTGCAGAAAACTAAAAGAGAAATAGCACCACTACAGCTCGGGGCCCTATGCTCGCTACGGCACATATTCACTTAAGAGTAGTGAATCCCCTGAGGACATTAATAGCTGCACATAAATTTCAGTTTGTGGCTTAGTGGCAAATTTGGCGGAAGTGCGTACAGAAATTGAGCTAACCATGAACATGGATGTATGTCATTGTTAGAATTACGAAAGATCTTAAATTTCCGAACAGTTAAAAAGTGTTTATAGTCAAAGTTTTCGCCTCGTGGCGACAAAGACCTACCGCGTCTGTCCCAGTCCCAATGCCGATTATTGTCAAGTTCGCGCGCCTGGCGCTCTCTTGTTGCATCCCGTACATGAAATAAATTACTTTCTTCAAACCCCTCTGCTATCTGTGATTCCAAATTTCTTTTGCTGTCTTTTCCTACAATTTCGCCTTCGATTTGTTTGACTTGCTTTCGTAATGCCTCAACTTCCCTTTTAACGCGTTCATTAAATTTTCCCTGATTTTCAACATGCTTATTTATGTTCTGGTACTCTTCGGTTTCTGCAAATGGCAATGGTGCTGTATCATCTGAATCTCTGCCCCATTTAAACTAAGACTTGTCAATTTATCTGAAATCTCCTCAACTCTTTCCGATAAATCATCTATTTGTTCTTTCTGTTTATTTACGTCTTCCGTAAGTGTCGCGACTCGGGTTTCAGTATTAACACATTTAGTAGTTAACTGTTCATACTGTTGTGTTAGGTTATTTAATCTGTCATTTGGTACAGATTCCTCGAGTCTCTCAAATATTTCTTCCTTATCTTTTGCACGTTGTAAATTTAACTCTGAAAATTTCTGTACTATCACGCGATCTCTTTCTTCCAGTTCTCTATCCTGTTCCCTTTGTCTAATCTCTACTGCAACTAATCTATTATTGTGAGCATTCAAAATCGGTTGTACCTCTTCTCTGATTTATTTCTTTAATTCATCTTTCATATTTTTGAAACATGTCCCTATTCGTGAATCTAACCGTGTTTCCATTGTCCCCATCTGCGTTTTTAATTCAGATCTAAACTGCAATCCCAGTGAGTCTAACCGTGTTTCCATTGTTCCCATATCAGTTTTAATTGTTCCTATCTCAGTTTTAATTGTTCCTGTATCTGTTTTTAATTCAGATCGTAACTGTGATCCCACATTTAATATAGCACTCATCAACTGCTCCATGGTAACTGTTTCAAAATTCTTTTCACCCCTCACATTTCCCACAAAACCAGCTTCCTTCTGCATAGCCATAAGGCCATCTGTGTTCGATACTATTCCAGAATCTTCTGTCGTTAATCTCGGATTCTGTGAATTTTCTGATTGAGAAAAATTTTGAAATGGTTCCGGACTATTTTCCCGACTTATTACATCGTTTTCCACTTCATTATTCATCACACTGTTCTCCTGTGTTGGCGAGTTCGCCATGTTAACAATTTCGTCATTCTCACTATCCATCATTTTTGCCTTTTTCATCGACCGCGTAATCATTTACAAAACATAAAAAATTCGTCACTGTACGAAAATTACACACAATGACTCTTTATCTCCAACATTCATTTACATGAAATGTTTCCCTCAAACACGATTAATCGAACAATTGAAATAATTGCACTAAATTGTCAAACGCGTATACAAGACAACAAATCAAATTCTGAGAAAAAAAATACCATTAGAAGAATGACAATTACCAAATATACACATGCAACATAGACTACAATTACTAAACTACAGATTACTACAACAATACTACTGTCTACTATTTTTACAATCAGAAGAATTCTGAGGCAGCGGTCGCCACGTGCATGGGGGCTAAATTAAAATAAATATGAATGCAAATATTTTTAGTAGCTGTATGTCCGATTACGCAAGTCTCGTAAACGGCTGGCCCTGACTAGTATTATTACGCAATCTGACTGCTTAGAATGATAACAAAGAATGTAAGAAAATTTTCGTTAACACAGTTAATTAATTAAGTCCCCAGCAACTATAAAATCTACGAAGCCAACAAAGCACAAGTGTAGCTGTTCTGTATGTGGTAGTGTGACTCAACGCACATCTGGCACGGTTCTTCTTCAACAAGACAAGAAATTTTAAATACCAATTATACTGACGTGATAAAAGAAAATTAGAAATACTATAATTGTGCAAGAAACCCAGAATTACACTCTAATACAAGAACACACGCCAGATGCTTTGTTGACTGAACCTGTAATGAAGCATTATTCAGGACACACAAATAATAAGAAAATAAAGAACAGTAGTTAGTTACCTTAATTTATATTGACGAAAAGCACTCAGATCATTACAATATCTCCATTGGAACAACATCTGCTATCTCTCCCATCAAATAACTGCATAAACATGGAACAACACTCTTCACTACCGCATCTCACTCTGACTTCAGCTACAAGCAGTGTCCACCACAACTTCTCGGCAAGAACTGCTTGCCACCACGTCTCAATAATCACTGCCAGTGGAGGCGGCGGAACAATACTCTCTGGCGCGATTTCTGGCGCTGTGGCTCAGTGTAGCCACCTTTCAAGATCTAGTCCCAGAAACCATTGCGCTGCAGAGCTTCTTCGATTTTTCGAATTCGAAGGTGTGTTCCTCGATGATAGTATGTTCTCACGGTAGAAGTAGCGTTATCGAGGGACAAGCAGCTATACTGATATGCAGAATACAGCATCCCGACACTTCGCCAGAAGATGATGGGTACGAAACTCATAGAAACGTTGCGACAAGACGACGCCACCACTCGGCTGATAACCCGAGAAGAATTCATCATAAGAATAGATTTCTTGCACTTGAGATGTTAATGTTTTGAGAAGGACATGTCATACACTGTCCAGTCACATTAATGTGACCACCTTTCAAAAGCCTGGGTAACCAATTTTTGCAGCGTTGACCGCTGCGAGACATGCAGGAAGAGTGTAAGTGAGGGTCTGGAAGGTACCGACAAGGATGTGGAGCCATGTCGACTCAGTCGTTGTGGCCGGCTGCACTATGTTAAGCATCCATGACGTGAACAGCCCGATCAAGGTAGCCCCACAGATATTCAGTTGCGCTAAAATTCGGCGAGTTTTGTGACCAGGTGAGTACGATAAACTCATTCTGGCGCTCTTAGAAACACGTACGAACCCTGCCAGCTGTGTGACACGTGCCGTTGGTAGATATCATAGAAGAAAAACATACAAGATAGAAGAACTACTAGCTGTATTGAATTCTTTCCACAAAAACATAAAATTCACAACAGAATATGAGGACAACAAAAGCATAAATTTCGTAGACCCTAAAATCGCCAACCATCAACAAAACATAAGTTCAGCATACACAGAAAACACACACACACAAAACTCATCATGCCATCCCACCACACAGAAACATGCTGCATTTAGGTCCATGCTACACAAAGTACACTCTCTTTATCTAGAAGGAATCACCCTCAAGTAAGAGACAGATACAAAAAAGAGCATTGCCATAAGCAATAGCTACACAGCCAAAACAATTGACAATTTAGACAGACAAATACACAAAAGCAAGACAAAGAATGACAACACTATGAAAGAAGAGAAAATATTCGCCAGTATCCAATACCTGGGACCCATATCACAAAAAATAGCTAATCATTTCAAAAAAACAAATGTAACAGTTTCATTCTCAACTAACAATAAATTAGGAAACTTACTCATCCATAACGTAAAATCAAAAACACAAACATACAACAACATTGGATTGTACAAATTATCATGCCCTAGTTGTCCTGCCTACTAAGTAGGGAAAACAGGCAGAAACTTCAAAAACCGTTTCCAAGAATATGCAAATGCTTTCAGGCTCAACCACTTTGAAAAATCAGTCATTGCAATACATATGTTGGAAACGAAACATATCATCAACAATCTAGAAAAAAATTTGGTAGTATTACATAATGAAGCCAATAGTAAGACCCTAAACATGTTAGAACAACTGGATATATATACCTCCTCAAAATCTAAAAACCAGAATCGATGTTAAATGAGCAAACAGATTTCACAAGCCATAGCTGTTTCAGTAATTTTAAAGATCTGTTCTACATTTATTTGCTGCAAATGTCAATTGTTTCCTGCATATGTCAGTTATTTAATAATTATATCTGTAGCACTATGAAAAATTTATCTTCGACCACACAATGTACAAAAACATCTGTGAAGTATTTTCAAGCATGTGCTTACGAATGTGCCTCTTGAATGAAGTGATGTGCTTGAAAACGATGGAGGAAAAAGCTTATAGTATTACTAAAACGTTAAAAACACTTTTCTTGGATTATTTGGTAAGTTTACACTATTCATCTTTTTCACTATTTCACACATATTTTTCGCGTCCGACTTACGAAGTTCCTAACCTAACACCAAACCTTTTTGTAAGACGAATATGCATTTCATCTCATTCAAGAGAACAAATAAATCATGTATTAAGAGAAATTACACCTGAAGATGGACCCACAGGGTCCGAAATGCATCGTGTAATGAATAAAACATGAAAAATTGTGACTGAAGGCGTTTTTTTATGTATGTATATTTTTTATTTTTTTAAAATTCATACTTCGAATGAAAAAAAAAACAAGTGGGAATGGAGAAGTCCCCACGGGCTGATGCATGTTTGTATTGATCCATTGTGCCTTCCACAATGACGAGATCACCAATGAAACGCCACAAAAACATTTCCCGGACCACAACGCTTGCCGGCCGCCGTGGCCGTGCGGTTCTAGGCGCTGCAGTCCGGAACCGCGGGACTGCTACGGTCGCAGGTTCGAATCCTGCCTGGGGCATGGACGTGTGTGATGTCCTTAGGTTAGTTAGGTTTAAGTAGTTCTAAGTTCTAGGGGACTGATGACCTAAGATGTTAAGTCCCATAGTGCTCAGAGCCATTTGAACCATTTTTGAACCATTTTTTAACCGCAACGCTTCTTCTTCTGGCCCGGACCCGACCAACTATTGTTGTAGGATCGCGCGCACCAACGGCCTTCTGTTCGATGGAGCATAAAATATGAGTCTTCTGAAAAGGTCACCTGTCGCCACTCAAAGGGCATCAAATTGCGGTGTTGACGTCCAAATTCCTGCGTTCGTCGTCAATCAACAGCAGTCAGCAAGGGTGCATGAACCAGGCGCCTCCTGCGGAGGCCCATGCACAGCAACGCTCGCTAAATGGACGTTGAAGAGATACTGTTGATAGCCCCTTGGTTCATCAGAATGATCGGCAGCTCAACACTTGCACGTCATTTCATCTGTACACATCCCCGCAGCCGTGGTTCACCCGTGTCATCTATGGATAGTGGTGCACCACAGTTACCTTAGCTCCGGTTTTGGATAGCGCCATTTTGCCATGCACGGTAGACTTTAACTACGGCAGCACGTGAACAGTTTACGTACTTAGTCATTTCGTAAACGATACCACACTTGGCCTGAAAGCCAATGATCATGCTCTTTTGCACGTTAGATAAACCTCTCCATTTCCGCATTACGACGACAACTGCACTGTTCTCCGCTTTTTTTTTTTTTTTTAAATAAAGGATGGGACCCCTCCACGCCCACACCAACGTGGTGACCAAACCAAAAGTTCTACTGTCACCTCCGTAAACATGTTAGTTTTTGAATCAGGTGTCACAGGATGCGGCTGTGATGTTATCCATGCGTCTGGGTAAGATTACTCATTAACATGGTCCATCAGGAGATAGAAGTGGACGAAAGCGATTGAAGGGTAGCGGTTGTAAGGGCAGAGGAAAAAAAGTGCCAAGGCCAGCGCCAAGGTAAAAAAACCTCTGCGACAGTAGGACGGGTAGTAAGGGCAGTAGCGGCTTGCTAGCTGCGACAGAGCATGCAAGGTGAGGTAAGGTTAGCGTGAGGTATCGTGCATCGTTACCTATGTGCTGCATCGTCGTTAGCTGGGTAGAGATGGGGGATCCGCTCTTGAAATAATTCATAGAGTTGAATCTTTCAAAGGAGTGAACAATCAGTGATTCAGAAAAAAAGAACGGTTGCTCCAAACGTTTCCCACGGCAGAGAGAGAGAGAGAGAGAGAGAGAGAGAGAGAGAGACGGAGCATATCAGCAGCGCCTCTGCTGGTCACAGCACAGTGCACGTCACACAACACAGCTAGCGCCGGCCTCTGCCCTGCTTCTACCTTGGCTGCCTGCATTGTGCAGTGCCCCATTGGATTTTGTGTTTCACATATGCCGTGCCGTCTCTGTGCGTCATCTGCCGTGTGCAGTGTCTGGCGTAGCGTAACTTCGCATCGCACTCTGTCGGTGATCATTTCAGTCACACGTCCTGCCCTCTGGGCAGTTGATGCGAGCAACAGGACAGAGAGCCACCTAGCGGATAACATAGGAACTACTTGCAAAAACCTGCTCGCAAGGGAACGGACGATTTGTCTCGGAGCGGGTGAGTTCACTGCTCCCCCCACCCTCGGAACTCGCCCGCTCAATGCTCACCCCACCGTCTCGACTCTAGCCAGAGTGTTGAGCAAAGCGACTCAGGTGTCACTCTGGTCCCTGCGGTCTCAGCTCATACAGTAATACAGCTCGCGGCTCGACCTGCTCGACTCAGCGCCTCTGCATCGGAGTTCGTCCCCACTGGATATTGTTCTTCGTAGTAATACCGCTATGTATATTACATTATTATGTTATGTATACATCAATTGTTTTTATTTTATTTTTATTTGTTTAAACTGATTAGATTAGGTTCCTGATGACTCCTCTTACTATAGGATTTTTATTATGGACACTCGAATTTACACTTTAATTACGAGCGAACCGATAAACGTATCGCAAAATGTGATACACCCATATTTTCCTTGTTTTATTCTGCGTAAGGCTATATGCAGCACTATCGTTTTACAGTCAAATTTATATTTTTTTTTCTTATTCTGGTACGGATTTTGCGATTTTAGGCGTGTTCGGAAGGAAACGTTCACTTTAAAAATATATGGCTTGCGATGTATTTGCATGAGGTTAATGAAATTTTAATGCATTATAGCCAAATATATTGTTAATGTAAATCTCAAGTTACAACATTTTCCGATCACCCAAAAAACCACGATAGTGCAAAATAAATCAATAATCAAAAACTTTGTCATATCGTGGAAATTTCAATAAACAATACAAAATTCTTACTCATTATCTGTGTTACTTCAAAATAGGATCAAATAAGATCAAAATACAGGTATAGTACTGGAATAAACCAAGTTTAAAGGGCAATGTGCCTTCCATTTATTTTCTATTGTAAATGAGTGGTGAGTCATGAAAAAGAGCTAATTCATTTCAGGGAGTGAACAGTTCTGATCCAATCTCTGAAAAGAACAGTTTTGCCCATCTCTATAGCTGGGTCAGTCCAGGTGCTGCGGCTGGGCTTGCTTGTAGTCTCCTGGGCCGGCCGCAGTGGCTTTCTCCCTGTAACATAAGAGTTCGGCGCGGCAACACATGCGTTGCTGTTAGGCCCTCTGCTGCACCTTGTCGTCGGTGACTTGGTGCAGCTTCATCAGGCTGGTGCAGAACGGCGGCGGTCGGCTAGCGTTCAGCGTCCTCCTCTACTGCACTGCGCGGTCCGCGTCTACTTGACACGCTTTATACACCCTCCACTGCTAGTGCTGCCACCTGCTGGCTCTGAGTGGTTATTGCACGTTACCGTCGATTATAGGCAGTGGTCACATAAACGTAACCGAACACTATTAATACGATGATGTAGCTCTTATGATTTACACCGCGTATTGCAAGAGAACATGCCGACAGTAAACATATTTAATTTATACTCGTATTTCCTGTGGTCATGTCGTCGTTAAGTACAGTCTGAATTGAGCACTGAACTGTTACGAATAAGTCATGAAAAACTTCATCTCAAAGTGTCGGCTCTTCAAGATAAAATGTCAAATCAAAAACTTCTTCAGTCGTCAAAAATAAAATAAAATTGGAAATATGGACGGGAGAAGGTGTTTTTGATTTGACATTTCACCTCAATAGGTTCGGTAGCTTTCGAATGATGGTAGGACAGACATGGATATTAGTAGTTTCGATTTTATTTGTAAGAATTAAATGTAATTACAAAGATACTGTCCATGTTATGGAATGTCCTCATTATTAGACCTTTTTATTCGATAACAAATACGGCATGTTTGTTTTCATTTAGTTTTTCTATAAATGTGAAAATTAGTTCGCAAAATTAGCCTTACTGGACGTAGTGAGGCGACATTATGCACCCTATGACACGCGGAGTGATGATGCACTGAATGACACCTATTGCCAAAATGTGATGTCAAAGAAGTCGAAAGGGAGCTTAGGGATGGAACACATGAACATATACACATACACACATCCATACGTAGACTGCTAAAATCATATTATAAACGCTCCGTCGGATTTACCGTAGTCGGGTAACATTGCGTTAAAATGAAAAAAAAAAAATATTTGTTTCTAACATTGATTGAAACACTTACACAAAACGGTTCATTTAGAAAGTGTATTAAAAGGGTTTTTAACACACTATTAAAAACACTTTATTTTAAACATGCCAAA